>NC_134601.1:11675068-12303193 GCF_037038515.1 Microtus pennsylvanicus | reverse complement strand
ATCAGACTTATACCTGACTTCTCCATGGAAACCATGAAAGCTAGAAGGTCCTGGACAGATGTACTGCAGAAACTGAGAGACCATGGATGCAAGCCCAGACTACTATACCCAGCCAAGATTTCATTCACTGTAAATGGAGAAAACAAAATTTTCCAGGATAAAAACAAATTTAAACACTACGTAGGCACAAATCCAGCCTTACAGAAAGTAACAGAAGGAAAATCACAAACCAAGGAGTCCAACAATGACCACAATAACTCAGACATCTAGTGACCCTTCACCAGCACAATTCAAAGAAAGAAAACACACAAACTCCACTACTAAAAAAGTGACTGGAGTTAACAACAACTGGTCATTAATATCACTTAATGTGAATGGACTCAACTCACCTATAAAAAGGCACAGGCTAAGAGATTGGATACGAAAACAGGATCCAACATTCTGCTGTTTACAAGAAACACCTATACCACGAAGACAGGCAACTACTCAGAGTAAAGGGCTGGGAAAAGGCTTATCAAGCAAATGGACATAAGAAACAAGCAGGTGTGGCCATACTAATTTCTAACAAAGTTGACTTCAAACTTAAATCAATCAGAAGAGATGGAGAGGGACATTTTATACTAATAACAGCAACAATTCGTTACGATGAAGTCTCAATCCTGAATATCTATGCCCCTAATATAAAAGCACCCACGTACATAAAAGAAATATTACTAAAACTCAAGGCAGCCATCAAACCGCACACACTAATAGTAGGAGACTTCAACACTCCTCTCTCACCAATGAACAGGTCAATCAGACAGAAACCTAACAGAGAAATAAGAGAATTAATGGAGGTAATGAATCAAATGGACTTAACAGACATCTATAGAACATTCCACCCAAATAGGAAAGAATATACCTTCTTCTCTGCAGCTCATGGAATCTTCTCGAAAATTGACCACATACTCGGTAACAAAGCAAACTTCCACAGTTAAAAAAAAATATCAGTAACCACCTGTGTCTTTTCAGATCACCATGGAATAAAGTTAGAATTCAACAACAATGCTACCCCCAGAAAGCCTACAATCTCATGGAAACTGAACAGTCAACTACTGAACCACACCTGGGTCAAAGAAGAAATAAAGAAAGAAATTAAAGTCTTCCTTGAATTTAATCAAAATAAAGAAACAACATATTCAAACCTATGGGACATTATGAAAGCAGTCCTGAGAGGAAATTTCATAGCACTAAGTGCCCACTTAAAGAAAACAGAGAAAGCACACGTTGGAGACTTAATAGCCTACCTGAAATCTCTAGAAAAAAAAAAGAAGCAGACTCACCTAGGAGGAGTAGAAGACTGGAAATAATCAAACTGAGGGCTGAAATCAACAAAGTAGAAACACAGAAAACAAGCCAAAGAATCAATGAAACAAAAAGCTGGTTCCTGCAGAAAATCAACAGGATTGATAAACCCCTATAAACTAATAAAATGGCAGAGAGAGAATATGCAAATTAATAATATCAGAAATGAAAAGGGGGACATATCCACAGACACAGAGGAAATTCAGAGAATCATTAGATCTTACTACAAAAGCCTGTATGCCACAAAACTGGAAAATGTAAAAGAAATGGACACTTTTTTAGATAAATAACATATACCAAAGTTAAACCAGGACCAGGTGAACAATCTTAATAGACCTATTAGTCGCAAAGAATTAGAAGCTGTTATCAATAACCTCCCTTCCAAAAAAAGCCCAGGACCAGATGGTTTCAATGCGGAATTTTACCAGAACTTCCAAGAAGACCTAATACCTATACTCCTTAATGTATTTCACAATATAGAAACAGAAGAGGCATTGCCAAATTCCTTTTACTAAGCTACATTTACTCTGATACCAAAACCGCACAAAGACTCAACCAAGAAAGGGAATTACAGGCCAATCTCACTCATGAACATCGACGCAAAAATCCTCAGTAAAATACTGCCAAACCGAATCCAAGAACACATTAGAAAAATTATCCATTATGATCAAGTAGGCTTCATCTCAGTGATGCAGATCTGGTTCAACATACGAAAATCTATCAATGTAATCCATCATATAAATTACCTGAAAGAAAAAAAAAACATATGATCGTTTCATTAGATGCTGAAAAAGCATTTGACAAAATTCAACATCCCTTTATGATAAAAGTCTTGGAGAGATTAAGAATACAAGGGTCATGCATAAATATAATAAAAGCTACTTACAATAAGCCAACAGCTAACATCAAATGAAACGGAGAAAATCTCAAAGCCATCCCACTAAAATCAGGAACGCGACAAGGCTGTCCACTCTCTCCATACCTCTTCAATATAGTGCTTGAAGTTTTAGGAATAGCAATAAGACCACATAAGGGAATAATCGGGCTTCGAATTGGAAAGGAAAAAGTTAAACTTTCATTATTTGCAGATGATATGATATTGTACATAAGCAACCCCCAAAACTCCACCAAAGAATTCTTATAGCTGATAAACACCTTTAGTAATATGGCAGGATACAAGATCAACTCCAAAAAATTAGTTGCCTTCCTATACACTAAGGATATGGAAGCAGAGAGGGAAATGAGAGAAGCATCACCTTTCACGATAGCCACAAACAGCATAAAATATCTTGGGGTAACTCTAACCAGGGAAGTGAAAGATCTATTTGACAAGAACTTTAAGGCATTGAAGCACGAAATTGAAGAGGATACCAGAAAATGGAAGGATCTCCCTTGCTCTTGGATTGGGAGGATCAACATAGTAAAAATTTCAATTCTACCAAAGGCAATTTATAGATTCAATGCAATCCCCATCAAGGTCCCATCAAAATTCTTCACAGATCTTGAGAGGACAATAATCAATTTCATATGGAAAAACAAAAAACCCAGGATAGCCAAAGCAATCTTATACAATAAAGGAACTTCTGGAGGCATTACCATCCCTGACTTCAAACTCTATTACAGAGCTACAGTATTGAAAACAGCGTCGTATGGGCATAAAAACAGAGAAGTCGACCAATGGAATCGTATAGAAGACCCGGATTTTACCCCACAAACCTATGAACACCTCATTTTCGATAAAGGAGCTAAAAGTATACAATGGAAGAAAGAAAGCATCTTCAACAAATGGTGCTGGCACAACTGGATGTCAACCTGTAGAAGAATGAAAATAGACCCATATCTATCACCGTGCACAAAACTCAAGTCCAAATGGATTAAAGACCTCATTATCAGCCCGAAAACACTGAACCTGATAGAAGAGAAAGTGGGAAATACCCTACAACAGATGGGCACAGGTGATCGCTTCTTAGGTATAACCCCAGAAGCACAGGCATTAAGGGCAACATTGAATAAATGGGACCTACTAAAACTGAGAAGCTTCTGTAAAGCAAAGGACACTGTCACTAAGACACAAAGGGAACCTACTGACTGGGAGAAGATCTTCACCAACCCCGCAACAGACAAAGGTCTGATCTCCAAAATATATAGAGAACTCAAGAAACTAGACTTTAAAATGCTAATTAACCCAATTAAAAAATGGGGCACTGAACTGAACAGAGAATTCTCAACAGAAGAACTTCAAATGGCCAAAAGATACTTAAGGTCGTGCTCAATTTCCTTAGCAATCAGGGAAATGCAAATCAAAACAACTTTGAGATACCATCTTACACCTGTCAGAATGGCTAAAGTCAACAACAACAAGGATAGCCTTTGCTGGAGAGGCTGTGGAGGAAGGGGTACCCTCATCCATTGCTGGTGGGAATGCAATCTTGTGCAACCACTGTGGAAGTCAGTGTTTCGGTTTCTCAGGAAATTCGGGATCAACCTACCCCTGGACCCAGCAATACCACTCTTGGGAATTTACCCAAGAGATGCTCTATCACATGTCAAAAGCATTTGTTCAACTATGTTCATAGCAGCATTGTTTGTAATAGCCAGAACCTGGAAACAACCTAGATGCCCTTCAATGGAAGAATGGATGAAGAAAGTATGGAATATATACACACTAGAGTACTACGCTGCGGTAAAAAACAATGACTTCTCGAATTTTGCATGCAAATGGATGGAAATAGAAAACACTATCCTGAGTGAGGTATCCCAGACCCAAAAAGAAGAACATGGGTTGTACTCACTCATAATTGGTTTCTAGCCATAAATAGGGGTCACAGAATCTACAATTGGCGAACCTAAAGAAGCTAAGTAAGAAGGTGAACACAAGGAAAAACATATCGTTATCCTCTTGGATAAGGGAAGTAGACAAAATTGCCGGGGAGAAAAGTGGGATCTTGGGGGTGGGGTGGGAAGGGGGTAAGGGGAGATGGGGAGAGAAAAGGTAGAAGGGAAAGAGGGGGAACTTGGGGAAATAGGAGGATCGGGATAAAGGAAGGTTGGATAGGGGAGCACGGAACCACAATCCTTAGTTAAGGGACCCACTTTAGGGTGGGCAGGAGAATTGACCCTAGAGGGGCTCCCAGGTGCCCAAGCTGAGGTCCCCAGTTAGTTCCTTGGGCAGCTGAGGATAGGGAACCTGAAATGACCCCATCCTAGCGCAATACTGACGAATATCTTGCATATCATCTTAGAACTTTCATCTGGCGAGGGATGGAGATAGAGACAGAGACCCACACTGGAGCACTGGACTGAGCTCCCAAGGTCCCAATGAGGAGCAGAAGGAGGGAGAACATGAGCAAAGAAGTCGGGACCACGAGGGGTGCACCCACCCACTGAGACAGTGGAGCTGATCTACTGGGAGCTCACCAAGGCCAGCTGGACTATTACCAAAAAAAGCATGGGATAAAACTGAACTCTCTGATCATGACGAACAATGAGGGCTGATGAGACGCCAAGGACAATGGCACGCAGTTTTGATCCTACGCAATCTGCTGGCTTGGTGGGAGCCTAGCCAGTTTGGATGTTCACCTTCCTAGATATGGACGGAGGGGGGAGGACCTAGGACTTACCTCAGGGCAGGGAACCCTGACTGCTCTTTGGACTGGAGAGAGAGGGGGAGAGGAGTGGGGGGAAGGGGAGAGGGGTGGGAGGAGGGGGAGAAGAGTGGGAGGAGAGGGAGAAGAGTGGGAGGAGGGGGAGGGAAAGGGGAGGCTGGGAGGAGGTGGAAATTTGTTTTTTTTTCTTTATTCTTCTTTTATCAATAAAAAAATGTTAAAAAAAAGAAACATAAAAAAAAAGAAGTAAGAGAATTAAAAGAGGTTAGCAATAATTTCCTGACTAAAAAAAAAAAAATGAAAAACTAAAATCACATCAAATTGTAATGGTAATAATTGCTGTGTGTAAGCTGCTCCAGACCTTCTGCATATGTCCTATGATTATACCTTCATTTTATCCCACTGATGATATGGCTCTCTAGGGCACCATGATTCACAGGATAAAGCTCAATGTAGCAACAATACTGCATAAAGAAGGTGAATATGAGAGGTAAAATTAGGTCAATTAAGCATATGCAACTTTTAAGCAAGTTAAATTTATTCATAATGGAGTGCTTGGTTAGTACGAACCATATTACCTAATTCATGGAACAAAGTTTTTTTTTGTGTGTGTGTGTTGAATCCTATTCAAGGAAGTTAAGCTATAGGCAAAAAGGATAATACCCTTAATATAAATAATAATATCCTCATTATTTTTGATTATAAAGGACTGTATGTTAAGAAAGCTAGTAGCCTTACCCCTGTACCTCAATATTAAAATGAATAGATTTAAGCTAACAGTACATAAAATGTTCTTTGAATGGTCCATATTTCTGGCTAGTTTTTATCAGTATCCTACTCTGTACTCAACACTGTGAGATACTTTCCTGTTCTGTTCTTTTTTGCTGCACAGCACAAAGCCAAGGTTAGGTGACTCTCTTGGGTGTTCTTCATTTGCAATCTAAAAGAGACAGGTTCTCAGCATCTCAGTATCCAAATTACCTGATATCTAAATATGTCTTTTCATGTTACAAGATGCTGGCATGGTACACTTATTATCTCTTAGTTCCATAGTGCTTAATTAGTGTTTAACTTAATTATGGATGTTAATAAAACATACCAAAATGTAAAGCCACCTTTATTTATTTTTCCTTTTTTTCTGATAAATAAACAATGTTATTTTTATTAACAATCAATATTGTACCGACTCTCTTCTTTGTGTACATTATGTGACTAACTTATTTAAACCCTTGGGTGACTGCACACCTGATGATATAATTCAATTTTACTTTCCACATGAATTTCCCTTTATTGTTTTTCATATATCATAAATTACTATGTTTTCTTGTTTATTACACATATCTGGTTATAAACTTTTTGAGGGCAGTGCAAGTGTCTGAATCATAATTTAATCACTAAATACCTAAAGTAATGCCTGGTATAAAATAGGTATTCAGCGTAATGAGCTACTTGAATACACAGCAGATCCTATTTATTGGGTACATTTTCTATGTGGAGACATGATAGACACTGTGTTGTATAGTTAAAACTCAATTACTATAGTTGTTCTCGCTTTATCTTTTAAGAAACAAGAGTAGAGTTAAAACACCTAAGATCAGAGAGCAAGTAGGTAGCTTGAGTTATGGATATGATCTATGATATGACTCAAAGTCTTTACCATTAAATGTTCAGCATAACGCCTGTTCTACTTCAGTTGTACATTCTAATGAAAATAGAAACCTAAGAACCAGTATAATAGAAATCTTGAATGAGATATAATTTGTTTTCAGTGTGTCATCTGTGAATTCATAAGGGTGCTATGAAGCATTATATTCTTGGAAAATTACAGAGATTGGCAGATAATATCAATTCTAATCAACCGAACCATTAAATTGAAGGGTCTAGATAGACAGACTTCAAGTGCAAGATCATGCCATGGGAACTGTCAAAAAACAACAAGATTCCAGGCAGAAGATTAAATTCAGAGTCTTGGGGGATTGTTGCATTAGAAATAGTGTTTATTCATAAGGGTGTCAAATCTGCTCAGGATGTTGAGTAAGTATTCATTCATTCTTACATTGATTTATCCATCATCCTTCAGACAATCTTCATTGCTTGGAAACTGTCTTGACATGCTTTGTGTTTCTGGAAAAAAATACATTATCAAAAGCAATTCATGGAGTAAGTTAGTAGCCAAGGCAGGAGAAGGGCAGAAACCTGAAGGCAGGAGCTGAAGCAGAGGCCATGGTGAAGTGCTGCTTACTGGCTTTCTTTTAATGGTTTGCTCACCTTGCTTTATTATATCTTTCATGACCACCTGCCCATGGATGACACCACGCATAGTGAGCTGGAACCGACCATGTCAATCATTAATTAAGATAATACTCCACAGATGTGCCTACATGCCAGTTTTATGGAGATATTTTCTCAAGTAAGATTCTTACTTTTAAGATATGTCTAGGTTTGTGTCAAGTTGACAAAAACCAGTAAGCATAAGAACATTCTTTTGGTTACTAAACATAAAAGTTAAACATGCCAAAGCCCTGGAACTATGAAGGATATTCTATACACATGCATAAGTTGTGGTGCATAGTGATTGTTTATTGTCTTAAAACTTTAGCAACATACCAGTCATTATTACTAATAGAAAACTTTTTTGAGTATTTATTATGTGGCAGGCACTGCTCTAGATGTTTCTGTGCCATAAATTCAACCGTCACAATAATTTTGTAATAAGATAGGTATGTTTAGTTAGCATTATTATATTAGATATGAGGAAATGATGTCACGGAAAAGCTAGAGAACTTATATAGTCAGTCAAGGTAAGAGTTGGAAAGTAGATAGTACTAATAAAGTGTCTGAATTCTTCTACCTTCAACAAATTCCTAAGTTTTACATATTTTCTAGTTTCCCATTCATAATCTGCATTTATTCATTCATCACACTTTTATTGGGAATCCACTACTTACCCAAATCCATTTAGCATGCTAGCTGGGTAATAGTTAAGAAGATAAACAAGGGCTATTAACTGTTTCACAGAATTAGAGAAAACCATGACACCTTATCTTCATCCAATAGAGCCGCAATTACATCTTTCATCTATCTAAGCTGCCTATGCTTTCCAGTTTAGAAATAAACATAATCTTTCTCAAGCAAACTGATAAGCATCAAGTTTACATGTATTTAAGGTAATTAGACAATAATCAAAAAAGATTTGAAGATGCACTTTTAAAGTGAAATAGCATATCTGGTTTTATTTACTATTTGTCACATTATTGTGGTGAATACTCGCTGTTATTGTATAGTTTTACTAATTAAATTAAAAGGGGAGTAGATTAAAAATTTAGTAAGGAACATGCATGGGAATATACTAGGCCCTCTGAATGTGGGTGACAGTTAAATGGCTTGATTTATTTGTGTGGCCCCTGACATTGGGTTCATAAACAGGCCTTTTGGAGCCCTATAGGGTGGGATATCTTGCTCAGCTTTGATACAGGTGGGAGGAGAATGATACTCCCTTAAATTTGTATGCCATATTTTGTTGACTCCTCATGAGAGGTCTTACCTGCTCTGAGAAGTGGATAGAGGAGTGTGAGAAGGGTGAAAGTTAAATGGTGTGGGACAATGGCTTGTATTCTGTCAATTATATTTTAAATAAATGCTGATTGGCTAGTAGCCAGGCAGAAGTAGAGATGGGCCAACCAGACTGGAAATAGAGGCAGGTCAAGGAGAAAAGAGAATTCTAGGAAGAGAATGCAGTCCCAGCCCAGACCCAGAAGAAGCAAGATGTGACTGCCTCGAAGAAAAAGGTACTGAGCCATATGACTAACATATTCTAGAATAATGGAATAATATAATTTATAAGAGTTAATAAGAACCCTGAGCTAATGGGCCAATCCGTTTATAACTAATATAGACCTCTGTGTGATTTCTTTGGGATTTAACTATTACAGAAACTGGGCAGAACAGAAACCCCGACAACAGGGAAAGTGGGGGAGGGAGAAGGGAAAGAAGAGGAACTGTGATTGATACATAAAATGAAAAAAAATAAATAAAAAATTTAATAAGGTCAATAGATATTTAAAAAGTTCTTATATTCAAGCTCACTTCAAATTTATTTCAAAGGATAATAACAGGAAGTTTATAAAATATTTCTTCTGAAAATAGGATATCATGTGGAGCATATGGAAAGGCCTTTCACAGTAGAATCTAGTATTATTTAATAAATAACTCATTTTATCTTGACCTCAGGATAGTGCATGCCCACTTTGAATCATTTAAACTCCTATCCTATTTCTTTTCTTTTGGTCTCTAAATCAATTTTATTTGATTGCCATAGTTTGAATGAGAATGGTCCCCATATGTGCATATATGTCTATGCTTAGTCCTCTGGTGGTGAACTGTTTGAGAAGGATTAGAAAGATTAAAAGGTGTGGCCTTATTGGTGGAAGTCTGTCCACAGGTTGTGAGCTTTGATGTTTTGAAATCCCATGTCAGGCCCAGTGGATCTCTGCCTGTTGCCTATGGATCAGGATGTAGAACTCTTAGCTAATTCTCCATCACCCTGCATGCCTGCTGGCCTGCTATGATGAGGAGAGACTAACTCCATGAAATTTTAACCAAGCCCCAAATTGCATAGTGTAGTAAAAGAATTGCTGGCTCAGTTGGTTAAGAACACTGGCTTTCCTTCCAGAGGATCCAGGTTCAATTCCTAGCAACCACACGGTGGCTCACAACTGTCTGTAACTCCAGTTCCAGGGGACCTGACACCTTCACACAGACAAATATGTAGTCAAAATAACAATGTACAGAAAATAAAATAAATAAATGAGAATTTGCTTTGGTCATGGTGTATCTTCATACCAATAGAAACCCTACGACAATTCTCAAGGATTTAAAAAAATATAGAAATTACAATTTTTTCTTAGTTTAATTACTTTTGAATTTCAGTTTATGGATTTTGAAACGGATTTCAGGACAGGTATCATTAGCAATTGTATAGTATCCATTCAACATACTTTCATTATGTTATTTCCTGAACTTTTTTTTAATGAATAATTACATTTTTTCCAGCAGTTTCATACATGCACAAAATACATAGTGGCCAATCTTATCCATACTTTCCCATCTCCTTAGTACTCTCTTCACTATAAAACTCCTGATCTCATTCAGATCTATGTATTTTTTTGTGATCCAACAGTTTAAGATGGACTGCCTATGTGATCATGAATTTGGAGCTATATATTGGAGGCTAGTGAGCTCAGTATTGGGTACACAACTGAAGATAATTGTTTCTCCTTTCTCAAAATCTATCACTTGAGCAGTGAGGGATAAGGTCCTGTGAATCACTTTTTTTCCATAGTTGAGTGCTGATAGGATTGATTTTGTGTGGTGCTGTGTAGGTAGGTGAGTTCATTATTGTTATGATTGTATAGAGTCTAGATGATGGGTTTTTTTGAATCGCTTTATGCTGTTTTCCCACCCTTCACACGTTTCTTTTTTTTAGTGTTTCTTTTTTTAAAATTTATTTATTTATTAAAAATTTCCACCTCCTCCTCTCCTCTCCTCCCACTTCCCTCCCCTTCTCCCTACTCCCCCTCCCCTTCCCTCTCCAGTCCTAAGAGAAGTCAGGGTGCCCTGCCCTGTGGGAAGTCCAAGGCCCTCCCCCCTCCATCCAGGTCTAGGAAGGTGTGCATCCAAACAGACTAGGCTCCCAAAAAGCTAGTACATGCAGTAGAATCAGAGCCCAGTGCCATTATCATTGGCTTCTCAGTTGGGCCTCTTTGTCACCCACATTTAGAAAGTCTGGTCTGATCACATGCTCGTTCAGTCCCAGTCCAGCTGGCCTTGGTGAATTCCCATTAGATCAGTCCCATGGTCTCCGTGGGTGGACGTACCCCTCCCGGTCCTGACTTCCTTGCTAGTGTTCTCCCTTCTTCTGCTCTTCATCTGGACCTGGGGAGCTCAGTCCAGTGCTCCAATGTGTGTCTCACACAAAGACTCAACCAAGAAAGAGAATTACAGACCAATCTCACTCATGAACATGGACGCAAAAATTCTCAATAAAATACTGGCAAACCGAATCCAAGAGCACATCCAAAAAATTATCCATTATGATCAAGTAGGTTTCATCCCAGAGATGCAGGGCTGGTTCAACATAAAAAAAATCTATCAATGTAATCCATCATTAAACCATATGATCATTTTATTAGATGCCGAAAAAGCATTTGACAAAATTCAACACCCCTTTATGATAAAGGTCTTGGAGAGATTAGGGATACAAGGTTCATACCTAAATATAATAAAAGCAATATACAACAAGCTGACAGCTAACATCAAATTAAATGGAGAGAAATTTAAAGTCATTCCACTAAAATCAGGAACAAGAGAAGTCTGTCCACTCTCTCCATATCTCTTCAATATAGTGCTTGAAGTTCACACATGTTTCTTTTCTGTCTTCTACAATGTTCCCTAAGGTCTAGTCGGGTGGTGTTAATGTGCTGTTGAAAACTGACCCCTCCAAGGTTATTTACATTCTCCGTGTTTGGGGCAGCCAAGAGTCTCTGAATTCACTGCCTTTTTATTTCAAAGAGAGGCATCTCTGATTAAGGCTGAGTGTATCTTTTCTATCAGTATAGACATAGATGTTTAGAAAGCACCTGGAACTCTATGTCAATTTATTTAAATAATAGTATTAAGTTCCACAGTACCAGAATGGGTTCCATCCTGTGAAGTATGCCTCAGAACCAACCATAAACATGGTTGTGACTGTCACAACAGTAGTGTAGTGACACCATAGCACAGAGGGAATGTCTTGTACAACAAGTTGATTATTTTGGCTCATGAGGCGCAGAAGTGGGTGAAATCATTGATACTTTTTTTTTCTTCTAGGAGCCTACATAGCACTTTCTCGTATTTTTAAAGGTCATTTTAAGGGAGGAAGTTTCCAGCCTGCTTGGTTCCAGTTTGCTTTCTCTGGGTCATGAAGCCAAGCTGTGTGTTATCTTTATCAATAACATCTTGTACTCTAGATCCACTAGGCAATTAAGAGGATTGACAAGAGCCTATTTTGGGTGTTGCTGGGGGCTTTTCTCTGTAAATGTTGAATAACACAGAGTTATCTCACAGTCAAGACTGAAAATTTTATTTAGTAACCCCGTTGCTCTAAGAGCATGAAAATCCCTACAATTTTATTTATATTTTTTAAATTTGAGTTATAAGATAGGAGGCTTCTACATGATTTTTTTAATTTTTAATTTTATATACACTTTATTTGATTTTCCCCATCCTCACATGCTTGTTTCCTCTCATCCTCTACCCTGTAGTCAGACATTTATTTGTGCTACCAGCTCACAAAAAATGACACAGACTTGTATTAATTATGAAATCTTAGCCTTAGCTTAGGCTTGTTTCTAACTATGTCTTATAGCAAAATAACCCATTTCTATTAATTTCCTTTCTGCTTGTGGCTTTATTACCTCATCTCCATACTGCCTATCCCGCTTGCTCTGTATCTCCCAGTACCTCTGCCTTCTTCTTCCCAGTATCCTCTCTGCCCAGAAATCATGCCTAGCTATTGGGTATTCAGTTTTTTGTTAAACCAATCAGCACAACACATCCTCACAGTGTGCTAAAAGATTATTTCATAACATCTCCTCACTTAAATATTTCCACCTCCATTATTTCCCCTTTCATTTTATATATGTTCTACTTCTAACCTTAAAATTACAACCACTATACCAATTTTCCCATTGCTAGTGTTCTGGTTTTCACAGCTATTTCTTCTTAAACAAACACAGGTAAATAATTAAAATTAGAATCACCACATCACAAAGTACACAAGATACTTTCTCTTCTGAGCCTATGTAAACAGTTTTTTCCAGTCTCATTAATTTACTTGCAACTTTAATAATTTTATTTTTCTTTAGATATGGATAAAATTCCATTTTGTATATAAACTACTTTGTTATTATCCATTCTTCAGTTGATGGACATATGGGCTGCTTTTGTTTTCTAGCTATTGTGAATAGAGAAGCAATGAATATGAATGGACAAGTATCTCTGTAATAGGATATAGACTCCTTTGCGCATGTGCCCAGGAGTGGTATAACTGGGCCATATGGTGGGTCTATAACAACTCTTTGTGTTTTTTTTTTTTTGTCTTTTTCACATGCCATAGTTTTTTTGTTTGTTTTTTATTTTTTTTTTGTTGAAACAATTTCCTCCTCCTCCCCGCCTCCCATTTCCCTCCTCCTCCTCCCACTCCTCTCCCCCTAAACCCACTCCTCTCCCCCTCTCCCCAAGCCTCTTCCCCTCCCCCTACTCCATTCCCCCTCCCTCTCGAGTCTGAAGAGCAGTCCAGATTCCCTGCCCTGTGGGAAGTCCAAGAACCTCCCCCCTCCATCCAGGTCCAGGAAGGTGAGCATCCAAACAGGCTAGGCTTCCACAAAGCCAGTTCCTGGAGTAGGATAGAAACCTAGTGCCATGGTCCTTGGCTTCTCATCAGCCCTCATTGTACGCCATGTTCAGAGAGTCCGGTTTTATCCCATGCTTATTCAGTCCCAGTCCAGCTGGACTTGGTGAGCTCCCAATAGATCAGCCCCACGGTCACAGTGGGTGGGTGCGCCCCTCGCTGTCCTGACTTCCTTGCTCATGTTCTCCCCCCTTCTGCTCCTCATTTTGACCTTGGGAGCTCAGTCCGTTGCTCCAATGTGGGTCTCTGTCACTATCTCCATCCATCGCCAGATGAAGGCTCTAAGGTGATATGCAAGATATTCATCAGTATGGCTATAGGATAGGGTCATTTCAGGTTCCCTCTCCTCAGTTGCCCAAGGTACTAGCTGGGGACATCTCCCTGGACACATGCGAGCCCCTCTAGAGTCAACTCTCTTGCCAACCCTAAGATGGCTCCCTTAATTAGGATATATACTTCCCTGTTCCCATATGCACCCTTCCTTTATCCCAACCATCCCATTCCCCCAAGCTCCCCCCCATCCTCCCCTTCTCAATTTTCTCACCCTATTTCCCCTAACTCCCATCCCCCCCACCCCCACATTCCCAGTTTTTTTCCCCGGCAATCTTGTCTACTTCCCATATCCAGGCAGATGATTATATGTTTTTCTTTGGGTTCACCTTCTTATTTTGCTTCCCTAGGATCACAAATTATAGGCTCAATGTCCTTTATTTATGGTTAGAAACCAATTATGAGTGAGTACATCCCACGTTCATCTTTTTGGGTCTGGGTTACCTCACTCAGGATAGTGTTTTCTATTTCCATCCATTTGCATGCAAAATTCAAGAGGTCATTGTTTTTTACCACTGAGTAGTACTCTAATGTGTATATATTCCACACTTTCTTCATCCATTCTTCCATTGAAGGGCATCTAAGTTGTTTCCAGGTTCTGGCTATTACAAATAATGCTGCTATGAACATAGTTGAACAAACGCTTTTGTCATATGGTAGGGCATCTCTTTGGGTATATTCCCAAGAGTGGTATTACTGGATCTTGGGGTAGGTTGATCGTGAATTTCCTGAGAAATCGCCACACTGATTTCCAAAGTGGTTGCATAAGTTTGCATTCCCACCAGCAATGGATGAGTGTACCCCTTACTCCACAACCCCTCCAGCAAAGGCTATCAGTGGTGTTTTTGATTTTAGCCATTCTGACAGGTGTAAAATTGTATCTCAGAGCTGTTTTAATTTGCATTTCCCTGATCACTAAGGAGGTTGAGCACGACCTTAAGTGTCTTTTGGCCATCTGAATTTCTTCTGTTGAGAATTCTCTGTTCAGTTCAGTGCCCCATTTTTTAATTGGGTTAATTGGCATTTTAAATTCTAGTTTCTTGTGTTCTTTCTATATTTTGGAGATCAGACCTTTGTCTGTGGCAGGGTTGGTGAAGATCTTCTCCCAGTCAGTGAGTTGCCTTTTTGTCTTAGTGACAGTGTCCTTTGCTTTACAGAAGCTTCTCAGTTTCAATAGGTCCCATTTATTCAATGTTGCCCTTAAGGTCTGTGCTGCTGGGGTTATACATAGGAAATGATCTCTTGTGCCCATATGTTGTAGAGTATTTCCCACTTTCTCTTCTATCAGGTTCAGTGTGTTCAGATTGATATTGAGTTCTTTGTTGTTGAGAAACCTCTAGATTGATTTCAAATGTGGCTGTACTAGTTTGTATTCCTAATAACAGTGTTTACAATTTCCCTTTTCTGCACATCCAAGCCAATGTTAGTTGTCACTTGTATTCTTGATGATGATCATTCTGACTAGGGTGAAGTCGAAGAGGTTGAATCTTTTTTTATGGTCGATTTATTCATACTTTTATTATTTGAAAGAGAGTTGTAGGGAGAGGCCACATGTTCTTTCCCAGCTCCCCAGACCACAAAATAATCACACAGAAACTATATTAATTAAATCACTGCTTGATGTATTATCTCTAGCTTCTTATTGGCTATCTCTTATATCTTAAATTAACCCATTTCTATTAACCTGTGTATTGCCGCATGGCTGTGGCTTTCCAAGTAAAGTTCCTTCCCTGGCATCTGTCTCCGGTGGGGCTATATAGTGTCTCTCTGACTCCACCTTCTTTCTCCCAGCATTCAGTTTAGTTTTCCCTGCCTAGCTCTACTCTGTCCTATTATAGGCCAAAAGCAGTTTCTTTACTAATCAATGATAATCATAGTATACAGAGGGGAATCCCACATCAGAGAGTGAATCCAGATTTGTTTTCTCCATTTCACTTTTACTGTGTCTTCTATTCTCCTCTACCTGTCTGTTTGAGTCTGAAGCTGTGCCTGTCTGAATGTTGTCTTGAGAATCTGCCCCTGGTTTTGTGTCACCAATAAAGAGTTTTGTTTTTTCTTTTGTAAAATACAGAAAGAATCACATCAGAAGTAATGAACAAAACTTTACAGAAATCTTTAACCAGAAATTGTAAGTCAATTTACTCCAATGACCACAACTGAATGATATAACAAACAGTATGATAAACATGTTTACCAATCAATCTATGTATATTTTCTTGATCATTTGTGATAGATACTCTTTTCTTTTTAAATTGAAAATAAATTTGTCTCTCATATGATTTATCCCAACCACAGTTTTCCATCCCTCTGTTCCTCCCAGTTTTCTCCCCCTCCTCCTCCCCCTCCTCCATATCTACTCCCCCTCCATTTCTTCTTAGGAAAATAGCAGGACTCCAAGAGAGAACAGTCAAACAGAACAAAACAAGATACAAGAACAAGGACAAGGCAAAGTCCTTATATTGAGACTAGAAAATGCAATACAATAGGAGGAAAAAAGTTCCAAGAACAGGTGAAAGGGTCAGACATACATGTTCCCATTGTTAGGTGTCCCACAAAAACACCAAGCTAGCAGTCATAACATATAAACAGAGGACCTGATACAGACCCCAGCAGAGCCAGTGCTTGCTGCTTAAGTCTCTGAGGGTCCATATGGGTCCTATTTAGTTGATTTGGTGAGCCATGTTATCATAGTATCCTCTATACCCTCTGACTCCTACAATCTTTCTTCCCCCTCTTTCCCAGGATTCCCAGGGTTCCTAGGTGAGGGACTGATGGAGACCTCCAAATAAGATTCTCTCTCTCTGTCTCTCTGTCTCTGTCTCTGTCTCTTTCTCTCTCTCTCTCTAGTGTCTGGCTATGGGTCTCTGTAACCACTTACATATGCTGCCTGTGGAAGTCTTTCTGATGATGCCTGGACAAGGCACCTATCTATGAGTATCTCAGAATATCATTAATAATAATTTCATTGATTTTCTTTATATTTTGCCAGTTATTTTTAATTGTACTATAGATATCTAGGCTATCCAGCCTCAGATCCTGACCATCAAGGCAGTGTCAGCAATGGGATCCTTCTTGTGGCATGGGCCTCAAGCAACACAAGGAATTGCTTAGCCATTTTCACAAGTCCTATGTCACCATTGCCCCACCATATTTTGCAGCCAGTATGGATTGTAGGTCAAAGGTTTTGTGATTTTGTTGGTGTCCAGGTTTCTCTTTTAGCAGCCTACAGAGTATCTTCCTACACCAAATAGACTAGAATATAAAGGTGAAGCCTCTATGTAGGCAACAACATGGCCTCTTTGTTCAATGGGGATATTGTCCTCTGCAGTAGGGCAGAGTGAACCGTTTTATATCACCTTGGATAGTTTGAGGAGCTTCAAAGGATTCTGTTGGCCAATGATATGCAACTGTGTCCTATCACTGGAGGCTTTGCCTGAGTGGTATGGGAGGTCCTTCCATGTGTTGCTTTTTTTGGTTAATGAATAAAGAACTGCTTTGAGCCTATGGCAGGGAAGAACAGAACTAGGCAGTGAAAGGTAGGCTGTATGCTGGGAGAAAGAGGGGCAGAGTAAGGAGATGCCATGGAGCCACAGCCAGAGTCAGATATGCTAAATCTTTGCTGGTAGGCCACTGTCATGTGTAGATACACAGATTAATAGAAATGGGTTAAATTAATATAAGAGTTAGTCAATAAGAAACTAGAGCTAATAGACCAAGCAGCAATTTATTAATACAGTTTCTCTGTGGTTATATTTGGATCTAAGCTAGCTGGGCAGCTAGCAACCAACAAGTGCCCTCCTTCTACAAATTGGCTGCAGTGTGGGGCATGAACCCACGACCCTGAGATTAAGAGTCTAATGCTCTACCAACTGACCTTAGCAGAAAAAAAAAGCCATGCCCTTTTAAAAATGCAGCTTTCTGGGTCATGCTGCCAGCACACTGGTATAGGAGGTCCTTCTGTCTATGTGTTGCTTTTATTGGTTAATAAAGAAACTTCCTTGGCCTTTTGATGGGGCAAAACTTAGGCAAGGAGGAGTGGACTGAAAGCTAGGAGAAAGACGGGCGGAATCAGGAGAATGCCATGGATCTGCCACCAAAGATACGATGAAACTTTACATGGTAAGCCACAGCCTTGTGGAAATACACAGAGTAATAGAAGTGGGTTAAATTAAGATGTAAGAGTTAGCCAATGAGAAGTTATTGCTAATGGGCCAAGCAGTGATTTGATTAATACAGTTTTTGTTTGATTATTTTGATTCTGGTTTGCTGGGACAATCAAGTAGCCCCCTCCTCCCAGCAACAGCACAAACTCTGGCTATGGAGCATTTGAATAGCATTTGTGGCCCTGTGTTGTGGGAGGTCCTCCCACTCCTCCAGCCAATAGCCGCTGAGATACCAGCCCATTGGGGCGTGGTCTCTCTCCCTTTAAAAAAGCGGCCACTTCCCTCTCCTCTCTCTCTTCACTTCCTGCTCCGCTGGCGACTAGACTCCCTTATATGTTGTGCAGAGGGCTGACGGTGATCTGTAAGTTTTTTCCCCTTTAAATAAATACCACCCTATTAATCATAATTCCAAACTGGTGTGGCATTGTTTGTGACTTACGCCTTCAGATGGCACCCAGACATGTGGCTAACTGAGTCCACAGAAAGCCTGAGAAAGCTTGGAAAAGAATAGAGTAAAGCATGTTTCTTGTGGCAATTTCTTGGGTCTGCTCTGCTTGCAAAGAGGCAAGCAAGCGCTCTCATCTAAGAGAGGCTTCCTGACTCAGCTTTAGCTGCAAAGCTTGCAGCTTTTTTAAGAGGTCCTGCCACAAAACACTTAAACAGTTTTGATGAAAAGCTGAACGCATGCTTTTCGGTTTTCAGCCGTAGCAGGAAAAAAACCTGCGCCGTTTAAAAATGCCAGCTTTCTGGGCTGTCCTACCAGGGCAAACTCTGACTCTTTTACGCAGGCGGTTCGTGCTGTTTGCAAGCACAGGCTGCTGAAGCTCGCTTGCTGGCAGGGACCTTGAAATGCCATAGAGTTGTGGCAGTAAACATGGCTACAGCCAGTACTTCAGCCATGAGGCTGGAAAGCTAAGGAATGGACTGGATCTAGCTGGCAAAGCCACGGCTTTAATCCTACTGATATTGCTTGGTAAAATAAAAACTCATGTGGTCAGAAAAACAGAGAGAGATACAGTAAAGAGAGCGTCAAAGACAAAGAAAAATTTTAAATGATTTACAGTGTGTTAAAAATATATGCAAGCTAAAAGTTGAAGTTCTTAAAGTAAAAAAAAAAGGAAGAGAGTTGTTGTGTGTGGTAGTACATGCCTTTAATCCCAGTGCCTAAAAGGCAGAGACAAACAGATCTCTGTGAGTTCAAGGTGTAGTAGCGTACGCCTTTAATTCCCGAATGCCTGGGAGGCAGAGTCAGGAGGATCTCTGAGAGTTCAAGGACAGCCTGGTCCACAGAGTTATTCCAGGTCAAAGATATACAGAGAATATAAAATAGAAGTAAAAAGAAATGAAATGGAGATTAATATAAAGCCGCACGATGATGGGAAATACACAGAGACTTTTGATACTGTATGCTATTATTCTCTCTTTGAATTGTTTGAATGCTGAGGAAAGAACAAAAGATACTAAAAGATACTTGTTTATAAATGCTGCTGAACTAATCCAACATAGATATTTTGAAAATGCCTTGACTTTGAAATTTGGATCGAAGGCCATGATGCTTTGGAAAGGAGTTTCTTATTTTGTTTTCACAGAGGATGAGACCCTGTTCATTTCTTCTATTCCTATATGGTATGATGGACCACGTTCTCCTGAAGGGTTGCTGTTAACATCTTCAGAAAATTGCTTCGCTCAACTGCCAACTGAGATGAAACTAGCACACAGGTTATACCATGAAAGACCTAATTAATGACACCCCCATTCAGCAGGAAGCAGTTTGGAGAGAAATAACTGTGCCCACATTCCTAAAAATTGTTTATAAATTTTCTTTTACATTTAAAGGGGGATATGATATAGGTATGAATAATTTGCATTAGTATAGATTTTGCTTTATTGATAGAAATTTAAGGTCAATTTTGTTATATGTATCTTTAAGTTAGATAGATATTGAGAATTATATAGATTAATAGTCATCTAAGTTTGTCATTTATAATTAGACTAATCTGGTTCTTTAGATATATAGAGATTATACTCAGTATAGATAGATAATCTTCAACTTCTTCAAAGAGCTGTAGAAAATGGCCTTTAATCTAACTCAGAGTTTTGTGGTAGTGAGACATAATTGCTCCTAATAACACCTCTCTATTCCCGAGAGAATGTTGAGCACCAAAGACACTCCACCTGGAGCCTTTCTTTTTGGCAGAACTGGCCTTTGGGCAAAGAAATGCCCATACCTCAACCACTGACAGAGATACAGAGCATGCATCAATGGATAAAACAGGACTGTCATATCCTGCCAAGACAGGGTAAGATAGTTTTGAAAAAGTTGCTTGCCTTTGAAAATGGTATGTCAGTTATGTTAGGCCTTAGCCAAAGTTGGTTGCTTCAATGCTGCTAATGTGACTTTGGGTGATTGCCCAGGTAGCTAGTTGTCTCTGTGATTTGTTGCATGTTTTGGAAGTTGTTTTACTGAACTTTCTAATTACCCAGGTAACATTATTTCCCTTCTCAGATCTTTGATGGGGTTGAAGACTATATAGATGTAGTTACTTTTCTCTCATGACTTTGCCAAGTTATTTATTATACAAGACCTAAGCTAGTTAGAATAGGATATTTGTACTTATTGTATATAATTTCATAGTAGGTTTAGAACTCTCTTATTTAAACAAAAGGGGGAGGTGTTGCGGGAGGTCCTCCCACTCCTCCAGCCAATAGCTGCTGAGATACCAGCCCATTGGGGTGTGGTCTCTCTCCCTTTAAAACAGCAGCCACTTCCCTCTCCTCTCTCTCTTCACTTCCTGCTCCGCTGGCGACTAGACTCCCTTCCTGGTTGCGCAGAGGGCTGACGGTGATCTGTAAGTTTTTTCCCCTTTAAATAAATGCCACCCTATTAATCATAATTCCAAACTGGTGTGGCATTGTTTGTGACTTACACCTTCAGCCCTGGGTGTTTGTGTGCCCACTTGGCGTCAGGAAGAAAGTAGCTGAGACCATGCCCATTGCTCAGTATTCCCTGCCTAGGCAGGCAGTGGGATCAGAACTGCTAAGTGTGCTCAACCAGGAGAGTATGGCAGATTCCTGCCACCATATAGAGATATTTCCAGGCTGCCCAGTGTGCTGCATGGCATATTTAGCAATTACTCAGATAAAAAGGGTTTATGTGCTGCACATTCATTCTCAGAGTTAAAGTGCTGAGTGTGGCTCCTACCTGGTAGCCCCATAGCTGGCAGTAATGGTACCTCCACCATTTTGAAAGTAGAGAGATGCAGAGCCAGCATCTACAGCAGCTAAAGCCAAGCTGCTTACCATTTTAAAAGATCTTCAAGACATTAAAGAATTACAAACAATGCAATAAGGATAGATTCAGACACAAAAGAACTCTAAATGGGTCACAGTGTTGGATAAATGTATGTAGACTTGGGAGAGAGAAGAAAAAGTATAGAGGGTTATAAAAGAAATTAATTTTTTTAAAAAAAATAAAACAAAGTCTTTAAAGAGAGAGAGTACAGACAGTCATAGATTAAAAGGAGTAAAAAATTAAGCCACATAAAGATGGAATATACACAGAGAGTCTGGATTATGTATACTATTGTGTTTACTTTGAATTTTTGACTGTGAAGGAGCTAAGTACAGAGAGACATTTCATTGTATGGGCTACTAAGCTCAACTAGCATGTATATTATGAAGGTATCTTGACTTCAAAATTTAGTTCTAAGAATATTCTACTTTGGATGAGGTTCTTTTGTTTCCACAGAGGATGAGAACCTGTGTATTCATTCCAGGCTAATATGGTTTGATAGACAATGGACCCCTGAAAAGTTGCTGTAAACACCCTCAAAAAATTACTTTGCTCAACTGCTGACTGAGATGAACCTATCATGCAGGATACACTATGAAAGACCTGATTAACATCACCCCAAAACAGCAGGAAGCAGTATGGATGGGACTATGCCCATATTCCCAAATATTGTTTATAATTGTTTACATTTAAATGGGGATATTATATAGAGATGAATAATTTGCTTTGGTATGGATCTTCATCTAATGATACAAATTTAAGGTAAATTTTGTTATACTGTATATGTATATTTCTAACCTTGATTAATGTATTGTGTTTGTCTAGTTCATTTAAAAATGTAATGTTTAATTAAGAAATATAGGTTAATACTTAATCATTTATAATAGTCAAGATTATAGTCATGTTAGGTTTTGTAAATATATAGAGATATATTTCAGTTAGATAGGTATTCTTCAAATCTTTCAGAGACCTTCAGAATATGGCATTTAAAATGTTTAAGAACTGAAGAATTTTCATGATAGTGAGACACATCTGCTCCTGGCAGCACCAAGCTACATTAAGAGGATGATGGGTATTGAAGAGACTATGGATTTTGTTGACCATTTGGCAAGAAACTGCTCTTGCCTGGACTGCTTGATAAACTGGGCATGGAGAAACCACAGAGAAATGACTGCTAAAGTTGCTTAAAGGTGAGAGGATCCTTTGGGGTACCTGTTTCATGAAAGAGTCTGCTAGACATTCTGGAGGACACAAAATTAAAAAAAAATGTGACAGACAAACTGCCAGTGTAGGTTGAACTGTCTTTGAAATTTCCTGCTTTGTGAAAAAGTCTGTTGGATACTATGGTCCTGTAGGTTGAAGATGGATGCCTGAATGGTACAGCAGAACTTTGGGTTAGTGTATAGGCAGTGAGATGTTTCTGTCAATTCTAGAGTTTTGGAAGTTGCTTAGAATGCACTTTTTGTTTACTTATGTAATATTATACCCTTCTGGAGCCTTTGATGGTGTTGAAGAATATATAGATAGTTATAGTTTTCCTTAGTTATGATAAAAGATAAAGTAAATAGCAATATTGTAACTGTAATTCTTGCTTGATACCTGTTTTGTTATATGTAATTTTACTATGTTAAAGTTTAAGCTTTCCTTTTTGTTTAAACAGAAAAGGGGAAATGGTGTGGGAGGTCCTTCCATGTGTTGCTTTTTATAGTTAATGAATAAAGAACTGCTTTGAACCTATGGCTGGGAAGAACAGAACTAGGCAGGGAAAGGTAGGCTGTATGCTGGGAAAAAGAAGGGTGGAGTCAGGGAGATGCCAAGGAGCCATGCCAAAGTCAGGCATGCTGAAAATTTCCTGGTAAGCCATTGCCATGTGGTAATACACAGATTAATAGAAATGGGATAAATTAATATAAGAGTTAGCCAATAAGAATCTAAAGTTAATGGACCAAGCAGTGACTTAATTAACACAGTTTTTGTATTTCCGGTCTAAGCTAGCTGGGTGGGTAGCAACCAAAAGCACTTGACTAGAAAAGCACCTTCTACACCTGACTATAAAAGATGGCCAGTTCAGACTCCATATATTTCATTATTAGGAGTCCTTAATAGGGTCACCCTCACAGATTCCAGAAAGTTTCCACTGTGCTAGGTTTGTACACCACCCTAAGTGCCTCCAATTCCAGCTCTCTCTCTCTCTCTCTCTCTGTCTCTCTCTCTCTGTCTCTCTCTCTCTCTCTCTCTCTCTCTCTCTCTCTCTCTCTAAGCATTCTCTTCCTTCATCTCCCCCACACCTGATCTTTCTCATTCCAATCCCTACCAAGTCCCAGTAAACCTGTGAAATCTATTCCATTTGCCATTTCCAGGGAAATCCATTTGTATCTCTTAGAGCCCTCCTTTTGTAGTTTGATTTTTATTTACTTAGTAGCTAATATCCATTTATAAGTCAATACATACCATATTTGTCTTTCTGGGTTTGGGTTACCTCACTTGGGATGATTATTTCTAGTTCTATCCACTTACCTGCAAATGTGTAAATGTACCACATTTTCTTTATTCATTTTTCACTTGAGGACATCTAGGCTGCTTTCTGTTTCTGGCTATTATAAATAAAACCACAGTGAACATAGTTAAGCAACTGTGCTTGTAGTAGAATGGAGCCTCTTTTGGGTATATGCCTAGGAGTGGTATAATCGAGTCTTGAGGTAGATCTATCCTCAATTTTATGAGGAATCACCATATTGATTTCCATAGTGACTATACAAGTTTGCACTCCCACCAGCAAAGGAAGAATGTTTCCCTTGCATGTTTTCCTCAACAGCATGAACTGTCACTTGTGTTTTTATCTCAGCCATTCTAACAGATGTACTATGGAATCTCAAAGTAGTTTTGATTTGCATTTCCCTGATGACTATGGATGTTAACCTTTATTTATGTGTTCCTCAGTGACAGAGACCCTAATAAGCCAGACATCAGGCTGAGCTTAAGGATTTCTGCTGAAGAGAGGGAGGAAGGACTAAAGGAACCTGAGGTGTCGAAAACCCACATAATCAACTAACTGGACTCATAAGGGCTCACAGAGACTGAACTGACAATGAATAAATGATGGGCATAGTCAACTGGTAAGCTAGAATTAACCAGACAAGCTCAATACAACAGATCTAGTTTAATAATTGGAAAACAGGGAAACTCACATGATTGGGGTCCAGCAAATATCACACACTGCAAAGAGAAGCAAAAGGGGAGGGCACCTGGATCCCCAAGTCTTTCTTCCCTGGCCCCATGTGGCCACACCCTAGCCAAATGTGATTGGCTGAGTTTCCCCATCATCTCCCCCTTTTGTCTTCTCAACAAGATCAAACCAAACCAAATACAACTATATACAATAGGAACATATACCAAATATAAAATTACAAGCAACAAACAATATTAAGCAAGAAACAAATAGCAAAAGTTTTACTAAGCATTCTATTTCAAGGAGTCTAAATAATGTATTGAAATTAAGTTTAGCTAAATCATGAGGAGGGTAATTACAATTATCTAATCTTCAATTCCATCAAAGATCTGAGAAGGGAAGTAATATTACTTGAGAAACCAGGAATCTTCCAAAATGTGCAACAAATGACAGAGACAACTGACTACCTGGGCAATCACCCAAAGTCTTATATGCAATGTTCAGGCGACCATCTTTGGCTAAGGCCTAACGTAACTGACATACCATTTTCAAAGGCAAGAAACTTTTCAGAACTATCTTACCCTGTCTTTGCAGAATATGACAATCCTGTTTTTATCCATTTATGGATACTCTGTATCTCTGTCAGTGGTAGAGGTATGGGTTTTTTTTTTTTTTGCCCAAAGGCCAGTTCTGCCAAGAAGAAGACAAGCTCCAAGTGGAGTGTCTTTGGTGCTCAACATTCTCTCGGGATTAGAGCAGTGTTGCCAGGAGTGATTGTGTCTCACTACCACAGAACTCTAGGTTAGATTAAAGGCCATTTTCTACAGCTCTTCAAAGAGGTTGAAGATTATATTATTTATACTAAATATAATCTCTATGTATCTAAAGAACCTGATTAGCCTAAATATAAATATGACAGACATATGTGACTATTGATTTATAATTCTCAATACCTATCTAACTTGAAGAATACGAGAATAAACAACTGTGCAATAAATGAGGACAATGACCTCCAAATGTAAACAATGAATATCATTACATAAACAATATATAAGTATCTTAATCAGAGGTAGAAATGTACACTGTAATATGGTAAATATATATCAATACTATATATATATATCAATACATAACAAATGTTTTAAACAGAGGTAGAAGCATACTCACATACAATATTCAATATAATTTAACTTTGTATCAATATACAAGAATCTATACCAATATAATTTTCTAAAAACAATAACTCACATATACTAATCTATTATCCCATCACCAATTATCCCTCTTTTCCTTTCTTTTTTTTCACAAGAACACCCCTGAGCTTATAAAATACCTCCTCCATCCCTCAACTATATACCAATTATAACCAACCCCTAAATGATGTCCCTAAACCTGAGGGCAAACTCTGCTGGGAGAGGGGACGTTGTCCTCTAAAGTTGCTTCCAGCTTTCATGGGGGCGACGTTCTTCTTAGGGGGTCCTGTGAAAGTAAATGATGGTAAAATTCCAAGATTAATATTTGGTCTGGGAAAATTGCAAATAGTATCCGAGTGTCTTGAGGAGGTCTAGCCAGAGTGTTGTCAAAGATGTGCACCATTTGGAACTGTCTTGTGCTGGGGAAGATAGCAGCGTGAAGCGAATCTGATATCCACTGGGAGATGCTGAGCAAGGGCAGGTGGCACCAGTCTTCAGGTTCCCAAGCTCCGTGTATGGGCATCCAGTCTCCCCACCGCGGCTCGGCCAAAGCTGCTGCACAGCCTAAATGGATGCAGTGTGGCCCCAACTGGCCAGAGCCTTAAAGGGCTCCAAAAATCCCCACATTGGGCACCAAGTGATGAGCGTAGTTGACCGGTAAGCCAGAATTAACCAGACAAGCTCAATACAACAGACCTAGTTTAATAATTGGAAAATGGGGAAACTCACATGACCGGGGTCCAGTCAATACCATGCGCTGTGAAAAGAAACAAAACGGGAGGGCACCTGGATCCCCAGGTCTTTCTTCCCTGGTCCCAGGCGGCCACACCCTAGCCAAATGTGATTGGCTGAGCTTCCCCATCAAGTAAATCTGCATGGGCCCATGGCATATATGGAACAGCTGTGTAGCTTGATTTTCTCATAGGACTTCTTAACAGTGGGAGCAGGAGTTATCTCTTGCTCTTTTTCTGGCTTTTGGGATGATATATCTTATACTGTGTAATCTTGCCTGGTCTAAATACAAGGGGACACATTTAGTCTTACTGTAACTAGATATGTCATGTTTTAGAGCTATCCATGGAGACATACCCTTTTCTGAACATGAATGGAGGCATGAATTTTGGGGAGCAAGGGAGTTATGGGGAGGGACTGGGAGGAGAGAAGGGAGGGGAAACTGTGCTTGGGATATTAAATAAATAAGTAAATAAATAAATGCATTCCTCAGCAATTTGAGATTCCACTATTGAGAATTCTCTGTTTAGATTTGTAACCCAGCTTTAAGTGAATTACTTGTTTTTTTATATCTAGTTTATTGAGAACTTTATATATATTTCAATGTTAGTTCTCTATCAAATATGGAGATGATAAAAATCTGTTTATATTCTGTAGGCTTCCACTTTATCAAATTGGTGGTGTTCTTTGCCTTACAAAACTTTAAAGTTTCATGAAGTCCTCTTTATTAATTGTTGATCTTAATGCCTGTATTGTACCTCCAGTTCAGTCTCACTTCATAGTGCACAGACCATTAAGTTTCTCTTTCTTTACACTTTCTCAATGACCCATTTGCTTGCTTCTTTCTCTCTCATCTCTCCACCATATACTTGTCTCACATCCTTCCACTGTGTCTGTCCTGACCCTTGATGTCTCAGCATTTCCTTCTGCCATGCCAGTCCCTGTCCATCTCTTCTTTCATATCTTCAGTACCTGAGAATCTGTCTTCCATCTCTCCTGTATTCAGTTGGTGAGCTTCCTCTTCGCATTCCTAAATTTTTCATTTCCAGAATTCACTATGTTTGTGTTTTCTTTATTGCTTCTATTTCCATTTTCAGCTCTTAAGCAGTTTTATTTGTTTCCTACAACTGTTTGTGTTTCTTGACTTTCTTTAGGGAATTTAATGTTTTCCCAGTTTTCTTTAAGGAATTTATTTCCTCTTCAAAGACTACTGTCATCTTCATATAGTTGGTTTTAAGGTCATTTATACTTATGCTTATACTTATGTGTTGGAATATTTAGGGCCTGTTGTGGTAGGGTAGGTGGACTCTGATGGAGACATGTTGTCCTGGCTGTTGTTTATTGTATTCTTATGTTGGCCTCTTGACATCTGGGTTTGAGGTGACTATAGTTTTAGGTGCTGATTTCTGGATTTGTGTTTGCTTGGTGGGTGTTTTGTTACTTGATTTCTGCTCCTTCTCTCATTTTTCAGTGAATTTGTTGGCTATGTGTTTCTTGTTTACTGGTTTGTTAAACTGATGTGTTCAAAGGTTGATTGAAGTACTTGCTGATGTTGAGACTGGTCTTTAGGCAGGTGTGAATTGTGGTTTTCAGGGAGTATCTGCCTGCATTGGGGACTGGGACACAGTGAAGGGGAGGGAAGGAAGGCTGGAAGATGGTCTGTGGGATCCACAGAAAGAGTGGACAGGTTGGGGGAAAGGCTTCAGCTGGAATTGTATTGCAACATTAGGGATAACCCTGAGGATTGGAGAGTAGAGAGAGTGAAGAATGTCTGTGAATAGCCTGGGGATATTAAAACAGTTTTAATCTACAATTTTCCAGTGTCTAAGGACTCGGCACATATTTATTATAGGCTAAGCCCTTTGCTTGTGTAAAGATCAGTAATTTATATCTCCTGGTTTAAGAAATATATAGTGTTATAAAGGTATAATGTAAATGGGAAGAGTCATATGAAGGAGGGATTTTAGAGTTCTAATGAAGACAGGTTTATTCTAAAATGGGTATTAATCTAAAGGACCCACACAAGGGTTAAAAAGTCACTCGAGTCAAAGCCACATTAGCAATTGTGTGTTAAAGCAGACAGGTTAACGGCAATAACCCTTGCCTAAGCTTGATCTGTGCCAAGGCTCTATTCTAGGAGCTAAGAGCTATGAGGCCTTTATCAAGTTAATTAACCTCTCAGAATTCATTTCTGAAACTAGTGAAGGTTGTACGCAGAGGAAGGATAGAGTTATATATTTACTTCAGGAAGACTGGTTGAGTATCTCCGTAGAGAGTGATTTGGAACAACAAAGCAGAGGCGGGAGCTGCGGTGAGAGACTGGAACTTTGTTGAGGAATCTCAACGTTTTCAAATGCAAGCTATTTTATATGCATTACCAGCATCTGGCTATGCTGGTGCTGACAATGAGTCACCATATACAGTACTTACTTCAGGTTTGGAATGGAGCCAAAAACCAGTGAGGAAAGCTACCCCTCCTCCACGCTAACACACAGGGTCCATTCAGTATCTTCCTTTAGACTAGACTGGGCTTGTTGCCCTCCAATCCCCAGGCCTCACAAGCCCTGGGGAAATGACAGACCCTGGGAATCAGAGAGACAGTGCCCTTCCTCATCATGCTCAGCTGCCCTACTGGCTAGGAGGTCATGGATTCTCCCAGAGGCAACATAGCTTTCAGCTTACTTGCTCAGAGAGTCAAATAGATGTAAACTTTCTTCTCTTTACCTCACAACAGGACATAGGAAGCTTGCATTTCTGCTGGAGTGAAGCTAATATGCGAAGGCACAATACCTTTGATCTCCCTGCCTGCAGAAAGACTGGCCCAGGGAGATTTTTTTTTAAAGCAATTTATGATGTTTTTGTTAATCGACATGTTTTTCCTGTTTTCTGCTTGGAGATGCTCTTCAATAACTGCCGTGATCCCATACAGCTGTAGAAAATAAACCGGTTTAACTTTCATTAAATCCGTTTGGTTTATAAGCATTTTTACTGTATATAAGCTAAGAGTTTAGTTGCAATTATTTGGAAAAAATATACTATAATCATTGTGGTATGGTAGCAGGTATTTTGGGAGGGCAGTGTAATAGAGAGTGATCTGCTTTTAGAGTTAATTTTATACTTTACTGCCTGTGTTACTAGACAGGTTGGGTCACCTTTCTGACTCTATTTCTTTAATTTTAAAACTGAGATAGCATTTGGATATTTTCTCAGGATTTCTGGAAGTGAAATTTGTATTTTTTTGGTATATTAGAAGTAACAGAATGATTGGGGAGATGGTTCAGTACACAAACGCACATGCAACTCCACATACTATACATATATGTGAATATATGTACATACAGACACATATATACACATACACTAAATGAAGTAATTAGTAACTATTATTTCTAGAGTGTAGTTATCCATGCATTTAGACTTCTAAGAATTAGTTCTCCTAGAATACTTCTATTCATTCATTAAGGTTTCTCCTGCAAAATCTACATTTGATTCAAATATTTGAAGTAGAACAATATGTTGATTTCAGGAGTGGAAAATTGGTCCTGTACTTTCTGGAAATAAGAAATTATACAGCCATATCCTAGAGAAAAAAATAATCCTAGTTCTCAAGTATGTAACATTCACTATTAATTTTATATGGTCATCATTGTTTCTGCTTTTCAACAGAATAAATAAAATAAGGTACGAAGAGTTTCTGAAGAGTAGGAGAAATGGTGTGAATTTGAGCCCTTGCTTACCTACATTTCCCCGCTTACTAGCTGTTACTGGAAAACACATGATATAGTGCTTCTTTTCTTTCTGCTGCACATATGATGGGTAGACGGACAGATGGATGCATGGATGTATGGATAGCTAGATCTCAGAGTTCTCGTGGTGTTCTTGTAATTAATTATCCTTTCCACACAGCATCTCTTTCTTTATCTGAAAGATAAAGTAGCATTGGCTACTTTGTCTCTCCTGTCAGCAATACTGTCTTAGCTTCTACTACTATTGCCTGTCTTTCAGGTTAATTCTTCCAGCTCTCTGATGTCCTGCCTGCTTCATGAATTTAAGCAAGTCTCTTATCCATAAACTATTCTGGTAAGAGAAGTTGAATTCACAGCCTGGATACACAGAACTATCAGACATGTTCAGTAGGTGATACTCAGCAGCCAAAACCCCACCAGCCTTTGTCATACTTTTGGAGTTCAAAGGTTAAAGGTCAGAAAGGTGACTCATTTGGTGAATGGGAGGAGAAGGAGAGTGGGAACCAACGTCAGCAGATGACACTCCCTGACATTGCTTCCCCTTTCTCAGAAGTGGTGTTTTGTTGGTTTCTTTCCCACAGCTGAGCTTGTCATAAAGAAGCTCTGTTCTCTAAGCATTTGCTAATTGCAGCATCACTTAAAAAAAAGAAAGTTAAGAATGTAGAGATTCTTGTTTTAATTCATTTTGATATCTAGCATTTTTTTACAATGTCAGTGTTCAGTCATATTTTTGATATAACAAAATATTAATTCAGTCATACTGACACACCAAAATTTTTAATATTTATCATTATATGCTAATTAAGGATAAATTACATTAGACATTTTGGGTTACATAGCTGCAGAATACCAAAAAGTTACATAAATTTTTGAATTCTGTCAAGATAGTGTCAGGTTTCTCTGCTGGGGGGCATCTACTAATATCTAGTGAATATTTGGGCCTTCCAGTGAAATTTTTGACAAATTTTCTGATGAAGCAAATATCAGTTATACTTTCAGTTCCCTTTGATCCTTTGATCTATGATGATGTGAGAGTAAGCATGGGGGAGAAAAAGGGCAGAGTATAGTTCATTTGGTGATTTATATAGTTTCTTTCACAGGATTAGAGTGGGAATCCTAAAACAAAACAAAACAAAATAAATGAACAAACAAAACCTAAAAACCAAGCATTGTTTGAGGCTATAATAATTAGGCTGTCTCACTTTAGCTGGACTAAATTCTAAAATGATCCCAGCGGCTTGTAATTCAAGGAGTCCATTTTATTCTGTGCTTAAGAAGCATTACCCTGAAGGAGTCCTGCTGATTTTCAAAATTAAGGAAGAACTTCCTGGTGATAATTAATTAATTGCATGAAGCACTTTAATTTCAAATGAGTTATTTCAGTTTGGGGATAAATAAAATCCTCTAAACTGTGAAAGTAAAATCAAAAAAGAAATCTTGATGGCCATATCACCAACCTACCTGTGTCCGTAAGTTTGTTTCTCCTGGACTCAGTACTCATGTTGCCAGGACTGCAATCTATATTTCTCAGCAGAATTCCAGGCTGATGTTCTTTAAATAGGCTTGCATATCCCTTTTTGTTCTATTGTTGTTATTATTATTATTATTAATTTGCTTTAAAAATACCAATCCAAATTCCCACTCCCTCCACACACCTTCACACCCCTCCCCCTCCAATCCTAAGAGAGGGCAAGTCATCCTGCCCTGTGGAAAGTCCAAGGCCCTCCCTACTACTTGTAGGTTGAGCAAGGTATACATCCAAAGAAAGTAGTGTAATGATCTGTTCTGTATCTTTAAGAGACAAGCCACACACCCCTCCACCTGAGGCAGGCTGATCTTCAGCTTCCAGCCTGAGTTTCTTCCTTTTCCATCTCCCTCTAAAAGGCAGCTTCTGCCTCTCCCCACTTCTCTTCTTCCACGGTTCTGCGGTTCTGTCTGTCTGTCTGTCTGTCTGTCTCTCCCTCCCTCCCTCCCTCCCTCCCTCCCTCCCTCCCTCCCTCCCTTCCTCCCTCTCTCTCTCTCTTCTCTCTCTCTCTCTCTCTCTCTCTCTCTCTCTCTCTCTCTCTCTCTCTCTCTCTGCCTCTCTGCTCTTCTCCTGTTCTCCTTTTCCCTTCCATAACCCCCTAAATAAATATCCAACTTCATTCTGCATGGCATGCCTATCTGTCTTTCGCCTGCCATTGCCTGTCTCCCTACCTGGGACCAACCCCTTTCAGAGACCTGAGGTGGTCTCATGGTATGCCCATTTGTCTGTCTTTCCTCGTGGCCTGCTGCAGCAACTCCGGGAACTGTGCCTTCCCTGCCTGAGACTGGCTGCTCTTGGGAATTCCTGTTTGCTGCCTGCAATAGCAGTAAGACAAAGGAGATCAAGGGGATTCATATTGGAAAGAAAGAAGTCAAACTTTCGTTATTTGCAGATGATGGGATAGTGTACATAAGTGACCACAAAAACTCTACAAAAGAACTTCTACAGCTGATAAATACCTTCAGTGGTGTGGCAGGTTACAAGATCAACTCAAAAAAAAAAAAATCAGTAGCCCTCCTATACACAAAGGATAGATAAGCAGAGAGGGAAATCAGAGAAACTTCACCTTTTACAATAGCCACAAATAGCATAAAGTATCTTGGGGTAACTCTAACCAAGGAAGTGAAAGATCTATTTGACAAGAACTTTAAGTCTTTGAAGAAAGAAATTGAAGAGGACACCAGAAAATGGAAGGATCTCCCATGCTCTTGGATGGGTAGGATCAACATAGTAAAAATGGCAATTCTACCAAAGGCAATCTATAAATTCAACACAATCCCCATCAAAATCCCAACAAAATTCTTCACAGACCTGGAGAGAACAATAAACATTATATGGAAAAACAAAAAACCCCAAATAACCAAAACAATTATATACAATAAAGGAACTTCTGGAGGCATTACCATCCCTGACTTCAAACTCTATTACAGAGCTACAGTAATGAAAACAGCTTGGTATTGGCATAAAAACAGAGACATCTTGGGAATTTTTATAGAGCCAGGTGTCTTGCTAACCCCAGAATGGCTCCTTCAATCAAGATATCTCTTTCCTTGCTCTCATATCTGTCCCTCCTCCCTCTTGACTATCCCATTCCCTCAAGTTCTCCTTAACTCTCCCCTTCTCTCCTTCCTTCTACCCCCCCCGCCCCTGTCCCCATGCTCCTAATTTTGTTAGGCAATCTTGTCTGTTTCCAATTCCCAGATGGGTCTATATATTTTTCTTTGGGTTCACCTTATTACTTAGCTTCTCTAGAATCAAGAGCTATAGGCTCAATGTCCTTTGTTTATGGCTATTATCCACTAATGAGTGAGTACACACCATATTCATATTTTTGGGTCTAGGTTACCTCACTCAGGATAGTGCTTTCTAATTTCATCCATTTGCATGCAAAATTCAAGATGTCATTGATTTTACCACTAAGTAGTACTCTAATGTATAAATGTGCCGCACTTTCTTCATCCATTATTCAGCTGAGGGGCATCTAGTTGTTTCCAGGTTCTGGCTATTACAAATAATGCTGCTATGAACGTAGTTGAACAAATACTTTCATAGTATGATTGAGCATCTTTTGGGTATATTCCCAACAGTGGTATTGCTAGATCCTGAGGTAGGTTGATTCCCAATTTTCTGAGAAACCATCATACTGATTTCCAAAGTGGTTGCACAAGTTTGCATTCCCACCAGCAATGGATGAGTGTTCCCCTTACTCCACAGCCTCTCGAGCATAAGCTATCATTGGTGTTTTTGATCTTAGCCATTCTGACAAGTGTAAGATGGTATCTCAGAGTTGTTTTGATTTGCATTTCCCTGATAACTAAGGAAGTTTGGCCATTTGAAATTCTTCTGTTGAGAATTCAGTACACCATTTTTAATTGGGTGATTTAGAATTTTAATCTCTAATTTCTTGAGTTCTTTATATATTTTGGAGATCAATCTTTTGTCTTATGTGGGGTTGGTGAAGATCTTTGCCCATTGAGTAGGCTGCCTTTTTGTCTAAATGACAGTGTCCTTTGCTTTACAGAAGCTTCTCAGTTTCAGGAGGTCCCATTTATTTACTGTTACTCTTGTTGTCTGTGCTACTGGGGTTATACTTAGGAAGTGGTCTCCTGTGCCAATGCATTGAAGGCTACTTCCCACTTTCTTTTCTATCAGCTTCAATGTGGTCAAATTTATATTAAAGTCTTTAATCCATTTGGCTTGCATAGCCTTTAAACCATTGCCTGTTAAAATGCTGACCTCTGAGAGGTAATATGTGCTTAGAAAAACTAAATCCCTATAACGGGACACAATTTGTGTGTATATGTGTGTGTGTTTATTTAAATTTAATATTATTTTTATTATTGCTCTTGTGTGAGTGGTGTGTGTGTCTGTTTGTAAGTGTGCATTTGCATATACATGTGCATATTCATGCAATGGCATTCACATGAAGGGAACAGAGGATGTCTTTTGGGGATTGCTTCTCTCCTCCCACTGTGCATTGCAAGGATCAAACTCAGGCCATCCCTTTCAGTAAAGCAGGTACTCCTCAAAAGTGGGTTAAATTTTAGTCTAATGCAAGAATTCAAGAGGGACAAACTGGAACACAGTCACCTTCTAAAAGTTTTGTACATCTGAGAGTATGTTTATTAAGTTCATTCTGTTAGGGCAGATGTATAAAATCTATTTGTTCCACATTCTCCAACTTTGCTTCCCAGGACATGTTTTATTCTCCTTTTCCCTGTAAACATTTTGGGTTTGTAACTTTTCTTTCTTATAGAAACTAATAATAAAGTCTGCAATGCCACATGTAAAAAATGTCTAAGATGGACTGAGGTGGAAAAGAATCTAGAAACTCCCTCTGTACTATGGACAGATTTCTAAAGAATTAGAGATGGTCTGACATTCCAAATACAAGTTGAAATCCTTGTGTGTAAAAAAAAGAAGGCCACTAATTATTACTTTATGGATTAAAGCACTCATTGCCATTTTGTGATGTGTTTGTCATTTGGGGCAAGAGGACTGATAACAGCCTGCCAGCTACTTTGATGGTGTGCTAATATTAAAGGCAATATATTTTTAAATGACTCGTTACATAATGGGTTTAATGTGCTCACTCATCTTTTCTTACCTACTTGTCAAAATTCTAGTTTGAGGAGTCATATCAAACTTATTTTTGTTCAAAAGGAAAACTGTTGCTATGGATATTTGGAGAAAAGAACATTTCTGGTTTGCTAGTTATAACGTTTTTCATATGCAAAACCAGTATCTACAAAATAGTCAAGGACACAATCACAGAAAGTCTTCATAGAACAGTTAATTGATTTCTAGTCCATACATTACATTCTTGAATACAAGCACACATGCATCTGCACATATATAGGTACCTTCTATACACACACACACACTCAAAGAGAATTGGAAGGTCCCCAATTAATTGAGAATTTCTAAGAATGGAGTTGGTGGCGGAAACACCAAGCAATTCCTTTCCTTCAGACAAAAGAGCTTTTTTTCCCCACCTGTAACCAAGGGATCATGTGTCCCTGCTTCTTTTATATTTTCCAAAGGGTTTTAGTGTCTATTATGACCTCAAAAATTGTATGAAATCTCATTCAATGCTTTCACAGTTATAATTAAGACATTATTATTAAGATTCTCTCCTCAGAATTGAATGGTACAAATTTTAGTGCTTGAGAAATTACTTTGTTAGACATAACTGCCTCTGCTATAGTACCTCTTAAAATTAAACCTTTAGTTTAAGAAGAAAACACTGGCAAAAATGAGAACTGAATATATGGTCTTTCTGCATTAAAAAACTTGGCTATGTATATTTAAATTTGTTGAATGACTTAACATTTTGATTCTTGCTACATGGATATGTTTGGACTTAAAATATCTACAAATTTTAAGAATTACTTTTATGCCTTTGGTTAGATTTCACTAACACTGTAGAGAACTAACCATGAAAGCAGATTTGAATTCATTTTAGCTATTTGTATGAACATAATTATACTGAGGTGAAATTAGCAATGCAGCCATGTTGTAATAAGCAAGCCTGGGTGTGATTATAAACATATTGTTTAATCATAGTGATTCTTCACTTCATTGTGTATACAACGACTCTTATAATATCCTCTTCTTAGAGAGGTGTTATGATGTGCATCAAGCTTGTTCAATGCTTGGTGAAAAAATAGGCACCCAGTTTTACTGAAAGTTGGAAAATTGATTCCAATGATTAAGTTAGAATAAAGTGAATCCCTTTCAAATTTCAATGCACAATACAGAAATTACTCCTGCCCCCTCTGCTGCAAAGCATGCACACCAAGATACTTAAATCACTTGATCAATAGCACATTGCAAGGCATACATTGACAGAAAGTAATTTAAATGGGGCTTCTATAATCACTCAAATCAGATTCTTGCCATTGCAGGCCTGTGTTCAAGAGCAATCGTTAATTTTGCATTCTTTGAAAGTACATTAAAACACTTGTTGTCATAACTGTGATTTTTACTGTTATCCAAAACAGGCTCAGTCTATCTGTGGAACAAAAGGGTGTTAACTTGTCATTTTGGAATAACAATGTGAGGAGCATAGATTCCAGCAGAAACCAGAATGTGTCCTATTGCAGGTGGCTTTACAAATGCTTTCAAAGGTAGAATGAGGTAAATGAACTGTGTCCTGTTGGTTGACTGTCAAGAACTGTGACTGGAGATGAATATTTCCTTATCACTGTACCACAAGCTTAGTCCATATTATTTTTCTCTGAAAGAATTTAATTTACACAATATGCAGAATGCTCCTTCTCAGCAATCTGTAATTTGGCACATCACTAAGGTCAGCACAAGATTGGTCACCTTGAGCTGTAGATGAAAACTTTCTGTCAAAGTATGTTAAATGATTTTATTAATTTATTTAAATTATACTTTAAACAATGAGTATGCCAAAATTTAATTTTATAATTTTCATCTTAATTTAGCCTTCTAACAAGGTACAATAAGCCTAGGTTATAGATGATATACTTTACAGTTTGCTTTTTGTTTGTCTATCTATCTATCTATCTATCTATCTATCTATCTATCTATCTATCTATCATCTATCTATCTATCTGTGTATGTGTATGATCCTGATGATTTTATGTGTACTATGTGCATGTAGGTGCCTGCAGAAGTCAGAAGTTGGTGTCAAATTTCCTAAAACTAGAGTTACAGGGAGTTTTGAGCCACCTGATATGAGTGTGAGGAATAAATTTCCAGTCTTCTGAAAGAACAATAAGAGCTCTTAACCAAATTATCTCTCTAATTCCCTCATTTAAAAAAATCAATGATAATTCAGATTTAGAAGTCAACATTTAATGTCATTTATAAACATAACTGTATTGAAAAATAAGAAACATAAAGCAAGCTGTAAAGATCTCCATTTACCTTCTTATTTCTTCTAATAGTTTCATGATTCCCAACACCTCAACACATATATGCCTATATCTCTAAAAATTAAACCTGGGGTCTGAATATTAGAGAAAATATGAAGCATCTTTCCGAATATGGGCTATTTGACTTAATGTGGTTTTCAGTTATTTTCTATTTTCATGAAAATGTCATGATTTCACTTTTTAATGGCTGAATAAAATTCTGTTACGTAATGCACCACATTTTTATTATTGCTCATTTACTGATGGTCATCATGGTTAGTTCCATTTCTTAGCTACTGTGAACAATACCACAATAAACATGGATTGGTAAGTATCTCTTTTGTACAATTCAGTATCGTTTCAGTATATACCCAAGAGTGGTATATCTGGGTCACATTATAGCTCTATTTTCTAGTTTGTTGTAGTGGTTTGATAAACCTCCATGTTGATTTCCATTAGAGAATAATTCCTCCATACCTCCCCAGAATTTGTCATTATTTGTTTCCTTGATCTTAGCCATTCTAGCTGGAGTGAATTGAAATCGCAAAATACTTTTAGTTTGCATTTCTTCAATGGCTGAAGAACTTGAACATCTTTTCAAACATTTATGAGCCATATGAGCCATCTGCTTTTTATCTTTTCTGTTTACATTATTGACTAATTTATTGACTATATGCTTTGATAAATTTTTGTAGTTAATTTTGCCATTTTTAAAAGATTATAATACAACTTAACATTTCTCCCTTCCCTTTACTCCCTCCAAAACTCTCCCATACGCATCCCAGTATTCTTCTTCAAATACATGGACTCTTTTTTCACTAATTATTATTGCATGCATATTGCCATAGTTTATTTGGTATTGATATTAAGGGAGTCAGGTGAGGAGAAAGGGGCAATAGAATATATATTATTTTATGCTAATTAATAAATGTCATATAAATAAGGAAATATATCAATGAAATAATTATGCAAAGTAAACGACTATAACATTTTAGGATTATAATTAGGCAAAACTACTCATTTTATGGGCAGCAACTTTGAGACAGGGTTTTACTATTTGGCTCAGGCTGGCCTCAGACCTTCAATCTTCCTAACTTGTCTTCTCAAATTCTGGGATTACAGGCATGTGATACTACATTATATAGAAATGGATGAAATTTAATATTATAGGTATCATTGTATAATTTTCTCTCAATAATTCTTTATCATTGTTCCATCCCAAACAAAAATTGACGCAACTTCTGTTGCTATACATTGCTTTATATTTCTATAGTTTTAGATAGATAGAATCACATCACTCATGTATGTTTCTCCTATTGGTTTTCACAGATCATAATGTTTCCAAAATGCATTTTCGTGTCGTTATATTTATCACCATTTTCTTCTTTTTAATGACTGAATACTATGACTTTATATAAATACTGTAGGAAATTTTGGTCCTCACCCTTTATCTATTATAAGGTTATGAACATTTTTATATATAATTTTATGTGAGAGTATGTTATCATTTATAATAAGGTATGAATATTCCAGTGCATATGGTGTTCTTTTCTCTAAATATCCACATTTAAAATCAAGGGTAATTTTATCAATAGTTATCTCATACAATTGTTTTGTAACTAATGAATCAATGTGTATAATTGATTTTACTCCATATTTGGTGCTTACCAGAGATCAATAAAGGTTAGTTGAATCCATTACTATTATTGTTGTCATTGCTATAATTTATATGCAGTAGGGAAATGAACTCATGATAGATGTAAAATCAACTATCATTAGTAAACAAAGTAAATGTTGTTCTATAATGCGTGATTAGGCATCTCCTTCCAGAAGGGATCCTTGATTTGTGACTGAATATAATGTAGTGCTATGTATATTTAAATCAATAAGGGTCTTTTCTACTTTTGAGAGTTTCAGCCTGGTACAGTGGTTTTTAAGCCTTTGGAGCTTTGAGTACTGAGTGGACGTTATAGATATTTTTCATTCACACATATAATTATTCTAACCCATTTAAATGATGACCTACATTCCAGATAAAGGCAAGAAAAGTAGCATTTAGTGTGTACCTCCTCTCCTCTACTAGGCACTTTATGTGAATTATCTTATTTGGTTTTCACAATAGCCTTACAAAGGACTTTGTATCACTTTAATTCACAGAAGAGATAATTGAACTTCATAAAATGAATTAACTTTCTGAAGGTCAGATATTAGTGGTGATGCTTACTGTACTTTCAAAACTACTTCTACATTGTCACCTTCTTCACTTCTAATTCCCTAAATTATATACTTAAGCATCCTTGAAGATGAAATTATTTCAAAATATCTCCTATGATTTGACAGTCCACATTCAAGCATTTTATTGTAATTAGAGGAGTCAGTGGGCAGGCCATTGTAGCTTATCACAGTAGAAGCCAATAAACCATTTATTCATGATTCGGTTGGAGTTTTCTGTTTCTTTCCCTCTTGATAACCCAGTAGGATGTCATTAAAGGGGATAACAGTCCATTCATGGTTTTTGCACCATTAATTATAGACTGGCTGTGAGAAATGTATCTATTGTATAAATGACTCCATTCACTATGATACCTAAATAATTTTCAAATCTCTTTGTGCTCAAGTCATTCAACTTAAGCAAATACAGACATAATATCCTTGTTATATAAATTGGAGGGTGCAGATTTTTCCATTTTCAGACCCCTAATGCAATGTGCTGGACAGAACAATTTAGAACAAATTTAAAAGTACAATGCTACTTTCTCTGTCTCTTTTTTTGAATGGGCTTTAAATTTCTCTGGAGATTTGACCTTAATTCTCTAGTTGTGGGGTTTGAAACAGACTAGCACTTTTAAGGCCTAAGGGTTGATTTTGGAGGTGTGGTAAGCTTTATAGTTGGGCAGTACCTTAAAAGATTTCTTTAGTATCCAGGGCTACAGTTAAAACCAACGAGGGATCTCATCAGTGGTCTTTGTTTTTCAAAAGTCAGTGGGAAGACCTGACTATATTCATGATGTGATGTAGGTCAGTCAGGAAAGGAGGGCAAGGTTAATTGGGAAGTACAGAAGCTTCTCCCACTGTAACTTTCTTAGCTCAGACGTGGCATTCCCATAGTGCAGATGGTGTATAAGTTCTTTCTACATATTTCAAGGTGTGTGTGTGTGTGTGTGTGCTTGGTGGTAGGCTATAAGAGAATGCATATACTTTTATTGGGTACTTATATTAAGTACATGGGGGAAGTGCATTCTGGGCTCCATATCTCACTGTGTTTTTAATTCACTTCCCCAGTGTGCCACAGAGATCGCATTTTCAGGACCAGTCATCCTCCTTCCTCTTCACACATAGAAAGTAAAAGGGGTAATTATCCCCCAGGAACACCTTAATTGTTCCAATTAACCTGACCACTTTTTGCAATCAAAGCCAAGCAGAGAAGAGGATTTAAAGTGATCAAAACCCATTTATGGGCCATAGATAAAGGAAGAAATTTTATATAAAGGATGTTTTCTGTAATGTCATAGGATTGCACTAAGGGACTTTTCTACCACCATTGCTCAGAAGAAAAGTGACATTTTAGGTGTTTTTAATTGTATCGTCGGGTGTTTCTGATAATAAAGAACATGATCACAATTATCTGTGTTAACTGAAGCTGTGGAAGCTTTCTGTGAGGGAATCTATTTAGCTGTTTTCATAGGCAAGCAGTCCTGCGTTTGAGCACACCCCCCTCAAATATTAACGTGAGTGGTAATGTTATAAAGCTTTTCCAAATCTTTCTGAAATTTACCATTCTTCCTTCTATGTCAGGTACTTACCATACTTATCTCAGAGGTCCTTATCATCTCTAGGAGTTAATCATTGACTGCATTCTTTAGATAATGGAATTGTGGCCCTATGAATTGAATTAACCATCTAAGGGTTATATTTAAGTTTATGCGTGATGTAGGGGGTAAATTTGCCTTTTACCAATTTAATTTTTTTCCTTTCACTTCTAAACATTTACTGAAATCTAGCATGTGCCAGGCACTTTGGTAAATATTGGAGACTTTGGTAAATATTGGAGATAAAATGGACAGTTACTGTTCCCAAAGAATTTAAAACTAAGACTTAAAATAAGACTGTTGGGCCCATGTCATTTTCACCATAGTATAATATCTTTACAATTTTACAGTCATAAGATTATTATCATTATTAGCCTAATCAAATGAGTGGATGCAGTTGAACATTCAAGCCAACTAACCTGTTTGTCTTTCCCTCCAGGAAGTTCCTATCATTATTTTCTGTAGGGTCATAACTTCATATGGTCACATTGTTTTATGTCATGGAGCTCTAAAAAAGGGTAGTAGATTGATAACCCTTATAGCGTCAGGGTGTAAATATGGTAAGTAGGTGAATTGTGTAGTTTTACGGATTATGCAAAATTCATAGGCTGTAAGCGGTTAACATACTTCTTTGGACTATATTGGTTGTGTAAAAGGCAGAAAGCATGTTTTTTTTTTTTATTTTTTGCAAATACACAGGAATCATTTCATGTTTGTTTATGTAATAGGAAGCTATTTTCCAGACTGCTTAGTATGTAGTAGTCTCTCCCCACCCCTATTATAGTTGTTAAGAAAATCAATTTTGGGATCAAACTAATTACATCATGTGCCAGGTATTTAATGATTTTGTCAATATTACATGTCTCGGTTTTGTCATCTATAAAATAGAAAAATATAAACATTTACTCAGGAGTGCTAGGAAGATTGTATTTGTTAATACATATAAATTACAATGGTATCAGAGTGTTTTGCATATAGAAAGCATTTAGAAGTCGTTATCTCTCATTATTATTCCAGAATCTTAAATGACAACTTATTTTACATTCCTCAGGAAGAACAGATGGTTTAATTAATGAAATGTCTACGCTATTTCATTACTGTTAAAGAGCTTAAAGTTTTCTGTGGAAATGCAAGTTTCTAATCATTGGCAGAGTATGGAAAGGGAATTAGCACCACCCACTCTTATGTTCTCCCTGGGAGCTATGGCACAATTACCCAGGGATCGTTGACTGTTTGACAGAAGGCTTCATGATCTTATCATTTATGACTACATTTGGGGAAAGAATCTGCTCTACTGGATCATTTTGAGTATAAGATAAACCAACATATACCAAAGCACTTAGTGCACTATTGCAAGGAAATGGCTCAAAAGCTGTAGTAAGTTCAAAGTAGAAATGAGCTGCTAGAAGTTGATCATATTCTAGAAATCATACATAAACATTTTGCTTCACAATATATCCACTGTGGATCGTTAGGCAAGTATAACCTCTCTCATCATAATATCTTTATTTGTAAAATATAAGAGTGATGAGATTAATGCACACATAATGTTGTTATAAGAATTGGACACGATACGTGAAATGTTTAGAATATTTCCTGGTATGTAGAAGGTACTCAATAACTGTTATCAACTACTAATTTTATTACACTGGTTATCTTTTCCTAAGGTACTTTCAGTTTCAAATTTCTTAGAAAGTATGTCACAACTCATAAGAGGAAAAGGAGATGAGTGGGGATGGGGCAATTACAACTCAGGGTTTACCTGATTGTCCATCTAATTAAATGCCAATTATATTTGGTTTACTCATTGTAAAATTGTTGGAGTCACCTTTAACTGCTTCATTTCTCTCATATTTTGGTTTTATTTGATTTAGAAATTCTTTTGCCTTTGCCTTCAAAATAAGTCCAAAATCTGACCTCTTTTCATTAACTCCAGAGCCACCATCTTGACCCAGAACAATACCATCTCTCAAATGATTATTGCCACAGCATTCTGACAGGCTTCTTTGTTTTGACAGAAAATTCTCGATGCAACAGTCAAAATGACCCTATTAAAACCTAAGGCAGACCATGCTACTCTGCTGTAATCCTATTCTTTTCTCCCTCACAAGGAACTGCATAGCTGTCTCTCTTATTTCTATATTAAACACAGCAACTTGAAACACCATTAATTTATTATTATACAACTTTCATGAGTCAGGGATCTACTTTTCTTCTGTGAGATTTCCTTGTGACTGATCTGTTTAACTTTTCCTTTCCTAGCTCTGATACCTGACAAATCATCCTGTAATATTCCCTGTTAAAGAATATCGACCCATTAAAATCACATACACCATGTTACTTTTCCAGACAGCATCTTTAAATTAACAATATAAAACTGAGATTGACATGTATTTTTTTGTGGCTTGATAGCTCTTTATTTCTAACTGATATTGAATTTCAAGAATATGATACAGTTTTTCTATTTTCCTGTTCAGGCACATTTGCTAGTCCACATCTTGGTGATTTTATATAGAGCTGCTCTGTGCCTATACATGTGTTCAATTCCAGTCAAGCATATTTACATTGCACCTGAATAATGATACTGCTATTTTCTTTAGTCAATTGATTATATAAACTGTTTTCTGCATGCTGGATCAGTCTAACATACCTGTAATAAAATTCCTAATTCTAATATATCATTTTTCTACATAATAAGGTTTAATTAAACAATGCTTTGTTGAGAATGTTTAAATCTTTGTACATGAGAAATATTGGTCTATGTTTCTCCTTTATTGCAGTATCTTTATATGAATTTTGTCTCAGGAAAATGTTAGCTGTGCAAGTGAGTATATATTTCTTAACTCTGATCTAATTTTCTAGATAAGTTTGTGGATATTTTTGTGTGTATAACCACACAACCATGCTAATATGGTCTTCTACACTAATTGGACTCACAGAATCATTTATAACAAAGTTTTCAAAAGGACATGAAGTATAGAGGGAGGCAAGGTCAGAGGTGCTAGGAGGAGTTGTGAACGGTAGTACTGGATGGATATGATAAATGTATATTTTATAAATTTATGAAGTCTTATTTCATATTTTCAATTTTCCTTTTAATTTTGAATACAATTTTCTTTTGTCAGATGAATGTTTAGATTATTGTCTACTTAGATCCTTACAGTAGAGCTTTAGGTTACTAATTTTTAGATTTTTCTTCTTTTCTAATATAATACATTTCCCTTAAAGCACCATGCTTAGTGAATTCCATAAATGTTGAAAAAGTTTTGTTTTTGTGATAACTTATTTGATCCAAGAATTATGCATGAAGTATTTAATATCCAATATATGGTGATGTTGCCTTTTTGTTATTGATGTCTGAGTTTTGAATTATTTCTGTGTATCTTTGTTTGTAGCCTATATGGATTCTTATGTCATTCATTTAGTTGCATAAAACCATTGTTTATCTTCATCTCTATTGGAATGTATTAGATTCAGGCAATTTTTCTATTGACTAAAAATGAATATAAGGAGACAAAGGTCCTTAAATTTTTGTTTATGGCAATAAATAAATGTACACTATATTTCATTATATCTACTCAAATCAATTTAAAAGAACTTTTGAAGGCCCAATATGCACCAGACTCTGTTCTTGGTGTTAGGAATAAAATAGTGAGTAAAACTGAACACATATTTACCTTAGTTACATTTATGTGTAATATGGCCAATCAAAATATAAACCTAATACATAATAAAGAGGTGATAAATATCTTCAAAATTTAGAGCAGTACTTTAGTTTCTGATCTGGAAGTCATTCATGTTATAACAGATAAACCAAATGAACCGAAAATTTACCACTTTTCAAGAATTAATCAGATAACTGAGGTCACTGGGAAAACTTACATTCTCAAATTTTCAGAATATATATAAATATAATCAATTATAATCAAACCATCTTACCTAATGTATACATACCAGAAACCATAGTCATATTTGCACTGAAAATTGGCCAAAAATTTTGGAGGTCGAAGCAGACCAATTTGACACTGAGAAGCATACAACAGTATATTTATGCAGATACTTATCATGTTGTAGAGATTTACACCTTTGTCCAGTACCAACAGTGTCTACAGGATTATTGTAGTGTTTTCTAATGAGTGGAATAGGTTAAGGATACATTCTGTCTCCATTAGATTATTTATAATTTGAAAGCTTTGTGTGAACATAAATCTCTGGGGAAGGAATACTAAATTTATAAAAATTTAATAACTCATGGAAATGAAAAAATGTTTATTCTAACAAGGTTTACTCCTGGTATGTAATTATAAAGTTTCAGTTTTAGCAGCAACTAGTTCTGACACTGTAACTGCAGAAAGAATTACAAGCTGAGATTTCATTGTTTGCTCCTTGCCAGAGCTTTCCTGGTTATTGAAAATCAATTATCTACAGACTGAGTTTGAAACTTTTCCCCTGACCAACTAGAAAGGAATATAAAGCATGAAATGCTCTGAACTATTTACCCAATTGAGTTATTTTTTAATTGCTCTACAAGAGCCTACCCCAAATACTGGAAGCTGACATATCATCTTAGTAGTGGTGGAGTGTGATTGTGAAGCTGGACATGAAATTCTTTGGCAAGAATGTATGTCTGAAATATTCTTGCCTGAAGCATTTCATTCCCTATTAACTTATGAAAATATCAGAAGTGAAATGTTGCAGGTTAGGTTGAAAAACTATTGATGCACTTCAAATTCCGACTTATTCAAATTTAAACTTCTAATTTGTAATAAATACAGGCACAGAAAATTGCAATAATAGCAAATTCTTTACAGATGTCAATTTTCCCTGCCGCTAACCTGTTACACACCTGTAGTACAATTAGTACAACTAAGCCACACCAGTTATTAAATTTTGCAATAATATTACTAATTAGTGACCCCCATGTGAGCTTCTATTTTATTTTTAGAAGGGTAGAATTTTGAATTTCTAGTTGGAATAAGATGAAACTTAAATGGATGACTTTGTAGGGAGATTCTGTTCACTCTGCATTTAAAGAAATAAAATACCAAACTACAGCACACTTGCCTGAAAAAGAAATGACAGTATCATTTTCTGAAGGATACTGTAGTCTGAAAATTACTTGGCTAGAAGAATACTAGACCGGGACCTAGAAAATCTGGGATCCAAGCTCATTTCCTAATCAATGAATTCTGTAAACTTGTGCAAATCTCAGCACTCCCAGGAACAAATGAGATCACTGACTTATAAGATCTTTCCAGACTCCAAAGTTTAATAACAATATGATACAGTTGAAAGTATAAAATTTAAATCAAGAATTTCATTAATATTTAAGAAGCTCTAAACTACACTTGACTAAACTAAACAATAAAGTGAGGGCATCTGTTGTGTATCTAATTGGAACCGAATTGCTGAGGGGAATAATTATAATTATTTTATGCCACTAAAATGCCATATTTCATAGTTCTTTGTTATCTATCCTCAATATTGACTTCTGCTTTGATCTTTGGCTAGTACAAGAAAATGAGCTCAAATATTCATTTAGGATATAGATGAGAACACATATGGAGCACAGTTTGGAAAGGAAGAACTTATGAGTAAATGATCTTCAATGTTTATATAAAGACAATCTGATTTAAAAAGCAAATTGTAAGAGAGCTCATAAAAATAATCACTGCTTTACAATTATTTTTATTTATTTCCTTAAAAATTAATTTAGAAATTATATAATGATGTCTACTTTCCCAGGAGAGAGGTAGATAAAGTATGGGCATGGAGAAGGCAAAGTTAGGGAGTGAAAGAAACTAAGAACAGAGATGATAGCACTTACAATATATTCAGTACATAGTATAGTTGAAGGAAACATGCTATGTCAAATCAAGAAGGTTTTTGATGTATAAAATAATTTAAGTGAATAAGCAAAACATAATGACAATGTTATAGCCACACAGTTACCTTTCTTGGCCTGTTTGCAGCCTCAACATCAATAGCTGGTTTGTATAAAAAGCATATTTGCAGTGGCTATTGGTAGAACATACCTTAGTCTGTGCAGCCTAAAGCAATAAAATTTCATTGTCTTAAGTTGTAGAAAAACAATTAGGGAAATATTCTTTCTACAATATATAGGATAAAGTCTGTTCCATACTTTTCTCTTAGCATCTGGCTCTACTGTCAGTATTACCAGTCCCTGTGACATTCAGGTTCAGGTCTCCAAGTTTCTGTTATTGATATCATTCTCCCTGTTTTTTTCTTTCTTTCTTTCTTTCTTTCTTTCTTTCTTTCTTTCTTTCTTTCTTTCTTTCATTTTATTTTTTTATTGAAAAAATTTCCACCTCCTTCCAGCCTCCCATTTCCCTCCATCTCCGCCACTCCTCTCCTCCTCCCCAACTCCTCTCTCCCTCCCCCAAATCCTCTCCCCCTCCCCCATATGAAATGATCATATGGTTTTTTTCTTTCAGTTTATTTATATGATGGATTACATAGGTTTTCGTATGTTGTACCAGCCCTGCATCACTGGGATGAAGCCTACTTGATCATAATGGATAATTTTTCTGATGTGTTCTTGGATTCGGTTTGCCAGTATTTTGTTGAGGATTTTTGTGTCGATGTTCATGAGTGAGATTGGCCTGTAATTCTTCTTCTTGGTTGAGTCTTTGCGTGGTTTTGGTATCAAAGTAACTGTAGCTTCATAAAAGGAATTTAGCAATGCCTCTTCTGTTTCTATATTGTGAAATACATTAAGGAGTATAGGTATTAGGTCTTCTTGGAAGTTCTGGTAGAAGTCTGCATTGAAACTATCTGGTCCAGGGCTTTTTGTGATAGGAAGATTTTTGATAACAGCTTCTAATTCTTCTCGACTAACAGGTCTATTTAGATTGTTCACCTGGTCCTGGTTTAACTTTGGTATATAGTACTTATCTAAAAAGTGTCCATTTATTTTACATTTTCCAATTTCGTGGCATATAGGCTTTTGTAGTAGATCTAATGATTCTCTGAATTTCCTCTGTGTCTGTGATTATGTCCCCCTTTTCATTTCTGATCTTATTAATTTGCATATTCTCTCTCTGCCATTTGACTAGTTTGGATAGGGGTTTATCAATCTTGTTTATTTTCTCCAAGAACCATCTTTTTGTTTCATTGATTCTTTGGATTGTTTTCTGTGGTTCTATTTTGTTGATTTCAGCCCTCAGTTTGATTATTTCCAATCTTCTACTCCTCCTAGGTGAGTCTGATTCTTCTTTTTTTTTCTAGAGCTTTCAGGTGGGCTGTTAAGTCTCCAATGTGTGCTTTCTCCATTTTCTTTAAGTGGGCACTTAGTGCTATGAACTTTCCTCTTAGCACTGATTTCATAGTGTCCCATAGGTTTGACTATATTGTGTCTTTATTTTCATTGAATTCAAGGAAGACTTTAATTTCTTTTTTTATTTCTTCCTTGATCCAGGTGTGGTTCAGTAGTTGACTGTTCAGTTTCCATGAGTATGTAGGCTTTCTGGAGGTAGCATTGTTGTTGAATTCTAACTTTAATCCATGGTGATCTGATAAGACACAGGTGGTTACTAATATTTTTTTGTAACTGTGGAAGTTTGCTTTGTTACTGAGTATGTGGTCAATTTTCGAGAAGGTTCCATGAGCTGCAAAGAAGAAAATATATTGTTTCCTATTTGGGTGGAATGTTCTATAGATGTCTGTTAAGTCCATTTGATTCATTACCTCCATTAATTCTCTTATTTCTCTGTTAGGTTTCTGTCTGATTGACCTGTCCATTGATGAGAGAGGAGTGTTGAGGTCTCTTACTATTAGTGTGTGTGGTTTGATGACTGCCTTGGGTTTTAGTAATGTTTCTTTTATGTACGTGGGTGCTTTTATATTAGGGGCATATATATTCAGGATTGAGACTTCATCCTGATGAATTGTTCCTGTTATGAGTATAAAATTTCCCCCTCCATCTCTTCTGATTGATTTTAGTTTGAAGTCAACTTTGTTAGAAATTAGTATGGCCACACCTGCTTGTTTCTTATGTCCATTTGCTTGATAAGCCTTTTCCCAGCCTTTTATTCTAAGTAGATGTCTGTCTTCGTGGTTGAGGTATGTTTCTTGCAAACAGAAGAATGTTGGTCTTGTTTTCGTATCCAATCTCTTAGCCTGTGCCTTTTTACAGGTGAGTTGAGTCCATTGACATTAAGTGATATTAATGACCAGTGGTTGTTAACTCCAGTCATTTTTTTTTGGTAGTAGAGTTTGTGTGTTTCCCATCTTCGAGTTGTGCTAGTGAAGGGTCACTAGATGTCTGAATTATTGTGGGCATTGTTGGACTCCTTGGTTTGTGATTTTCCTTCTATTACTTTCTGTAAGGCTGGATTTGTGGCTACGTATTGTTTAAATTTGTTTTTATCCTGGAAAAGTTTGTTTTCTCCATTTATAGTGAATGAAAGCTTGGCTGGGTATACTAGTGTAGGCTTGCATCCATGGTCTCTTAGTTTCTAAAGTACATCTATCCAGGACCTTCTGGCTTTCATGGTTTCCATAGAGATTTCAGTTGTAAGTCTGATAGGTTTACCTTTATAAGTAACTTGGCCTTTTTCCTTTGCAGCTCTTAATATTCTTTCTTTATTCTGTATGTTTTGTATTTTGATTATTATATGGCAAGGGGATTTTTTTTTGATCCAGTCTATTCGGTGTTCTCTATGGTTCTTGAAACTTCATAGGATTATCTTTCTTTAGGTTGGCAAAGTTTTCTTCTATAATTTTATTGAATATATTTACTGGACCGTTGAGCTGTACTTCTCCTTCTTCTACTTCTATTATTCTTAGGTTTGGTCTTTTTATTGTGTCCCACATTTCCTGAATGTTTTGTGATGAGAGTTTGTTAGATTTGCTGTTTTCTTTGATCAGTGCATTTATTTTCTCTATGGTATCTTCAGAATCTGAGATTCTTTCTTTTATCTTTTGTATTCTGTTGGTTATGCTTGTTTCTGTAGTCTCTATTCATTTACCTAGATTTTCCATATCCAGCCGGCCCTCGTTTGTGTTTTCTTCATTGCCTCCATTTTAGTTGCCAAGTCTTGAACTGTTTCTATTATCTGTTTGATATTTTTTCCTTGCTTTCCTAGGATATCATTTATGGTTTTACTCAATTCTTCAAAATTTTTGTTATTCTTCTCATCTATTTCTTTATGGGAATTTTTCACTTCCTGTTTAAGGGCCTCGGTCACTTTCATAAAGCCTTTTTTTTCTATTTCTTCATAATTATGGTGTTCATGTCCTCATGTTGTAATTTCACTGGGTTCTGGTGGTTTCATATTGTTTTTCAGATTTTGGGTGAATTCTTGCATTGGTGTCTGGCCATCTCTTCCTCTGAATGCTCCCCTATAGATCTTTTTTTACAGGACCAGGTCTCCTTGCCCACTGATGGATCTTCTCGTACCAAGATCAGGTCTCCTTGCTGGCCAGGTAGCTCGCAAACAAAAGGCCTACCTTGCTTGCTGCATGCAGGCTATTGAGATAAAGTGACTTCCACTTGACCAGTTGCACTCACGACTTGGTCCCAGCACTGAAACAGGCTGAGCTGGGTGATGTTATGGGCCCGTAGAGGGGAGGGAGGCAGAAAGGAGGGTTTTTCTGGTTGCAAGCTGGGTGAGGTAGGAAGAGAGAGGCAGTAGCCAGAGATTATAGCCCCTTCAGGGAGACCAAGAAATATAGGGGGAAGAGGAATGTCTGTGCTTCATGTCCTGGGCTGCTGCTGCACTTGGGGACCTCATTCACCCCACTGGTGGCTTTTCTGGCATCGAGGTTAGGTCTCCTTGCTGGCCAGGTAGCTCAGAAACAAAAGGCCTACCTTGTTTACTGCAGGCAGGCTCTTGAGACAAAGGGACTCCTGCCCACCCGGTTGCCCTAACAACTCAGTCCCAGAGCCCAAACCGGCTGAGCTGGGTGATGTTATGGGCCTGAAGAGTCTTTCTTTCTTTCTTTCTTTCTTTCTTTCTTTCTTTCTTTCTTTCTTTCTTTCTTTCTTTCTTTCTTTCTTTCTTTCTTTCTTTCTTTTTTCCTTCTTTCCTTCCTTCCTTCCTTTCACAACAAATGCCGGTCATATAGAATTACAATCTATGATATGTGTACTTCAAATTATGTTTGATTTCACTTCAAGTTAAATTCAAAGGTCCTAGTTTTAAATAAGGATATAGTCACAGATAGACACTAAACATTAAGGGATTTACATTTCTTGGGGAATATAGTTTTACTCACCACAAGCAAGTTTCCAATTTGTGACTTGTTAATACTTTATCAGCAGCCTTCTACAGTGATGGTGATCTCTACATGATGTTACAATTTCAACATTTGATGTTTGAGGAAAAATATTTTATTTATCCATGACTCTTGTAAGTACAGATGCTTAAAACTCATTGGTATTTTATTAATAATAGTACTTACATACTTTTGCACATAATTAGACTATGGTGTGGTGTTGTTACCCCGTTATAGGATAAACTCTATTATATATATTATATTCAACATCCTTAGACATTAGGCTAATTCAACGCAAAATAAAATTACTTGAGGTTTCAACTTACTCAAGTAAGAATGGCCAAGATCAATGAAGGAAATGGCATCCCATAATGGTGAAGATGTGGGAAAAGGGGGATATTTATTTATTGGTGGTGGGAATGTTAACTTGTACAGCCACTATGGAATCAGTGTGGCAGTTCCTCAGGAAGTTGGAAATAGATCTACCTTAAGATCCAGATGTACTTCTTTTGGGCACTTATGCAAATGACTCTATATTTCCACAGAAATACTTGCCCATCTATTTTCATTGCTTTTATAGTCACAACAGTGGAAAGGGAAACCAACTCCATTTATGTTTGAAGGGAAAATTGTTTGATAAATGCTGTGGCAGAAGGAGTTAAGTGCAAGGAAGATGAGAGCTTCTAACTTAGAATTTAGTATTGGGATGTCAGGGAAAATATTTACTTCTATTTGAGTCAAAAGGTAAACAGCTATGCTGTGTGTATGTGGAACTGATAATGGAGAAATCTTGACTCTTTGTGAAGAGAACAGCCTAGGCTATCTTTTGTTGCAGAGAAATCACTCAGGCTACAAAATGCAAAGTTGATAGTATGTTAAATGGAATAGAAACAGGGAACACAGTAAGTTGTTTGCTTCTATTGGCCAGGAGAGAGAAGGTTGTGGTTTTCAACAGGATGGCAACTAGACAGGTTGTTACAAGTGTATTTTCAAGAAAATATTAAGGAGAGAAATATGAAAATATGCTGTGCATTTGTGGATTTGGGTTTTTCCTGAGAGGGGAAAATGCTACTCTGATTTTCCTTTCTTAAAAAATAAGACCTAGCTTCAGCTTTTTTTGAAGCATCTCTTCTACTTCCTTTTTGCTTAATACAAACTTGTGTTAAGAAGGACACTACTTTATTTGACCATCTTTTCAGATGAAGAGGTAGAGTAAGGGGAGTAGCAAATGCTTCTAGGGATAGTTTATGGAAGAATTAAAGGACATGGATCAAATAATATTTCTTATCTTTTGTATTCAGTTACAAACTTTTAAGATTTTTTTTGAAGTTAGATAGTAAAGAAACAACTTTCAGTTTCACTGTGAGTATTTTCTTCTCCAAGGAAATAATAGCATGGAGAGAGGCACAAATAGATTACACTGCCTCCTGAGTGGCAATTACTTTTTCTATATAACTGCTCATGCAATAGACTCAGAGCGCTGATAGTGTCACTATTGCTCTCAATGGCCTCTTCAAGAATATTATTCCTCTATTCTGTCATTACATGTTTTTGCTATCTTGAAAATTCTATCTTAGAGCTCCAAAATTCTTTCTCTCTCTGCATTGCTGTCATCTACTTTGCTCATTCATCTATTGATTTTGACAACTGATCTACAGTTTTCCTTTACAATACAAGTCCCTCCAACCTTCTAGGAAGATATAAATTCCTCCATGTATGTCTATCTGCCCTTGAGTTTCAATGATGTTCTTCTCTAGTTCTGCACTATTAGCTGTTCCTAAAGCAACAATCTCGGCCTTGTCATTATCTTTCTATTATAGTTCCACCTGCAGAGTGTGTAATTCCAGTGCTTCATTTTATTACCAGGGCTTCTTCTTCTCACTTTGTCATTTACTATCATGACTGTTATTTCATGTATTTTGGATATTCAAAAGTTTGCCCTGTACGTGCCAGCAATAAAGCAGTACTTTTTTTTCATTCCTTTTTCAGCAAGCTACTTACATAGATAATAATTCAACAACTGCTTTGTCAATAACCCCAACTTGTATTGCCTTACTTAAAATTACATCAACCAAAAATGTAGTCAAATTTGTATTAATTCACCTTGTAACTTCTGAGATCAATCTAAAAGCCACTTCTAAAAAAACTGTAGTTTAATAGAAAGCTGGTGATTTTTGACATTCTTGTGCTTGTGATTATGAAATATATTAAATCTTTAGTTCTTTCTGGCAAGCTATTTTATTCCTATGGTCAATCTTCTTTAACTATCCTTCTATCAGCTACTACAAACTTTTTGTCTGATATGAGCCCTATTCCAAGTCACTCTACCAATCTATCTTCTATCTAGCCATCTATATATCTACCTTCTATTTATTTTGGCATATATTCATTGTATACAACACTGGGTTTTATATTCCTTTATGTGTTTATGAATGGCATGTATGTGTGTATGCCTGTTTGGTTATGTGTGGGTGTCTGTGTACAAGTGTGCACATGTGTGTGGAAACCAGAGATTGATGTCATACTTCTTCCTCCATTGCTATGCACTTTATTTACCAAATCAAAGTCCCTGTTGCTTGAACTCAAAGCTCTGAGTTTCATCTATTCTAGCTAGCTAGCTTACTCAGGTAATCCCCTCTCTCTACATGTTGAGCACTGGTATTACAGGTAAGCCACAATTCCTGCCTGACATTTATGTGATTACAAAGGATGCAAATTCTGATCCTCATGTTTACATAGAGAGCACTTTACTATCTGAGCCATCTCTACAATTCCAGTGCTGGTTTCATAAAACCATTTTCTCTGAAGTCTATTGTGTACTTTGACCACATTTATTCTCCTTATGCTTTCCCTTCTCCCCTTTAGTCCTTCCTACTATTCTCCCTTCCTCAAATTTCTCTTCTGTTTTCATGTCATTTGTATATAAATGGTTATAGGCGATGCCTTTTTCTTTTTTTAATATAAAGAAGAAAGTTTCAGATTGAAAATATCAAATGCACTAGCCTATACCTCAAATGTATCCCTTTCATCTTCAGTTGTTTTAGCGTAATACAGAAACTTTCTTCCTGTAAAAATGATGCCACTTCATTTATCTAGAGATTCATTTATAATGAACTTCCGTTTTATGAGAGTTAATTTTAAAATCTCTTCTCTTTACTATTTTTAACCATTAACACTCGGGTGATTTGCATCGTCTACTAGAGATGTTTACTTTTTAAATTGATGATAATAAGCATTCATTAACAACCTGTTTTCTTTTTTTCTTCTGTTGTACAGTTCAGGTACTTCATAGATTCCTTTTACTCACTGTCTCCAGTTTCTTGCCATCCGTTAATCCCAAAATATAATACAATATATCCACCTTCTCAATATGCCACAAAATTTTCAAAGTTAATGGATTCTATGAAACTAAGTCCAAAATGAGACTGGCTCTACTACACAACCACACTCCCCTCCCCAGTGTTCATCCCATAGTACTTACTGGCTTCTCCAAAACTCCAGGATCTTCACTGCAGCTAGTATGGACCTTCACAAATAGCCTCTCGTGGTTCTCTTCAAGGACCATGACCATGGCACATGGTGCCAAGTGTAACATCTCTCTAAGACCCCCTTCAGTCCTGGGGTTTTCACTGCTACTGGGGCCTTATTTTCACCAATGGTCTCTTCTAGCCTCGCACAGTTCTCAGCCTCAGATGCCCTCTGTGACTTCTTAATGCCAGCCACATAAGTAACACCTAAGAAATTCTTAAACATTACCAAGTTTGGCTGTCAGCACAAACTAAAACCGTGGCCACCTCTGGACCACAGGGTCTATGTATAGTCCAAGAAAACACTTCCCAGAAGATCAGAGTAGGTACTTAAAGCAGAAACTTGAAGTCAGGAATTCAGGCAGAGACCACAGCAGAGTGCTACTTACTAGCTTACTACTCATGGCTTGCTTAGCATGCTCTCCTACAGTGCCCTGGACCACCTGCTCAGTGATGGCTCTTTTCACAATTAGCTAGACCCTCCCACATTAATCTCCAATCCAGAAAATGTGCCACAGGCTTCCCCACATCCAAATCTGTTAGAACCATTTTCTTAATTTAGGTTCCTGCTTTCCAAATGACTCCAGACTGTGGCAAGATAACATAAAACTATCCAGTACATGTTTTATGGTTTCTACTCTTAAGGAACTTGCAATGTGTAATGCAAGGCTCACAAATCTTTTGTACAAAATGGTTAAACTCTAAAGTCTGAGTTTACCAGAGTGAATTGTAAATACATAGTACAACAGCTTTAAGCAAAGTATCCTGTTATACTGCCACTATTCAGCATCCAGTTTTCAGTAAGAGTCAATGATAAAATCTTCTCCAAAATGTATTAAAGCACGATCCAGACTGCTTATAGTAATCCAACCACCTCCTACCAACCTCAAACAAATAAAACACCTGAAAGAGCAAACGAATACCACTAAGGGTAAGAAGGAAATTATCCAACAATAAAAAAGCCATTCTCTATTCTCAAAAATGAGTAAATATAATAACTAAAATTTTGTGTGATTAAAAGACTCAGAAGTGCTGAGGACTAATGATTTCATATTGGAGTTATTTAACATTACTAATGCTGCTGCTCCTAGCAATAGACAACATTCAAGAAGTTTGGTTTTAAATAATTTCATTGATAAACCTTTAAAGCTCCAAAATGACTCTGTATGATAGACATTAATGTTTTGTTGTTGGACAATCTAAAACTTAGAGATAAACTAACTTATCCAAAATAAGTGACATAAATGAGAAGGTAGTGTTTAAGTTCAAGTGATGTAGATGACAGTGACTTCAGAGGAATAGTATGATTATTGGATGGATTCAAATTGATTAAGAAGTGAATGTCAATGAAAATTCACAAAAAGAAGAAGCACATTTAGATCCCATTTTTTATAGATTACAAAAGACAGAAATCTCATAGTATCTGAGGGAGCCCAATTATAAATCCAACACTTGGGAGACTGAGTTAGGAGGATCTTGAATTCAAGGCTAATCTGGCCCTGTAGCAAGATCTTGTCTCAAAAACAGAAATACAAACACCAACAAAACTTGGGAGTCTGCACTGATACAAGTATAGGGAGGGCTATAACGTTAGAGAGCTACAAACTGTAGAAGGGTTGTCCATTAACCATCCTGTATTTTATTTCTGAAATAAGACAAGATAGTTTTATCAGAAAAAAATAGGAGATGTGATCAAAGCTCTGGAAGAAAAGGTTGTATACCAAAGCTTTGCTTTCTAACACTTATATTGATTTGAACCTGAAGGGCACACCCCTCCTTTCAAGAAGTGCTTTGTTGGAGTTTTTTTTTTTTTTTATTTTTTTAAAAGAATTATTTGAAATCACTGCCTTAAATACATGAGAAACACCAAACTCAAATCTCAATAATGTCCACATTCCAGAGTTGGTAGCCTGGGAGTTATCAAAGAAAACAAGATTTGTCTCAGTGCCCTTAGGAAAGGGAGAGGAGGTGAAGGACACAGACTAGCACTAAACTGGGTGAGTCCAGCAGGGCCCTAGCCCAAAGCAAATTGCTGATAAACCTTGTCAAGGACGTGGCTTAGTTTCCTGTTCTTCCTCCAGTTTTTAGAAATCTCTCAGTTCCAGGAATTGTTCCTTCCTTTAGCTTCCCAAAATTTTCAAGTCAGGAAGAAGGCCACTTACCCTCTCTAGTATCAAGGTCTCAGGGGAATTGTCATAAAGCTGCCATCTTTTGTGCTTTAGAAACTAAAGACTGGGGTCCCTCAGAGTTTCTCCAGGATTTTTCCAAGTTCTGACTGGGCACTAGTTTTCCTGTGGACTGTTTTGATTTCTCCTTGGTAATCATTTTTTTTGGGGGGGGGGACTCACTCTGGTTTTGAGGTAGCAACTCAAGGGGTAACTAAATATCCAAAGACAAATCTAGTTCAGAAAATATGGGTGCTTCCTGGGCCAGAAAAAAGCCTTAGGGAGAAACCAATATGGAGACTTCTGTATCAAATTCTTTCCCCAGATTATTCGTAAGTGGATTGTGAGAGTCTGCACCACTGTGTGCGGGGAATTCCTTTAAATGTATACTAAATAAATAAATAAATAAATTACATAATATAATTATGTAATTTTCTCCTTCCCTTTCTTTTTCCAACCCTGTCCCATGCTGCTTTCTTTAATTTCTCCCTAGTTCTCCCCATCTCCCTCTCAAGTGATGGCCTCTTTTCTATATTACTTATTATGGAAAATGTGCACACACACACACACACACACACACACACATATATATATATATATATATATCCATGGGGCCATTCTCATTTCAGCATTGTGTGTGTGTGTGCGTGTGCACGTGTTTGTGTGTGTGAATGTCTCATCCAGACAGTATTACAAGTATAAAAATATACATGTATAATATATATAACAAATTTTATATAGAAATCTGAACTATTACTTTATGTGTTAGTAACCATAACATCTTTGTAATTATTCAGCCACTGATAAGGCTGCACTTCCAGGTTCTAAAGGCAAGCATGTGCAGATGGGCCCTTGGGAGCAGAGATGTCTGAATGTTAAAGGGGCCCCATGAGACCCACATGTGCATGACTTAGCTAAACCCTTGCGCACATGTATGAGTTGCCCATCATCTGTGTCATCAGAGTGTGACAAAATCACGCCAACACCCTGTGCAGCATGTGCTAGGCAGCTTTTAGAAGCTGGATGCGCCATCTCCCTCTCTCTCTCTCTGCACACAGATCCTCAGGCCTGTACACACCCCCTCTAATAAACTCCTAAGTGGGTTTTGTTGTATGTTCCATGTTTTCTTCTCACTCGCGCCAAGTACTTTCAATCTTACATATAAAATCAGGAAAGCCTGTTCCTGATTTTACAAGGAAATTTATTAAGGGCCATTCAACATGTATTTTTGCCAGAGCTGCTTGAGATACCTGAACTTGCAAATTATTAAAATAAAGTTTTATAATATTTATTTTATGTTTACTGAAAGGGTATTGAATAAATTTTATATATAGGTTTTATTAGGGAGGCTTCCAAAACATTTTACATGCTGTTGGTTGGTTCTAGAATTAAATGATAAGACCCCAAGACCTAAATGATAAGACCCCATTGCTGAAGACACCACCTGCTGTTATTTCAGGATACAGAGAAATCGAGGTGAAACTGCATGGCAAAGGTCCTCTGCTGGTTAACTGTCATGGTGCTAGAAGGTGTTATGCAGGCCATTCAGGAAGAACTCCACCAACAACCTTCCTCAGGTATGCACTCTGCATATAACACTATCAACTAACCAAGAAAGATGCGCTTACCAATGGAATAATGCGAAGCCTGTGTTGGGCATGAAGCTTTTGCTTTTGTTTTGCTAAATGGATATTATGTACCTGTGTAATAGCTTTCTATGCATTTATGCCCTTACATTAGTGTTTCTGTCAGGTTTAGTCAGAGAGAATTTTCCTGCAGTTATTAGGTTAGCAATAACTGCAGAGACTCATATGCTGAGAATAAGGGACTATGGAGTACTTAGCCACAAATGTAACTTCTATATACCCTCTTTGAGACCTATGGAACATTTTTGCAGAAGTAGAAGCTGAAAAAAACTTAAGAGACGTTGGAAACAGGGAGAGTGGTGTGAAACTCTGACGTCTGGGTATAATATTCCCATTACATTTTTGAACTCACAGCAGTTGAGATTATCTGCACAAAACCTATACAAAGTTGGCCTTATGGACATCCTGTCTGAGAGGATATGTGTGTGTGTGTGTGTGTGTGTGTGTGTGTGTGTGTGTGTGTATGTATGTATGTAATCAATGGTTGATGAGGGAGGGAGAGACATTTTCTTTAGTGATATAGACACACGTAAGGTGACTTACTTCTCTCAACAAACTCTCCGATTTGTTCATTGGGTCACAAGTAAGGCATGAAAGTAGGTGTGGAACTGTTGGAAAGAGGAAGAAAATCATTGGGACTGGAAGGGGACAGGAGTGGGTAACTAGGAGGAAAACCACACACACATAAATACACACACACCTATGATAATAACTAAGCCCATAAGTCAGTATAATTGGTATATTCTAACAAAGTACTTTTTAAAGGAAGCTCAAAGTTTCATATAATTGAGATGCAATGTCTGAGCTATGCTCCCAGTTCCCTTTCAGGGAAAAAATACATTGGATAAGAATGTCTTCTAGACAATTATGTAGCATAACCTTGTGTAATCAAGTATGATGATTTCCCTAGGGATTGAAAATAATTTGGATTTGGTGGCAAATTCCTTGAGTAGAAGATAATTTTCCTTGTTTCCGCACAAGCCTCTAAGGAGGTGACAGTTCTGTGGTATAGACGGGCATTAGTTACTTCAATTTAGTAGCACAGTGACATTTTTATATTTATATTTGATAGTAAGGGAAGAGATCCACTTAACTTTTATTGAGGTCGACTGGATATAAGCAAGTATCATTGTTGACTGAATACCAGAGCCCAAAATTTCATGTACTATACTGAAAAGGCACAGTGAATGGAAAGACTTTCCAAACACTATTAAGATTGAATATACTACTTATTATAGCTAACAGGGATTGAATTTGATTAAAAATATTGAAGTTTCTATCCCTGAAATACATTGGTGGAAACTTGTATAAATTACACTGAGAATGATCATGCCATTTCATACATATTTTTACTAAATAATCTCTTAGAGGGCTTAAGGTGGTTTGTGTGGCTCTTTAACATCTTCCTGATGACATTATATCTTGTCCTTCTAACACCCTTTGAATAATATCTTTTTATTTTTCAATCTCCTAACCCACTGCACTCTCCTTTTGAAGACCTTGAGGAACAACTCAGTATGAGATTGTCCTTTGTAGGAAGAGTCACACATCTTGTATTAGTTTTCACACTGTAGAATGTGTGCTAATACTCCTAAAAGAGGAGATCCGAAGCATCAAACCTCAGTTCTTTTGTGAGACTGCTATTTGTAAGCAAGTGGACTGAATTAGTCAGGGATAGACAGCAGTTGGAGTAAATCACCAGGGATGAGCAGGAGTGGCAGGGAGAAGCTATTGGGGTGCATAGCCTTGGGAAATAAGAAAACAGATCTTTGAACTGTGCTTGCTAAACAGACCTCTCTGGACATATCACTTAAGAGTGACTGGATAGTGAATTAAAATGTCTGCCTTTGTGTTCCCCCCAAATGACTGTAACACAATGAGCTAATGTGAACTCTTTTGAGGGGAGTTCTATATGGCATATTTTCTACTTTACTGAAGTCTCTCAAGCTCAGGACAAGATATTTCAGTTGTGTGACTGCAATTGTGCATGTTGTCACAAAATGAGGTGAGGAAGAAATATTGCTCTTTAAAAGTTAGTGAACCGTGGGGATTTTACATGGAATTGTAAAGAGTTCAAGCTAGTCAAGGAAAGAAATGGCAGATGGGCAACGTGAAGAAGGTTCAGGCAATGTATGAAAGACATAGGCATTGATCTCAAAGGGCTTTCTTTTCAGCGATGCACAGCCTTTGCCTTAGTGACTTCAATAGGTGGTCAAGAAAATACCCGTTTTATTACTTTGGACTTTTTGGGGAATACAGTTTCCACATCTATCCTCCAGACAAGTTTATAGCTAGCTACACAGAGCACATAAATTGTCTTGAAAAGACTCTAAATGGTTAAACTTGATCAAACAAACAGTTACTTTGAGAACTACTCATTAGCATCCTGTTACTGAGCAGAACACTGCCTGAATTAAGTTGCTTGTTTCCAAACACCTGTTTGAAATGTAGCATATGCAGACTAAAAGAATAGAATTTTCTATTTTAGTGACAAAAATCTTAGACTTCAAAAAATGAATAGTAATTACTAAAACACTTATGTCCCTTTAAAGATGATACACTTCTGGATGGTATGCTTTTAGTGTCTATTTTGTATCTATGGAAAGAGTAAATCATTTCTCTATAAAAATCTCCATTCTATGTAAACTCAGCAGTATTGCACACTGTTTATTTCCTCATTCTGAAATTTAACTTTCTTTTGGCTAATAAAATCTCTGAGATCCAATTTATCTAATTATCATGGAATGATTCTTTTCCATGCTGAAGTTTAGTTGTTCTTTCCATGTGGAACATCCATCACAAATTTAAATTTATTAAGCTAAAATATTTACTTTTTCTGTAGTACTAGCTACGTTTTAAGCGATCAGTAGCTACATATAGCCAGTAGCTACTATATTTGACAGTATAAATGTAGGGTTTTTCTCATCATCAGAAAATTCCTATTTTACGCTAAGGTATCCTTGATAGATATCCAGCCTTGATGCCTCTCTGGGGCCTCAGATTTATAGTAGCACTTGAATATTTCCATCAAGATGCCTTATAATTCTCATATTATTTTTACCAACTCCTTTACTGAATGTTCAGTTATCGCCTGGAAGGCAAAAATAAAAAAGCTCGTCTTTATTCCTTGTCAAATGGAGAGCCATCGAGAATTTTGAATGTTCTCAGGTGATTAATTTCAATATTGACAGTTCTTTATGAAAGATTCTTAGTTTCATTTGATGATTTACAAGTTGAGCAATTCCTTACAATGACCTTGTCACAAGCTCCATTCTCTCTCATTACCTCTGCCCCTAAATTAACTTCAAATACTGAATGCAAAACAAGTCTAACAAAGCAATTATTGTGATAGGAACGCCACAGATTGCTTAATTGACACTTCCCAATCTCTCATTTATTTGGATTTCTAAATCAACATAACTAAACTACAAATTAATTCATTAGTACAAACAATAAGAAATGAGGTCAGGATTATTAAGAAGAAAATAGACAAGGAGATGAATTGATCCACAGGCAGCTATACAGGTTGATCCCTGAAACTCAGCAAAAGTAGGTCACCCCCACTCTCTTAATTACATGCCCACAAGCTTTCTTCTGTCAGGTCTAGAAATCTTGAGGCTTATTTCTACACAGTGTAATTATGTTTCCATATCTGATAGCGTCCAATTTTGAAATGAAATAAACAGTAGGAACTAGTCACATTAGCAAGTGGAGCCACCAAATTGCATTCATTAAGCCATTGTTCGATTATGAAGTGCAATCCTCCAGTGACCTCAGGAAAGCAAAATTTCAGTTTACAATTAAGTATCTGTGGTATTCAATAAACATATGTACAGTTTTAGAAAGAATTTATTGTTTTGCCTTCTCTTAAAGAGAATCTAGCTCCAGAAATGGCTTAAACAAAGAATAATTACACTTGGACGAAAAGAAGCTGACTTCACCTTGATCCAAATTGGGTTAGTAATTATCTACCATAATGCAATATAATGATCCTTTGGATTTATAATTATAAACCTTCAGAAGGGTCTTAGTGTTATTTTCAAGTAACAGTAAAGTAACAAGCAACATGCTTTCCACTTCCTTCTCTACAACACAGAGGACAATTCTCTACTGGATCCCTAGTATACTTTTATTATAGCTATTTCTCATGTTTCAAAAAAATTTCATCTCTATTGCATTATACAGCTCTCATTCTTGTTTTAATCTTGACTCCCTATCTTTGCTACAGCTGAAGTGAGTTACCACTTAATCATACTGGAAAAAAGTGTCTGATGAATGAGTTTTGATTCTGATAGTTACTAGCTATGTGAACTCATAAAGGTCACTTATTATTTGGACCTGACATGTCTGTCTGTGTCACAGAAGTTATATTGCCAACCCAGGACAATTAATGTATCAGCATACAAATAAGCTAATAACTCCAAAGATCTTCCAACATGAACTAAGCATAAAGACACCTGATTTTGTTGATATTACTTGTATTTTAAAAGGCACTCTCATAAGCATATACCCTCTGTATACATGATGACAACACAGGCATGACTCTTTTGCCTCACATTGTCTTTTGATTTGCATCTTGATGTGGGAGTGTCATATATCAATCTGTTGATTTCATTGGTTAAGCAATAAAGAAACTGCTAGGCCCATTTGATAGGCCCACCCTTAGGTGGGTGGAGTAAACAGAACGGAAGGCTGGGGGAAAGAAGCTGAGTCAGAGAGTCGCCATGATTTTCCCACTCCAGGCAGATGCAGGTTAAGATCATTCCTGGTAAGCCAGATCGTGGGCTACACAGATTGTAAGAAATGGGCTAGTCCAGGTGAGAGAGTTAGACTAGAAAAGGCTAGAAATAATGGGCCAAGCGGTGTTTAAATGAATACAGTTTCTGTGTAATTATTTCGGGTAAAGCTAGCCGTGGGGGCGGCGGGGTGCCAGAGATGCAGCCCTAGCTGCCCCTATTACTACAACATCTGGAACCTGGATCAGTTTTATTTTTGGAAATTATAATCCTTTATGCATTAATTTCACTATTTTGATTCTTGAATTGTGAGTACCACAGTTTTAGACTCTGCCCAGGCATATATTACCACAGAGTTGGGTAAAGGTTTCATCTAGGTACTGGGTGTGGAAATGTGAGTGTAATATTTCAGACTGTTGAAGTCTACTTGACTACTCATACAGGCAACTGAGTCAAATAGATTTTCAAGGAAAATAGCCACAGTGTAGTTATCAGGTTCTGCTCATCAGCATTTTACCACCTAGAATAAAATCCTAGCATATAACAGGTAAATAATAAGCATTTTAATTGTTCAAATCTCAATGTCTGTGCCTATTGTATATCAAATTACTTGAAGTCAATTGACTCTGTCTGGTCACTGAGCACATTTAATGTAGTTTTATGCCTCATCCTGAAAAATGGCTTATTTTCTCACTCATCCTCTTTCTCCTCCATCAGAGACAGGACACTTATAATTTATTGTGACCTCACTTTTAAATCTCCACCGAAATAAGGTGGGAAGTATATTTTGATTTCCTGTTAGCTTTGTTAGCTTTCAGAACAGCTGCCATTTTGGATTGCTAAATGGCCTTCTAATTTCCATTTCATGCCTTGTGCCTTGTCTCTTGTCAGTTCTACAGGACTGTCAGAGTCTATTTACTAACCTTGCCTATCTCCTCCTTCAGAACTCTTCAGCCTGGTTCTTTCTCCTGCTCTGTATTCTGCTCACTTCTCACTACCTCACAGGCCTCAGCTGCAACTGAGGAGTACATGTGAAATTGGGAGCTATGCTCCACAATACATACATTAATGAGAGATGCCCCTTCCTTCCTGAATCTGTGTCATTTTAAATATTAGAAGTCTATTCTCTATTAAAATAATTTACCAACAATTAAAAATCAACTCCATTTCAACATAGCCTATATAAGTTCAAGTTACACAAGTCACATTTAAGTAAACATACTTGGGGGACAGGGAACACGCTGCAGAAAAAAGAGGCAGAACACCTAGTATATCATTTATCTTCTGATATAAATTTGAGTTCTGTCCTTTTCTGTCCAAGTTTTTGCTCTGAAAACAATTTCAAAGACAAATAATAGTGATGCACTGGCTGTTAATAAAGTTTGAACATAAATAAATGGATTTTATCATATAACAACTGGCATTTTGGGGATAAAAATAATGTATTCAGTAAATAAATTTTACACAGCCAGACTAAGCACTCCTACAGACTACTCAGATCAATATTTGATGAGAATGTATCAAAGCAAACTTATTGCTATGAGGAGCCACTGCTGTCTTTTGATTGAAGTTAATGAAGCAGACATATTAGTGTAAAGCACTTGCTGGATGCATTTGAAATTTGTTCTAACTACCACTAGGGCTGCTAATGGAAGATGGTAATTATTGTCCACATAATTCTGAAATAATTAGGAAAATGGACACTTTTTGGAATCATGTTATTAAAATGTAAGTCTGTTAACAGAAAAGTTTCTGGACATGAGTTGGTTTGATACAGTGCAGCACAGCAAGTAAAATGTGGCATTGACAGAATTCTGCACATCCCATTACAGCAAAGACACTGTAGCCATCCTGCAGCTTGAAGCATGCTTTTGCTTTATCCATGTAAAGGAAGACAGCAGATTTAAATGCATCTCTTGGATGCTTCCCTGAAGGCATAGATAGATCACTGCATTGACAAGGACTTCCTAGGACTGAAGCTGTTCAGGGCATTTACTTCCATCTCTGCATAAATCAGGGTAGAACTGACAGTGCCAGACAGGTGTGTCCTGCTCCCAACATCAGGCTGGGGCCCAGCGGATTTGCAGTCAGTGCACTCTCCTGACGGAAACATGAGAGAATGCTAAATGTTGTGTGCGTGAAAGAGAAGATGAATGGCTCCTGGAAGCTTATTGTCAGTTGTGAGACAAGACTCCCTCCCATAAAAGACAAGAAGATACTTAAAGAAAGAGATCCTGGGACAGCATTAATAAAGAAGAGACAACCTAATAAGAAAACATGATCTCCAAGGACCAGAGCATGTGCATACTTTTCAAGTCTTTTTAAAATGTCTTGAAAATAATTTGTAATTGCAGCTTGTCTGATCTGAAATGAAAAAAAGAAATAAAAAGGGTGGGGAGAGAAAGCCTTACAAAAGAAAGGCCTGCTCAGAGTGTGTAGGAAAAGGCAGTTTCTTTAAAGAGAGGTGGATGCTTGAGGAAAAAAGTACACAACCAATAAAACTTGCTGCTATTGGTGAATCAGAATAGGCTTGGTGCAAAGTTGTTGAAATAGAGGGTTAAAGCTTGTATTAATCATTATAAACCTCTCAAAAATTCTTTATAATGTGAGAAGAACTTCTGTCTTTATGACCTCAGTTCTCTGAATAGCTACCCTGTGAGAAATGGACAATGGGAATTCTCCTTCTGATTTTAAAGATAAGGACATGATGTTCAAAGGTCTGACTTCCGGCCTAGTTCTCCTATTGTGACAGCACTTGAAGAACTATACTTCATGCTGCTATTATAGGTGCTTTTGGGTCAAGGGAATCTTTTGTAACCTATATTAAAGCCCAATGTCTATCCCCAAACACCAAAGAAAGAGAGACCATTAACAGTGAGAGGAATAAAACCAGGCACCTGATTTGTTTGTTTGCTTTCCTCACTGGCCCTGCAGGTCTTATAGGAGAAAGTCCAAACCTTGAAACTTGGTATGTTTGACTTCTTCAGATTTGATATTTCACTCTGTGTACAAAATCCTCTACCTTACCAGGCAGAGCTCCTAAACAGTGTTTAAAACCACATTATTAAAAATAAATGCTAGAGTATTTACTTTTGCTCTACTCTGCATTTTGGAAAACCTCTTGTCTCTTCACTTTGACAAAACCCTGTTACTGTGCTGAGGCAGACATAAATCTCACTGGCTCTGAGAAGCTTCTACTAGAGGTTCATCCTATGGAATATAGGCCCATTAAGAGTCAATGCCAAGCTTTAGATCTCTAGTGATTGCTGACAAGAGCAGTCACAACTGATTAGATTAAAAGAGACAGAAGTTGATCTTGGCTTTGAGAGAGAGAGAGAGAGAGAGAGAGAGAGAGAGAGAGAGAGAGAGAGAGAGAGAGAGAGAGGAGGGAGGGGCATCAAGAAGTGAGGACTGTCAAGAACAGGACATTAGGGACATTTGGTAGCAGAGTGAAACTCTACTAGTAATCTACTTCTCACTGATCCCTGTTTTTCTTTTGTCTGGTGTCTTCTTTCTCTCAAATTCTTTCAAGCACCCTGGTGGTCAACAATCCCTGCCCTCCATATTTCAGAAACTTTAGAGGCTAATTTCAACCATTTTGTCTACTTCATTTCAGCTGATTCTAGGGGATTATACCAATTGGCCTGCTTGGCTTATGTAGCTTTCTCTAGAAATACCTGGTTACTGAAGGCAATAAATAAATAAATAAATAAATAAATAAATAAATAAATAAATAAATAAAAATAAAATTAACTTTAATCCTGGGGGAAACTGTGGACATTTCACTCTGTACCATTACTAGAGCCCAGAATAAATTTCTGGGAATCCTGTAGGCCTTCTTAGCTGTTCTCTATCACATTGTTTCTGGTGAATTGCTTCTCCATTTTGAAAGTATCTTGCCTTTTCTAATAAATGATTTTGAAAACTCTTGGAGAACTAAACCTAGGAACACATGACATGTTCTTCTCAATTTCTCATAAATTGTATGATACTTCTGTGAAATTTATTTCCATGCTAATCAAGTGCCTTTTTTGTGCCGAGTTTATGTCACATGTTGTAGGTAAGATATGCTATCTGGTCCAACTACTGTCACAGATAACTTGCTAGTCTCTAAAACCACTGTGGTGTGATGTTAGGAGCAGTGAGACCCCAGATCCTGAATTTCTTGTAATCCCCTGATCTGAGTGCCTACAGTTGCTCTGAGCAGGAGACCAGAAGTTCCTGATGGCAAGAGAGTGGTTTCCGGTGCGTTTGGCTGGGGCGTGGCTATCTCTATATAATCTGCCCCTGAACACTGTCTGTCTGTGTGTGTTTGTGTATTTTAACCTCCAGCTCCCTTGCCCGAAGCTTACAAACTGGTTAATAGCGCACCTAGTGCAGACACGGGGACGCGGTACACGGCAGTGTGATATTTCCCATGTCTGTCTATAGACCTACTCTTTACTCTATTTGAGGATATGTTTGTGATGTTTCACCTGGATGAAAATAAAATCAGAATGTAATAGCCAGTTGATGTACCCCGCATTTTGGGAAATTCTTTTTTGATCTTCATTGAAGACCTGGATGAAGTGATCCTCTTCATTGTCTGCACAGAAGTATCCTCCATGGCACTGGCTGGTTACCGCTCTGTATCTAATCAGTGTCTTGTTTTTCATTTTATAAACAGTGAGTGTTACTTCAAAAGTCCACTTCTTTAACCATCACCATCTTCTGGGTAATTGTTACAAATGCATACTCCTGGGCTATATTCCAGCCTTAATGAGTCAGAGACTGAGTTGAAGCCAGAATTTTTTGTTTTAGTGAGCCTTCCAAGTAATTCTGATGCATGTTCAGCTGTGAGTGTCACTGAGACATGATTCTAACTGCTGTCATAGGATCTGGCTCATGATAGTTGATTGGTAAACTGTTATGAGGATGAATTAGTAAAACAATATTTTCTCCTGCAAGTGAGGATTTTACATGTGTTATTTCTTTAAGCATTAGCACTACCAGGTAGACACCTGATTTTCATTCATTCATTAGATCATTCATTCATTCATTCATATCTAGAAAACTAGGAACCCAGAATCAGTTTTGTACTCCTTATCATGACAGTAATGAGTATTTGGGAAACATTCTTTCAGGATTATAGTCTACACTATTATCCATATGATATAGCTTTCATTCATACCTTTTTTAAATGAATCAAGAATTCCAGAGAAAATCATGTCCTTGAAGCTCCTGTCACCTTTTGAGCTTTGCATGACATTTCAGAGAGAGAGATAAAAAAAAAAATCCCTCAATAAATCCTGAATGCCTCAAAGTTCTCCTTGCTGATAAACCCCAGACTTAAGTTGTAAACAAATTAAAGACCAAAAACTTTCCTTTGGTACATTCTTTCAAGAACTTTATTGCTGTCTGTGAGCTACTGGGTTCCTTTCAGAGGCAGCAATTCTCTGTGTGCTGAGCTGAGCTGGGCTGTCCTGCACCTTGGCAAAGATGAGTGGGAGTGTGTGAGAGAGACTGAGCTGTCTCAATAGCCCAATGTTATGCTTTCAGCAAGCTTTTTGAGAACAAAGTCTCTGTTTTTATTGCTCTAGCAGCCAGTGATTGCAGCTTGCTTTTTTCAGTGAGCCTTCCCATGTCTTTGCACTGAGTGCCAATGAAGGGCTTTTCCTGAGCACTCTAAGGCCTTCACCAGGCCCTGAAATGAGGCCATTCTTAAGGCAACCCTCTCTCTTATTCTGTACACACAAGCACACACACAAACAAATGCACACACACAAACATTTTCTGATAATCCTTTCCTGAATCCCAGAGAAGACAGTATATATAAAGACTCAAAGAACAGAAGTTCTCTTATTTTGCCGTTTTTTTTCTCTTTAAACTAGAAGTCATTATGCTAATGGAAGGGATTAAAAAACTATGCTATTAGCTTCTGAAGACATATTCTGTACTCATGATGTGCAAAGCATATATCATAAAATTGTGTCTTGAGATAACTGCTTAAAATGTGAGGTTAAAGGCATAAACTGTTTCATACATGTGATAAAAGATAAACAGCACAAAGTATATCCCAAATGGTAGTTTTGACTATAACACAATACCTCACACTTTATTATATACTTCTTTCCCCTTGTGCCTCCTCTTTCTGCTGCTCCTGCTTACCTTCCTTTATTTCTTTCTCCCTTTTCTTCTTTGCCCCATCTCTATTTTTTTTCATTTTTCCTCCACTGTCTACTTTGGTCTAATTTACTTCTATCTAAATAAAGGAAAGAGGAACTAACAATTTAGACATTTCAGTCTTAGGGTCTTATATTTGCCTTTCTCATAGTCTGCTAAACAAAGCTTGGTATGTGTTTTTTTTTTCTATTTGATACCTTCTGTGGTAAAAGCATCCTATCTGTTTACAGCTGATTTCAAGTTGTATAAGTGATGTCACATGGTATTAGGAAGACAGAAAATCTAATCTTGAAAATTAGTATAAATTCACTCCAATTCAATAGGGACTAGCCTATTTTCAATCTTAAATTTTTATGTTCCATTTTATGAAAACAGTTAGTTAATAATGGTTCATTTTCTTTAAACCAAAGAAAAGCCAGTCATTGCTATCATAAGAAATCTTAGCCTTTGTGGTTTTATAGGTTGGGTTTACTTATCATTTAAAACTGTGATGAATACTTAAATGATTGGGCCTGGTTTTCTTATGTTTAAAACAAACAGAATCCTCATTAGTGAAGTAAATGCAGCATATGAATGAATAATAAATATTAAAGAAGATAAAGTAAACGATAGCAACATTAGCATTAGAAACATTAACACTAACCTGGAGAAAATTCTAATAGGAGACTGAAAGAGATCTCACAATGAAATTAAAGGTTAATGATGAGAGTTGTCATTTTATTTAGTGCTTACTGTGTTCTGAGCATGAGCCAAAATTAATTGTTTTATTTCAAAGGTATATAAGGCATATAAATATTATTGCTAAGTCAACAGTTCAGAAATTAGTAAATTCAGTTTTATATTTAACCTACAATAGACAAGTATCAAAACAACAAATCTAGAGAGAGAGGTTGGAGGATATGAAATCAGCATCATACTTTCAAGCTTTGTATTTTTATTCAAACCAATTCATTTTCAAAGTTATTCAATATATATCTATTATATGCAAGATAAGGAAACAAGGTGCTAGGGGTGAAAAGAGTTGCAATTTTGAGTAGTACAGTTTCTTTCTACTAGCAAAAGGCTTTAAATATTGGTTTAAAGTTGCTTTTAAAGAACTCTGTGTTCCCTTGTATTGTTTAGATATGAAGGCATCTACCTCAGTGTCCTGTTCCCAGTTTTTTTTATTCTAAATGCATCACACATTCCTTCTAATCTCCTCGAAAATATGAGATAGTGGGAGCACATCCAAATTAATTTCATGAAGATAGAATTACCATCATATCAATTCCAGACAAGAGCATTACAAAATAAAGAAAATTATAGGTCAACATGTCTGATTAGCATGATAGCAAAATTTCTTGTCAAAATATTAGGAAAACAAATTTGATAGCACATTTAACGGGAAAAATCAACATGATCAATTAGGATTCAGCATTAGGATGTGAAGATATTTCAACAATGATGGGTCTATAAATGTGGCATGAGTCAATAATGAACAAAAGCTACATTGCTTTTCAGTAGATTCAGAAAAAGTGACAACTTTTTAAATTTAAAGAACATTTTTTCTTTTTTTTTTAAAAAAAGAAAACAAACTATCTTCTTTATTTTACATACCAATCCCAGTTCCTACTCCCTCCCCTCCTCCCATTCCTTCCACCTACCCCTCACCCTACCCCACATCCACTTCCCAGAAAGGGTAAGGCATATTGCTTTGGGGAAGATCCAAGGCCCTTCCTACTATATTTAGGCTGAGCAAGGTATCCACCCAAAAAGAATAGATACCAAAAAGCCAGTATAAACAGTAGGAATAAATCCTGGTGCCACTGCAAATGGTCCCATAGTCTGCCCCAGCTACTCAACTGCCACCCAAATTCTGAGGGACTAGTTTTGACCTATGCTGTTTCCTTCCCTGTCTGGCTGGAATTGGTGAGCTCCCATTAGGTCAGGTAAACTGTTTTATTGGGTGTACCCATCATGGTCTTGACCTCTTTACTCATATTCTTACTCCTCCCACTCTTCAGCTGGACTTTAGAAGCTTAGTCCAGTGCTCAAATGCAGATCTCTGCTTCTGTTTCCATCAGTTTCGGGATGAAGGTTCTGTGGTGATATTTAAGATATTCATCAGTCTGACTATAGGAAAAGGCCAGTTTGGGTACCTTCTCTTCTATTGCTTAGTATCTTAGTTGGGGTCATCCTTGTGGATTCCTGGGAAATTTTCTAGTGCCAGGTTTCTGCTAGATCCAAAATGGCTCCCTTAATCAAAATATCTCTTTCTTTGCTCTCATCTCTGTTCTTCCTCCATCTCGACTATCCTTTTGCCTCAAGTTTTCCCCCCTTCTCTCCTTGCCTTCCTCTTTTGCCCTCCCTACTCTCCCACCCCCATGCTCCCAATTTTGTCAGGCGATCTTGTCTATTTCCCCTTTCCAGGTGGATCTATGTATGTTTTTTCTTTGGGTTCACCTTTTTATGTAGCTGCTTTATGAACTATAAACTCAAGTTTTTCCATGAACTATAGACTCAATATCTTGTCATTATAGCTAGTATCCACCTATGAGTGAGTACATACCATGTTCATACTACAAAAACCTGTACACCACAAAATTGGAAAATATAAAAGAAATGGACAATTTTCTAGATAGGCACCACATACCAAAATTAAATCAAGACCAGACAGACAATTTAAACCTGAAACAATATAATTTCAAAGGAAACAGAAACTGTCATCAAAAGTCTCTGAGCAAAAAACAAAACAAAAAAAAGAACAAAAAAAATAAACCAAAAAAACAAAACCCAGGGCCAGATGGTTTCAGTGCAGAATTCTACCAGAACTCCAAAGAAGAGCTAATACCTATACTGCTCAAAGTGTTCCACATAATAGAAAGAGAAGGAACATTGCCAAACTCTTTTCATGAGGCTACAGTTGATAGCTGATACCAAACTACACAAAGACTCATGGAAGAAAGTGAATTACAGACCAATCTCACTTGTGAACATCGTGGTAAAACTACTCAATAAAATACTGGCAAATCAAATCCAAGAACACATCGAAAATAATCACCATGACCAAATAAGTTTCATCCCAGAGATGCAGGGATGGTTCAACATACAGCAATCTATCAATGTAATCTAACATATAAATAAACTGAAAGAAAAAAAGATATAATCAGTTCATTAGGTGCTGAAAAGGCATTCGACAAAATCCAACACCCCTTCATGATAAAGATATTGGATAGACTATGGATACAAGGAACATATTTAAGCATAATAAAAGCAATATACAGCAAGACAACAGTCAACATCAAATTAAATGGATAGAAACTCAAAGTGCTTCCACTAAGTCCAGGAACAAGACAAGGCTGGACAATCTCTCCATATCTCTTCAACATAGTTCTTGAAGTTCTAGCTAGAGCAATAAGACAACAAAAGGAGATCAAGGGGATTTAAATTGGAAAGGAAGAAGTCAAACTTTGATTAATTTCAGATGACATGATAGTATACACAAGTGAGCCCAAAAATTCTACTAGGGAACTTCTATAGCTGATAAATACATTCAGTAATGTGGCAGGATACATGATCAACTCAAAAAAAAAAAACAGTAGCCCTTCTATATACAGATATTTTTTCTTTTATTTTACATACTTATTGCAGTTTCCACTCTCTTCTCCTGTTCCCCATCTCACTTCCCATCTACTCCCATCCCCATCCACTTCTCTTTAGTGTCTATTCAGAAAGTGGCAGGCCTCTCATGCATGGCACATCAGGCTGAAGCAAGACCAAGATTCTCCCCCTCTGTCAAGGTTGAACAAGGCAAGAAAGCTTGATGAGGTGGTGTGGAATGCCCTTCTGTATATGTGTTGCTTTTATTGGTTAATGAATAAAGAAGGTACTTTTGGTCAATGGCTTAACAGAATATATATATAGGCTAGAAGAGAGATATATGCACTGATGAGGTAAGCAGGCCTGCTTTTCATCCCACCCAGCTCCCACACAGCTAGCTTAGCCCCAGAAATAATAACATAGAAACTGTATTCATTTAAAAACTACCTGGCCCATTATTTATAGCCTCTTATTGGCTAACTCTTATATATTCATTTAACCCATTTTTAATAATCTGTATTGCCACTTGATTGTGGCTTACCGGGACGAGTCTAACGAGCATCAGTCTGTCTCACTGCCCTTTTCCTCCCAGCATTCCATTCTGTCTACCCTACCTACCTACGTTCTGACCTAACAGGGCAAGCAGTTTTCTTACACTAATTAACCAATGAACCAACAGATAGATAGAAGACCCACCTACATCATTTCCCCTTTTTCTGTTTAAATAAAAAGGAAGACTTTAACTTTACCATAGCAAAATTACATATAACAAAACAGTTATAAAGCAAGAATTACAGTTACAATATTTATATCTATTTTAGCTTATATCATAACAATGGAAAACTATAACTATCTATCTATTCTTCAACTCCATCAAAGACTCCAGAAGGATATAATATTACCTAAGCAAACAAAGTAAGCAACTTCCAAACTCTAGAAATGACAGCACATCACAGAGACATCTCGCTGCCTGTACAGTCACCCACAGTTCCTATGTACCGTTGGGACATCCATCTTCGGTCTACAGGCCCATAATATCCAGCAGACATTTCCATGAAGCAGGAAATTTCAAAGGCAGTTTAGTCACTATTTGTTGTGTCCTGCAGAATGGCTCACAGACTCTTTCATGAATCAGGAACCCCTAAAGAACATCTCACATATAGGCAAGTTCAGCAGTCCTCTCTCTGTGGGTTCTCTGTGTCCAGTTTATGCAACAGTCCAGGCAAGAGCAGTTTCTTGCCCAAATGGCTATCAAACTCCATAAGGAGCCTCTTCAATGCCCATCTTCCTCTTGAAGTAGCTGGTGCTGCCAGGAACAGATGTGTCTCATTGTCATGGAAAGCGCTAAATTATTAAACATTAAATGCCATAATCTGTAGTCTTTGAAAGATATGAAGAATGCCTATCTAACTAAAATATATCTCTATATGTCCAGAAAAATCTAACTAGCATGACTACAAGCTTTACTATTATTGATGATTATCCATTAGCAACCTATATTTCCTAATTATACATTACATTTTTAAATGAACTATACAATCACAATACCTTAATCAAGATCAGAAATATATATACATATAACAAAATTGAACTTATATTTATACCAATAAAGCAAAATTTATACCAATGTAAATTATTGATATCTATATCAGATATAAACAGAGAGAGTAGGCATAGTCAAGGGAGAATACGTGTAGCCCCACCAGAGACAGACACTGGACAGAACCTTGCCAGTAAGCCACAGCCACATGGCAATACACAGATTAATAGAAATGCATTAAATTAAGATGTAAGAGCTACAATAAGAGGCTAGAGCTAATAAGCCAGGCATTGATTTAATTAATACAGTTCCTCTGTGGTTATTTCGGGAGTCTGGGCAGCCAGGAACAAACAAATGGCTTCCTACTATAGATTGGTGCACCAACGTAGGTTGACTAAATCCACTTAAAAAATTCCCGAGAGAGCTTGAAAAGAAATTCTACACACACACACACACACACACACACACACACACACACACACAGAGTATAATGCAGCTTCTTGCTCTGTTTGCTGGTAGTGAGCAGGAGCATTGTAGCTCCTTTAAAAGAGGTCTTCCTGATTTGGTGGTACCAACAATAACAACAACAACACAAAACCACATGGTTTTGAAAGAACAGCTTCCTGGTCCACGCTGCTAGCATGAACTCTGGCTCGTTCAGGAGGTCAAGCATTTAAATTGGATTTGTAAGCAGAGTGCTACAACTTGCTTAATGGCAACATAGACCTGCTGTGTGCCTGAAAATGGGGTTTTTAGGATGACTCGCACTAAACAAAACTCCACCCCTCCGTGTTAGACTGGGTGGAGCCAAAAGATAAAGCAGCCCAGTCCCAGTAGTGCCATTTATATTTTAAGATGTGTTCCTGAACAGAAAAAGATTTCAGATACACAATAGGACAGATTCAGATATAAAAGACCTCTAAACATCGATGGTGAATGCAAGCTTTGCTGGGTATATCACGTTGCAATCAGGGGAATGCAAATCAAAACAACTTTGTGATTCCATCTTCCACCTGTCAGAATGGCTAAAATAAAAAAAAAACACCAATGATAGCCTTTGCTGGAGAGGTTGTGGAGGAAGGGGTACCCTCATCCATTGCTGGTGGAAATGCAAACTTGTGCAACCACTTTGGAAATCAGTGTGGTGGTTTCTTGGGAATTCGGGATCAACCTACCCCAGGATCCAGCAATACCACTCTTGGGAATATACCCAAGAGATGCTCTATCTTACTACAAAGGTATTTGTTCAACTGTGTTCATAGCAGCATTATTTGTAATAGCCAGAACCTGGAAACAACCTAGATGCCCCTCAAGGGAAGAATGGATAAAAGTGTGGAATATGTACACATTAGAGTATTACTCAGTGGTTAAAAAAAAATGACGTTTTGAATTTTGCATGCAAATGGATGGAAATAGAAAACACTATCCTGAGTGAGGTAACCCAGACCCAAAAAGATGAATATGGTATGTACTCACTCATAAGTGGATTCTGGCCATAAATAAATGGCATTGAACCTATAATTTGTAGTCCTAGAGAAGCTAAATAAGAAGGTGAACCCAAAGAAAAACATATAGTTATCCTCCTGAATATTGGAAGTAGACAAGATTGCCAGGCAAAAATTGGGAACATGGGGGTGGAGGTGGGTTGGGGGTAAGGGAAGATGGGGAGAAAACAGTGAGAAGGGGGGATGGGGAGAGCTTGGGAGAATGGGACGGTTGGGATGGAGGAAGGGTGGATATGGGAGCAGGGAAGTACATATCTTAATTAAGGGAGCCACTTTAGGGTTGGCAAGAGACTGGACTCTAGAGGAGTTCCCAGGAGTTCAAGGAGATGTCCGTAGGTAGTTCCTTGGGCAGCTGACCAGAGGGAGCCTGAAATGGCCCTATCCTATTGCCATACTGATGAATATCTTGCATATCACCATAGAACCTTCATCTGGTGATGGATGGAGATAGAGACAGAGACCCACATTGGAGCACTGGACTGAGCTCCCAAGGTCCAAATGAGGGACAGAAGGAGGAAGGACATATGCGAGGAAGTCAGGACCGTGAGGGGTGCACCCACCCACGGAGACAGTGGGACTGATCTAATGGGAGCTCAGCAAAGCAAGCTGCACTGGGACTGATGGAGCATGTGATCGAACAGGACTCTCTGAACATATTGGATAAGGAGGGCTGACTGAGAAGCCAAGGACAATGGCACTTTGTTTTGATCCTACTGCATTTACTGGCTTTATCGGAGCCTAGTCTTTGTGGGATGCTCACCTTCCCAGACCTGGATGGAGTGGAGAGGACCTTGGACTTCCCACAGGGCAGAGAACCCTGACTTCTCTTTGAACTGGAGAGGGAGGGGGAGAGGAATGGAGGGAGGGGGAGGTAAATGGGGGAGGAGAAGAGGTGGAAATTTTTAAGTAAAAATAAATAAATAAATTAATTAATTAAAAAAAAGACCTCCAAACAAGACACAGTTTGTTTAAAAAATGTATGTAGGCTTGGGAGAGAGAAGAAAAAGAGTAAAAAGACAGTAAATAAAATATAAAAGAATACAGACAGTCATAGATTAAAGATGTAGTGATAATAAAATAAATATTAAATATGTAGAAAAAGTAATAGAGTAAGAAAAATAAGCCATGTAAAGATGTAATATACATAGAGAGTCTGTATTATGCATATTATTGGTTTTTTTTTTAATTTTTTTTTACTATGAAGAAGCTAAGTACAGAGAGACATTTCATTGTATGGGCTGCTAAGCTAAACCAACATACATATTTTTTTAAAATCTTTTTTTTTTATTGAGAAAATGAGAAAAAAAACAAGTTTCCACCTCCTCCCAGCCTCCCATTTCCCTCTCCCTCCTCCCACCCTTCTCCCCCTCCTCCCACCCTTCTCCCCCTTCCCCCACTCCTTTCCCCCTCCCTCTCCAGTCCAAAGAGCAGTCAGGGTTCCCTGCCCTGTGGTAAGTCCTAGGTCCTCCCCCCTCCGTCCATATCTAGGAAGGTGAACATCCAAACTGGCTAGGCTCCCACAAAGCCAGCACATTACGTAGGATCAAAACCCCTTGCCATTGTCCTTGGCGTCTCATCAGCTCTCATTGTTCGCCATGTTCAGAGAGTCCAGTTTTATCCCATGCTTTTTCAGTCACAGTCCAGCTGTATATGCCAACATACATATTTTAAACGTATCTTGACTTCAGAATTTGGCTCTAAGGGTTTGTTGCTTTGGAAAAGAGGTTCTTCTTTCGTTTACACAGAAGATGAGAATCTGTGGAATCCTTCCAGACTATTGTGGTTTGATGCAACAAGACTTCCAGAAAGGTTGCCATGAACACTCCCCCAAATTACTTTGTCCAACAAAAAACCTACAGCAGTTTGGAGAGAACTGTGCTTAATTTCCCTAAATAAATGTTCATAATTTTTAACAGCTAAATAAGGATATGCTAAATACTTTGCTTTGGTATGGATCCTTGTTTATTGATACAAATTTAAGATAAATTTTGTTATATATATATATGTATATATATATATATATATAACAATGTATATATATATATATATTTCTGCTCTTGATTAATGTATTGTGTTTATGCAGCTCATTTAAAATGTGATTTATAATTAAGAAATACTGGTTAATAGATAGTTATCTATAATAATCAAATTTGTGGTTATGTTAGTTATGTTTTCTAGATATATAGATAGGTATTCTTCAAATCTTTCTAAGACCTTCAGAACATGTCATTTAAAATATCTTTAGAACTTAGTACATTTCATGACATGAGATACATATGCTCCTGGCAGCACCAATCTACTTCAAGGATGGTGGACATTGGAGAGGTTTCTTCTTTTTTTTTAAGCACACATTTTAATGTTCATAAATTTATACATGAACTTTGGAAAAAGTAAGACTTTCTAAATGATTATTATTTTGATTTCACATTGTCTATCTTTAAATAAAAGGAAATAAAATTTGACTGAATATAATGTGTAGTTTAGTTATTATTACAATGTATTAATTTTATTTCTTTATAATGAAAAATAAGTTTTGTCATGTGTTAAAGAGACAATTATTTTTTTATTTGTGTTGAAGATTTTTATTTATTTATTTTTTTATTGAGAAAAGGAATAAAAAAAAACAAGTTTCCACCTCCTCCCAGCCTCCCATTTCCCTCCCCTCCTCCCACCCTTCTCCCCCTCCTCCCACTCCTCTCCCCATCCCTCTCCAGTCCAAAGAGCAGTCAGGGTTCCCTGCCCTGTGGTAAGTCCTAGGTCCTCTCCCCTCTGTCCATATCTAGGAAGGTGAACATCCAAACTGGCTAGGCTCCCACACAGCCAGCACATTGCGTAGGATCAAAGCCCCGTGCCATTGTTCTTGGCTTCTCATCAGCCCTCATTGTTCACCATGTTCAGAGAGTGGAGAGGCTTCTTATAGAGTTTATTAGCCATTTGGACAAGAAACCGCTCTTGCTTGGACTGTTGGATGTTACGCTGTGTGAACTAGACATGCAGAACACACAGAAAAATGACTGCTAAACTTTCCTAAAGGTGAAACCATCCTTTGGGGTTCCTGCTTCATGAAAGTGTCTGGAAGACTTTCTACATGACACAAAAGAAAGTGACTGACAAACTGCCAATATATGTGGAACTGTCTTTGAAATTTCCTGCTTCATTAAAAACTCTACTGGATACTATGGCCCTATAGGCTGAGTATGGATGTCTCAACAGTACAGAAGAACTTTGGGTGACTGTTCAGGAAGCAAAATGTTTCTTTCAATTCTAGGGTTTTGGAAGTTGCTTCCAATGCACTTCCTGTTTAGTTAGGGAATTTTATGTCCTTCTGGAGTCTTTAATGGAGTTGAATAATAGATAGTTATAATTTTCTTTGTTTATGATCAAAGATAAAGCAGATATAAATATTGTAACTGTAATTCTTTCTTGATACCCGTTTTGTTATAAGTAATTTTACTATGTTAAAATTAAAATCTTCCTTTTTATTTAAACAGAAAAGGGGAAATGGTTTTAGAAGTCCTTCTGTATATGTGTTGTTTTTATTGATTAATGGAATAAAGAAGCTACTTTTTGCCAATGGTTTAGCAGAATATAGCCAAGCTGGAAGATAAAACTATAGCGAGAATAGGCACAGTCAAGGGAGATGCCATGTAGCCCCACCGGAGACAGATGCTGTACAGAATCTTGCCAGTAAGCCACAGCCATGTGGTGATATAAAGATAAATAAAAATGGGTTAAATTAAGATGTAAGAGCTAGCCAGTAAGAAGCTATAGCTAATAGGCCAAGCAGTGATTTAATTAATATAGTTTCTGTGTTGTTATTTCATGAGTATGGGCAGCCAGGAACAAGCAAGTGGCCTCCTACTACAAAGGGGTGGGGCATTTGGGAAGCTCAAAGAGACTTGATTAACATGTCTTCATAACAAAAATTTTCAACAAGCTAAGTAAGCTAAGTTTTGGAGGAATGGGTCCTCAATATTTAAAAAGTATGTTTAATAAGCTAGCATAGTAGTAAATCTGAAAGCATGGAAAGCATTGTCTCTAAGATCAGGAGCAAGAAAAAGATGCTCAGAGTACTGTGAGAACTGTGAGACTTTGTCACAGCAATCATGTATGTGAAAGAAATAATCCTGACTAATTTTCAACTACAGCCCAGATAACATATATTGGAGGAAGGAAAGAGTAGAGAATTATTGTTATAGCACAAGAGAAATACAATCAATAAGATTTTTTCCTTTGTGGAGATTCTTTTAGCTGATCTTTTTAATCTCAGATAGGACAATACAAAGAAGGTGATTGTTGTAGATAAACTTGATTTTCAACTGTGGTGAATTGATAAGTTCTAAGATTAGTAAAGTACACCTCTCAGTAGTTCTAGGAAGGAGTTTATGATATAATTTACCAGGAGAGCTTGATAATAAACTTTACTTGTCAATTTGGCACAATTTACAATTGTCTTAGAAGAGTCTCACTGAGGGATTGTTTATGATGGTTTTGTCCTGGGGGTGTGACTGTTTTTGGTTTGTCTTAATTCAGTTAATTGATTTAGAGAGACCCAGACCACCATAGGCAACATCAATCTATTGGCCTGTGGGCCTGTCTTTTGGGAGTTGTTGTAATTCAGTTCATTGAATTAGGAAGAAAGATCCAGACCACCATAGGTGACACCATTACCTTGGCTTATGGGCATGTCTACTGAGGATTGTCTTTATTAATTTTATAGATATGGGAAAGCCCAGGCCACTGTAGTGGGCCTATTTTCTAACATAGGTCCCTGAATAGTTTAAGAGTAGGAAAATGAGTTATGCACAAGCAGGTAAGTATGGATGCATTCATTTTGTTCTGTTTCCACTGTGGATGTGACACACCTAGCAGAAGTTCTTATCACCTTAACTTCCCTACAGAAATGTACCTGGAACCATGAGATAAAATAATCTCTTTTTCCCCTATGTTGCTTTTGTCATGGTATTTTATCTGAACAACAAATATGAAACTAGACAAGGAATGATGATCCATCCTAATTGAAGGTAGCAAGAGACCTAAATAGGATGGGGAAAAGAAGAAACTCCACTATTTGATGCATCCATACTCATTTTCCATTCTCACTGTCCTTGGCTATCATGATATTATTTGATCAGCTCCATCAAGCCTTTCATTCTTTCATTTACAATATATCTTTCTTTTTTAAGTTGTTTAAATCAAGTACTTTTTCACTGAGATACAGAAATTTGACTAATGTTGCTATGGAGTTCATGATAAAGGCCAAGGTGGTGTGTTCTGCTGCTTTCTGGTTAGTATCTGAAGCAAGACAAAATACCCATTTACTGGTCTCCCAAATGAATTGCATATTCTTATTCAAACAGGCAATAAGTAAGAAGTCCTTCTCTTGGAAAGTGTAATCTGGCCCTAGGTTAAGGATTAGGGTATGAGTTCCATGGTGCTGATGATTCATATTTATTTTTTTACCTATACACATAACAACCTTACTATATTTATTCCTTTCTGCCACACTTGATTACTTCCTTGATTACTCTCTATTTGTTGTTTTTGCTTATTCAGACTTTTCAAATATAAGCAAAGATTTCTGCTTAATTTATAAGCAACACAGTTAAAGATAATAAACAAGACAATGCTAATAGAACCAAATGATATAATTCCAAGTTTAAAGTTAATAAAAATATCTGGAATTATTAATCTCTCCATTATATTGTACATTATTTTTGTCAGCATTAAGGATAGCAGAAATGTCTATAACAGAAGAAATGCTGCTTTTATAATAAGAATGGAGGAGACAGAATTCAACTTATCCTCTAACCTCTCAAGTATTATTACTTATGCTGGAGAACATAGCAAACTACTCTTCAAGTTTTGACCTCTGTACTGTTTTTGGATCTTCAGAGCTGAGCACAGCTACTCATCTACCCTTGACTGAAGACTGCCCCTCCCCAATCAATTAAGGTTGTCTTCTTCCATAAATTGTGCCAATTTGGAGAGATATAGATGAAGCAGTGACAAAGAAAGGGAACACTGATTTACCAGTGAGATCATCCAAGTTGGAGGGCTATACCTGGAGCAGTGACAGAGGAAGGGAACACTAATCTACCAGTGAGATCATCCAAATAGACTCTGGTTATTATTGGGATGACAGATGTTACAAATCATTCAGCCTCACATCCTGTACTGTCTTTGACAAAACACTGGGTACTTATTATGCCTATCTGTTGAAACTCAGGTTAAGAAAGAAGGAAAACTAACCCAAAAAAAAGGGAGGAAGGAAGAATGTAAACAGTGTATTTGCTGAATTTATCTGACTATTCTAAAACTCATTTATTTAGAGCTTTCTATAGTCTCAATGAAAAATTGTCCTACCTACAGTATTAGATTTTTATAATTCTTAAAATAACAGTTCCATTTTAGTTCTTTGTATACCAGGTTAAATTCATATAATAATAATGTAGCTAGTTATTTGTGGTACCTAGGTTAAAGTTCATTAAAAATGCAATGTAGTAAAAAATGGTTTAAAGTATAAGATCCCAGTTCTCTGGACATAAAACACAAGACAATGCTTCAGAAGGAGTTCATTAATATGTAAGAATGTACCTCATTTGTCCCTTCTGCAATTTTCCATATCCTACATATCTCATGAAACTTCTCAATTGATTTATCCTCAAAACTCAATCTTGCTAAAATCTTGAAAAATGTCTTTGTCATTTCTCTTTCAACCTTCTTTTTTCTAATCTGAGTTTTCTAATTATTACAATTGGATTTTAGAAAGAACCAGAGATATTAACATACTACGTAAGTATTTTATCCTTTGTTTTTTATATGTGTAAATAAAAATAGTTTAAACAATTTAAAGATACAGTTGTTTCTTAATACTTCTTTTTTATATAATAGCAGCTAGTAATGCTATTCACTATAGCTAGGATGCTTTTTTAAACATACTTTTGATTACTTTAAAATTTTGTGCATATGTGTATAGGCATGCACACATGAATGAAGGTTCCTAAGGAAACCAAAGACATTGGATTCTATGGAGCTGGAGGTATTGGAAGTTGTAACCCACTTTACATGAGTGCTGAGACCTGAACTCAAGTATTTTGCAAGAGCTGTATATGCTCTTAACTGCAGAGCAATCTGATCTTCATCCCAATAGGCTGACATGTCAAAACACTGTTATAATTTCCTTATTCTTGATGTGAGGAAAATACACTGGCAAAAATCATTTGTACATGCTATTCAATATTCTCTCTTGACTATCAGATCATCCTAACTCATTCTTTAGTAATAAACTTTAAATGCTACTTTCTTAAAGAGATGTTTTAGCTCATTAAGGGTGCAATAAGAAAGCACTACAAATAAACAATAGATATAGTTCCTGAATTATGGCAGAATTGTTGTCAAATTAAGGACAGCATCCTCATAGCAAATATATGCCTAGTAGATATTCAACTTTTCTAAAAACCACACTTCGTACTATCATTGCACTGGGTCTTATGACTGGGGCATCATAAACTTCAGTCTGTTGTAACAGTGACATTCTCTAAAGCACCATTTTAAAGTAGACCTCATTGAAGATTTCTTTCACAAGTCCCTCTACTTTAGTTATCTGGGTGATTATCACAATATGCAATTATATATGGATGATTTATTTTCAACTGTTAAATAAAATTATGTATACAATATAATCTATATATACACATACATCAATATAAATGGGTAAATCAAGTTAATTAATATGCCATTACTTCACATGCGTAAGGGCTATTGTGGTTAAGAACACATAAAATTTACCCTAATAAAATATTCATTAATATAATATCCTGTCAGTATCTGTAGAATAATAGATCTCTATAATTCACCCCTCCTTACTAAATTTTTTATAATTTGACCTATATTTCCTTATCTCCCCTAGGCTTTGACACATCATTCCTTTTATAATTTTGTCTTGTACAATACACTTATAAGCTCTATCATATAGTAATTGTCTGTTACTGCTTTAGTTGGCAGTATGATCCTGGGTGAGCTGTTCTAAAATTGAAGTGGACTAAAGTTTCATGTAATAGCTAACTTTATTCAGGGCATCAGACAATTTATATTCTGAGGGCATTCTGAAGGTTAAACAAGGTTACATGAGCAAAGTTCAAAAGGACAAGGTCACATGATTTTGGGCTATATATATTCATGAGAACAACTCATGCTTGGAAATATAATTCTGAATAAAAATGAATAAGATGATGATTAGTCTGAAGCAAAGCCCACTCATATTTACTATTCCTGTGAAGGGCACGAAATCACCTTCTAAGAACAAATTTGTACTATGGAGAAGCAGAAGTTACAAGTCTTTGTTTACTTAAAGTTTTCTCATAAGCTCTCAGAAATCTCACAGCTTCATTCATGGACTGTGTTCTAACATTTGGTCTATATTTATTTCATTTACTATATTATCTTCTAATGATGGATTAAAAATGACAACATTGCATGAGTTTGCACCAGGTCCTCTGCATGTATATTATGGCTTTCAGTTTAGTATTTTTATGGGACTTCCAAGAATGTAAACAAGAGGGTCTCTGATTCTTGTGCCTTCTTTAGAGGTCTCTTTGTACTGTTGGTTTGGCTTGTCTAACTTTGATATGATGTTTTTTTTTAAATCTTATATTTTATTTTGTCATTTTTGATTATCTCTTAGAAGTCTGTTCTTTTCTAATGGAAGAGGATCATATGTCTATTGGTTAATAAAGAAACTGTCTTGGCCCTTTTGATAGGACAGCAGCTTAGATAGGCGGAGTAGACAGAACAGAATGCTGGGAGAAAGAAGCCGAGTCAGGGAGTCGCCATGATTCTCCCACCCAATACAGATGCAGATTAAGATCTTCCCTGGTAAGCCACATCGTGGTGCTACACACATTATTAAAAATGGGTTAAGACAAGATATAAAAATTAGCCATAAGAGGCTAAAACTGATGGGCCAGACAATGTTTTTTTTAAAAAAAAAAACAGTTTCTGTGTAATTATTTCAGGTAAAAACTAGCTGGGCAGCTGGGCACTTGGAAAGCAGCCCACAGCTCCTACTACACTTTTCTAATGAGAGACAGAAAAGGAGTAGACTCTGGAGGGGAAGAAAGGTTGGGGAATAACTGGGAGGAGTATAAGGAGAGGAAACTATAATCAGGATATACTGTATGAAAAAAGAATGTATGCTCAAAGAAGGGAAATAAATTTTAAAAAATGACAGCATTTCAAGTCCCCCATATTTGTTGAGATGAATAATGTTACACACACATTTTCTCTATCTATCTATCTATCTATCTATCTATCTATCTATCTATCTATCTATCATCTATCTATCTATCTACATGCTAATTTATTTTCCACTCATTCATTGATAAATACTTAGACTAATTTACCAAATAATATTGTAATAATATTGTAAATAGTATTGTAATCAATATGAGTGCAGGATTTTTAATACTCTTATTTCTGTTCATTTGGATGCATAGTCAGAAGTGACAGTGATGGATATATAGTAATTCTTTTCTTTCATTTTTATGGGAAACTTGCCTGGATTTTCACAATACTCATTTGTAGTCTTACATATTTCACACATATATTCATTTGTAGTCTTACTATCCATGCTTAGAGGTTTCTAAATCTCTTTGTCTTCATCAACACTTGCCTTTCATATTTTAGTAAATGGGTATTAGAGATCACATTGTGGTTTAATTAGTATTTTCCAGTTGATTCGTAATAGTGACCATTTACAAATAACAAAATTGCATTTGTTGACCTAAAAGTTATTCAAATAAACACTGAGTCTTTGCTTCCAAGCTGTGCTCTCTTATATTTGAAAAACCCGAGACTCCACCTAAAACAGAACTAATAAACTTAAAAAATTTTCATTCTACAAAATCATTATACAATAATCTGTAGCATTTTTGTGTTAACAACAAAAATAAAAATTAGAAATTGAAACATAATTATATTTACAATAATCTAAAAATTATATACTACTTAGTAAAAAATTAAAACAAAATACTTGTCAAAATCTCATGTTATTTTTCACAGGAACTAGATAATCAGTCAAAGTCAAAATTTGTATGTAACTTTAAAGGACTTCAAATAAACAAAACAATGTTAATCAAAGAGAACAAAGTTGAAGGCTTATTGTATTCCAAATTATATTATAATGTAACAATAAACAAAACTGAATGGCATTTACATAGAAACACACACATAGAGCAATGAAATGAGATCTTACAAATAAACCCCCGAATTTATGATCACTGTGAATTTGAAATAGTTAACAAGATGCCAAAGGAACAACATAATAAAAGATGTTGAATAAAGCTGGATATCCATAAGCAGGCAAATGATAGCTAACCTGTGTCTCATTCATTTTCATGTACAAGAATAAGCTTAAAATATATCAGAAACTTGAATGTAAAATCAGAAACTCTAAAAATGCTTGAAATAGAACAGGAAATTTTGTACAGAAGCAGTTTCATTGTCAGTGAAGTCTAGCTAAAGTATGGTTATTGCTAGCTAAAAAGAACAAGCGGAATAGTCTATGACTTTGGTCTACAGAATGATTTCATCTTGAAAATGACCCTGAAGAATAGACAAAAACAGTAAAAATCAACATATGAAATTTTGTCAGTCTTCCAGGTTTTTCACATCAAAGGAAACAGAATAAAGACATAGATACTGATTTAATAACAAGAAACAATACTAACTCTTTACACATGCACAAAAGACCAGTCAAATAATTCTCAAATAAATACATACAGATGCCTGTCTATACTTAACTCCTAATGTCATTATTGGAGAAGTGAAAACATACTGTTATCTTCCTCTGACTGCTTTTTCAGATGAATGAGTATTTGTTTCAATGTGTTTAAGTGACCTCAGGTACACATGCTATTTTAGAGTTATTATAGATTTTTACTTATATTGATTCTGCTGCTTTACATTCTACTTTCTAGCCTTTCAGAGACAATCTACCTGTGCTACAAAGTTGTAGTGAATGTCTTGTAGGATTCATGTAGCTGGTGTTTTTGTCTGTTCTTAACTTTCTAGTCACATTTTGTATTTCATTGGAAAAGTTTATCTATTTATTTTCATGGTAATTATTTATATGTAAGAACTGGATAAGATCATTTTGTCCATGATGATTTAGCTTTTGCTTATTTATCTTAGATCCTTGTTTTTTTTCTGACGATCTTGTCTTCTTTTGTCATCAAATCAGTTTTCTAATGCTATGCCTCAATTATTTGAAATTTCCTCATTATTTATCTATTACAAATTTATGGTTACTATAAGGTTCCATAAATTATTTTATAATTTCAGCAGGCTATTTTAAGATGCTATTTTAATTTTTATCACGTAACAATTTACTCCACTTTTCTCATTTATTTATTTGTTTATTTATCATTTATTTGTTTATTTATTTATTTGGAATTTTGAGACAAGGTTTCTCTGTGTAGCTTTGGTGCCTGTCGTGGAACTCGCTCTGTAGCCCTGGCTGGCTTTGAACTCACAGAGATCTTCGTGTCTCTGCTTCCTGAGTACTGGGATTAAAGACTGGCACCACCACTGCCCAGCTTTATTTAATTTTTTGATGTTGCAATATATATTATTTTATATTATATATTCCTGGGTTACTTATAGTAGCATGTGTTATTCTTTGTAGTTGGTGTTTTAACTTCTTTAATAAAGACATATGTAATTTTAATTTTATCCTTTTTTCTCTCTTTCTTTATTGAAAATAGATTCTTCTCTCATAAAATACATCCCAACCACAGTTTCCCCTCTCCCCACTCCTTAATCCCCCCCCCATGGTGATATTTTGTTTGTGATCTAACTAATAAAACTGACCTGAAGATCAGAGTGTGGAGCTAAGCCACCAGTTACTCACAGGGCCCACACAGTGGTGGAACATACCTTTAATGCCCACACTCAGGAGGGAGAGGCAGAACTCTATAAGTTCAAGTCTACCCTGGGCTACACGAGATTGATCTAATCTAAAGAAGAAACAGAGCCAGGCTGTGGTGGCTCACACCTTTAATCCCAGTATTTGGTTGTCACACACCTTTAATCCCAGTACTAGGAAGGTGGAGACAGGAAGGGATATGGCTAGGCAGAGGGAAAAATATAAGGCGGGAGAAGACAGGAGCTCAGGGCACTCTGTGTATTCTTGGAGACAGAATCTTGCCTACATTGGTTTGAAGATTCAGTAGAAGTAAAACATCTCTCTAGTGGCTAGCTCCTTTATTTCTCTGATCTTTTAGTATTTACCCCAATTTTCAGCATTTACCCAAAACTCTAGGTTTTTATTTTTTGAGACCAACGAAAATTCTTATTATACTCCTACCTCCCCTCTTCCATAGATCCACTCCCCTTCCATTTCCCCAAGAAAAAAAGTAGGCCTCCAAAAGTTTACAGTCAAGCAGGATAAAAACAAGATACAATAAAACAAGGAGGAAGTCCTTCTTAACAGGGCTGGACAAGGCAACCCAATAGCAGGAAAAGAGTCTAAAGAGCAGGCAAGTAGTCAGAGAAATGCTGGCTTCAACTGTTAGGATTTCCACAGGTAGATGGAACATTCTGTACCATCAGCCAGGTCCAAAAAACAAAACAACACAGAAAGTTCTTATTAATTATAAATGCTTGGAATCTATGAAGGTGGCCCTAGCAAGGACTCCTACTAATGGAGGATATAGAGTTTCAATTGGCGATTTTTGTAGTTAGACAAGGTTTTCAGTTCTGGGACTGGGTTGCTGTTGGTTGAGTTGTTGGCTGAAGAGGTCCCATAAAGATTCCCTTATTATCCAGGCTGTTACTAGGACAGAAGGCAGCTCTCTGAAAACTGACAGTGAGTGAGTCCCTGAGGACAACTTCCATACAGCTCATTGAATATCGATAAGTCATTTTTATTTTACCCATACAATACAAGAATAGTCTGGATTTGATTTTACACTTACATGTACCAATACACTTTATAATTTAGTACGTTTATATCTTTAACAACTATCTGTTTCTTTAAACTACAAAAAGTCCTGTTATAATTTCTTTTAAGACAGGTATGGTAATAATAATTGTTATTGGTTATCTTAGTGAAAAGAAGCTCTAGTATTCTCTGTGGAAGAGGCAAATGAGACCAAGAAGGTTCCCATAGTGTGAGCGATACTGACAGTTTTCACCTTTCTATTTGCCATTAGAAAGCTCTGTGACCTCAGATATGCCAATGACAGAACAGATTATTTTCCTTATAGATATTCTCCCTTAATTTTTCTTATTTTGTGGCTGCAGATTATTCAATAGGTTCTGGAGCTTTTTGTGGGTGATTTTTGTTCATACTCAAACACATGCAATAAGTGAGAAGAGAGAGAGAGAGCACGTGAGAGAAATAATGAATTAAAGCTGGAATTTACTAGCATTTTTGTGGTGTCTCATATGTTTTAATTTTTATTTTTAAAAATTTCCATACAAAATATTCTGATCATATTATTTCTACTCTCTGCAGTCTTCCCAGAAACTCCCTCCCCTACCCACTTCACTTCTTGATGTGTCCCTCTCTTATAAAACAAAAACTAAAACCAAACTCAAACAAAGAAAGATGTAGAGTCTGCTTTGTGTTGAAAACTGATCCTGAGGATAAAGCCGGTCTTAGAGATGGTAGATATACCCAGTGTTACTCTATTGAAAATAAATGATTTTTCTTCTCCCCAAAACTACCAATTGTCAATAACTGCTTTGTGGCTCTGCTTCTTCTTTGGCATAGTTGGCTGTATTGGTTCATGAGGTTGGAGGGTGCAGAATCAGGGAACAGTGTCCAGGCAGCTGTGGGTACAATGTAGACAGGCCTCTAATAGACAGTTTTCAGTGAATCATTTCAACATTTTTTCCAGAATATATCAAATAGATAGGATTTAGGAGACTAGGGACAAACCCTCTTTTTCACTAAGTGGCATGCTCATACCATATAGCTGGTTACTGGAAGCATGGCCCTATCAAAGCTACCAGAGCACTTGCCTAATTTCTATGTGGGTCTTCGGGGGAAGAGAATTTGCAGGAAATTGTGTCAAAGGGTAATGCTTGAGATAAGTCAGGTATCCTTGGAGTAGAATCATCCTCCAGATGAGGTTAGGTGGAGAGTAAGAAGCTTGTGCTGTTGGGGAAAGAGTCTGCCATGTTCCCCAGCTTAGAGAAAATTGCAGCTATGGTAGACTGCAATGTCTGATCAGCAGGGCCTCCAAACAATTCTTGGTTGATTGTTTAATGTATATCTTTCCAAGTAGATCAAAGGCAACATGAGAAAGACTGTATAGGCAGCAATGTTCAAGATAATTGATCAAAGTTGCAGGTACTCAGTAAGTACTTAGTGAGCAAATGAATAGAAGGATGGGTTAAATACCTAAAGTTGCTGTTAATTTAGTTAAACAAATTGAGTGACCTCTTATAAAATACCTTCTCATTCTAACAGTCTGTCACTTTTTGAAATTGTTTTTTACTTTAGCTTTGGTCAAACTTCCCTTTCTATTTCTCCTATCAGAAGCCTTCTTTAAAAGAATATCTTCTGTAGCTTTTATTTACACACCTATACTGTCCGTACATCATGATTCTTTGTATACTCTTTTGACATGATCTCTTCCAGTCCATAACTCTGATGACTCTATATAGTTAGCTAAAATCTTATCCTTAGTTTACAGAAAATGTGAACTGCTTCTGAGAATCTTTACTTTTAGTTTCAAACCCACCACAATCAGAGCTATTGTCATTCCTTACTCCAAGCTCTCTCTTTCTATTTTCTATTTCTTTTTATATGTAAATATGTAGAAGTGGTTTTTTTGTTGTTTTTTTTTTCTGTGTGTGTGCTTCAAGGTTTTTCTGTGTAACAGTCATAGTTGTCCTGGAACTAGCTATTGTAGACCAGGCTGGCCTCAAACTCACTCTCCTTCCTCTGTCTCCCAAGTGCTGGGATTAAGGTGTGCAAAGTGTGTCGACCCCTATGCAAATAGCCATCATTGCATTAGAAATTTTTTTTTGAGATTCTATCCTTTAATATTAGTACATTAACAATTTTTATATTGTGCACTTTCTCTTTTGTCTTTGTTGTCTTCACACCTTAGGACAGTATGTGGTGTAGAGTTAGTCCTTTGATACACTTAATGAAGTGAATTTCTGTGTGGATGTTATAATTATCTTTGCAGATTCCTTTACTTAACCCCTTATAATTAAATTTGACTTCACCATGTGTGTGATTCAATAACCATTAAATTACCTGTACTCTATGCAAGAATTTCTTTTACAACCTCTCTGCCTTTATCCAGAGCTATTCACACAAACTATTACAAAAGTCTCTAAACTGTTGATTAAATATAGCTTTTTCCACTAATGTACTCTTTAAAATCTTTATTGCCATGTATTTAATAGAAATTCATTAAGTAATTGTTTTATGGCAAGACTGTAGAGACTGTAGGCATATTAGTGAACAAGCAGAACAACTTCTCAAGCCATTTTCTTTTGACTGGAAGAGGCCTTAAGTTAATTAACAGACAAATATATCATATTTTTGAGAAACTGTTAAGCTAAGTGAGAAAAATAAAGCAAGATAAGTGAATATGTAAGCTATATAAATAAATTTTTTTCAAGTTATCTTTGAGAAATAATTTCATTGTTAGGTAAAATGTGCTTTAAGAGTCAACATCTAAATAAAGTAAAAGAAGAAATCACACATATATCTCTGAAAAATGAAAAAGACATAAAGCATAATGTGTTTGGCTAGATGCTTACTTTGTGTTACTCATGTGATTGCTGTAAATGAAATAAGAGATAAGAATCAGTCACATGGGAAAGAATTTTATCTGCAGTGTACTTTCAGCTCTTACTGAATTTAAATCTGTATGGTACCATCCATCTAGTACTGAACAACATGTTTGTATGACTAATTGAGTGTTTGGCATACATTACCCTATCACTACACAATAATACAGAGGAACAAACTGCAACAAAACTAGAGTATACAAAATTTATAATTTCTTCCTTCTTAAGCATTTGAAAATTGGCTATTTTTATACAAAATTCTAGTCCATGTGTTTTATCCTCTTTGAGTCTATAGCTATTTAAGATGTTGTCCTCATAAAATAAAAGCATAAGTATACAAGACCTGATATAGAGACATATTTCAAGTTACTATTCATGTTTCATATACTAATATCTCTCATTGAAGTGAAAATATTTCTACCTAAAGTCTAATACATACAAAAACATGAAACTTTAGAAACAGAAATGTATCAAAATTTTTGCTATAGTCCATATGAAAAATTAGACTCAGTTGTACTAGGATGCAGTAAGAAATAAATTGATTAGAGAAACAATTTAAAAGGAGGGCTTACACAGACTAATGGTAAATTTTTGGTGAGAGATAAGACCAGAGCATGTCCTTCATCTTTTTCATTTGAGTCATTGGTTTCATTGATAAAAGGTACCTTTTACCAAGATAGGGAAGACTGAAAAAGAACAAGATTTTAATTCTTAGATATATTAAATTAAATATCTGTTAAAAACAATTAAATAAAAATTATTATGAGGCTATTGGGAAAATGAGTCTGAAAAGCTGGAAAAGAAAGCACTAGAATTATATGTTTAGAATTCATAGCCTTTACATATGATCATGTCAGTACCCAGTGTTTCTGGTACCATCTACTGCTACTTTGTTTCCCATATCTTTATAAGTGACTCTTCAGCTATGTAACATTCTCAAAATATGCCTACATTTTCACATCTCAACTTTATTTATAGTAATATTTTTGCTTGAAATCCCCTCTTTCTCAAACTCATTTATAACTCACACTTTGCAAGACATGGTTCTGGTGTTACCTTGCATATGACATTTCCATAGTTGACCTGTGACACTGCTGTTCCCACAGTTCATTCATATTCTCTCTCATATTCATTTTTGTTTTATTTTGAAATAAGACGTCATTGCAGCTCAGGGTGATCTTGACCTTAATTAGTGACTCAGGCTATCCTCAAATTTGCAATTCTACTGCCCTAGAATCATGAGATACACAATGCATACAACAAGGAACAGCCCTTAATTTTTACTAATGTGCCATCTATAGGAGTTCTCACATTCAATTTCTTTTTATTTTTTTTTTTATTTTTCCTTGGAAAAAAATTTTCGCCTCCTCCCATCCTCCCATTTCCCTCCCCTTCCTCCCACTCCATTTCCCTTCTCCCCACTCCTTTGCCCCTCCCTCTCCAGACCAAAGAGCAGTCAGGTGGAAAGTCCAAGGTCCTCCCCGCTCCATCTAGGTCTAGGAAGGTGAGCATCCAAACTGGCTAGGCTCCCACAAAGCCAGAACCTGAAGTAGGATCAAAACCCAGTGCCATTGTCTTTGGTTTCTCATCAGTCCTCATTGTTCAGAGAGTCTGGTTTTATCCCATGCGTTTTCTGTTCCAGTCCAGCTGGCCTTGGTGAGCTCCTAATAGATCAGTCCCTCTGTCTCAGTGGGTGGGTGCACCCCTCCCGGTCCTGGCTTCCTTGCTCATGTTCTCCCTCTGTCTGCTCCTCATTTGGACCTTGGGAGCTTATTCCGGTGCTCCAATATGGGTCTCTGTCTCTATCTCCATCCATCGCCCGATGAAGGTTCTATGGTGATATGCAAGATATTCATCAGTGTGGTTATATGATACGGCCATTTCAGGTTCCTTATCCTCAGCTGCCCAAAGCACAAACTGGGGACATACCCCTGGGCACCTGGGAGCCCCTCTAGGTTCAGGTCTCTTGCCCACCCTAAGCTGGATCCGTTAATTAAGATATATGCTTCCCTGCTCCCATATCCATACTTCCTTTATCCCAACCATCCCAATTCCCCAAGTTGCCCCCATCCTCCCATTCTCACAGTTCTCTCCCCATCTCCCCTTACCCCTATCCCACCCCACCCCCTAGATCCCAATTTTTGCTCAGCAATCTTGTCTACTTCCCATATCCAGGAGGATAACTATATGTTTTTCTTTGGGTTCACATTCTTATTTAGCTTCTTTAGGATCACAAATTATAAGCTCAATGTCCTTTATTTATGGCTAGAAACCAGTTATGAGTGAGTACATCCCATGTTCATCTTTTTGGGTTTGGGACACCTCACTCAGGATAGTGTTTTCTATTTCCATCCATTTGCATGCAAAATTCGAGAGGTCATTGTTTTTTACCACTGAGTAGTACTCTAATGTGTATATATTCCACACTTTCTTCATCCATTCTTCCATTGAAGGGCATCTAGGTTGTTTCCAGGTTCTGGCTAATACAAATAATCCTGCTATGAACACAGTTGAACAAATGCTTTTGTAATATGATAGGGCATCTCTTGGGTATATTCCCAAGAGTGGTATTGCTGGATCCTGGGGCAGGTTGATCCCGAATTTCCTGAGAAACCGCCACACTATTTCCAAAGTGGTTGGACAAGTTTGCATTCCCACCAGCAATGGATGAGTGTACCCGTTACTCCACAACCTCTCCAGCAAAGGCTATCAGTGGAGTTTTTGATTTTAGTCATTCTGACAGGTGTAAGATGATATATCAAAGTTGTTTTGATTTGCATTTCCCTGAAAGCTAAGGAAGTTGCACATGACCTTAAGTGTCTTTTGGACATTTGAACTTCTTCTGTTGAGAATTCTCTGTTCAGTTCAGTGCCCCATTTTTTAATAGGGTTAATTAGCATTTTAAAGTCTAGTTTCTTGAGTTCTTTTTATATTTTGGAGGTCATACCTTTGTCTGTTGCGGGGTTGGTGAAGATCTTCTCCCAGTCAGTGGGTTGCCTTTTTGTATTAGTGACAGTGTCCTTTGCTTTACAGAAGCTTCTCAATAGGTCCCATTTATTCAATGTTGCCCTTAATGTCTGTGCTGCTGCGGTTATACATAGGAAGCGATCTCCTATGCCCATATGTTGTATGGTACTTCCCACTTTCTCTTCTTTTAGGTTCAGTATGTTCAGAATGATATTGAGGTCTTTGATCCTTATGGACTTGAGTTTTGTGCTTGGTGATAGATATGGGTCTATTTTCATTCTTCTACAGGTTGACATCCAGTTGTGCCAGTACCATTTGTTGAAGATTCTTTCTTTCTTCCATTGTATACTTTTAGCTCCTTTATCGAAAATGAGGTGTTCATGGGTTTGTGGGTTAAAATCCGGGTCTTCTATACAATTCCATTGGTCAACTTCTCTGTTATTATACCAATACAACGCTGTTTTCATTACTGTAGCTCTGTAATAGAGTTTGAAGTCAGGGATGGTAATGCCTCCAGAAGATCCTTTATTGTATAGGATTGTGTTGGCTATCCTGGGTTTTTTGTTTTTCCATATAAAGATGATTATTGTCCTCTCAAGATCTGTGAAGAATTTTGATGGGACCTTGATGGGGATTGCATTGAATCTATAAATTGCCTTTGGTAGAATTGCCATTTTTGCTATGTTGATCCTCCCAATCCAAGAGCAAGGGAGATCCTTCCATTTTCTGGTATCCTCTTCAATTTCTTGCTTCAATGCCTTAAAGTTCATGTCAAATAGATCTTTCACTTCCTTGGTTAGAGTTACCCCAAGATATTTTATGCTGTTTGTGGCTATCGTGAAAGGTGATGCTTCTTTCATTTCCCTCTATGCTTCCATATCCTTTGTGTATAGGAAGGCAACTGATTTTTTGGAGTTGATTTTGTATCCTGCCATATTACTAAAGGTGTTTATCAGCCTTAAGAATTCTTTGGTGGAGTTTTGGGGGTTGCTTATGTACACTATCATATCATCTGCAAATAATGAAAGTTTAACTTCTTCCTTTCAAATTCGAATCCCCTTGATCCCCTTATGTTGTCTTATTGCTATTGCTAGAACTTCAAGCACTATATTGAAGAGGTACGGAGAGAGTGGACAGCCTTGTCGTGTTCTTGATTTTAGTGGGATGGCTTTGAGTTTCACTCCGTTTAATTTGATGTTAGCTGTCGGCTTGCTGTAAATAGCTTTCATTATATTTAGGTATGTCCCTTGTGTCCCTAATCTTTCCAAGACTTTTATCATAAACGGATGTTGAATTTTGTCAAATGCTTTTTCAGCATCTAATGAAATGATCGTATGTTTTTTTTTTCTTTCAGCTTATTTATATGATGGATTACATTGATAGATTTTCGTATATAGAACCAGCCCTGCATCTCTGGGATGAAGACTACCTGATCAAAATGGATAATTTTTCTAATGTGTTCTTGGATTCGACTTGCCAGTATTTTATTGAGGATTTTTGCGTCGATGTTCATGAGTGAGATTGGCCTGTAATTCTCTTTCTTGGTTGAGTCTTTGTGTGGTTTTGGTATCAGAGTAACTGTAGCTTCATAAAAGGAATTTGGCAATGACTCTTCTGTTTCTATATTGTGAAATACATTAAGGAGTATAGGTATTAGGTCTTCTTGGAAGTTCTGGTAAAATTCCGCATTGAAACCATCAGGTCCTGGGCTTTTTTTGGAAGGGAGGTTATTGATAACAGCTTCTAATTCTTCGCGACTAACAGGTCTATTTAGATTGTTCACCTGGTCCTGGTTTAACTTTGGTATATGTTATTTGTCTAAAAAAGTGCCCATTTCTTTTACATTTTCCAGTTTTGTGGCATACAGGCATTTGTAGTAAGATCTAATGATTCTCTGAATTTCCTCTGTGTCTGTGGTTATGTTCCCCTTTTCATTTCTGATCTTATTAATTTGCATATTCTCTCTCTGCCATTTGATTATTTTGGATAGGGGTTTATCAATCTTGTTAATTTTCTCCAGGAACCAGTTTTTTGTTTCATTGATTCTTTGGATTGTTTTCTGTGATTCTATTTTGTTGATTTCAGCCCTCAGTTTGATTATTTCCAGTCTTCTACTCCTCGTAGGTGAGTCTACTTCTTTTTTTCTAGAGCTTTCAGGTGGGCTGTTAAGTCTCCAATATGTGCTTTCTCCATTTTCTTTAAGTGGGCACCTAGTGCTATGAACTTTCCTCTTAGCCCTGCTTTCATAGTGTCCCATACTTTTGAGTATGTTGTTTCTCTATTTTCATTAAATTCAAGGAAGACAATAATTTCTTTCTTTATTTCTTCCTTGACCCAGGTGTGGTTCAGCAGTTGACTGTTCAGTTTCCATGTGTTTGTAGGCTTTCTGGGGGTAGCATTGTTATTGAATTCTAACTTTAATCCATGGTGATCTGATAAGACACAGGTGGTTACTAATATTTTTTTGTAACTCTGGAAGTTTGCTTTGTTACCGAGTATGTGGTCAATTTTCAAGAAGATTCCATGAGCTGCAGAGAATAAGGTATATTTTTTCCTGTTTGGAAATGTTCTCTAGATGTCTCTTAAGTCCATTTGATTCTTTACCTCCATTAATTCTTTTATTTCTCTGTTAGGTTTCTGTCTGATTGACCTGTCCATTGGTGAGAGAGGAGTGTTGAAGTCTCCTACTATTAGTGTGTGCGGTTTGATGACTGGCTGGAGTTTTAGCAATGTTTCTTTTATGCAAGTGGGTGCTTTTATATTAGGGGCATAGATATTCAGGATTGAGACTTCATTCTGATGTATTGTTCCTGATATGAGTATAAAATGTCCCTCTCCATCTCTTCTGACTGATTTCAGATTGAAGTCAACATTGTTAGAATTTAGTATGGCCACACCTGCTTGTTTCTTAGGTCCATTTGCTTGATAAGCCTTTCCCCAGCCCTTTACTCTGAGTAGTTGCCTGTCTTTGTGGTTGAGGTGTGTTTCTTGTAAACAGAAGAATGTTAGATCCTGTTTTTGTATCCAATCTCTTAGCCTGTGCCTTTTTATAGGTGAGTTGAGCCCATTGACATTAAGTGATATTAATGAGCAATGATTGTTAACTCCCGTCACTTTTCTGGTAGTAGAGTTTGTATGTTTCCCTTCTTTGGGTTGTGTTGGTGAAGGGTCTCTGGATGTCTGAGTTATTGTGGTCATTGTTGGACTCCTTGGTTAGTGATTTTCCTTCTATTACTTTCTGTAAGGCTGGATTTGTGGCTACATATTGTTTAAATTTGTTTTATCCTGGAAAATTTTGTTTTCTCCATTTATAGTGAACAAATGCTTGGCTGGGTATAGTAGTCTGAACTTTCATCTATGGTCTCTTAGTTTCTGGAGAACCTCTATCCAGGACCTTCTGGCTTTCATGTTTTCCATAGAGAAGTCAGGTGTAAGCCTGATACGTTTACCTTTATAAGTAACTTGGCCTTTTTCCTTTGCAGCTCTTAATATTCTTTCTTTATTCTGTATGCTTTGTGTTTTGATTATTATATGGCAAGGGGATGTTTTTTTTTTTTTTTTGATCCAGTCTATTCGGTGTTCTGTATGCTTCTTGAACCTTCATAGGTACATCTTTCTTCAGGTTGGGAAAGTTTTCTTCTATAATTTTATTAAGTATATTTTCTGTACCGTTGAGCTGCACTTCTTCTCCTTCTTCTACTCCAATTATTCTTAGGTTTGGTCTTTTTATTGTGTCCCATATTTCCTGCATAATGATGTCACTACCCAGTGATGGCTCTCCTGGTGCCTAGATCGGATCTCCTTGCTGCTTGGGTAGCTCATACACAAAGGGCCTACCTTGCTTGCTGCAGGCAGGCTATTGAGACAAAGGAACTACCGCCCTCCCAGTTGCCCTCCCGATTCAGATTCAGTCCCAGCATCCGAACAGGCTGAGCTGGGAGATGTTATGTGGCCAAAGAGGGGAGGGAGGCAGAAGGGGGGAGGGTTCTGGATGCAAGCTGGGTGGGATAGGAAGAGAGAGGAGGTACCAGGCAGTATAGCCCCTGCAGGAAGACCAGGAAGTGTAGGAGTGATGAGGAACGTCTGAGTTCCCTGTCCCGGGCTGCTGCCATGGGTCAGAAACTCACTCACCCCAGTGATGGCTCTCCTGGTGCCTAGATTGGATCTCCGTACTGCTTGGGTAGCTTGTACACAAAGGGCCTACCTTGCTTGCTGCAGGCAGGCTATTGAGACAAAGGAACTACCGCCCTCCTGGTTGCCCTCCAGATTCGGATTTGGTCCCAGCGCCCGAACAGGCTGAGCTGGGAGATGTTCTCACATTCAATTTCTAATAGCACTCAATTGGCTCATTTTTTCCAACTGTTTTCTGTTATGTGTAGTGATATTTATTTGTATTTTAATAAAAAAAAGTCTTGCCTAAAGATAGTAGAGTAAATCACTCACACTGTTCAGGCTTACAGACCAGGCAGTAGTGACACACACCTTTAATCCCAGTAACCATACTAACTTGCCATAAAGACCAGATAGTACATGCCTTTAATCCCAGCCCTAGAGAAGAATATAAAATGGGAGGAAACAGTTCTCAGACACAGTCTCATTCTGAGATTCCTGGAGGCAGGATCATCATTTTGCACTGAGGTAGAGGGAAGACCCAGTGGCAGGCTGTTTTTCTTTTCTGTCCTTCAGGTTGAATCCCAATTTCTGTCTCTGAGTTTTTATTAATTGTGTTACTGTGGTCCCATGAAGTTTCCAATAAACATTTCTAAGCAACCACATCATGGTTAGAAAACCATTTCCTCAGTCTGATATTTTATTGTCCAAGTGCCAAAATTGGTCTGAGTATTGTAATTCTCAAATTCAAATATACTTTGGCAACATTTCCATTCACCCACATGCCTCGTGCTAATTACTTTTAGCTGGGAAGATTCTCTTAATAAAGAATTATCTATATCAGGTTGGTCTATGGGAATGCCTGTGGGGATTGTCTAAATTTTAATTGATATATGAAGACTGACCACACTGCTGTTCTGTAGCCAGAGGTTTCTAAACAGGAAAACAGAGGAAAAACCATGGAAGGATGCATCTGTTCCCCTTTGCTTTTGACTCTGGAGGTGGTGCCTTAAGTTTCTGCTTCACTTCTTGGCAACAACGAATTATAACATTGAATTGTAAGGTGAAGAAACCCTTTCTTCACTAAGCTACTTTTTGTCAGGCAATCTTCTCACAGTAACAGAAATGAAACCATAACATGGTTGTATTATTTGTTTTCCCATGACTTTTTTGAAAGCAACATCTTGATCTAATGCTGATGAGGTTGATCAACAGGTGAAATTACTGTCAAGCTTACAGATAGTTCAATTCCCAGAAGTCATATGTTTGAAGGAGAGTGTCATTTCCAATAATTTGTCCTTTGACTGTCACAGTAGCGATATGACATAAATGTCTACTCCCCCAATTAAAAAGAAAAACTGATCTAAACCATATTGTCCTGTTATACCGTTCTGCAAATTATTGCTTTTGCATTTAATTATTGTTGCATTTGCATTTGAATTTATGTCATCATTTTTTGGGTTGATTGAGTGGTACTGAAAGTCCATTCTTAAGAAAGAGAAAGAGTTTGAAAATTATTAACTACGAAGTTGAATTATTTCTACTCCAAGTTATCTGTGGTACAGTCCCTATAGTTTGTGAATAAGTTATGTTGTATAGCAAGTGGACATGATGGCGGATCTTGAAATTAAAATCGTTAAGGAGTTGAGTTTACAGAGAGGAGATCAACCTTGTTTTCAAGAAAGGCATGCACTGATAGTGTTATACGGAAAATGAAGACAGTCAGTCAGATAGATGTTAAGATGATATACCATTGGATTTGACGATAAAGATATGTTAGATAATGCAGGAAAATCCAAGGTAAACATTTCTTTCTTGAGCCTCTACAAGAAAATAAAGCTTTGTTAACAATACCTTTATTGTAGTTCAGTGAAATTCATTTTGATTTTTTATCCATAAAATACTAATTTTTGTAAAGCTGTTGTGTGTTACTAAATTTGTGATAGCAAGGAAACTAGTAAATTGTATATGATATGATAAATTCTAAGTATTTCTTTATGTGGCCTTTACATAAGAACAAATGTGTAATTAGTACTACATGTGATAGAGTTTATGTTTTCTCCCATATGAGTTTAAACTTATCTTTTTAGTCTTAGTCACTACACATTATTATTATTATTATTATTATTTTATTAGATTTTAAAAAAATTACCAATCCAAGTTACCACTCCCTCCCATCTTTCCACCCCAATTCACCCACCCTACCACCCCGGCCCCATCTAATCCTCAGAAAGGGTAAAAAACAGCCTTGTGGAAGGTCCAAGGCCCTCTCTACTATATCTAGGCTGAGCAAGGTATCCTTCCAAAAGGAATAGGATCCCCAAAAGCCAGTACATGCAGTAGGGATAAATCCTGGGACCACTGCCAGTGGTCCCTCAGTCTGCCCCAGCCATGCAACTGTCAACCACATTGAGAGGAACTAGTTTGGACTAACTTTCAATCATGTTTTTATATATTGAAATACATTTTCACTATTGGAATCTAGAATTTGATGTATTCCAACTTCTTCTACAAGTAATATTTCACTTAGAGTCCATAAATATGTAGTAACATCAGCTGCTCTAAGCAAAGAAAACATCATGAACAACTTAGTCAATTTTAAATTTGTATTAAATATACAATTCATGAATTCCTTTTGCAATACACACATACAAACACACACACACACACACACACACACACACACACACACACACACTGCCCTAAATGTGTGTCAAGTTTTGGTGTTATACTACAACAGAATTTCAACAAAAGAGTTTTTATATAGGGCACAAATACATTTGTAGGTGTTCCTTAAGTGCTCAAGTAATTACCTGTCTTTAGTGAACTTCGCATTTTGTACATCTTTTAGTCATTCCATCAAATCTACTTATAATTACAGAAAAAATATTTTCAACTAGGACAAGCTATGCAAATATAAAAGTTTAGATGTAGTGAAAATTACTGCTAAATTGTTTCAAACTTGGTTTCAAATGAAACAGATTTACCTTACACTCCTGAAGGCCACGGACCTGAAATTAATCCCATTAAAAATCATGATGTGGTTCATTCTAGAGACTCAAGAGAAAAATCAATATTCTTGCATATTTATTTCTCACTTGTATAGAAATTTCTCTTATTCGTTTTATAATGATTCCTTTTTCCATCTTTAAAATAAACCATTCAAATGTCTGTTTTATTCTCCCCTCTCTTTTTCTGTTCTTTATGGTGTTTAAGTCATCTTATAAATACTATTAGGATGACTAAACAATAACCTCTCCATGTTAAAAATCCCTTGTTTTAATCACAGTTAAAATGTCTCACTTGCCATGTAAACTAACCATTTTACAGATTTGGGGAAATAGAGTGTGGTCATCTTGGCAAAGCATAGTAACATACAAAAATGTCTTTACTTTTGTACTACGAGGAAAGTGTCAGATTCTACATCAATTCATCTTCACTCACCATGATATCTCTTCCACCCTTTCCTTAAATTTCAGTTTTTCTCTTCTTCCTGTCTGTTTCATATTTACATGTGTAATTACAAATTATATATATTATATTTTCTATATTTGATATATTTGCTACTATAATATAATTCCAGGAATTATTTTTTAAAAAACATAAATGATCAAACTGTTAAGCAAAATCCCAGGGGTTCTCCATGCCCTTGACATTTCTGGGTTTTTTTTCCCTCTAAAATAAGTTAAATTTGATAACATATACTACTTACATGATACAATAAGACCCAAAAAAATCATTGCTATGTAGAATTCAGCACTTTCATTTATTAATGACAAAACATGTGCTCTGAGATAAATTTAAATTTCCAAATGTAAGCAAAAATGTTTCTCCTAACAATTGTTTTGATAATTCTGATTTAACCTAGAAACTTTTCTTTCTTACTCCAGGTTTCTCTTTTTTTTTAAAAAAAATAATTCTACATCATACGGAAACTTTTCATGAAGTAAAAAAGTTCCTTTAATACTTGTGAGGTTCAATCAATTCAGCAGATATCATAGATTGTTCCATCCTGGAAAGTTGTTCCCAAGGAGCAGCACCATAAGACCAGAAACGTTTGCATTACTTTTCAAACTAAGGAACTAAGGATCAGTTTTCTTGTATGGTATACCTTAATTTCTTTTATATAACACTTTTAAATTTGTTTATAAATTATGATTATATTATTTACCCCATCCATTTCTGCCTTAACCCCTCCATGTGCCCCTTGTTCCTTACCAAATTTATTTCCTCTTTTGCTTTAACTATTATATATAATATATATGTTATATATAAATTTATGTTATAAATGCATCCTGATCGGTCCATATAATGTTAATTGTATATGCATGATCTCTGGGCTGACCATTTAGTATTTGATAACCAATTTCAGAAACCCTTGCTTAGGGAAGACCATTTTTTTCCATTCTCAGCATTTCCCAATTGCTTGTACTTCTTAGTCCGTAGCTGAGGCTCTGTGAGCTTTACTTCTTCCATGTTAACAAGTTCATTGGTTTCATCATTCTTCAAGTCTTGTTTTGGCAACTATGTTGATGAGAATTCATGGATGCATGCTTTCTGACATTAGTAGGAGACATTTTCATAATAAATGCACCATTTCTATGCCTCTTAGTTTTTTTTTAGCCCCCGTTCTGCAAAGATCTCAGAGCCTTATATGTGATAATTGTGTTATAGGTATATTATTTGAAATTGGGCACCAGATGATCTCTTGTTATCTACATTTTTTTGGCTGTGGTTTTCTCTTATGATCTCTGTGGTTGTTTGAATGATAATGGCCCCCATATGCTGATAAGTTTGAACAATTGGTCCATAGTTGGTAGAACTTTTAGGAGGTGTGGCATTGTTGAAGGAAGTGTGTCACTGAGGGTGAGCTTTGAGGTTTCAAAAGCCTATGCCAGCCAGATTTAATAGCTCTCTCTCTCTCTCTCTCTCTCTCTCTCTCTCTCTCTCTCTCTCTCTCTCTCTCTCTCTCTCCCAGCTTGCAAATCAGATATAATCTCTCAGCTACTGCCCCAGTACCATTACTGCCTACATACTGGCATGCTCTCTGCTATAATGGTCATGAACTAACCCTCTGAAACTATAAGCAAGCTCCCAATTAAATACTTCTTTTTATAAGTTGCTTTGGTCCTCCTGCTTCTTCACTGCTATAGAACAGTAACTAAGTCTCCATCTGTTGCAAAGAGAGATTTCATTGATGAGACATGAAAACTATACTTAGAACTGAAGATTTGGAGCTGAGCACTGCAGATGAGGAAGTTTTTCTATCTGGGTCTGGTTTACCTCACTCAATATGATATATTCTAGTTCTCCCCCCTTACCTGAAAATTTTATGATTTCATTTTTTCTGTACAGCTAAATACAATTTTATAGTTTATATGTGGCATACATTTTCTTTATCTATGCTTCAGTTGTAGGGCATTTAGGTTGTTTCCATTTCCAACTTGTTGTGAATAGAGAGACAATGAACATGGCTGAGCATCTGTGGTGTAGGATATCCAGTCCTCTGGGCATATGCCAAGGAGTGGTATGTCTAGAACATATGGTAGACTTAATTTTAGCTCTCTGAGAATTCTCCACAGTGATTTTTATAGTGGTTGGATCACTTTGCCATTCCACTCACAGTAAATGAGGGTTTCCTTTCCCCCATATCCCATCTAGCATTTTTTGTTGTTGTTGATTTTCTTGGTCTTTGCTAAATCTGACTGTGGTGAGGTAAAATCTCAAAGCTGTTTTGATTTGCATTTACCTAATTTCTGGGGATAATAAACATTTTTGAGTTATTTTTTAGTCATTTTTATTTCTTCGTTTGAGAACCCTGTCCAGATCTCAAGCATGAATTGGGTAGCATGTGGTTGGAGGAAGCAAACATTTCCATGAAAAGTATTTTGACCTACTTCGTGTTTGTCTCTCTTTGTCCTGTCCTTCATAGAGTAAGTAGCTCTGTCATCTTATACTACCACTATGATGTTACTCTCCACCACACACCTGTATAAGAACATAGTGAGCAAATCATGAACTGAATCAAAACAAATCCTTCTCCTCTTATATTATCTTAACAGTTATCATTTCAAAATAACAAAAGGCTGACTAAAGATAAACCTTATAGAGCAACCATCTTATAAGTAAATAAATTATCTTTTTAAATTTATTTATTTATTAAATATTTCTGCCTCCTCCCCGCCACCACCTCCCATTTCCCTCCCCCTCCCCCGATCAAGTGCCCCTCCCTCGTCAGCCCAAAGAGCAATTAGGGTTCCCTGCCCTGTGGGAAGTTCAAGGACCACCCACCTCTGTCCAGGTCTAGTAAAGTGAGCATCCAAACTGCCTAGGCTCCCACAAAGCCAGTACGTGCAGTAGGATCAGAAACCCATTGCAATTGTTCTTGAGTTCTCAGTAGTCCTCATTGTCCGCTATGTTCAGCGAGTCCGGTTTTATCCCATGTTTTTTCAGACCCGGGCCAGCTGGCCTTGGTGATTTCCCCATAGAACATCTCCATTCTCTCAGTGTGTGGGTGCACTCTAAGCGGTCCTGAGTTCCTCGCTCGTGCTCTCTCTCCATCTGCTTCTGATTTGGACCTTGAGATTTCAGTCCGATGCTCCAATGTGGGTCTCTGTCTCTGTCTCCTTTCATTGCCTGATGAAGGTTAATATTCAGGAGGATGCCTATATGTTTTTCTTTGGGTTCACCTTCTTATTTAGCTTCCCTAGGATCACAAATTATAATCTCAATGTCCTTTATTTATGGTTAGAAACCAAATATGAGTGAGTACATCCCATGTTCCTTCTTTTGGGTCTGGCTTACCTCACTCAAAATAGTGTTTTCGATTTCCGTCAATTTGTATGCAAAATTCAAGAAGTCATTGTTTTTTTACTGCTGAGTAGTACTCTAATATGTATATATAACATACTTTCTTCATCCATTCTTCCATTGAAGGACATCTAGGTTGTTTCCAGGTTCTGGCTATTACAAACAATGCTGCTATGAACATAGTTGAGCATATACTTTTGTTGTATGATAAGGCCTCTCTTGGGTATATTCCCAAGACACTAAGACAAAAAGGCAACCCACTGACTGGGAGAAGATCTTCACCAACCCCACAACTGACAAAGGTCTGATCTCCAAAATATATAAAGAACTCAAGAAACTAGACCATAAAAGGCTAATCAACCCAATTATAAAGTGGGGCACTGAACTGAACAGAGAATTCTCAACAGAAGAAGTTCAAATGGCCAAAAGACACTTAAGATCATGCTCAACTTCCTTAGCGATCAGGGAAGTGCAAATCAAGACAACTTTAAGATACCATTTTACACCTGTCAGAATGGCTAAAATGAAAAACAGCAAAGGTAAGCCTTTGCTGGAGAGGCTGTGGAGAAAGGGGGTACACTCATCCATTGCTGGTGGGAATGCAAAATTGTGCAACCACTTTGGAAATAGTGTGGCGGTTTCTCAGGAAATTCAGGATCAATCTACCCCTGGACCCAGCAATAAATTATCTTATTCACTATTGCTGGAAGTTGAATGGAGAATCCCACATTAATAAAATTTCTCTCCTGGAACTGTGTCAAAATCTCACAGTGGAGATCTAAAAACCACCCTTTGTTTGTTTTATGTGGAAATATGTTTAGGCATTCTAACAAGTGAATATTCTTCAGCAGAACATTCTACTCGTGCTTTTTTTTCCCATCTTGAAGAAAGTGCATTGTTACTACAGTTGCTTTTACACATCAATGATGTGGGCTTTCCCTCTGTGTGCTGTGATTACCATTAATGAATAAAGAAACTGCTTTAGCCCCTTAGCAAAGCAGAACTTAGGTAGGCAGGGAAAGTTAGGCTGAATTCTGGGAGAAGGAAAGGCAGAGTCAGAGAGAGATGCCGTGGAGCCATGGCCAGAGTCAGACATGCTGAAAATTTGCTGGTAAGCCACTGCCACGTGGTAATACACAGATTAATGGAGATAGGTTAAATTATTATGTAAGAGTTAGCCAATAAGAAGCTAGAGCTAATGGGCCAAGCACTGGTTTAAATAATATGGTTTCTGAGTGATTATTTCGGGTCTAAGCTAGGCGGGAGGCCAGAAACAAACCAGTAGTACTTTCTGCAACAGATGGAGGTCTCATTCTAACACCACAACCCCCAAAAGATGGATTTTTACTACAGACAATCATGATGTATTTTCTCACTCATTTGGTTATTTATGTGTCTGAGGATTTTACATTTAAATTGGTTTCATGCACATACTGTAAAGTTGGGTCCACTCTGACAAAATCTGTCCTTAACTTATGTTTTAGTTTATTTGTAAGGTGATTAAGGTAAATTTGGTTTAAAGTATAATAATTTATAACTTATATTCTGAATATTTATTTAAGGGACCATTAAGTATTACTAATAATTAGCATGGATTTCATATAATTTCAAAATGTGTCACCTGTATGTCTCATTCAGATGTTTGCTCATTTTTTGTTGCTGTTTTCTTTTTGAGATAAGCGATCCTTATATAGGCCCAAGATAATTTGAAACTCATCACGTAGATCAGGCTGCCATGAACTTAACGAAGTCCCCTTGCCTATCTTCCCAAGATATTCCCTTGGTATGACAGACAAGAATGCCCATGTACAACATTCTTTATCTTTTCACACAGTATTTATCTTTTTTTAATGTTTAAGCCAGACATGTGTTGTCAATAAGGTTTGAGATAAATAAAACTAAGGTGAGGATTTGTTTTAATCAGGGAGTGATTTGCAACTGCGCTTCAGGATTCCTGTAAGATGAAGTGTCAAGTTTTCAGATTATTTGAATGTTCATATTTTTGTCTTCCCCTTTTCACTTTATATTTTCTATCTAAATTTCTTGAAAAACTTTTACATCTTGCAGTTCTTTAACTTAGTGCCTCTGATATGATATGGAACTTTTATTGTCTTCAAGATTCACCAATGAGAAAATTTTCTTCTTCATTTTTAAAGTGTAAAGTCAATATATATATATATACACACACACACACACGTGTGTGTGTGTGTACATGTATATGTATTCCTCTGACCAACAACTTGAGTACAGATTTCCCATTACTGTTACTGGGGTTTTGCTGTTTGGTTCATGGTTCATATATAGAGCATCATCACACCATGTGGCATAACTCCAACTCCAAGACACACACACACACACACATGCATGCATACACTCATGCATGCACACACACACAAACTCACATGTTATTAATCTTATGAAATAATATGTTGCCCTGTAGATTCTTCAAGCATCTTTAGTGTTCTTTATTCTGCTTTCACTCTCCCCTATATTAATCATCTTCCCTCATACCCAGTTAATGTCACCTCCATTTTCTATAGTGGCTGCCTACTTCTATGCCCCTCTTGAAAGATGCTATTCTCCCTGTCCTTCCATGGTCCCTTTCCATTTTTCTGTTTTCTTTTTTCTGTCACTCTAGGTTATATACTCATATCTGAAGATTTGGACAATTTTCACAATTTCTTTTTTGCTTTGTAGCTGGATAGAATTCTGTTATGTGTATATACCGCTTATTAGCTGAAGGATATGATATTTAGGTTGTTTCCAGTTTTTAGCTATTGTGAACAGAGCAATAATGAACATGGCTTATAAAATATTTGTGGAATTGTATGTAAAGAACTTTGGGTTTATACTAAGGGGTGGAATAGATGGATATATGGTAGATATAATTTTATCTTTTACAGAAACCTCCACACTGATTGCCAGTGTCTGATGTGGTCACCAGTATGGAGTTGAAAACAATGACTTCCCCTTTCCCTGAATATACCAGAAGCAAATAATCCAGTTGTGAATGGTAGTGCTCCCTTAGACCCTTCTTAATTCAATCCTGTTAAGACCTAGTGCATGCAACCACAGCTGAATAGCTGAGATTAGCTATGTAAATTAGTTATATTAATAAGATTATTCAATCTTATTTAAATGGCTTATTGATTAAAACCGTTTAAATAATTTTAATAGCATTTCTATATATAAGATAATGTCATCTACACAACAGACCATTAAAATTTCTTTTGATTTGTAGGTAGTTGTCCTCCCTCTTGCTGGTATTTTGACTATAAGGCTGAATGGAATTTTCATGTGTACGTTTTTTACTACTGTGTATGATATTTGTAATACACTCCTTTTTCTTTTCTGTATGTATGCTCGTGTGAGGTTTGAACATGCGTGTATGAGTGCAAGTGATATATGTGTATATGTATGTGTGTGTTGTGTATACATGTGTATGAAGGCTAGAGGAGGGAATCAGATGTTCTCTTCTATCATTCCTTATTCCTTTGATGTAGAATATCTTGCTGAACTCGAAACTTTCATTTTTTGGCAAGGCTGATAGCCAGCAAGGCCCAGTAACTTTATCTTTTTCTCTCTCAGTGCTGTGGTTATAGTATAGAGTATGTGTGGAACCATATAATGCCTTTACATAGTTTCTGGGATTGGAACTTCAACTCTCTTGCTTGTGAATCCCTTAGAATGCATCAAAAATATATTAAGGCATAACAATAAATGAAAAAGAAAGGGAGAGAGAAAGGATTAGAGGAAGAGGTATAAAGACAGAAATATATAATGAAAAGATAGAAAAGTACTAAAATAACAAGAAAAGAAAGGAAAATGAAGAGAAAGGAAGGAAATTGCACCTGAAGATGAAAGGAGCAATACCTGCAAGCAGGAAAAGTTTTAAGATTGTGAACTGGATAAATAACCTGAGTAACTTTAAATATATCTTCATCCTGGATACTAAATTTTAAGCCAGTATCATCTGAAGTATTGTGAGATTGAATAGAAATATGATAAAATTAACTGTTTTCTACCATACTTAAACCTACCATATTTAAACCTTAAACATATACAGTTTTTGAAAAAACATTGAATATTTTCCCCTAGTACTAGGAAGGCATGAGATTACTATTTTCAATGTATAATACACTATTCTAGCTAGGACATTCAAAAGTGTGTGTGTGTGTGTGTGTGTGTGTGTGTGTGTGTGTGTACGTGCATGTGTGTGTGTGTGTTTTGTGTGGTCAGTAGTCATGAAGTGACAATCTACTGAAAGTGGATTACATTAAAGCATATTAATAAAACTACTTATCTGCGATCTGAAAATGTAAATTAGCAAGACCTTATTGATTTTTGCTTCAAAAATGAAAAGTTTAAGTAAATCATATAACTTAAAAAAGATTAAAGTCTACGTTTGATTCAATCTACTTTTGTGCTTCTCAAAGATTCATTAAGGACATGGTAACTTAGCTTGGGTTCATGAAAATAAAATTTTTATCTATTATGTGTTTTGTTTTACATGATATGTGGAAAAATCTATTTACCTCCAAATAACTGAAATCGGAACAAAAAGCACCATAGATGTTTTCAAGCATAGATGAAGAAAAATAACAGAGGACTTCAAATTATTGATATCTTGGCATTCTGAAAATATTTCATCAAGTGTCAGGAGCTCTACTCTATGATCATCAACCTTCTATATACTTATATACATGAAACGAAACAAAACATGGTGTTGTTTTGTGTTGGTCAGCTATTTTTGGGCATTGAGTCTGCCTTGGAGTGTTGTGGATATACTCAGTAATACTCCATTAATGAAAACTGACTTCTGTTTGCCAACCGGTATCAATTGCAAAATGCCTCATTCAACCCTCACCAGAAAAGCTTTTTTTTGCAGTATATGGGATTTAACACAGAGATCTACAGCTGAACAATGTACAGAGACTGAGAGTCTGTGCAGTACTCAGTCTTAAATGTGATATCTTAATAAAACCCATCCATTCAAGGATCAGTGATATACACAAAAAACGGAGGCAGAAACATATATTCCAGAGATGCTGGGTGACTCCTCAGAAGCCAAGTCTTCCAGGCACAACAAGGATGAGGTACTCAGAGACTGTGGCAGTATCCACACAGCCTACAGAGTTTCAAGTCAGATGGGGGCCTAATTCTGAGTGGGAGAAATGGACACAGGCTCCCATCCCTAACCTAACCAAGAAGCTATATGTATTCATTTTTATTCCTTAGAAGACAGTACTAGGTAGATGAAAGATTGATTCAGAGTATAAAACCTAATTCTACCTGCCACTAACAGAATTTTGGTATATTAAACATGTTCTCTGAACCTTGATCTCCTAAATAACCATGAATGTTCATGGGATATATGTAAAAAATTTGCAGGTGATACCAATATGAAAGCAGATTGCAATTAATAAATGAAAAAATGATAATGAAATATAGGTTTTATAATAACAGAGCCACGTTGAAAAACTTTATAGAATCATAGTAGTTCTGTGACAGATCAAGCTAATTACAATGTCTGAACTGCTTACTTACAAAAATAAATCAAATTATCAATACTGTGTGACAGCTAAAAAATAAATTAGAGTATAATGATAGCACTTGAGAGTTAGAAGTTCAATGGGTAACCACTAAACAGTAATTATTATCAAAGTAGTATTCATTTTACTTCTTTATTAAATTAATTACTTATTTATAAATCAGTACAAAATTTCTTGAAAAGGAATATGTGTGTATACACACACACACACACACACACATATATGAGAGAGGAGTACTTGTTGACACAAATATGTCACACCATGAGTAAGGCAGTGAAATAGAAAAGGAGGTGAATAATACCTAAATACAAACATTCCGTTTCAAGAGTATATACCTAATGACCTAAGGAAATTCCACTTGGCTCCAGTCTTATAGGTCCAAAGCACTTTCCTTTACCACCAGTCTAAGACCAAGGCTGTATCTTCTAAATCGTCAAAGGACATCTTGCATACCTAATCCGTATGGCTAACACAGAATACCTAATGATGAAAATAGGTTGTAAGTTAAAGGTTATTGTCTTAGTTAGGATTTCTATTCTTAAGACAATATGATCATGACAAATCTTATAATAGAAAACATTTAATTTGAATGGTCCACTTACAGTTCAGATATTCAGTTTATTATCATCATTACAGGGAGTAAGGAAAGATGCAGGTAGACATGGTACTGTCTACATATTGATCAGAAGGCAACAGGAAGTTGATTGTGACACTGGGAGTAGTTTGAGCATAGCAGAACACAAAGTCCATTCCCATAGTGACATAGTTCCTCCAACAAGGCCATATCTACTCCAATAAGGCCGCACCTCCTAATAGTGCTACTCTCTTTGAGGGCCATTTACTTGCAAACTACCATATTCCAGGGGCTCTGCAATATCTCTTGACCTCAGGGATGGTGATGCCTCCAGAAGTTCCATTATTGTATGGTATTTTAGCTATACTGGGTTTTTTGTTTTCCCATAGGAAGTTGAGTTTTGTTCATTCAAAGTCTGTGAAGAATTATGTTGGGATTTTGATGGGGATGCTATTAAATCTGTAGATTAATTTTGGTAAAATAGTCATTTTTATTACATTGACCCTACCTGTATAAGTGAATGAGGGATATTTCTGTGTTCTAATATCTTCTTCAATTTCATTCTTCAAGGACTTAAACTTCTTGTCATACAGGTCTTCACTTGTTTGGTTAGAGTTATCCTAAGATCTTTTATGCTATTTGCAGCTATTATGAAAAGGTTTATTTACCTTATTTCTTTCTCAGTCAGTTTGTCATTTATATATAGGAGGTACTGATATTATTGAGTTAATCTTATATCTAGTCACATCACTGAATGTGTTTATCACCTGTAGGGGTTCCGTGGTTTAATTTTTTGGGTCACTTTTGTATACTATCATATCATGTGCAAATAACAAAAGTTTTAATTCCTCCTTTTCAATTTGTATCCCCTGAATCTCCTTCAGTTGACTTACTTCTTTAACTAGAAATTTGAGCTATATTGTATAGATATGGAGAGAGTGTACAGCCTTGTCTTTTCCCTGATTTTAGTGAAATCATTTTGAATTTATCTCTATTTAATTTGATGTAGGCTGTCAGCTTGCTGTAAATTGCCTTTATTGTGTTTAGGGACATTCCTTGTATCCTTTATCTCTCCAAGACCTTTAACGTGAAGTGGCGTTGGATGTTTTTGAAGGATTTTTTTAAGCATTTATGATCAAGTATTTTTTTCTCTTCCAGTTTGTTTATATGGTGTATTACATTAACAGATTTTTCTGTGTTGAACCGTTCTTGTATCTCTGGAATGAATTCAATTTGATCATGGTGGATGAATTTTTTTTAAAAAATATGTTCTTGGATTTGGTTTGCCAGTATTTTATTGAGTATTCTTACTTCAGTGTTCATGAGGGAGATTGGTTTGTAATTCTCTTTGTTGTATCTTAGTGTAGTTTGGGTATCAGGATAACTAGCCTCACAACAGGAATTTGGCAATATTCCCTCTGATTCTGCTGTTTGGAACAATTTGAGGAGCATTGGTATTAGCTCTTCTTTGAAATCTGGTAGAATTCTGAGGTGAAACCATCTGACCCTGGGCTTTTTTGTTTGGGAGACTTTTAATTACTGCTTCTATTTCCTTAGGGTTTGTAGGACTATTTAAATGGTTTATCTGGTCTTGATTTAATTTTAGTAAGTTGTATTTATCCAGAAAATTGTAGCACAAATTGCAGTTGGTCTTAATAATAAAAACTTAGAGTCAGATATTAGCGGGTAAAAGATGAGGGATCAGAGAAGCAGATAGGCTAGCTACTAGAGAGTTTTAACTTTTACCAATGCTCAGACTGTCTGCCTAGACTGCATTGCTCCTCAGTCTGCACTGAGGTCCTTTCTCCTTCTTCCTTATATTCCACTATCCACACAGCCATATCACTCCTGTTTCTACTTTCCCAGTGCTAGGATTCCAAATGCTGAGATCACCTTTGTGTGAGCTGTTTCTCTTTTAGACAGATTCAATCTTGTGTAGCCAAGAGAGGTCTTGAACTAACAAGAGAGCTCTCTACCTCTTTCTCCTGAGTGCTGGTATCAAAGTTATATGCCACCACTCATTGGTCTCTAGTGGCTTAGCTATGCATTTTCTCTGATCTTTAGGCAAGCTTTATTTGTTAAAACACAAAATATAACTGCAGAAAATTGTATATTTCTTTAAATTTTCCAATTTTATGGAGTACAGGTTTTTGAAGTATGACCTAATGCTTATCTGGATTTCCTCAGTGTTATTTCTTATGTCCTCCTTTTCATTTCTCGGTTTGTTTATTTGAAGTCTCTCTCTGCCTTTTGGTTAGCTTGGATAATGGTTTTAAGGGTTTGTTTATCTTGTTAATGTTCTCGAAGAACCAATTGTTTGTTTCATTGGTTCTTTGTATTTTCTTTTTGTTTCTATTTTATTTATTTCAGCCTTCAATTTGATTATTTTCCATTATCTACTCCTCCTGGATGAGTTTGTTTCTTTTTGTTCTAGAGCTTTCAGGTACCCTGTTAAGTCACTAGTGTGAGAGTTCTCCAAATTATTTATGTGGGCATTTATTGCTATGAACTTTCCTCTTCACACTGTTTTCATATTTTTCTATATGTTTGGATAATGTTGTACATTTATTTTTATTGGATTCTAGGAAATCTACTTTCTTGATGTAATAGTCATTCAGTTGAGCATTATTTAGTTTCCATGAGTTTGTCAGCTTTCTGTAATTTGTATTTTTGAATTCTAAATTTAAGCCATGGTGACCTGCTGTGATGGAGGTGCTTTTGTATTCCAAGTTGTTTTTCTGTTGAGATTTACTTTGTGATCTAATGATGACCATGCTGACTGGAGTGATAATGAATCTTAAAGTGGTTTATCCTGCATTTCCTTATTGGTTAAGAATGTTGAGCCCTTTGGAGATTGTTTCTTTGCCTTTTATAGATTTTTATTTGTTTCTGTTTGAATTCTTTGTTTATATTTTAATGAGACTGTTTATTTTTTGGTGTTGTTGTTTTTGCTTTTTCAAGACAAGGTTTCTCTGTGTATTTCTAGCTGTCCTGGAACGCACTCTGTAGACAAGGCTGACGTTGAATTCAGAGATTTTTCCTACCTCTGCCTCCCAGAGTACTAGGATTAAAGGCATGTGCCATCATGCCTGGATGATTGTTTATTTCTTTAAGTGTTTTTTAGTTTTTTGAGTTCTTTGTATGTTTTTAACATTGGTCCTCTGTTGGGTGTATAAATAGCAAACATTCTCTCTATCTTTGTGGGCTGTCTGTTCACTTGATTGTTGATTACATTGCTTTATAAGGACCTTTAAGTTTCATGAGATCCCATTTGTCTATGATTTGCCATAGTCCCTGATCTAACAGAACCTGATTCAGAAAGTCCTTGTCTGTGTCTATAATTGATATACTCCCTACTTTTTCTTCCTGAAGTTTAATAGTATCAAATTTTATGTTTAGTTTTTTGATTCGTCTGGAGTTCTATTTTGCACATAATAAGAGGTATGGATCTACTTTCATTTCCTGCATATTGAAATCCAGTTTTCACAGAAGCATTTGTTGTAGGTGTTGTCTATTTTGTTTACAGTGAACATTTTCGGCATATTTGTCAAAAGTCAGATAATTAGTTTTGTGGTTTTATGCCTCAGTCCTTAATTCTGTTCCATTGATTTTTGTATCAGGGTTTTTTTTCTTTTTTTCTTTTCTTCCAGTACATGGGTCCTTATGTTACTATGGATCTATAATGTAATTTGAAATCATGTGTGGTAACTCTTCTCACAGTAATTTTCCTCAAGATTCTTAGGCTATTCCTTGGCTATTTGTGCCTCCATATAAATGTTCAAAATTTGTTTCTTTGACTGTAAACAATGATGCTGGCATTTGTTTGGGATTGCATTGAATATATAGATTGCTTTTGGTAAGAGAGTCATTTTCATGATATTATTTCTAATAATCCATGAGTATAGGAGCTTTTTCTAGTGACTTCCTCCATTTCTTTTTCTGTGATTTAATGTTTTTATTTTCCAGGTCCTTCATTTTCTTGGTTAGCCTAATTCTCAGTTTTTCAAATTAGTGGCTATTGTAAATGATATATCACACTGTAATTATCATGTATGTTGGTCATTTTTATGCATTGTGCCTCTATACTTTACCCAGGTCAGCTTTAGACCCATCACTAGGTTAGCAGTTTCTGCAAAAATGAGGAATTTTCTTGTTGACAAAAATATTTATTTTGTTTGGGATAAACCTACTCTCTAAAAGGTACACAACTAACAACAATGACAATAATCACAAGAATGATCACATTCACTTACTTTATGCATTGTTATAAGAAATATTAGTATATACACTTTTCTTTATGTTGTAGTGTTTGTACTATGATTTCACATGTAACATTGACATACATAAAAGATGAGATAATGGCGTATACCTTACCCATTTCTGATCTGCAAAATCTAGCATAGTATGACTAATTACTTTAAATAAGGATTAGAAATTATATGACCTTTTGTTCCAAAAATTTATTGTCATAGACATTATAAAAACTGCAGACAAAGAAGTCTAAATAAGTTTCTTGAATGATGGTTGACTTATAGGAGACATGGCAAAGCCCAGGATGGGGACTTCTTAAAGTGGTTCCAGAAAGTAACTCAATATATACACTCATAGCTTTCAGTCTGGTGAGTGGGTGCCATCTCGGATGGGGCAGAACAAATGGGGAAGGGCACTGGGCCCCTCCAGCTTCTGCTGCAGGGTCCTCTTTGTTCTACACATCCCGGCCCCCACCCCCAAGCCTGCCCTAGTGTCTGCAAGGTTCTTGGCCCAGGAACAGTTCCTATTCCTGCACTGAAGCTACCCACCCAGAGGGGTGAGTGATGGAGGAAGGTCATTGGTTAAAAAATAAAAAAAAAACTGCCTTGGCCCATTTTATTGGTTAGAACATAGGTGGGTGGAGTAAACAGAACAGAATGCTGGGAGGAAGAGGAAGTGAGCTCAGAGAGAGGCCATGCTCCGCTCTCCCGGGCAGACGCACAAGATGAAGCAAGCCGCCCAGTCAGACAGGCTGAATCTTTCCCGGTAAGACCGGAGCTACACAGTTTATTAGAGATGGGTTGATTGGGATATCAGAATTAGGCTAGAAGAGGCTAGATAGAAATGGGCCAAGCAGTGTTTAAAAGAATACAGTGTCCGTGTAATTATTTTGGGGCATAAGCTATCCAGGCGGCCTCAGTGCTGGGGACGCAGCCCCGCCACTCCTATTACAACAGATGAGTGTGCACCTGCCCCATGGGATGGGAGTGCATGACACCTCCAGCTCCTGCTGCAGTGTTTCCTTGGCTCTGCACAACTCTCCCCTCCCCCTTTTGTTCTGCCCTTTTGTCTGCAGGGTCCTTCGAACTCCAAGATTCCTGTCCCTGTACTGAGGACAACCTGTCAGACTGGTCCTTGGCCAGTAAGGGGCCTTGATCCTGTACCAGAAGATCCATCAGAGGGGTCCCTGACCAGCAAGGGGCCCTGATCTTGTACCAGAAGATCCATCAAAGAGTATTTGAAGGTAGAGATGGGCAGGTGCCAATGCAAGAATTCCTCCAACAATCTGAAAAACAACATGAAACCACCAGAACCCCATGAACATATAACAGGAAGACTTGAATACCCTAATCCAGAAGAAGTAGAAAAAATTGACATTATGAAAGTGATAGAGTCCCTTAAACAGGATATGAAAAACTCCGTTGAAGAAATGGATGAGAAGAATAACAAAAAGTATGAAGAATTGAGTAAATCCATAAAATATACCCTAGGAAACCAAGAAAAACAACTAAACAGATAATGGAAACAGTTCAAGACTTGAAAACTGAAATGAAGGCAATGAAGGAAACACAAACCGAGGGCTGGCTGGATATGGAAAATCTAGGTAAATGAACAGAGATGACAGAGACAAGCATAACCAACAGAATATAAAAGAAAGAAGACAGAATCTCAGATGCTGAAGACACCATAGAGAAAATAAATGCACTGATCACAGAAAACAGCAAATCCAACAAATTCTCATCACGAAACATCCAGGAAATCTGGGAAACAATAAAAAGACAATAACTAAGAATAATAAGGGTAGGAGAATGAGAAAAATTATAACTCAACAGTCCAGAAAATATATTCAACAAAATTATAGAAGAAAACTTTCTCAATCTAAAGAAGGATATTCCTATGAAGTTTCAAGAAGCATACAAAACACCAAATGTACTGGATCAAAAAGAAAAAATCATCCCCTCACCATATAATAATCAAAATGCAAAACATAAGGTATAAAAAAGAATATTAAGAGTTGCAAAGGAAAAAGGTCAAGTAACTTTAAAAAGTAAATCTATCAGACTTACACCTGACTTCTCTATGAAAACCATGAAATCCAGAAGGTCTTGCATAGATATGCTGCAGAAACTAAGACACCATGGATGCAAGCCCAGACTGCTTTACCCAGCCAAGCTTTCGTTCACCATCAATATTCCAGGATAAAAACAAATTTAAACAATACGTAGCCACAAATCCAGCCTTACAGAAAGTAATAGAAGGAAAATCACAAACCAAAGAATCCAATAATGACCACAAGAACTCAGACATCTAGCGACCCCATATCTATCACCATGCATAAAACTCAAGTCCAAATGGATCAAAGACCTCAATATTGATCTGAGCACGCTCAACCTGATAGAAGAGAAAGTGGGAAGTACTCTACAACACGTGGGCACAGGAGACCACTTGCTATGTATAACCCCAGTAGCACAGACAATAAGGGCAACATTGAATAAATGGGACCTCCTAGACTGAGAAGCTTCTGTAAAGCAAAGGACACTGTCATTAAGACAAAAATGCCACCTACTGACTGGGAGAAGATCTTCACCAACCCTGCCACTGACAAAGGTCTGATCTCCAAAATATATAAAGAACTTAAGAAACTAGACTTTAAAATGCTAATTAACTCAATTTAAATATGGGGCACTGAACTGAACAGAGAATTCTCAACAGAAGAAGTTCAAATGGCCAAAAGACACTTAAGGTCATGCTCAACCTCCTTATGATCAGGGAAATGCAAATCAAAACAACTTTGAGATACCTGTCAGAATGGCTAAAATCAAAAACACCAATCATAGCCTTTGCTGGAGAGGATATACAATAAGGGGAACACTCATCCATTGCTGGTGGGAATGCAAACTTGTGCAACCACTTTGGAAATCAGTGTGGCGGTTTCTCAGCTGGACTGGGACTGAAAAATCATGGGATAAAGACGGATTCTCTGAACATGGCGGACAATGGCACTGGGTTTTGATCCTCGTGCATGCACTGGCTTTGTAGGAGCCCAGTCTGTTTGGATGCTTACCTTCCTAGCCCTGGATGGAGGGGGGAGGACCTTGGACTTCCCACAGGGCAGGGAACCCTGACTGCTCTTTGGACTGGAGAGGGAGGGGTAGGAGAAGTGGGGGGATGGGGGAAAGAAATGGGAGGAGGGGAGGAGGTGGAAATTTTTAATAATAATAATAAACACACACAAAAATCCCACACAAAAATAATAAATATAATGGTAATTATAAAAAATATACCAAAAAATATGTCTACATATATACATATATATATATATACACACTCATTTAAAACTTTTTTTAAAAGTTTAGATTATTTACTATTTTTATATCATATCTTAAGTTGTTTCTACTAAAACTCCATAATTTATATACAACTCTACTGAATAATGGAGTTATGTTTGTACTCCCACTGTAAATGCTTAAAAGTCAGTAAGTTCTTTAAGATATTACAAGACTAACTCAGAAAAATGTGTAGCAATAAAGACATGAATGAGCTTGTCCACTATTTCAACCTATTCTCATGTTAGACCTCTCATTTTACTTGGTGTTAAAATGAGATACGAAAGTGCATTAGACCTCCAATTGAGGTTGTCTTTTTATTTTGAAGTGAAAGCAATATCTGCTGAGAAATCTCGTGTGTAACAATTCAATCAGAGCTTCAGAAAAGCACAGCCAAATTTAATTTATATCATCTCTCAGATCAAATTGTGATATTATTTATATTATTTTCCTCTGTATTATATTCATTTCTCAATCCATGTTTATAAATATCTTACTTTCTAATTCATTGACTATAGGCACCATAGATTATACAAAATTGATCATACACTTAAGATTTTAGAATCATAGAGGTAAAACATATTCTACATAGTAATCCACTTTCAATAAAGAGAATCATATAAAGAGAACTGATGTCCTTTGTGCTTCTCTAGACAAGAATCACCCTGTTTAACAAGAAATACTGTTATATACTGGCACATTACAATATGCTCATGGGCAACAGTAGCCACTATCACAAGTAAGTTCTAACAGAAACCCATATTTGTATTAGACACTCAGGCTGTCTCTTCCTGTTTGATGAAACTAAAAAATAATGACCAAAACAAAAACAAAAACAAAAACAAACAAACAAACAAAAAAACACAGAACCTGGCGGTGGTGGAGCATGCCTTTAATCCCAGCACTCGGGAGGCAGAGGTGGGTGGATCTCTGTGAGTTCAAGACCTGCCTGGACTACAAGAGCTAATTCCAGGACAGGAACCAAAAGCTACGGAGAAACCCTGTCTCGAAAATCCAAAAAAAAAAAAAAAAAAACCCAAAAAACCAGAAAGGGATATGGATTAATATCTAGGAATGTTTGCAAAGACAAAACACAATGTTCCATCAGTGTACTGAATCTCACAATACAAATGATCAATTTTCAGCAATTTAGAGCTTTAAAAAGTATGGAGTTTCCTGAAAACTAGTGGAGATTGTCACAGTTTAGTGAATAAACCAGAATCAAAAAGACAAAAATAATGTTTTTTTTTAATGTGTGGAACTGAGGCTATTCAGAGAAATGCATATGAATATCATTAGGGCCTAAATTTTACCGAAACACAAAAACACTGATCACACATGGAAGCATCATATTACAAAGTCAGAGTTTGCCAGTTTATTTTCTGGACTGTAATAATAAGAATAAGAGATTTTAGGTGAATTTGATGAAATTTTATGGTTCAAAACCAAATTAATAGCAATAAACAATGGCACAATATTTGATATTATTAAAACATTAAGCCAATTGATTAAAAAATAGGATTTTAAATGAGTAAGGATATAGTATAGAATAATGAATCTGAAATCCATATATCATTAGTGCTAGGGAAGGGAAAAGTTTATGGGCAAACAAGATAAACTAAAAGATCAGTTCTGGATCCATCAATATGTAAATGAATTATAAATCTTTCTCACTATTATTAAAATCTCTACTTTGTATGTGTATTGCTTAGATTAGAACGAATTCTTCTACTTCTTTTGGCTTTCACCTAGCTCTTTTTATCCTCTGGTACTTCATGCATCATATATAAACTTTTAAAGTATTTTTGCTTAGGAAAACAGGGATAGATTTACCACATAATTAAAGAAGATATTGATGATAGATGTGAATTCTACAAAGTTGTGTTTTGCTTTCTTTTAGCTCTGAACTATGGCTAATAAGTACTGTGTCTAACATAAAAGCCACATAACTTCTTTAACTGTGTGTCTTCACATATAGTTTCTCTTTCAGTTCCTTTTGGCTTAAAGGAATTGCCAGCAGTACATTGGTATGGTAGTCAGGAGTCTGTAGTTCTTTTTTCATTGTATTCAATTAAGATCCATACAAACATAATTTGAACTAATTTTTGCAATTTTATTCTGTCTATTCTAATATGCTCTAATTTATGAGTTTCTTTCATAAAAGTGTCAGAATATTGAAGAAGTTTATATGCTTCTAAATCTTCAGTCTCTCCCTCTCCCCTCTTTCCCTACTACCTTTACACACAGCTGTGAGAATCAGGCTCTTTTCCTTTTACATTTAAGTTTGTACATTTACTTTTGAGAACAATGAAAGACATGATTTGCCCATTATTGACACGTGACTAACATATGCGTCTTGTGAATTTTTATTATTCCAATTTTTTTAAAGGTATAAAGTCCACTTTTCAGAAACTTAAGAGTCTAGTAAGAGAGGGAACTTTTGTAACAAAGTTATTACTTTGTACTTATTAAATACTAATAAGTATTTAATTTTATTACTACCCATGTACCAAGTATTTTAAACATACTTTATGTGCATTTCCCCTACAATATATCCCTCTTATCATTTTGGTATCTATGTGTGTTGTTTTGAATGTGGTTGTGTGGTATATGTACTTGTTGGTATGGTTCTGTGAACATGTATGTATGGATTGATGTGCATGTCTGTGTGGATGTATGTGGAAACTAGAGGCTATATGCCTTTCCTCAATTTCTCTCCATCTCTTTTTTTGAGACAAGGCTTCTCATTTAGCCAAAAGCTTGGCATTTTTGACAGGCTGGATGGTCAATAAGTTTCAAGAATTCACCTATCTCTTTTCATAACTACTGGGGTTACAAGTGGGCCTGCCATAGTCTTTCTAAAATGACTACTAAAGATCTAAATCATATCCTCCTGCTTTAATATTAGACACTTTACCTACTGAACCAACTCACTAGCACCCTCATAAAACTTAATGTGTTTAATTAATTCAATAATTACTTTATGATATATAGATTTGTTATTTTGTGTATGTGTGTGTGCCTATATGAGTTAATGTATACCTTGCACATTCAGGGGCCAGAGAAGGACACTGGCTTGCTTGAATCTGGAATTATAAAAAGTTATTAGACACTTGATGTGTGTGATGGGAACTAGACCAAATTTCTGTATTAAGAGCAATAAGCACTCTTACCACTGAGTCATTTCTCTAGCCTATAACCTCTTATTTTTAAGAAGAAGAAATTCAGCCTTGAAAGAGTTAAACAAGTCAAATTTAAATAGTTTTATTTTGTGATTAGAAAATATGAAATTATAATCCAAATTGTCTGTGCATTAGACATTTGACTGAATTTATGGAACAATGTGTTACTGGAAAAAATCCACAATGAAAATATTGAAATATATATATATCCTGGGGTTGCCTTAAATTCACTATATGGCAGAGGACTAAATATAAACTTGAACTTCTGAACTTTTTGCCTTTAGCTTTTACTCAATCCTGTGTGTGTGTGTGTTTTCCCTCAAAAAATTGTTCACATTGGTCTTGAAGATAGAATTTGTCACTGACCCGAGACTTACTAAGGAAGTTAATATGGCTGCCCAGTAAGTTCCTGGATTTTCTTTTTGAGCCTTGTTAGTACTGGGATTATGAGCGTGGACTGACACAACTGGCCTTTTAAATGTGGATTCTGGGGATTGAATTCAGGTCCCTGTGGTTGTAATGCCAGCAAATTATTGAACAAGCTATCTCCTCATATCTTTTAGTTGTTTTTAATATATAAATGTATATCACTGAACAATAAAAGTTTATTCTGTAGTCTGTGGCTTCTTCAGACTATCCACAATGAAATAAACACGCAAAATTTGCTATTTGAACACCTGACTGCACCACTTGTTTGCATGTATAAAAGGAAGGGATTATTTTTATTTCATTTTTTTTCAAAAGAAAGAAAATAGACTATCTTTTTTTTCATTTTACATACTAATCACAGGTCTCACTCCCTCCCTTCTTTCTATTCCCTCCATCTTCTCCACCACCCCACCCTCTATCCACTTCTCAGAGAGGAAAAAGCACATTGTTTTGGGGAAGGTTCAAGGCTCTCCCTACTATATCTAAGCTGAGCAAGGTATCCATCCAAAAAGAATAGGTTCCCCAAAAGCCAGTACGAGCAGTAGGGATAAAACCTAGCGCCACTGCCAATGGCCCCACAAGCTGCCCCAGCCATATGATTGTCACCCACATTTAGAGGGTCCAGTTTGGTCCCATGCTGGTTCCTTCCCTGTCTGTCTGAATTTGAGGAGCTCCCATTAGCTCAGGTAAACTGCTGCAGTGGGTGTCCCCATTATGGGCTAGCAAGAAACCTGACACTAGAGAAATTCCCCGGAATCCACAAGGATGACCCCAGCTAAGACCCTAAGCAATAGTGGAAAGGGTGCCTGAACTGGCCTTACCCTGTAGTTAGATTGCTGAATATCTTAAATATCACCACAGAACCTTCATGCAACAACTGATAGAAACAGAGGCAGAGACCCACACTGGAACACTGGGTTGAGCTCCTAAAAACTAAGTTGAATAGTGGAAGGAGTGAGAACATGAGTGAAGAGGTCAAGGAAGAGCTCCTAATTAAGACTTCTAGGAATGAGGGATACAGCATCTCAACTGACAGTCTGTTGTATTCAGGTCAGGTGTCCGGTGACAGGACTAGCTTCCATTCAGTTGAGTTGTTGGCCAAGGGAGTACCATGGAAATCCCCAAACAGCTCAGGTTGTTGCTAAGCAAAATATTGTTCTCTACAAGCAGACAGTGGGACCACATTTCCAAGGACAACACCTAAATAACTCATTGAACATGGAAAATTCAAGCTGATGTCTACACGGGGACCTCACCCCTACGTTCTAGACTCTTTGGTGCAGGAAGGTTCTCTGCAGGCTACCAAAAGAGAAATGTAGCCACCAACCCAGTCACAAAATCTTTGATCCACAAAATATGCTAGGGCAATGATGGCACAGAACTTGTGGTAATAGCCAATCAATGTATGATTTGACCTAAGGCTCATTACACAAGAGGGAATTCACACCCAGTAGTGCTTGTGTAACTAAGAACCAGAGACTAGATAACCCAGTGATCTAGGTCTAAACCAAATACCACTAGACTAAAAAAAAATATCAGTGCTATAATTTTTAATGATATTCTACTATACTCATAGATCAGTGCTTTGTCTAATCATCATCAGAGAGGCTTCCTCCAGCAGCACATGGGAACAAATGTAGAAACCCACAACCAGACATTATGCAGAGAGATAGAGAGAGTCTAAATAAAAAGTCTCCATCTAATCACTTCCCTCAGAGCTGAGGGGATCCTGTGGAGGAACAGGTGGAAATACTCGAAGAGCCAGAGGGGATGGAGGAGACCAGGAGAACAAGTTTTCTGAATCAATAATGCAAGGTGCATTGAGCTCATAGAGACGGAAGCATATAGCACAGGGCCTACATGGGTCTTCACGGGTCTGTTAGCTTGGTATTTTTATGGAAATCCAGACAGTGAGAACAAGTGGGTCTCTAAATGTACCTGCTATTGGGACTCTTTTCTTCCTGTTGGGTTGTTTTGTTCAACTTTAGTATGACATTTTTGTTCCATCTTTTTATATTTTAATTTTTCTATGTTTTGCTGTTATCTCTTAGAAGCCTGTTTTTTTCTGATGAAAGACAGAAATGGAGTGGACCTGGAGGGAAAGGAAAGGGACTGGGGGGAGTAGAGGGAGAATCAGCAATAATCAGGATATATTTTATGACAAAATAATCTATTTTCAATAAAAGAAAAAAATTAAGAAGGCCAGGGATAACTGGGGGCATGTGTATATAAAGTTACAAGTGCTAGTATGCATATTTGAACTTAGTAAACAAGTAAGAAGCTGAAAATCTAGGGTTTGTATTTTAGCTGTGCTTCTGAAAGGTTGTTATTTTCATGTGCAGAATATATTGGAAGAAAAAGGCTTGAAACTGGCCAACTCCTTAGAGAGCAAAGGTAGAAATCTAAGTAGGGGCTTGGAAATTGATTTAGGAGTGGAGACTTTGGGACTGATTATTGGTTAAGAATAGCTGAAAGAAAAGTTGAGGAGCATTTGTACTGCAGATGATATTTCTCAGCAAGTCATCCTTGTTAGGCACTTTTCTCCTTATCCTGGCATGGGGCTTTAAGGACATTGATTCTCCTTGTCTTAAGATGAGTATTTGAACACATTAGGAGGGTTATAATTTTTATTCTGCCCCATACTATATCTCTGTAATCTAAGACAATGCATTTGTTTTTTAGAGTTACTATACCACAGACTTGTTTATTGTAGTTTTAGTTGGTGGTGCTAACCTAGGAAAGGGGGTCTAAAAATGAGATGCACTAAAGTCTCATGCAGTAGTCAATTTTATTCAGAGCATTAGACAATTTATATTCTGAGGGTTAAGAAGAATCACTTTAGCAAGTGGCTCAATCACAAGGACAAAGCACACATGTCAAAACCACATTTTTCCATGGAGTCATATCAAAAACAACTGAAGTCAACTCACTCCTGCTCTTTCTCCTTTTTTTCTATACCTCTGGGAGCATGAAAACACATTCCAAGAACAATTCTGTGTTTTTGAAGGAAGGTCACAAGACTCTTCCCTTGTTTTCTTGTTTTTTTTTTTTTCCACAAGCACTGGGAATTCTCACAGTACTCCATTCTTGGGCTGTGTTCCAAGAAGACTGAGGGGCTTAAACAATGGAAGTGTATTACCTCACAGTAAGAGAGACAGAAATTCCAAAAGTGTGGAATCAGCAATGTTTCTTTCTTCTGATGTCTGTTATGGAGGAATACATTCCAAGATTCTTTCATTGGTTTGTAGTTAGTTATATCTTTATGTCTGTGTTTTCAAACTACCCTTTTCCAAATTATATAAGAACCTACACTAGTGACCTAATTTTAATTTAATTACCACAGTAAAAATCCTGCTAACTTCTCTGGTTACATTCTGATTAATTGGCAGTGATGTATTTCTGTGTAAAATTGATAAAGAATCAATTGTGCTGATTAGTTTTGTTAACTTAATATAAACTAGAGTTATCTGGGAAGAGTGAAACAACTCAGAACCCACTGCCATATCTGTGGGCCTGTCTGTGGGACATTTTCTTGATTGATAATTGATGTGGGAGGTTCAACTCTTCTCTTATTAGAATAAGTCCTGAGCAGGTGGTCCTGGGATGTAAAAGAAAACAAGTTTAACAAGCCATGGAGATCAAGTCAGTAAGTAACTTTAGTCCATGGTTCCTGCCCTGAATCCTACCTTCCCTCAATGATCAGCTATAGTTATAGTATCCAAGCCAAACAAACGTTTTCCTCCCCAACTTGCTTTTGGTGTTGATCACAGTTACAGAAAGCAAATCAGGATGATCTAGTGTGTGTGTGTGTTCATATGTATGTTGTAATGTACATATATAGATGTCAGAGGAAACCTTGAGAGTGTCAGTTCTCTCTTTCCACAATATGGATCCTGGGAATTGAACTCAGGTCATTAGGTTCAATAATAAGTGTCTTTACTGAGCCATCTTACTATTCCATAATATTTTTTTCCAGCAGTGCCTGCTATGACCTAAAAACTTTCAATGTGGCCCTACCTCATTCTATCCTAGGGACCAACTACTGAGTTGGGGGGCATTTGGCAGGATACACATAAACTATACCAAACTCTAGCAATATCTCATTTCTCTGGTAGCAAATGATCAATTGTAAAGTAAGGAGATGGAACATCTTTGGAACCCTCTTGTTAAAAGGCAAGACAGCAGTGGTATGCTATTTATGCTCCAGAGCCTATGCTATCTCTCAGCACCACATCCACAAACATTATGTCTCAAATGAAAGCTAAATATTATTTTCAAGCACAGGATTATGCAGAAATTTATCAATTCTTGCTTAGTTCCTTCCTTCCCAAATAGGTTTTACCACCTGAACCCATTGCTCCCAGGAAACTCAACTACAAATTCTACCTGATTGCTTTATGTTCTGTTTTGCTTATTTGGCACATAGTAAATTTTTTAAAAAAATTATGGCTCTAATTATATATTATTAGTGTTATATTTAATTTGTGCTCTTGCCTCATAGGTATTTTTTAGATGTTGATGTATTGCTAAACAGCATAGCTTTTCCTTTACCCCACAGAAGATTGACTCTATTGTAATTTTGTAGCTCAAGATTCTATGGAGTAGGTTCTGAATCCATTATACAGGTCTCAGACTTTGATAGCATTATAAAATTCCAACTTAAAAGAATTGACCCCACAGAAACATATTTTTATGTGTATTTATAACTGGGCAATGAATTTTCAGAGACTGAAGCAAGGTCTCTGACAACTTTTTTAAGGTCTTTAATACCGAGTCCCTTTTCTCATGTTTGTGTATGTACAATCTCTGTGTGTGTATTTGTATTCACATTTGTGAGGCTGTATGTATGTATATGATCCAGCATGTCCTCCATTTAGAATTATTGGTTTGTTTGTTTGTTTGCTTGCTTTAACCCACTAATTCCAATTACTGCTGTCTATAAATGCATGGATACAGAAGGTTGATGTGGCATGTCCTTCTGTATATGTGTTGCGTTTATTGGTTGGTGAATAAAGCTGTTTGGTTCAGTGGCTTAGCAGAGTAAAGCTAGTAGGGAAATTTGAACAGAGATAGAAAGAGTAGGATGCATCAAGGAGAAGCCATGTAGTTGCCAAAGGAGAAAGACTCCAGACCCTTTACTGGTAGTCCATAGCCTAGTGGCAATACACAGATTAATAGAAATGGGTTAATTTAAGATAAAAAAAAGTTAGCCAGGGATATGCCTAAGCTATGTCAAGCAGTGTTGTAATTAATATAGTTTCTCTGTGATTATTTGGATCTGCATGGCTGGGAAGCAAACGAGCTATCTATACATACAGAAAGTCATTGATTCAGGAATGGGGAACCTATTGACCACATTCTTGAAGAAAAATGATTCTCTCTTCCCCAGTAATAGCAAGTTCTACACTATGGCTTAAGCCCTATCTAGTCATGAGTTTTTGACCCAGATTAGAATATCAGGCATGAAATTACCTCATGTGAGGAAAGCCTCAAAACTAATCAGGAAATAGTTACCCTACAAATAATCATACCACTGTCTCAACAGAGGGTACCACTTTCCTGGCACGCCAGTAATTTGGCATGCAGTATCTTATACTGGATAAGTCCATTCGTGCCTTTTTTTAAACCAGTAGACCACATAACATCTTCCAGCACTTGAAAACTCTCCAGAATGGAGGAAAGTTTAGATGAATTTAAAACAAACACACAAAATAATACTGAAAAATTTAACAGATGTAATTCATTTGCTGAGTACTAAATATATGGTTTTCAAACATTATTATTGTTATTATTGTTTATTACAGCTATTATTATAATACTTTTGATGCATTGAGAATGAAAAAATACAAGATACTATTTTTTTTTAGGTATGGTAAATTTCCTGACTATTCAGAAACAAAATTTATGATTAATTCAACCAAATTTTCATAATAATAACGGACATATGTTTTATCTGAGTAACACAGTTTCATGATGTTCCTAAGATAAAAAAGAAAACACTGGTTTTTCTCCATCATGTTTTTAAAGAAAAAGACATATAAAAATTTCAAAGATTAACCTGATATTTATTGATGTCATCATTGCAACTTTATTTAATAACTCCATATCTTCACTCTAAAAATGGAGGCAAAATAACACTTCTGTTAGCTGTTGAGCTTTTTAATGAATTGTTTTGTTCAAAGGCTGCTGCTAAACTAACAAAACAGAGTTCTTACATTATGATGCAAAACATATTTATAAATATCAAAACAGAATAAACTGGGCCAAGGGCCAGAGAGATGACTCAGTAAGTAAGAATGCTTGCTGAGAAATCCTGATGACATGTTCAATCCCTCAAACTCAAGCTGGTAGGAGAGAATAAAATTCCTAGTGTTGTTTTTTTAGTTCTTTTATCTTCACATATGTCCACACTCACACAAACAACACACATACACATACACACACACATACACACACATGCCTATGTGTATGCATTGCACACTCACACATGTTAATAATATTAACAAATACATTTATTAATTTTAAAATAAGAACAAAGGAGTGCTTTTGAATGAAAATAAGTAATATTCCCCAAGTGATTTCAAAATTCAAAATTAATGTACATGTGTAGTTATGCCTACTACCCTCAAAAAACTCAAAACTTTGAGATTCATTATTTTAAGAACTAAATATAAAAACAGATGTTAGATATAGATAAATTATATTTTATTCACATAACAAGTAGCTTTGATAGCAAGTATCTTTTCCAAAACTGTTGTCTAGCAGAGCCTGATTATATAATTCATTTATACTTATACATTCTCTTCTGTATATATTCTTTTTTATTTAAATATCACTTCACAAAAAAAGTATAAAATTGAAAAATTAATTATGAGTATAGTGAGATATTATTAAAGCATTCTCATGGATGCAGAGCGAATATTAATGTCAAGATGCAGAAAACCAAAAAAATGTGTAGAAAACTACAGAACCTTTAAGATAAATGTATAGACAATTCTTACAAAATTCACTGAATAATAATTTTTGCAACACACTGGGTTGTACATTTCTGTATGCTTCTTATCAGGTATGCATTTTGATAAATTTGTTTTACTTGACTTAATATGTCTGTTTCTGTCTGTAAAAACACTACTAGCCTAAGAGTTTATAATAGAAAAATAGTGACTAAGAGCATCTGGTATATAGCAAATTCTCAATAAATGTTAATTGTCGTTGGCATAAAATTGATGGTTCTCATTTTTCATCAGTATTAGGGAAAGTCTCAAGGAGAAAATAGACTGGAACAGCTCCATGACAGCTATTAAGAATGCACTGTGTGGGAGCATGGGAACCTTAGGAGGGGGCTGAAGGGGAGGAGTGCGGCAAGGAGGGGAACAGAAGAAAATGTAGAGCTCAATAAAAATCAATTAAAAAACAACAGCAAAAAAAGAATGCACTGTAAGGCAAATATGTCAAAAGACTATACTGGTGGCTAATAACATGTGAAACAGCTTTTCTTCAATTTGTATCATATTCTTTTCTCTGTTTCTACTGGAGCAACAGGTTCCAGGTAAAATAGAAGCACACATGTTTTCCTGGAGTTACCCTGCATTTAGGACTAGTAGATGCTGTGTTGCCACTATGTTATATATATTGATAATATACAGCAGATAGAAGAGATTGGTTCTATATCAAACTGTGTGAGATAAATAATTTATAAAAAGAAAATGTTCATTATATCACCCTGTTTTAGCAATTTCAGTCAAATATCAAGTCATCCTCTTAATTTGTTTTTAATTAAACAGAACAACTTTTCAGTTATTTCTTAAGCTATACAGTGGACTAAATTGCAAAATTCAAGACCTCCTCTCAGCATTTATTCTATATATTTATGATATTTGAAATTCTTTAAAAAAACCTTTTGCTTTTATGTGATTTCCTTCACATATGCTTGTTACCTATTTGATTTTTCCTATTTTTCTTTTTTGTCAATTATTTTTTTTATTGGCAAAAGTTTGCTACAACTTGAAGTATATCACCACAATACAGGAAAAAATAAGTTACAATTTTAAAAAGGTATATGAAATAACAAAAATGATGTCTCAACTATGAAAGAGAAAGCAAGTATTCTGTTTCAATGTCAAATCAATTTTGGATTTCTTGACAAACAAGTAGGAAAAGCCAATTGTCCGAGAGTGTATCTATTCCACAAGGCAAAGTCTCTGTGTTGTGGCTACTGATCAAACTTTGTTCTTCCTTCTGTATTAAGTTTAGCTTCGTTATTCATCATTTCAATTGCTTACACCAGGAATTCTAAGTATGTATAATTCATCCATATTTTTGTGAGTACCTCACAACTTTTGATCACTATAAAATAATGATATGGAATGAAAAGAATCCAAAAAAGGTTCCAACTTTCTAAATGTCCTAGTTGTTTATAAAGTCTTAACATTTTCTCATTCCCCCATCCAAGTTTTTTTTCCTCCTGTTGCTCTTTTTCTTTGCTACTACTATTCAATTGCTCAGAACATATTGGTTCTTCACTTGTAAGCTCTCACTTCTATTTCAGTAGCCTCAGATTTCTTCAATAATTCCACACTGCTAAGCTTTGTTTTGTTTGTTTTTCCTCCCCACAAGATCTAAAGATTTTCCTCAAGTAATATTCTCCCCAAATATTCACTTTTTCTTATACCATTCTTTTTCTGCAAAGCATTCAGTACCTACCAAATATAGGGATGAAGTAATATTCCTTTTTGTGACATGAAACAAAATTTCTAGTCGTAGATTCTAAATGTTACTTAGGATCTGACTAAGTAAGCCACTTAAAGACATGCACTTTGTCATGCATCTTTGTTCACAATTGAGATCAGATTATTTTCTCAGAGAGAGAAATGTTTATGTACATGATGACAATGGAATTTCTCAGTTCACTTCTTAGGCATCCATGTATCTCCTCTTTCTTTTTACCAGATCCTTCACTCTTGAAGGGCAGAAACAATGTCATATATACCTATAGAGTATATTATCAACTGTATTAGTATAGTGAATGTTTATTAAGTATTTGTTTTGATTTAAAATAATTTATTCAATTATTTAATTTTCTGTTGTAATTATATCAAACTGGTAAGACTTTAAGACAAATAAAAATGAAAAAATCTAAGGTAATACTATATTGCAAATAAAAATCATAATAATCCCTAAACTTTGTGTCAAAATAGATCTTGCTGTTCTAACATCCACAGCAACATATGTTCTAATCAGCAACTGGAATTTATCAAGAAGACGGGAACTACCACAAATTGCTATTCTCTGAGTATTAAATGCTATCTCTACCACTGCATTAACACCAGGGAAGGTTGAATTCTGTAGTGAAAATGAGACTCCCTTTCTAAGTTGAGCATCTGTATGAGCAGCCACAGGCAAGAAAAACAGTGAGGGTCATGAACATTCACATAACATGAATAATTATTTGCTTCTGTTTCCTGGAGGAAATGGTAATACAAATAGCTACTATTTATTTCACTCATACTGTGTGTTGGGCACTGTATTAAATGATTTAAATAAATTGTATCATAGAATCCTCACTAGCACCTTATAAGAGAGAACAGAGCCATTATTTACTTGTTTTACAGTGGAGAAATTAAGATTTGAACAACTTACTCCACAGCACACAGCTAAAATTTGAGTAAGCTAAAATTGGCCTTTGAACAGAGGTAGTCTGTTTACATAATTGCTAATCAAAATTAGTTTGTTCCTTGAATTTATATTATTGCTACAACTCAGTCAATGATCTTAAAAAGTATTTATTTTTATTAACATACTTGCATGCATACATAAACTATTTCAGGGGAAAAGATGAAAAAGTAAACATTTTTATTTTAACTGACTGATATTTTTAGAGGTTTTAAAAATTTTGACACATTCAACTTTGGTGAAAAACATAAATATGCATCCAGTTGGTATGCAATATATGAGAGATGAATAAATAAAAAAGGAAAAATAATCTACCTTCATAATATGAGAAAGAACAGGTATTTGTCCTTGACTAATTCTAGCACTTTTATATGTCTTATTACCTGCACAATTTTCTTTTTCTTTCTTTCTTTTTTCCCCTTCCTTCCTTCCTTCCTTCCTTCCTTCCTTCCTTTCTTTCTTTCTTTCTTTCTTTCTTTCTTTCTTTCTTTCTTTCCTCTCTCCCTTGACCTTCCCCTCCCTCCCTCCCTCTCTCCCTCCTCCCCTCCCTCCCTCTAGCTTTCTTTTTTTGCTTATCATACAAAATAGTGAGTTTCAATACGAAATTTTCACAGGATGGTTTACCCCATTACTTTCCTTTCCTTCCCTACTCTGTCCCCAATAGTTCCTTTTCTGTTTTCACGACACACACACACACACACACACACACACACACACACACACACACACACACACATTCTGCATATGAGAGATATCATTCTACCCATTGTTCTGCAAGTCATGTGATATGAATTTACTTATGGCTGAATACAACTCCATGTGTGCTGGGGAGGTATGTGGGAGATTGAAAATATGCATTTTTTTAAAGAACACTCCAGTTAAGTTAGAAAATCTTAGGAGCAAGAACTGGATTCATTTGCCAATTTGGTCAGATGATGCTAGATGATGCCAGACGTTTTTCAGTGAGTGATTCTTTTTGTTTATCACATTAGCACAAAAATGGTATTTCTTGTGCTAGAGATTATTCATTTAATAATTATGAAATACCATAACTTGTTTCTAATCTTGTGCTAATGCAGATAGTTGTTGAAAACACTATCAAATAACAATTCTGCTTTACAGATAGCATAACTGTACCTCATGTGCTTGAATTTAAGACAACCTCAGGAAATACATGGCTTATCAGAAAATAATTGCATATTTCAGTAAATATGTATGATGCTATATATCCCATGTAGTGGTTTCTGGGTTATTACCCAGAATTAATTAATAATCATCATAATAAAGTAATTAATAATAGTAATAAAATTAGTGTAAGAATTAATATAGCACAATGATACATTATAATTTGATTCACAAATTCCTTTAATGCTAGACCATATGTAATTCATCTTTGTATCCTGCAAAGAATTTAATACATTGTTGAGCTTATGTACTTGTCACCTGGGAAATGGTTCTATAATCTTAAGCGTGGATTCTGATCACAAAACATCTTGAGTAACTGTGTCCAGAACTGATCTCTCCCAATAAGATCTCTGTTTCTGTGATAAAGCATTGCGATCACAAACAACTCATGATGGAAAGGGTTTATTTCTGCTTGCAACTCTCAGATCACACTTTGTTGCTGAGAGAAGTCAGGGCAAGAATTCAAGCAGGGCAAGATCCAGGAGGCTGAGGCTGCTCATGCCCCATGGCTTGCTCCTCCAGAGTGCTTAAGAAAGCACTACCAGCCCAGGGAAACACCTCCCCCAGTAAGCCAACCCCTTTCACATCTGCAATCAATCAAGAAATTGTAGCATAGGTTTAACCACAGGTCAAGCTGTTGGAGACATTTTCGCAACTGAGATTCCTTCTACCAAAATGTCACTAGTTTGTGTCAAGCAGACATAAATCTTGTTACCACAATTTTCATGCTGCTGTGGATTCTAAAGTGATATGGGTGAGGAGTACAGAATTTAAAGTACAAAATTTGGAATGCAAAAAGTACACTTCAAATAAATCTGTTTAATTACTTAAGAGACACCACTCCATCATGCTCACCATGTTTGAACTGTACTGAATCCACATATACACAATTTCCTATATGACACCAATGTCTTACAATCAGAACAGTTGTTTTCTGTTTTTGTTGTCTAAGCTGAAGATGTCACATATCCATGCAAAATTCAGTCTAATATTCTATTCTTGGTTTTTTAAATTTAGAATTGTATACATATAGATAAAATGTGTTTTCATGAAATCTAGTGCCCTTTCCCTCTTCTTGTTTCAAGGTTATGTAAGACAGGTCTGACCACATGAAGATATATTTAATAGCTTGTGTGGATTTTTTGACACACACACACACACACACACACACAATATTTTTTAAAATGTATACCAAAAACTGCCTAAGAAAATCAAGTTGAAGTTTAAGTGAGCAAAATATTGATTAGTCTTATATGAAGTTAAGTATATTAAGTTATTTTACAACTCTATAGCTTTACTTAGACTTTATTTCTCACTAACCATATAGTGGAGTTTTCATCTTTAATACATTTATTATTAATATATTCTCATTAAAATTTATCACTAAACATATTAAGTATAATTATTGAGAAAAGTATAGGAATAAATATATTTGTTATTATTACACTTTTGTTTTCCCAAGTATTCACAGATGCATCAGCTTCCATACCATGGAACGTAAATATATTTTGCCACTAAAATACTTTAATGGAACCATACATTTTATTATTTTTTATTTAATCAAATAAGGTAATAGTGTGTTTCTCTCAGGATTGCTATCTAACCACCTCACTTCTCAGTAAATATTCATTTTATCATTCATTTTATTTATTTGTCCCCAGTGACTCTAAGTAATAAAAGCAAAATTTATAATGATAATGTATCTTTTGAGAAATTACCGTATCATGTTTTGCAAATTTTTATCAATTAATCTCTTTGAAGAAGAACTTTACTACTTCCTTCAGAATTTCATACAATGTGTTTTGATCATATTCACCCTTCCACCAACTTCTCCCAAATCTATTACCCTCCTCTACTCACCCAACTTCCTGTTACATTTTATCATTCCGCATCCATCAAGTCCAGTTTGTGTTGCCCATAAATTCTTGGATGTATGTGACTTCCCATTTGAGTGTGGTCAACATACCAGGGGCATCATTCTTAAAGAAACATTACTTACTCTTTTTCTACCAACAAGTATAAATTGACAAAATTCTTCTGTCAGGGTAGGACTTTGTGTACATCTCCCTTCTCTATATTAGAATTTGTTGAGGATTGAGCTTGCAGGACCTTTGTGGATGCTGCCACAACGCCGTGACTTCATAAATGCCACTGAACTTTTATGCGAAGAAAAACACTGTTTTCTTGTAGCTCTTCACCTCCTTTTACTCTTTCAATCATTCTTTCCCTTTCTTCTGCAATGATCCCCAAGCCTTGAGAGGATTGTGTATGTATATATGTCCTATGGAAGGACTGATCATTCCTTAATATCTTTAGTATTTTGGACAGTCATCAGTCTCTGTGTTAACCACCATTTAGTCCAAATTGAACTGTCTCTCATTAGGGTTGAAAGATTCATTAATTTATGGGAATAACAACAAATCATTAGGTGTTGATTTAATACTATGTCTATTTAGCAAAATAATAGTCATGAATTCTATTCCAGTGTCTGTGACCTATCTAGTCACAAGTTTATGGACCAATAATGGTGCCAGGTGTGGGTTTCAATTTGTGGATTTGGGATTTAAACAAACACCAGAAAGTGACTGGTTATTCCTATGGGATTTATAGCACTGTTGCATTATTGGATTGCGTTACCTAGCCAGGAATTTATTGAATTTTCAGGTAAATGAATGGAATTGGGAAAAAAAATCATTCTGAGTGTGACAACCCAGACCTATGTTTTTTTTGTCATTTGTAGATATTAGTTTTGAATCTTCAGATATTTAATTTAGAATACCATTAGTAGTTAGAAAATTAGTAAGAAGTAATAGTGCTTGGATAAATTCCTCCCAGGCCAATAGCCTAACTGGACTCATATTTCCATAACCAGACTTGGAATTGGTAGCTAATAAAGGATAACATTAATGAAATAGCATTATTTGAGTTGGTTTGTGTAGGTGTAAAACCTTATAAGAAAGCACAAATGGAAAAATGCTAGACTAACCTGAGAGATGTATAGGTTTGACTCCAAGAAAGAAAAAAAGAATCAAATTCTAGATTCTGCCTTTCTGTGAACCTAACAGCATTATTTTATGTCTACCCTTATGACTCATATAGATTAATGTGTGCTCTAATATTGCTTCTCAAGATATAGCATAAAGAATTTAGGATTTAAATATTTAATTTTTTTTTCTTCTAGGGCAAGCAGGTTCATTCTGATTTTAAAATGAAACAACTGAGAGCTATTTTGTGTGTGCTAAGTAGTCAAAGATATGCTAAATCCACTTGACCCCCGTTTTTACTTACATACCAATAGCAGATTGTTTCCCTGGGTTGGTGGTTGTGTTTCCAGATTTTACTGAATTAAGTGACATTACTTCAATGTGTACAAATTCCTCAGCTTATAATAAGCTCACAGTGCATTAGAATTCCATTTAAAATTGTCTCTACACCTTCTTCGAGAGTAGCCTATGTTTATGAGTGTTTTCTTTGTAGAAAAATAGTTTTATGTGTGGAGACCGGGATTATACTGTAATCATAAACAGATTAAAAAGAAAGAAAAGCTTCTATTTGACATACACAGGCACCTATAGTACAAGCCTACTAAATTTTCTGAAGAGGCAACGTTCTCTAAGCAACAGAATTATAAATTTGAACACGTGAGTAGGGAGAGAACATAGCAAATATCCATGTATATTAGATGGCATTTATATACCACATTAGAAATTCATCTTAATTAAGATATATACTTCCCTGCTCCCATATCTACCCTTCCTTTATCCAAACCATCCCATTCCCCTAAGCTCTCCCAATCCTCCCCTTCTCACTTTTCTCTCCCCATCTCCCCTTACCCCCATCCCACCCCACCCCCAAGTTCCCAATTTTTGCCCTGCAATCTTGTCTACTTCCAATATCCAGGAGGATAACTATATGTTTTTCTTTGGGTTCGCCTTCTTATTTAGCTTCTCTAGGATCATGAATTATAGGCTCAATGTCCTTTATTTATGGCTAGAAACCAATTATGAGTGAGTACATCCCATATTCCTCTTTTCGGGTCTGGGTTACCTCACTCAGGATAGTGTTATCTATTTCCATCCATTTGCATGCAAAATTCAAGATGTCATTGTTTTTTACCTCTGAGTAGTATTCTAATATATATATATATATATATATATATATATATATATATATATATATATATATATATTCCACTCTTTCTTCATCCATTCTTCCATTGAAGGGCATCTAAGTTGTTTCCAGGTTCTGGCTATTACAAATAATGCTGCTATGAACATAGTTGAACAAATGCTTTTGTAATATGATAGGGCATCTCTTAGGTATATTCCCCAGAGTGGTATTGCTGGGTCCTGATTAAGGGAGCCATTTTAGGGTTGGCAAGACACTTGACTCTAGAGGGGTTCCCAGGTGTCCAGGGAGATGTCCCCAGCCTTGGGCAGCTGAAGAGAGGGAACCTGAAATGGCCCTATTGTATAGCCATACTGATGAATATCTTGCATATCACCATAGAACCTTCATCTGGCAATGGATGGAGATAGAAATAGAGACCAACATTGGAGCACTGGACTGAGCTCCCAAGATTCAAATGAGGAGCAGAAGGAGGGAGAACATGAGCAAGGAAGTCAGGACTGGGAGGGGTGCACCCAGCCACTGAGACAGTGGGGCTGATCTATTGGGAGCTCACCAAGGCCAGTTGGACTGGGACTGAAAAATCATGGGATAAAAACGGATTCTCTGAACATGGCGGACAATGGCACTTGGTTTTGATACTACTGCACGTACTGGCTTTGTGCTAGCCTGTTTGGAGGCTCACCTTCCTAGACTTGGATGGAGGGGGGAGGACCTTGGACTTCCCACAGGGCAGGGAACCCTGACTCCTCTTTGGACTGGAGAGGGAGGGGGAGAGGAGTGGGGCGACAGGGATGGAAATGGGAGGCAGGGAGGAGGCAAAGATTTTTTCAATAAAATAAATAAATGAAATCATAAAAAGAAAGTTCATCTTAATACTTTCCTTTTCATTTTCTCGCATAAAGTTGACTGGTAAGAATACCTGAATTTTTCATCACAGGAAAGAATAATGGTCTTTAACAAAGGCTTTTTGATTTGTACTTATCCTTAAGAAAAGTTGGATTTCTTGTCTGAAGTTAATCTCTTTGTGAGGTGCACAATTGTCAAGGACATTGTCACTATTGTATTGCCCTTGAGTACTCAATAGTGAATTTGAAGACCTTAGAAAATATACTTTGCATAAAATTCAGTATGGAAAATAGAGGCAACTTGGATAGAAGTGGAGACTAATGTCTTCTGAAAATATATATTATTTCTTCATTACTATTTCATGGCACAATGCACGAATTGTGCTTTATATTCTATGCTAATAGCAACATGTATTGAGTACTTGTCAGTAATTCAGTGTATTGTTTTTAGTTTACTCTTGAGATATAGTAAAGCTATTGACAAGCAAAGGAATTGCCAAAGATAGCACATATATTATTAAAGCAGCTCATTATCTCATCAATATTTCATGTCTTGCTTTGGGTAACTAGTGAAGTCTTAGGAAGTGTGTGTATCATACATATACTGAACTGGAAAGAAAATGTACCCGTTTAAGAGTGAGTGAGCAATATGAATGGAATGCACATAGAAACTGAACACTAAGATCATTTCACATGGTCTTCCCATTATACCCCACAAATGACTCATTTATTGCTCTTTGACTATTAGACTGGTCTAGGGTCATTATGTTTCTTATGACATACCACTGCCTGTATTAGAAGTTACTTTCTCATTTATCCACTATTATTTTTCATAAAGCAAAAAAATATTGTATTTTTTTCTTTAAAATCTGGGAAATCTGATAAAAATAATTTCTTTGTATTCACATATGTGCTTTTGGTGTTAGAATCAAGAAGAGCTGTATCAAATATGTTGTCTTTAGATTGTTCTAAGTATTGAGACCAAGCTGTGCCATATCAAGTTACTCTGTATTGTGAAAAAGATATTTCTTTACAGTGTCTTGTCCTAGAAGACTGCATTTTTCCAGCAGCTTTTGCGACTCCATTTTGATGATGGAGGTTGATTGTGTCCCTGGGTGACTACATTAATGGTACTATCTGTCTGGCACCATCTATAAGGCACAAAGAAATAAATGTTATTTTTAGTAATATAATATAAATTTATTTGTGTAAAATGAGACTACAATGGAACATGGAGAAATAAGCCAAAGAAACCAGATTCATGAGACTAAGGAAGGGATGTAACACTCTCACCTGAACCACACAAAGTGGAACACTTGGCACCAGGATAATGAAAACACTATCACCTGACCAACGCCACTGTGCATCAAGGGTCAGGTAGAGAGCACTCCACTGTTGACTGTTTCCAGAAACTTTAGTTTGGGATTGTCCTTGTTGAGGCCTATTAAATTGCCTTCTGTATTTTCTGCTTACCTGTCTTTGTCTGAACTATATCTGCTTTCCCATTAATTCCCTTATTAAGCTCCAATTGTGCCTTTTTGCCTCAGGAGATAGATTCAAATCTGTAGATTCCCTGTCGAAACTGTGTTGCTATGGCCTGCTGCAGCTTCTCCAACTTGCCAACTTTGTGTGGTTCCTTATCTTACCAATACAGATTTGATTTACCTTTCTAAAACTTCCTTCCTTTTGAGGACTTCTGAAACATCTTGAACTGTTCTGTGTCTTCTTAAATCTTTGTATTCATTCTGTAATTTGTGTTTATACACCTGCTTACTGTGTATTCAGTGACATGAGAGTTCACATTATTAGTTGAGATTGGATAACTGGAATAAAAGAACTTGTGTTTCCTTCAGCCAAGGTCATCAAGGAATATAGTAATAACTGGCAAATTGCTTCCATTGACCATGATACTTTGTGAATCTATTTAAGTTCAATAAATTCTGACATTGTAGAAAGACACAACTATATTTTTCTGTTTCTCACATACCATGCTGATTACACAAGTCTAGAAATATTGCTTTGAAACATGGGCAGTCCATTATTCTGTGATTGGTGTGAGTGTATCAGGCTACTCTACAGAATTCCATCTTCAGATTATAGGGATCTATTTTTAAGATTGTATGTGACAATGCAGGATTGCTCATTTGATATGAGAGCTAGGCAATCAATGGATAGAGTCTATCACAACTTGAGTGATTTTTTCAGTTTATGCCTTCTAAAGTTATTATTTTAGTTTCCATGGATTGTCATAGTCCCAGAAGAAAATAATTTTCATCTTAGGTGGTTCAAAGAAAAACTTTATTGACTAGACATGCTACAGAAGAAGAGTGAGATTAAAGAAAACAACATTGAATGCTAGTCAACCAGAAACTGATGAAAGCAGGAAGCCCCGATCATTTCTAGAGCTAATGGAATAAAGAGAAATAAGGGTATTTCCAAAGATCACAGAGAGGTCAGTCAGACAGATGGAACACAACTATCATCACTAAAAGAGTTCATAAGCAGGGGAAGGGGAAAAGATGAAAATTACTTTAATCTTTCTTTCTTCTCACCTTCTAATATCCTTTTAGAGAAGAAATTAAGTTTACATATAGCTCTCTATAGCATATATCAGTTACAGAGCACTGAGCAGGTGAACTCCATAGATGCATAGGCAAAAATGTACTCAGATGACTGTTATCAAGGGAAAAGGATAAATCTCACAAGCACAAGACATTCAGAAATAGACACAAAATGAATCAAGGAAAAGCAAAATGTGGAATAGAGAAGAAATTAGCACATATGTGGGAGAATTGTCTGTGTTCTGTCAATCATGTTTTAAATAAATGCTGATTGGCCAGGCAGGAAGTATAGGTGGGTCAATCAGAAAGGAAGTAGGGGCAAAGAGCACAGGAGAATTTTGGGAAGGAGGAAGCCCACTCTAGCACTGCTGCCCAGACCACCAAAGCAGCAGGATGTGATCTGCCCCACTGGAAAAGATACTGAGCCACATGCCTAACATAGATCAGAACAATGGGTTAATATAAGCTACAAGAGTTAACAAAAAGACTGAGCTAATGGACCAATCAGCTTTATAACTTATAGAGATCTCTGTGTGATTTTCTTTGGGGCATGCTGGCTGTGGGGTATCAGGCAGGACAGCAACCCCTAACAAGCAGGCCCCCCTCATGTTACACACATATACGGAGGTTACTATTTCACTTTGAAGTAGGTAAACCATCTAACAATGACCCATGTTACTCTAAGTTCTTGGCTGTACAACTGCATTTTTCCTTTATCTGTACTCCCACATTTAGACTTGTTTCTACTTAATCTGAACAAAACTGCAGTAAAAAATTAAAAACAAATCCTGTTTTTAATACCTTCTTTTACCTTATTCTTATCATTGCTATGTAATTCAGCAGATTTCTATTTCTTCTGTTAATTCCACCAGGCAAGAATAAGACCATTACCACTAATTTTGAGTTGAATTTGAAACAAGACTGATTTTTATTTGGGTACATCAGAGAGCTGGCCAGCAACTCCCTCCTAAATTTGGTTAAAGACAGCAGCGTTGAGTCTTTTTCTTAAGGCCTTTTTAAGGAGCAAAATCAAGTTTACAGAAGCAAAACAATGGAGTAGTAAGGAAGTACAGAAAAATCTCAAAAATAAAGGGACAAAACTCTAATATCCATAAACATGCAGTTACCTTGTCAATGGGGAGTGGCAGTTGGGTGTTATAAGTCAAAGTCATGGGTTAGGGCAACTTAGGTTCCAGGAAACAAAGACTTAAAAACAGAGATTCAACTTTTACAGTTGGAAATGGAAACTTATTTTTAACAATGAGGCATAATGGCTCCTGCCTTAAAGATGGAGTCAGGCAGTTTCCTCACTTTTTTTTTTTTTTTTAGTTGTTGAGAAAAAAAAAAGCAATTTCCACCTCCTCCCCATTTCCCATTTCCCTCCCCCTCCTCCCACACATTACCCCCTCCCCCCAATTCCCTCCCCCTCTCCTTCTTTCACCCACGCCATTCCCCCTCCCTCTCAAGAATGAAGAGCAGTCCAGATTCCCTGCCCTGCGAGAAGTCCAAGGTCCTCCCACTTCTATCCAGGTCCAGGAGGGTGAGCATCCAAACAGGCTAGGCTCCCACAAAGCCAGTTCATGTATTAGGATCTAAACCTAGTGCCATTGTCCTTGGTTTCTCATCAGCCTTCATTTTCCGCCATGTTCAGAAAGTTCGGTTTCATCCCATGCTTATTCAGTCCCAGTCCAGCTGGCCTTGGTGAGCTCCCAATAGATCAGTTCCACTGTTACAGTGGGTGGGTGCATCCCTCGTGGTCCTGACTTCCTTGCTCATGTTCTCCCTCCTTCTGCTCCTCATTTGGATCTTATGAGTTCAGTCCAGTGCTCCAATTTGGGTCTCTCTCTCTATCTTGATCCATTGCCAGATGAAGGTTCTAAGGTGATATGCAAGATATTCATCAGTATGGCTATAGGATAGGGTCATTTCAGGTTCCCTCTCCTCAGTTGCCCAAGGTACTATCTGGAGACATCTCCCTGTACACCTGAGAGGCCCTCTAGAGTCAAATCAATTGCCAACCCTAAGGTGGCTCCCTTAATTAGGATATATATTTCTCTGCTCCCGTGTCCACCCTTGCTTTATCCCCACCATCCCATTCCCCGAAGCTCCCCCAATCCTCCCCTTCTCACGTTTCTAACCCTAAATTCCCCTTAGCCCCATGCCACCTTACCCCCAAGTTCCGAGTTTTTGCCGGGCAATCTTGTCTACTTCCCAGATCCAGGCAGATGAGTATAGGTTTTTCTTTGGGTTCACCTTATTTAGCTTCTCTAGGATCACAAATTATATGCTCAATGTCCTTTATTTATGGCTAGAAAACAATTATGAGTGATTACAACCCATGTTCATCTGTTTGGGTCTGGGATACCTCACTCAGGATAGTGTTTTCTATTTCCATCCATTTGCATGCAAAATTAAAGATGTCATTGTTTTTTACCGCTGAGTAAAAAACACTTTATTCATCCATTCTTCCATTGAAGGGCATCTAGGTTGTTTCCAGGTTCTGACTATTACAAATAATGCTGCTATGAACATAGTTGAACAAATGATTTTGTCGTATGATAAGGCATCTCTTGGGTATATTCCCAAGAGTGGTATTATTGGATCTTAGGGTAGGTTGACACCCAATTTCCTGAGAAATGGCCACACTGATTTCCAAAGTGGTTGCACAAGTTTGCATTTTCACCAGCAATGGATGAGTGTGCCCCTTACTCCACAACCTCTCCAGCAAAGGCTATCATTGGTGTTTTTGATTTTAGCCATTGTGACAGGTGTAAGAGGGTATCTCAAAGTTGTTTTAATTTGCATTTCCCTGATCGCCAAGGAAGTTGAGCATGACCTTAATTGTCTTTTGGCCATTTGAATTTCTTCTGTTGAGAATTCTCTGTTCAGTTCAGTGTCCCATTTTTAATTGGGTTAATTAGCATTTTAAAGTCTATTTTCTTGAGTTCTTTATATATTTTGGAGATAAGACCTTTGTCTGTTGCAGGGTTGGTGAAGATTTTCTCCCAGTCAGTGGGTTGCCTTTTTTCTTATTGACAGTGTCCTTTGCTTTACAGAAGCTTCTCAGTTTCCGGAGGTCCCATTTATTCAATATTGTCCTTAATGTCTGTGCTGCTGGGGATATACATAGGAAGTGATCTCCTGTGCCCATATGTTGTAGAGTACTTCCCACTTTCTCTTCTATCAGGTTCAGTGTGTTCAGCCTGATATTGAGGTCTTTAATCCATTTGGACTTGAGTTTTGTGCATGGCGATAGATATGGATCTATTTTCATTCTTCTACAGGTTGACAACCAGTTCTGCCAGCACCATTTGTTGAAGATGCTTTCTTTCTTCAATTGAATACTTTTAGCTCCTTTATCAAAAATCAGGTATTCATAGGTTTGTGGGTTAAAATCCAGGTCTTCTACTTTATTCCATTGATCGACTTCTCTGTTTTTATGCCAATACCAAGCTGTTTTCAATACTCAAGCTCTGTAATAGAGTTTGAAGTCAGGGATGGTAATGCCTCCAGAAATTCCTTTATTGTCTAAGATTGTTTTGGCTATTCTGGTTTTTTTCCATATAAAGTTAATTAATGTCCTCTCAAGATCTGTGAAGAATTTCGATGGGATTTTAATTGGGATTGCATTGAATCCATAAATTGCCCTTGTTAGAATTGCCACTTTTACTATGTTGATCCTCCCAATCCAAGAGCAAGGAAGATTCTTCCATTTTCTGGTGTCCTCCTCAATTTCTTTCTTCAAAGACTTACAGTTCTTGTCAAATAGATCCTTCACTTCCTTGGTTAGAGTTACCACAAATATTTTATGCTATTTGTGGCTATCGTGAAAGGTGCTTCTCTGATTTCCCTCTCTGCTTCCTTATCCTTTGTGTATAGGAGGGCAACTGATTTTTTGGAATTGATTTTGTATCCTCCCACGCTACTAATGGTGTTTATCAGCTGCAGGAGTTCTTTGCTGGAGTTTTTGGGGTCGCTTATATACACTATCATATCGTTTGCAAATAATGAAAGTTTAACTTCTTCCTTACCAATTTGAGTCCCTTTGATCTCCTTATGTTGTCTTATTGCTATTGCTAGAACTTCAAGCACTATATTGAAGAGGTATGGAGAGAGTGGACAGCCTTGTCATGTTCCTGATTTTAGTGGGATGGCTTTGAGTTTCTCTCCATTTAATTTGATGTTAGCTGTCGTCTTGCTATAAATAGCTTTTATTATATTTAGGTATGACCCTAGTATCCCTAATCTCTCCAAGGCCTTTATCATAAAAGGATGTTGATTTTGTCGAATGCTTTTTCAGCATCTAATCAAATGATCATATGTTTTCTTTTCTTTCAGTTTATTTATATGATGGATTACATTGATAGATTTGTGTATGTTGAACCAGCCCTGCATCCCTGGGATGAAGCCTACTTGATCATAATGGATAATTTTTCTAATGTGCTCTTGGATTCGGTTTGCCAGTATTTTATTGAGGATTTTCGCATCGATGTTCATGAGTGTGATTGGCCTGTAATTCTCTTTCTTGGTTGAGTCTTTGTGTGGTTTCGGTATCAGGGTAACTGTAGCTTCATAAAAGGAATTTGGCAATGACTTTTCTTTTCTATATTGTGAAATAGATTAAGGAGTATAGGTATTAGGTCTTCTTGGAAGTTCTGGTAGAATTCTGCATTGAAACCCTCTGGATCTGGGCTTTTTTTGGTAGGGAAGTTTTTTTTATAACAAGTTTTAATTCTTCACGACTATCATGTATATTTAGATTGTTCACCTGGTCCTGGTCTAACTTTGGTATATGGTACTTATCTAAAAAAGTGTCAATTTCTTTAACATTTTCCAATTTTATGGCATACAGGCTTTTATAGTAAGATCTAATGATTTTCTGAATTTCCTCTGTGTCTGTGGTTATGTCTCCCTTTTCATTTCTGATCTTGTTAATTTGCGTATTCTCTCTCCACCGTTTGATTAGTTTGGATAGGGGTTTATTAATCTTGTTGATTTTCTCCAGGAACCAGCTTTTTGTTTCATTAATTTTTTGGATTGTTTTCTGTGTTTCTATTTTGTTGATTTCAGACCTCAGTTTGATTATTTCCAGTCTTCTACTCCTCCTAGGTGAGTCTGATTCTTTTTATTTTCTAGGATTTTCAGGTGGGCTGTTAGGTCTCCAATGTGTGCTTTCACTGTTTTCTTTAAGTGGGCACTTAGTGCTATGAACTTTCCTCTTAGCACTGATTTCATAGTGTCCCTTAGGTTTGAGTATGTTGAGTCTTTATTTTCATTGAATTCAAGAAAGACTTTAATTTCTTTATTTCTTCCTTGATCCAGGTGTGGTTCAGTAGTTCACTGTCCAGTTTCCTTGAGTTCATAGGCTTTCTGGGGGTAGCATTGTTGTTGAATTCTAACTTTAATCCATGTTGATATGATAAGACACAGATGGTTACTAATATTTTTTGTAACTGTTTATGTTTGCTTTGTTAATGAGTATGTGGTCAATTTTCGAGAAGGTTCCATGAGCTGCAGAGAAGAAAGTATATTATTTCCTATTTGGGTGGAATGTTCTATAGATGTCTGTTAAGTCCATTTGATTCATTACCACCCTTAATCCTCTTATTTCTCTATTAGGTTTCTGTCTGATTGACCTGTCCATTGGTGAGAGAGGAGTGTTGAAATCTCTTACTACTAGTGTGTGTGGTTTGATGACTGCCTTGAGTTTTAGTAATGTTTCTTTTATGTAAGTGGGTGCTTTTATATTTGGGGCATAAATATTCAGGATTGAGACTTTATCCTGATGAATTGTTCCTGTTATGTGTAAAAATATATGTCTCCATCTCTTCTGATTGATTTTAGTTTGATGTCAACTTTGTTAGAAATTAGTATGGCCACACCTGCTTGTTTTTTAGGTCCATTTGCTTGATAAGCCTTTTCTCTTGATAAGCCCTTTACTCTGAGTATATGTCTGTTTTTGTGGTTGAGGTGTGTTTCTTGTAAACAGCAGAATATTGGATCCTGTTTTCGTATCCAATCTCTTAGCCTGTGCCTCTTTATAGTTGAGTTCAGTCCATTGATATTAAGTGATATTAAGGAGCAGTGATTGTTAACTCCTGTCATATTTACTTTTTTTTGGTATTAGAATTTGTGTGTTTCCCTTCTTTGAGTTGTGCTGGTGAAGGGTCATTAGATGTCTGAGTTATTGTGGGCATTGTTGGAGTTCTTGGGTTGTGATTTTCCTTCCATTACTTTCTGTAAGGCTGGATTTGTGGCTACGTATTGTTTAAATTTATTTTTATCTAGGAAAATTTTGTTTTCTCCATTTATAGTGAACGAAAGCTTGGCTGGGTATAGTAGTCTGGGCTTGCATCCATGGTCTCTTAGTTTCTACAGTATATCTATTCAGGACCTTCTGGGTTTCATGGTTTCCATAGAGAAGTCAGGTGCAAGTCTGATAGGTTTACCTTTATAAGTAACTTGACCTTTTTCCTTTGCAGCTCTTAATATTCTTTCTTTATTCTGTATATTTTGTATTTTGATTATTATATGGCGAGGAGATTTTTTTGGGGGGGGTCTAGTCTATTTGGTGTTCTGTATGCTACTTGAACCTTCAAAGGAATATCTTTCTTTAGGTTGGGAAAGTTTTCTTCTATAATTTTATTAAATATATTTTCTGGACCATTGAGCTGTACTTCTCCTTCTTTTACCCATATTATTCTTAGGTTTCATCTTTTTATTGTGTCCCAGATTTCCTGAATGTTTTGTGATGAGAATTTGTAGGTTTTGCTGTTTTCTTTGATCAGTGTGTTTATTTTCTCTATGGTATCTTCAGTGTCTGACATTCTTTCTTCTATCTCTTGTAATTTGTTGGTAGTACTTGTCTCTGTAGTTCCTGTTCATTTACCCAGATTTTACATCTCCATCCTCCCCTCGGTTTGTGTTTTCTTCATTACTTCCATTTCATTCTTCAAGTCTTGAACCGCTTCCCTTACCTGTTTGATTGCTTTTTCTTGTTTCTCTTGGTTTTCCTGGGAATCTTTGAGCGATTTATTCATTTCCTCTACCTTTTTGTTTGTAATCTCTAATTGTTTATGGCAGTTTTTCACCTCCTGTTTAAGGTCCTCTATTATTTTCATATAATTCACTTTTGAGTCGAGTTCTTCTAATTCTTCTGGAGTAGGGTGTACAATTCTTTTTATTTCGGGATCCCTGGATTTTGGTGATGTCATGTTGCCTTTCAGCTTCTTAGAGGAATTCTTACATTGGCACCTTCCCATCTCTTCCTTCAAATGGAGCCAGGAGAGGCCTGGTGTCTTGGTCCAGTCTTTGCTGTGACTGACTCTCTGGGTGTATCTCCTCAGTGTAGAAGCAGGAACCGTTCCAGTGCAGATGGAATTCCTCAGCACCGAAACATGGGCGCCTGGTAGTCCAATGACCCGCGGACAAAAGGGCGAGCTTGGGTGGAAGGGGGGATCGAGTAGAGCACAGGAGACCCTGCAGCACAAGCTGAAGGTGCCTGCGATCCCTTTCGGGGGTCCTAGAGGCCTGATGGATAGGCAGGCTCTCACTGCTCTGGGTGGGTCGCCTTAGTGTAGGAGCAGGAAACTGTTCCTGAGCAAAGGACCTTGCAAACAGTGCAGGCTTGGGGGCAGGATCGTGTGTAAGAAAAGACAGCCCTGCAGATGGAGCTGGGGGAGGGGGTTTGTGCTTTCTTCGGGGACAATCCGCCCCTGGATAGCACACACTCACCCGTCCAGGTCCATATGGAACTCCTCAGCACCTAAACAGGGACACCTGGTAGCCCAAGGAGCTAGAGACAAAAGGAAGAACGTGGCAGGTAGGGCGGGGTCCAGTGGAGCACAGGAGACCCTGCAGCACAAGCTGAAGGTGCCTGGGCTCCCTTGCAGGGGACCTTGAGGCCTGCCTGGTATGCAGGCACTCACCGCTCTGGGTGGGTAGACTTAGTGCAGGAGCGGAGAACTGTTCTTGAGCAAAGGACCTAGCAGACAGCAGGACAGGCTTGGGGGGGGGGCGCTGGGGGTCTGGTTCGTGTGAAAGAAAGACAGCCCTGCAGTAAGAGCTGGGGGAGGGGGGTTTGTGCTCTCTTCGGGGACACTCTGCCCCTGGATAGTACACACTCACTGTCCAGATGGAACTCCTCAGCACCTAAACAGGGATCCTCCAGTTTCCTCACTTTTAAGAGAGAAACTATAATATCTATTGTTGAAGCCCATGTGGATCCAACACAGATTCCCTAGCTGGACTGGAACAGAGTCGCAAGGAATAATTAGATGCAACTTACACGGTCATTACAGAAGGGTAAGATCTCTTCCGAAGCTCTCCCGTTTATTCTCCAAACACCTTATATATCATCATATAAATTGAGTGGGGGGGGGGGAGGACACACATTAGGCTGTCTCCTAGGCAACCAGGTGAATGGGCCTTTAGTTATATCCGCATCTACCTGTATGCTAGCAGTCATATAGGTCATGAATTAGCATCTCTATAAGACATCCTCCAAATTACAAAGGAAGGAAGCACCAAACCTCCTAACTCTTAAGTCATCAGCTTCAGCCAACATCTCTTCTCAGGTAATTTACATTTATAACAAAAGAAATTAGGAGCAGCACATCCTGGCTATTGTTAACCAGAGACAGCTTGTCTGCAGAGTTACGTGATCAGCTCAGACCAGGCCTATGGCTTTTGTGCCATACAGAAATATGGGCCTACATTCTATCATGCTCTGCTGTGACCTATGTGGTTTATCACAGTTTAATTCTTCAAGTACATCTTTTTCCATTTTTGTCCCTCTGTCATCTAATTTTTTTAATTACTCTTTTTCTTACCTTATTCAAAACCTTTGAAAGGTTCTTTCTTCCTAAAATGTTCCAACTTTTCCTTTCTGATAGTTAATGCTTTTTCATTGTTCATATGTTATCTCAGGAGCCAGATCCTGAAGGAAGCCCTCAACTATATTCTAGGTAAGCCTACCTACCAGTGTCTACCTATCTTGTTTATATCATGAATGCTTTCTTCATAAGATACTCTGCATGCAAATTTATGATTTAAAGACTGGATTAGCTGTGTTTTCACTTCTTCTACTAGGTAATAATCTTTGCTATGCCTGGACCGTGGGTTTGGTCATCATTATAAATACAGACCCTACTTAACACTACCTGTAAATGGTAGGTTTCCAACAGAAAATCATAAATAATATTGAAAAGACAGGCACACTGTGTTATTCTGTTGTGGTTTAGATATTAATGTTGTTAGAAACAAACAATGAAAGTCATAAAGGATTCTACAAACAAAGTGAAAAAAGCTCAACAAGACAATTATTTTTGGATAAATGGTAAGCAAAAGGAAAAGTTCAGGAAATATGAGACCTTGCTTAGCTAATCACCTTTGGTTTTAAAGAATGTTCTCATAATATGGCATAAGATATATATTTTAATATATGTTTGACTACTTGATTCAGAATTCATTATTTAGTCATCTATGTTCAATAACATAGAATAATATTCTTACCATATGTATTAGTTCTTCATGTATTTTACAGGTTAAGTTGCTTTGTTTAAATTTTAGAATTGTGTATTCAGTTTAAGTCCTTGAAATGTCTGAACTAAAAATCATTGGTAGCATTATTTTGCATCAAAGAAATGTGCTTCTGCCTAAGAAATAAAAAATGCATCCCTCTAAAAACTATTTTAAAAGCACCTTTTTAACAGCCTTGTATTTTTCTTTCTATAAAACTCACAATTGCTAAGCGTAAAATGAATGCAGTTGCCACGAGAAAGGTATGAGCATGAATATATAGTAGTTAAAATTATTCATAGTAAATGTTCTTTCAGGATAGGAAATAGTTTTATCAGGAGAAATGCTGTCTGCTTTCTCTGAGACAATTCTAAACAAATTATCATACACTACATTTGTGATGTGGTCTATGAAGTTCTGAACGGCAGAATATTTTTGTAATTGGCCTATTTATGGTCAAAGAGATGTAAGTTTAGCCCCGTTGCTTCATCCCTTACTAAGGCTGATGCTACACAGTTGACAGAGCATATATATTAAGGAACAACTTAGATTTTTAATGAATTATTTTAGCCAGAAACACAGTTATTTTAGACATCCCAGAAGCTAGAAAAAAGGCACAACTCTACCTATTGAGATAAGGAAGAAGGAAGAAAATGTAAATGAAGTATGGAGCATGGTCAGAATAAATACTATAGAAAAATCACATAGTGAACACTTTGATAATTATTAGTCCCTGTTTCTTCACATTTGTTACAATGCTTGACTTGTCAGAGAAATACTGATTATAAAAGTACAGCTACACAGTTGGAGGGACATTTCGTCAGGAATGGCAGAGTATTCAATTTATTTGTATTCCTCTTCAACCATGAAAGAAACAGGATAAAGAGATTGAAGGTTTCAATTTGGAAAGCTCAGTGGGGTATAAAAGGAACTATCAGTAAAAGGTACATAACGTCTAACATACAATAACAGTTAGGGAAAAACTCAGAACTAAGCATTTTATAATGTTTTGAAATCAATGACACCTTATTTTACATGGGAATTTCATTTGTGGTCTAATACTACAATAAAGTATTTCTAGCCCAGTGGTGGTGGCACATGCCTTTAATCCCAGCACTCGGGAGTCAGAAGCAGGTGAATCTCTGTGAGTTTGAAGCTGGCCTGGGCTACAGAGCGAGTTCCAGGACAGGCACCAAAGCTACAGAGAAACCTTGCCTCGAAAACAACAACTAAAAAAAAAAAAAAAAAAAAAGAAAAAAAAAAAAAGAAAAAAAAGCACTTCTGTGGTAGTGCATAGGAGAAAAAAATGGGATAAGGTGTCTCTCTCTTTTTCACATACTACTCTAAACCTCCCTGACATTTTAATGACTCTAAAGAACATACCTTGTAAATTCAGTTACGTGATCATTATGTTAATAATCCTATAGTGAAATGACCCAGAGTTTAACTGTAATACAATACTTCAAAGCAATTTAAAGCCAAGTCTCCAAGGAAAACCAAGTGGGTGCAGTTTCCATATGAAGTTTAGGAAAATGTGTTACATTTGAATCCAGAAAGATCATGCTTTTAAAATGGAGATTTGAGTCTGCAATGAATTAGGCCTGTGTGGTGAGCTTAGCCCTTAGAATGTGACCAGTTGAGTAACAGGCCAAGACAGTTAACAGTCAGTGTGCTTTCTCCTTACTGTTTTTTCACAGTATGGCTAGAAATAATGTGCCTGTATGTAGACGGTGTCAACCCAAATTTCAAAGAACACAGATAGGAAAAGCTTAGAGTATAGTTTGTTCTCTGTGATTCTGTGGCATGAATAACAGTTGCCCTTTTATTGAGTAAAGTCACTACAAAGCAATACTATCTTTTATCACCTGTAGTCTTTTCCAGTCAAGTATATCTCAAATAATAGGTATGGCCAAGGGTTTTGTGAATTTTTCATGTATATGACAAGTTCCGAGAGCTGCTGTAATATACTGGACTGTGTTGGTTGTAGCTAAACTTGTTATATACCCACTTTCAGCTCTATGTTGTTTACTCTTACATTGATGATCAAAAACAGTTCTTCTGTCCCCAAACTGCAAGAGCATAGAAGACAATTCAGTCTAAACAAGCATGCCCAATAAATTTCCTAAGAAAGATTGCTTGTTTGAGATAGTGCTTATGTAAAGAAAATTTCTATACTTAAACTATGTAGGAAAATACTATATGGACCTCTTTTGTACATAGATACACACAAAACAAAAACTGAGAAAAAATGCTAATAAAAAAGCTAATGCAAAAATCTTTAAGTATTTCCCACATTTATTTGACCAAGACTTGCTTTTTACTAATGTATTTCCTAAGTTATGATGAATGTATAACTGTGGTTTCAGGGACAGACTGAGAAAACAATCCTGTAATTATATTTAAGCTACACTTCCACCAAAAGGACAGTGGGTCATTGTGTCATTCTGAACATGCTGAAAAGAAAAGGAGTAGAATTATTAACTATATTAATTTATTGTTGTAACAAATTGCCACAAAGTAGATGAAAGAAAATAACTGAATTTGTTTTTCTACATGCCTATAAACATGAAACAAAAGGAAATAATAGTAATAAAGAGTCAGCAAGGCCATAATTGATCAGAAAGTTACAGAGCCTTATCTAGACTCCTCTAGTTTCTGGTGGTCACCGACAATCACTAGCATCAGGTTAATTTTGTGTGACTATTTCATGTGTTCCTTCCTTCATTAAAGTTTACATTACCTCATAAGGACAACAAGTCACTGGATTTGTAGCAAGTATTATTCCTGAATAACCCAATATTTATTGATGTATTTATGGAGTCTCGTATTTCTGGTAAGGTGATATTCATAGAATCTGAATCTGGTGATTAGGATATCAACATTTGGAGGAGCCTAAAAAGATTGTGTTTGCACACTTGCTAATATGAGCATATGTATGTGACTGCATGAGACACACCCAAGTTATTCAGGACAACCTACTTTCATAATATTCAACTATCTGTAATTGATAAGTGGCATCAACTACAAAAAAAACCCTTAAGAACAGCATCTGGATTACTGTTGAATTGAGTAATGGGACATATTACCTAATAAAGTTAATAGATAAATCTTAATATCAAATTTTCAAGTCAGTACATTTGTAATTTTTTAGAATATTTCAAAATAGTAAGTATCAAAAGTATCCCTCTCTGTTGTAGGAGGTTTCCTTCCTGCCCAGTCCCATAATAATCACACAGAAACCATATTATTTGCAATACTGCTTGGCCAATATCTTAAGCATATTTCTGGCTAACTCATATCCTAAACTAACCCATCTCCATTAATCTGTGTATCACCATGTGGTTGTGGCTTACGGGGTAAAAGTCTGTCTAGCATCTGTCTCTGACGGGAAGCTACATGGCTTCTCTCTGACTCTACCATTGTTCCTCCCAGTATTCAGTTTAATTTTCCCTGCCTGCCTTTATTCTGCCTGTGCCCAAGACAGACCTTTATTAACCAATGGTTTTCACAGCATACAGAAGGGAATCCCATATCACCTCTCCTTACAAAATGTTCTTGGATTGTGTTTGTCAGATGTCTTTATCAGTTAGTCTTGTGCCTGAAAGAAAAGGAAATGTGATATAATGCAATATCATTCTGTTCAGATAAACTAAAAAATCATAGCAATTGATTGACTATTTTGATATCTTTACTTTGAAATGATCTGAGATATATCCTAAACTAGTATTTATAATTGATAATACATGGCCAGGTGTGGTGATACACACATATAGTTCCAACTACTGGGCTGACTGACACTGGACTCTAGTACTCACTTGAGTCTAAGAGTTCTAGGCTGTAGTGCACTATGCTGATTGGGTTTCTACACTAAATTCTGTGTTAATATGGTGACCTCCAAGAAGCAGGGGACCACCAGTTTGTTTAAGGATGAGTGAACTGGTCCAGGCCAGAAAACAGATGCACTGAGCCCAGAAGATATATACCTTGTTCCTGTTTACTTAAAACTTTGAGACTCTGCCTGAAATCAGAAGCTAATATAGTTTCTTTTCTACACTGCTTCTCAGATGTCTACAAAGAGATGTATTACAATGTACTAAGCAAAGAATCATTCTGAGCATGGGATTTTTGATCACCTCATCTCAGTATATCAATGACACTCTATGTTTTGATATCACAGGTGACATGTCTGCATTAATACATCAAGACAATGACAGAAAAGATTATTACTTTCCCTTTTACTAAAGACAAAATTGAATGAGGTAGGTCATACACCATTTTGAGAATGGCTACGCCAGTGTAATTCATCTCTATTACTTATGTCAATTATCCTGGACACAATTACACCCTATTCAAACAGCTTTAAGTCAAAGATGCCTAAAGAATCTGTCTCTAGGTAATTACTAACTAGAAGGTAGGTGAGGGGAGACTAAGCAAATTGTCAATTTCTATACAAGAGACATGGAACACAGAACTTGTAGCTCTTCTGGAGGTGAATGTTTCATTTGTTGCTAAGAAAGAGCAGGTTTCACAGTTAAAAAGCCATCTTCTTTTAGCACTTACAAAAAGGATATGAGACTTCAAAGACACTTTCAGAAATGTAGCTGAAAAGTGGATATTAGGAGAGGGGAAGGAATGATTCACAAAGTCCTTATCACATCTGTTTCCATGATGATTTTATAAGATTTAATAGCCTGACATTATTGATTTGTTTTCAACCTAATTATAGGGGAATGTTATAGAAACCCAAAATGATATGATAAAATACGAACAAGCAAACCTCAAAGACTGACATAATAAAAGACCTCTCCAAATTTCTCTTCTATTCACCCTTGTGGCTATTTACAGGCCCTTTACAACACATGGCTAAAAGAGGACCATTGAAGGACCTTACAACAATTGAAGATCCTTCAGAAATATAGATGAAAACACTTTGAAATTTCAAAGTAACCAGGATTTCCCTATGATCTCATGGATCAATTTGCACACTATTGATATCCAAAAACCTTTGAGGAACCAACACATAGAAGTCTCCAAGTGAAACATGTGGGGTCCATTTATTAGTGAGTAAATATTTAAAACTCTACTATGTGTAGGTTATGTTTTTTTCTAATGAAAACACCATTTGTATTTATTGGATAACCTTATGTATAAGGTTATGACAGCAAACAAAGGTAACTATTTTGGAATGGTACCTTTATATAGTATACTATTTAGAAGAGAATGAATTTTAAATAAATTACATAAGCAGTATCAGTTTATTCAAATGTTCATTTCTAAGATGTGAAAGATTTAAAGAAAAATAGGTAATCACCAGTATTGGTTGTTGTAATTAGAATTATAAAGACTTCCACAATAACTTAATATATATAATTTCTTTCAAAGTATTGGAGTAATTCATGGTAGATCAGAAACAATGTAGATTGAGGGAGTAGCTGGTGCCACATAAAGGTCGATCAGGTTCTTTATTGTTGTTCAGCCTGAGATAAAATTTGGTTGTCTAGCTCTTTTAATCATTAAAAACAGAAAGGGTAAATAATTTCTAGTAATCTTGTATTAATCCCCTTTTCTCTTACTAAACAAATTTCATTTCTTAAAACTGTATATATGCTTCCCCCTCCATACACAGATACAACTTTTTAAATGTCAATTTTAATACCTAGTTTAAGATCACTATCCTTTGGGGAGAAGTTATAATCCTGTGAGTTTGTCTTCAAGAATTTAGTAGTTTAACTATGTTTTATAATTTGAGAAACATTTTAGTTGTCCTTGAAGGTTGCCTTGTGGAACTGTCCTTTGGTAACCAGGCTCTCAAGAACCCTAAATAAATGAAAATAGAGAATATTTCCCATTTTATCATCCCAACTATTTCAGTATTCAGTTTCATTTAAAGAGATCTCAAGAATAGTGGATATCTCCACTAAAGCAATTACATGCTTTACTTAAGAAATGTTTTGAAGATCCTTTGTGCTGAAAAGATGCAATGCTGCTCTCCCTCTGATGACCACAGTGTTCCAAATAAGTAAACATTCTGTAAAGGCAAACAGATATTCTTTATTATTTACCTTGAAGGGACTGGAAAGATGGCCCAGTTGTTAAGAGCACTTCTTGCTCTTGCAGAGTAACCAGGTTCTTTTCCAAGAACCCACAATGTAGTTCATAACAGTCTGTACCTATAGGGGATCTGACACCCTCTTCAGGCCTATGCAGACACAGACATGAATATGGTTCACAGACATACATGCAGGGAAAATAATCATATACATACAAATAAATTTAAAAACTTTTACTGTAATGAGTCTTTTTCTCCCAAACAACAACATGAAGATATATTAATTATGAAAGCTTGGTCAATTGCTTAGGTTTGTTCCTAACTAGTTCTTAAAATGCAGATTAACCCCTATTTTGAATCTATGTTTTATAAAGTGGTTAGGTTACCTTTACTTTGGACTGCCCATGCTGCTTGCTCTGCATTCTTGGCATCTCTTCTTTCTTCTTCGCAGCTTTCTCTGTGCCTGGAAATTCTGCCTAGCTATTTTGCCCATTCTGCTTTTTATTGAACCAATAACAATGGCACATATTCACAATGTACAAAATGATTATTCCCTAACAATTTACTTTGAACGTGGTTATTCAGAAAACTAACTTGTCAGTCCTGTCAGTCACTCAGATAAGTGTTTATGCTGAACACTATGAGAGAGAATATAGGGGAAAACATGCTGTGATGCAACAAGTAGTATACAGAAACTAAAAGCATGTATTTGTATCTGTTAAGGAAGACTGCATCCATAACTTGCTTACTTGTCCATAGAAATAATACAATGCAATAATGATAAGTGACCAAGTTTCATATGTATTTTAAAATGTTAAGTCCAATGAAAATGGTTTTACTATGAAGTGGTTTATTTAAGAGGCAAAGAGAATGCAAAGTATTTTCCCCTGCTAATGACAAAATTAAAATTTTTTTTCTTTTAGTACCACTGAATTTGTTTTTTTTCTCATTCGTTTTTCTTTTTTATTTATTTATTAAGGATTTCTGCCTCCTCCCCGCAACCGCCTCCCATTTCCCTCCCCCTCCCCCAATCAAGTCACCCTCCCTCATCTGCTCGAAGAGCAATCAGGGTTCCCTGACCTGTGGGAAGCCCAAGGACCGCCCACCTCTATCCAGGTCTCCTAAGGTGAGCATCCAAACTGCCTAGGCTCCCCCAAATCCAGTACGTGCAGTAGGATCAAAAACCCACTGCGATTGTTCCTGAGTTCTCAGTATTCCTCATTGTCCTCTATGTTCAGAAGGTCCGGATTTGAATGTGGTTTCAAAATTAGTGTAGATTAATTCATATTCTAGAACCTAACTTCTTTTTTTTTTTTAAAAAAAGTAGTTGATGGTCCAGGAATATCAGTACCTTCTAAGGGTTTGTTGAAATGTAGAAATTGAAGCACCACCTGCTGACTGCAAGTTTCTAGCACATCCCGCCCCACACATGCATTCTAAGCACACCAAAGTTTGAAAAGCAATGGCATAGAGTTCTTGCAACTACTTTTACATGATCTTTTTCAAAGAACCAAAAACATTCCTACTAGTATCAGTATTATAATTCTGGCAACAATCCTGTATACAGAGTTATGTTTAAAAACATGAGAGAAATATCGGCAGAAGACTATACTAGGGATAGCATTGGGTTTGTAGAATGAGCACAAAATTTGGTCTCAAGGAAAGTTTATGCTCAGTTCCTGACTTCTCTCCAGCTGTGTGAACTGCAACAAAGTGTTTTATCTATGTAATTGACATTTGTTTTCAAAACCAAATTACTGTGACCTGCTACCCTTTGTTAATAGAATAAAGCAAAGGAGACTAAATTTGATCTCAGTTAGAACCAGCCACTTCAACATTGATTTCTCCACTATGGTTAATGTGGTTTATTTCCTCAGAGGTAGTGGACACATTGAAATCAACTATGTTGTTGCCTTTGAGACTCATATTTCCTCAAACATTAGCCCCCTAATTCTCATTACAAATTTATTAATACCTACTCTGACTGGTGTGATTAGAGGATTCCTGTTTTACTCTCAGATCCTTAGGCAGCCTTTATATATTAAAATACAAATAAATCCCCTACAATTGACTAATGAATAGGTTCATGGAAAATTGAGGAAAGGAAAATAGAAAAATGCAAGAAGCAGAGAATAAGAAATTGTCCTATAAAATGCTTTGCCCTGTATATTGCATGGCTGTTACACATTAATTCACAAAAGCTCTGGTTGCATGTCTAAAATCAAACCAGTTAAGTCAGCACTAATTGGGCTCAGTGGGTCATTAGTTTAAAACAGAGAACATGAAAGATTAAAGGGAGATTGACTGAAAGGGTCCAGTGGAAGCTGGAGGGATATAGTGGCTATCAATTATGACCAAACAAATTGTATACATATATGGAATTATCAAAGTACAAAAATATTATTTAAAAAAGTTTTTCTAGTATCATAAATATTGAACAAGTCACTTCTCCATCCAGACTTAAATATTCCTATATTTGTTAACAGAGGTTTCTGTCCCACCCAGTCCCACAGCCATTCCGTTCCAAAGAAACACAGAGGTCTGCATTAATTATAAATTGGTTGGCCTATTAGCTCAGCCTTCTTATTAACTCTTACATCTTAAATTAGCCCATAATTTTTGTTTGTGTTAGCCACATAGCTTGCTAACTTATATCAGCAAGGCATTCTCATCTTGCTTCCTCTCTGTCTGGGTAATGACTATAGACTGAGACTTTCCCCTTCCCAGAATTCTTCTGTTCTGGTTGTCCTGCCTATACTTCCTGCCTGGCTACTGGTCAATCAGCAATTTATTAAAGCAATACAAGTGACAAGTCTTTTCAGGGTACAAGACCATTGTCCCACAGCACTCCCCTTCTCTCTCTTTTTAAAACAAGAACTCTGAATCTAATCTGCATTTGTTGGAGGAGCCTCTTAAAAGGGCTTCAAGGTTTTTGCAAAATGCACATTGTTCTGTGCTCACTGAGACAACAGCATTGTCCATATTCACTAATAATGGTTCTTCCATTTGGTATATTCCCAGTGACCACTCCACACATTGATGATGAGCCCAGAAAGTGCTTGCATAATCAAATAAGAACATCAAAGGCAACTGGAAGGCCAACCAGACTGAGTTCATCCCATAACTTGCCAGTCTGATCCTCAGAAGATGTCTGGGTGCTTACAGTTAACAAAGAAAGTACATTCTGCTGGTGTTCTTTTCTTTTTTCTCTTTGCTTTTGTGGACTGAGTTCTGTATTTTCTCACAGGTCCCACTGCTGTTGTCATCGATGTCCTTGTTATAAGGCTGATCTTTCCTGGAAAAGTTAAGTCCAGGTGTTACTCTGAATTGTTTTAAGTTTCCTTGTCCTAAGGAACTTTTCTCCCCACAATAACAAAACACACAGAATTATTCACTGATTTTGGCTTCTACACCAACAGATTCCAGGGAGTTTTCAGATTCATCTGACATAGACCACTTAATAGCCAAGACTGGTGGTTTGTGGCTATCCACTTCTCCTTCAGCATCCTCTTCCACAGATTGTTTTTTGATTTCTTCTGTTTCCACAATATTTTCTCCTTCTGTTATCTTCAGTCCATCCATGCTGTCCTTATCTTCCACTGTAGATTTTCCTCTACTTCAAGACATCTTTCAGGATCTTGGTCAATGTATTCTGGACAGAGAAGAAAGAAGTATCTAAAGTCCTAAAAGTAGCCTGCCCCTGCAGCTCATGGGAAGGGTACATCTGGTACATTTCTCTTCACAGCATTAGTTTATACAGATTTAAAGTAAGATGTGTAAAATAGTAAGTAATAGTAAAAAAATAACATAGAAGATGATTTGGAAAAAAAAGTAAAAAATAAAAACTTTTATTCTTACAGAGTGAGCTTGAAAGTTGAACCTAGAGAGATAAAGATTGTAAGAACATCAGTGCGGAAAGAATATGCAGAGGGTGTCAGAGAATACTCACTTTTCTTAATATTTCCTTTTCCTTTAAGATTCTCCAGGGAGACTGTACCTTGTGATGTTGAAAACTCATAATGGCCCTCCTACTAATCTCCACTTTTTAGAGGTGTCATAAGTAGTGCTTTGTGATGTCTATGCAACCCTAAGATGCTACTGGCTAGAATGAACAGTTTACTCACCAAAAAATTTGAAGGATATAGTTTATCTTTTTTCTGGGAATGAACATACAGGTGTGTTAGGAGCTCCTGGACAGACCAGTTCTTGCTTTCATCATGACTAAGGTGACTAGAAAATCAATGAAGCAAAACTGGGCTAAGCTGACTCCAAGGACTAAAGGGAGGAAAAAGAAGGCATTTATTCCACTGAGATGCAGCTTACATTTTAAGGTAGGACGATGGCAACCTAGCTTCTTCATTAACTTTTATCTCCAGATCCCTGCCCTATTATTGTATGAATTCGCACCTCTTTTTATGATGCCTGTAATCAAATCAATTTCTTAACTGCTTTCTGTAAACTAATATCTTTCGGAACTTCCCCTGTTGTCTTTCTAGCTACCAAAGACAAGAATGAAGACAAAACGATCCCTAGGAGGTACAAAGAAAAAGTTTCAAACATACAGTGTTCATCAGAGAAAGCGTAAAAGATCAATAAGACCAACAATTTATGTTTGTTATCATATTCTAAGAAGAAAATGGAAGGAAAGGAAAGAAAGGAAACGAAATAAAAGACAGTGTCAATCTAAGAACAAGTGTCAACACAAGAGAAGATGTAAAAGTAAGAAACAAAAAATAAGACCCATGTTTAACCATCCTCAGAATAGATAAAGCCCTTGATAAGTTCACCACTTCAAATGAAGATCATCTTAAGAAAAATATCAGAGAACTTGCAGACATTTGTAGCATTTCCTGGAGCCTGAAAAACGGACTAACATAAAAATATTGAATCATGTATCAATAGGGAATATTGATGATGATGATGAAAATAAAATGAAGTTATAGAAAGGTAATATTTCCGTTTACGTAAATTTTGTGATGGGGAAAGACAGAAGAGGAAAAGCAGGTGTGTGAGAAGGGAAGTTGCTAAGGAAATGGATGACTTCTGGGACAAATCTTCAGTCAATCAGTGATGAGACCGGAGACTAATTTCTAAAGATAGTTTCCTTCTATGACAGTCCACATCTAAAGCAAATAAGAAAAGAAAGGGTGCAACTGAACATATATGGAGGGTTGGATATAACATCGGGGTCTGCATTGCAGATGGAAGAGTATTGATCTTTGCAGGATAACTATGACATCTAATTAGACAAGGCAGAGATAATACTGATATTTGCACATTATGTCAGGTGAAGGTGTTCAGGACGCAAAAAAGGGCCATAGAAGTCACTACTAACACCCTTCAAATTTGAAAATATTTGGAAGTCATAAATCCAAAGTGGGTGAGGCCACTGTATTGTATGAAAATTTGGATGCAGTGGTGGACTTCATCCAAGGATGAAGCTGTGCGAATGGACCAATGAAAACAGAGGCTGTTAGTTTGCCCAGCCACCCAGACCCTAATAATCACACAGAAACTATACTAATTATAACACTGTTTGGACAATGACTCAGACATATTCCTAGCTAGTTCTTACATCTTAAATTAACCCATTTCCATTAATCTGTGTATCACAATGAGGCTGTGGCTTACCAAAAATATCTGGTGGTGTCTTTCTCCTACAATAGCTACATGGCATCTCCTGACTCCAAATAATCTACATATCTCTGGATTTCCTGTATGACTTTACTCTGCTAAGCTATTAACCAAAACAGCTTAGTTTATCAACTAATAAAAGCAACACATATGCAGAAGGACATCCCACATCAGACCACCCCCAGTGAAGGTGATACAAGTGAATATTGTCTGGAAATAATTTTAATGCAAGAACTGAACCAAGTGGAATCTGTTCTTTGAAGAGGTTTTTAGTTGGCCCAAGTTTCTAAAAAATTGTTTTGGTATAAGGATCACATTCGCTTTCAATAAATATGCAAAATAATAGGTTACATTATGACATATTTAGACATGTATCATATGCATTGCTTATACTCAGCTTCCATTACCTTATCTTATTCCCTCTTCTCCTCCATTAATCTTCCTCCTTCTAGTTATGACTTGTTATGACTTGAATCTAAAATGTCCCCTATGGGTTAATGCACTGATTCACACAGCCTTGCTGGTGAAAATGGGTCACTTAGATAAGCCTTTGAAAGCTTTACATGGCACTGCTTCCAACTTGAATTCTCTGCTTCCAGATGTATTCAATGTGATGAAAATTTGTCACATGCTTGTACAGCCACCAAGCCTTCCATGCCTTCCCTATCAATATGAATTGAAATGCCCCTTAAACTAGGAGTTCAAATAAACCTTTTCTTCCCATAAATTGCTTCTGTGAGGTATTTTGTCAAAATGATTCAAAAAATAACTAATGCAGTTTCTTCTACTTTCATGTCATTCACTATAGATTCTCTATCTTCTCTCTCTCCAATTCTACAACTAATCAAAAACAAACTAAACAAAAGTAAAAACAATTATAATGAGAAATTGGCAAAATATTTAATGTAAATATCTTATAAAATGTAAAAATGGCCAACCGTACATAAATACATGCTCTACATCATTAGTAATTATGGAGATACAAGCAAAAATTATTTTGATGTCTTAAGAATGCTGCTGCATTCTTTTTGCTTTCACTGTTTGTGGTAAGAAGTTTGCTGACATTTTTATTTGCTAAACCTTTGTAAACAGTGTAACTTCATTTTCTTTCTTTTATTTATATTTTTGGAAAATCCATGGTCTTGCTATGTAGGTATGTATGATCATGATGCATACGGTATAGTCTAGGTTGGTTACCAGATCATAAAATTCCCCCAGACTCAGCCTCTAGTTTTCTAGGATTATAGTCATGCATTATTATTCCAATCTTAGTTTGACCTTTAAATTTTTCAACTAATATTCTTCCTTTCTGTTCCACTGTATGTTGTCTGGCTTTTTAATATCTGTTTTAAAGTTTTTTTATTTTGTTTTTGTATTACTAGTTTTGATGATATTAGTTATATTATATTGTAGAAGTGTTTTTCTTGATGTTTCTTTTGGATGTAATTAATATGTTCTATCTTTATGTTATATAATGTCCTTTAAAAAAATCTCAGCTATTATGTTGCATATTTATTTTTTCTACTTTTTCTATATGTATTCCTGATAATCTATTAACAACTATCTGATTTGAATTTAATTTTTCCATTTTTTCTTTTGGCTTCATTCTAAATATTTTCTCTTTACCTATTTATTCACTAATATTTTAATCTTTAGCATTTAATCAACTTTTGTAGATATCCAATGTATCTTCTCCCAGCTGTGATTTTATCTTTACAGATTGCATTTGGATACTTTTTATAGAGTTTATATTCACTTAAAATGTCAAATTTTTCTTTTAAATTTTTATATTTGCAGAATACATGTATTTAAATCCTTGCCCTCATTGTCATCTGGATTAATTTTGGGTCAGTTGAAATTATTTAGCCTTTAACACTCATTTATTAATTACTTTGCTGAATCAAGTATGTGATTATAAATCATAAAATGACTATTAAATAAATATTAGTTGACTTAATATTTTGCAGCTCATGAAAATGGACATGAAAACAATGTTAACTGTCTTACTGTAAATTATAATATAGAGACACATTGTAGAGAATAATGGTGTTCTGATAGTTACTGAACTAGTAAATGTACAACTTTCAAAAACTTAGATATTTAAGCAATGGAAATTTCCCATTCAGACAAACAATTATATTTTATTTCAGCAGCTAGTTACATAGTTTGAATGTTGAGATGCTTGTGTTTAGAAGAGTTTTAAAAATGACTACAGAATTGAAGAATCAATTGTAAAATGAAGTTATTTTTAAACCTGAATTTAACTTGCAAATGCTACAAAACACATGGATTCTGCAAGAGAGAAATAAAATAATTAGCAATCCTATTATTTTCTGACAAAACTCTTATAATTTTTTCTTTAACCAAGACTAATCCAAACATGTGTCTTTATATTTATCTGTGTGCTTGTTTTCAAGTCTTTTTATAATTATGTTTATATCATATTTGCAATTTTTCTATAATAATTAAAATTATTATAAAGCTTTATATTTTTATATTACTTATTAAAATAGCTTCAGATAAAATATATTATTTATTAGCTTACATTTATATACAAAGATCCTCTTATTTCATACAATTATCATTTTGGTCTATCTAAAAACCTGTAACTATTTGAAAGTTATTTGTAAAATATATCACATTTGAAATGATGCAGCCAATGCTGTCTTGTAGTTCTTTAAGACTATTTTGGTAGAGCTGGATGCTATCATTATTTCTTAATTCTCTATGTTATTTGTATTGCCTAAGTTCAGAATTTGGGAGTGTTTACTACTCAGAAATGTAAAAGCAATACTGATTGTGGTATTTTCTCTATATAAACAGTAATTAAATATTAACCACTCTCCATTCAGATGTATTTGTGCAATAGAACATCATGTTTTTAAGATATGATTATAGTAAAATGTTAAATAACAGAAGACATATATATTGAATATATGTTAAGAACTGCATAATATCTATTTTACATATAAAGGAAAACATTTAAAGATCAAGTTTACCTCTGAAAAAAAATATAGCCAGGGAATTATGTAAACAGTTTATTTTAAATTTTCACAAAACTTCACTATTTTAGTCCTACATAATGCATTAACTTCATTTTTGTGATTTTCACATACATTAAAGTCAATTTATAACCTTTCAAGGAAAAGAATTCACTGCACGGATACTATTATGAAGGATATAAGAAAGCTATATTGGAAAACACTTATTTACTGTATATAAAGGAACAGATGTATATTGTACCAGAGAGTTTTGTTAATAATTTATTTTCCATCAGTGAATGATAGTATATATTAAATTGAAGGTGTCAGATTCCTTGGAGACAGAGCTACATGAGATTTTGAGCCACCCTACATATGTGCTTGGAACCAAACTTGGGTCCTCTGCAAAAATAATACACATTCTTAATCACTGAGCCAACTCTCTTGCCCTGTAGCTCTTGTTTATATGACTGGTAGAAATTAAGTAAGACAATTTTTTTATAGTTGTACCCATTCGAACTGTATTAATCGATCAATATCTTAAACACACAGTTCTACCACTGAGTAGAACTCTAAAGTGTATATGTGTCCTGAGGTAGGTTGATTCCCAGTTTCCTGAGAAACCACCACACTGATTTTCAAAGTGGTTGCACAAGTTTGCATTCTCACCAACCGAGTAACTGAGATTTTACGTTTTTAAATTTTCTGAAATCATCTTTTAATTATACCTGGGCCAACAAATGGTGTAGTTACTGAGCACAGGTGTTGCTTTCTAGCTGAACCGCATTAACAGTTCCAAATAATCAACAACTGGTAAGCAATTAGATAGAGAGGAATTGCAGCAATACTTTGCAAAGTGCAATTCCTTAAGAAAGGAAATTATTTAGAGAGTCCGGTTTTATCCCATGCTTTTTCAGTCCCAGTCCAGCTGGCTTTGGTGAGCTCCCAATAGATCAGCCCCACTGTCTCAGTGGGTGGGTGCACCCCTCCCAGTCCTGACTTCCTTGCTCATGTTCTCCCTCCTTCTGCTCCTCATTTGGACCTTGGGAGCTCAGTCCGGTGCTCCAGGGTTTGTGGGAGCCTAGCCTGTTTGGATGCTCACCTTCCTAGACCTGGATGGGTCGGGGAGGACCTTGAAATGGGAGAGTGGAGGAGGCGGAAATTTTTTCAATAATAATAAAAAATAAATAAATAAGAAAGGAAATTATTTGACTAGGTTGCCCAGCCTTTAAGTTAAATGAGACAAGGAATTACACTACTTCAGAGGATGCATCTAGATCTGTGACTTTTGGCAGGTGACCTCAGGGTAAGGAAACTTAAATCCTTCAATAACATAATGTAGATTTATATAAAAATGTACTTACTGTTTGACATTAAAATTAGAAATTTTGATAATCTCCTATATTACTGAGATGATGGGATAATATACTTTTCTAAGAATTCAGACTGAATGCTCTTGCAAGAATTCTGGAAAGTAAATTGACATTAATTAGTCTATCAAATATATGCATATCCTAAATCCTAATAATTGTGATGATGGAAGATTTGTCCCAGGGAAATTTTCACACAGGTCCATAAATTTTCATGCAATGTACACATTGTGAATGAAAACTATAACAATTTGACAAGACCTATAAATATTGTTGAAGTTTCCACCAGAAATCATTTCTAGGTGACACTGGAATGCTCCTAGTTTCACATTTTAACTGTTTCACATATAATATCTTGGCTCCTTTTAAGTCTTAAAAGTGAAATATTTATATAATCTCTGAAGTAGGCTTTTGTAAAACATTTCAGACTATGGAATATTCAATTTAAGGTTGGCATTTCTTTTGAAATGTCTTTATACCGCTAACAGACATATAGTCAAATAAAAAAATAAACTTCACCATAATAGCTGCTCAGAGTCATGGCATCTGGTAGATTTTACTGATGAGGGGATAACATAATGCAGAGTCCTTAGCTTCAGGAAGTCCTCAGCAAATATTTTGAAAAAAAAATACTAAAACATGTTTTTTTTTCTAACCATAAGCACCAAAAGAGAAGTTTCATTCAGATTGTAAATCTGATATGGTTGCTGTCTTTTATCTAGACTGCAAGCCTCTAATTAAATCTTTCTTATGTTTTAATGCCAAGGAAACACACTTGCTGATTCAAAGTTAGTCACTGAATGTGATTTAAAATCAATAAGAGTGAAAGACACTCTGGGTGAGCTGTCCTTTCAAAGCAAGCTAGAACACTTTCATGCTTCTTTGCAGAAAATCGATAATCTAACGCCTACCCACATGATGTGGACAGAGAACACTAATGTCCTAGTATATACCAGGGCTGTTATGTTTGCTCTGTATACATTATAACCTTTCATTACTCTTATACTTTTATGCTTTCTTATATGATCTACTGAATTTTTTTTGCTGTTTCAGAGAAAGACTTATGCATTTTTTCTTGCCTGAAGAGATGAGATTGTTGCTTACAAAAATCCTAGTATATATGTAAATATTTAAACATTCATTAACATGTTCCAAAAATTAAAGTTATTTGGAGTGTTAAGAGGAATCAAGCATACCGGAGGTTTTTAAAATGAAAATAAACAATAAAATAAACAATGAATTGCCATAATATATTTAATAAAATAACAAAAGTAAGATTGGCATCTAACGAGTGTGATTTCTTTTGTAAAGGATATTATGCTTTCTAGTTCTTGTTTTAAAGGCTTCTATTACAAAATAGAGTACAGATTCTTTAAAAGTTTTTCTTTAGGTCCCCTAAAACTCAAACATACCCTTTTAGTCACATTAATTTTAACTAACATTCAAACAACCTGTAGTTCAGTAAAACAATAACTTCGATACTGATTTAATCTAAGACTTACCTGTTTTCCTCCCATATCTATGCTATTCTATTATCAAGAAAGTAAGTGCTTTCCCAAAGTTCAGTCTAAAGCCTACCTTCTAATTCTCTATGATAGTTATGCAAATGTGAAACTACTTAGAGATACATCAAAGTAGACTTGTTGGAAATCAACCGTGAAATATCAAATATGATCAATTTTCTGCAATAACATCATATGTCAATAGCACAACTCTTCTACAAACTTCTGATTTTTTTTCTGAATAAACCAAAATATAGACAACTGGGAGAGTAAAGGCAAATGGAGTTTAAACCAGAGACTTTCTTTATCATAAATCAATGAAAATTCCATGTTATTAGTATATTAAGAGAGTATACATAGATGCAGAAGAACATCATATTGGTGCAGGAGGGTCTTCTTTCTATGTGTTGCTTTCATTGGTTGAATAAGGAAAACTGCCTTGGCCTTTGATAGAGCAGCCCTTAGATGGGCGGAGAATACAGAACTGAATTCTGGGAGGAAGAAAGCAGGGTCAGAGAGAGCCACCCACCATGAAGCTGCCAGGTCAGACATGCTGAATCTTTCCTGGTAAGCCACGAGCTCGTGGTGACATACAGATTTTAGAAATGGGTTGAATCAAGATGTGAGAGTTAGCTAATAAGAGGCTAAAAGTAATGGGCCAGGCAGTGTTTAAATGAATACAATTTGTGTGTTGTTATTTAGGGCTATAAGCTATCCAGACGGCTGGGAGCTGGTCAGCAGGAAGCGGCCTGCCGCTCCTTTTACAACATCATATTGCTGTTTCAGAGACCTCTCAACAGGAATCAATCAATCCATTATCAGGGGTCAAATATTAGCTTTAGAATTATGCATGCTCTTGGTAAGGCTATCAACCCAGTGTTCCCATAGACTTAAAATTCTTCCTTCCCTTGACAATATAATTCATAAACATTATCATATCTTCTCATCAAGAAGTGGCACTATAAATACTAATTTCATGTGAAAGAATGAAATTGGACAGCATATATGAAAATGAATTCAAGATAGGTTTAAGATTTACATGGAATACCCAAAACTACAAAGATAGAAGATACAGGGAAAACTGCATAACATTGCAATTTACAAGAATCTCTTAAGAATGAAATCTAAAACATGGGCAAAAAGTAAATCTAAAAACAGCAAAACTATAAAAAACATTAAATTAGAAATACACATTAAACAGAATAGTCAACAAAATAGAGAGGCAATCTATAGAACAGAAGAAAATATATTTGAAACTTATAGGTGTTAGTAGTCTAATTATAAAAAGGTATAAGGAACACATATGCCCTAAGAGCAAAAGTAATAAGCCTCCTAGTCATGTCCAGCTCATAGGCTCTAGAAGTGAATCATAATTATTTTGAAAAATGGACATAATGTCTAACTTCCTTCAAAATACTTAACTCTATATCTCTAGATAAATGCAGCTTTCAACTCTCATCAGAGAAACTTATTTTTGCAGTGGACAGTACTCCCAAATAATACAGAAACTAATAACTTCTCAAAGTGCAGAGAAAAAATGTCTATGGAGTATTTATCCATAAATGAGAGATGTATATCATATCGAATCCTCTTAAGGCTCGTGATCATCACAGAAGGGCAGAAGAAATATTGTAAAAGTCAGTGGAGGACTGGGGAAAAGAGTGTTCTCTGTACTTTTTAGCTTTAGTTTTCAACTTTTCACATCTAGAGTTAATATAGAAGGGAATCTCAATTGAGGAATTTTTCAGATAAGATTGGATGATGGGTAAGCCTTGGTATGTGTTGTTTTGATTGTTGCTTAATATAAGAGAGTCCAGTTCACCATGGGTAGTACCATTCCCTTGGCAAGTAGTCCTGGGATGTATAATAAAACTGAGCAATAATAATCTTAAGACCAATCCAGAGCAACATTCTTCCTTGGTTTCTGTTTCAAGTTCTTGCTTGAGTTATGGCCCTTCCCTAAATGGTAGGTGATAACTTTTAAGTCAAATAAAACTTTTCATACATTAATTGCTTTTTTCTTTTTTTAAATTTATTTTTCCATTCAAAAAATTTACATTTCCTCCCCTCCTCCCATTCCCCTCCCACTCTCTCACTCCCCCTCCTCCCTTCATCTCCCTCCTTAAGAGAGGACAGGGAACCCTGCCTTGTGGGAAGTCCAACCCCCGCCCACATCCAGTCTAGGAAGCTTTACATCTAAATAGACAAATAGACTAGGGTCCCAAAAAGCCAGTATATGCAGGAGAAACAATTCCCAGTGCCTTTATCAATGGCTTCTCAGTCAGCCCCCATTTACAGCCACATTCAGAGAGTCTGGATTGATCACATGCTCATTCAGTCCTCGTCCAGCTGGATTTGGTGAGCTCCCATTAGAACAGGCACACTGTCTCAGTGGGTGGGCCAACCCCTTGAAGTCCAGACTGTAGTGGGAGCTGCGGGCTGTGTTCCTGCCACCCAGCTCCTGGCCGCCTGGCTAGCTTATGCCCCAAAATAACTACACACAAACTGTATTCATAGAAACACTGCTTGGCCCATTTCTATTAATGTGTGTAGCACCACGAGGTGTGCTTACCAGGAAGATTCTAGCTTTCATCCATCCTGGGTCGGAGCTTCTTCGCGTCTGCCCTGGAGAGGAGCGGCCTGGCATCTGAGCTCATTTCCCTGCTTCACAGCATTCTGCTCTGTCTACTCCACCTACCTAATTTTCTGTCCTATCAGGTCAAGCAGTTTCTTTATTAATTAACCAATGAAATCAACAGATTGATATATGACACTCCCACATCACCAGACTTCCTTGCCCATCTTCTCCCTGACAAGCCTAGAGAAGCCAAATAAAAAGATCAACCCAAAGAAAAACATACATAGATCTTCTTGGAAATTGGAAGCAAACAAGATTGCCGGGCAAAAGTTGGGAGCATGTGGGTGAGGGAAGGGGAGAGGTGGAGAGAGAAGGGAAAAGGGCAAGACTGGAGAGTGCTTAGGGGAGTGGGAGGGTGGAGATGGAGGAAGGACAGATATAGGAGCAGGGAAGAAGATATCTACATTAAGGGAACCATTTTAGGGTTGGCAAGAGAGTTGGCTCTAGAGGGGATCCCAGGTGTCCACGGGGAGGTCCCCTGCTAGGTCCTTGGGGCAGCAGAGTAGAGGGTGCCTGAACTGGCCTTGCCCCACTATCACACTGATGATTATCTCAAATATTACCATAGAGTCTTCATCCGGTGATGGATGGAGATAGAGACAAAGTCCCTCATCAGAGCAAAGGACTGAACCCCCAAAGTCCAGTTGAAGAGCATTAATTGCTTTTGATAATGGTATTTTCCACAACAGAATGTAACTAAAACAGCCTCCTTTGAGGTCTATGAACTCTGTAATGTGCTGGGTCTACAAACATCATTTGTATCTGTCATTCTACTCATACATTCAGATTCCTTCGCAACCAGTTTACAACTAATAGTCAATTATCAGAACCATGACGCTGCTTGTTGCAGCGCTACTGTACCCACTTTAATTATACAACTTTACTTATTTATCTAAGTCATAATGCTGTTTTTGATTTAGTCGTTAAATCTAGCTTTCTTTATGTGTTCTATCTCTGCTTTTATGAGTCTTGTGTGGCAAAAAAAAATACAAAACAAAAGGACACACACAACCATGTAGATGAATGATATTATATATTCAACATCATTAGCTTCAATTGTGATGAACAACAGTTATAGATCCTCATTTTTTTCTTACTCTCCCATTTTTTCCAGGTAACTATGTCATAGGTTCTCCTTTTCCTTCAAACTTCTAACAGCTCTTATCCCAAATACACTCTACCTGATGATCTTTTTTTTCCTAATTCATGTATAAATAGAAGCAACCCCCAAAGAAACCCTTCAATAACTACATATTTTCATACATAAATTTCTTCATACAATTTTCATGAAAAAAATATTAGTACTCCTAGCTAAGTCCAACACCACTCCTCAATTGTTCAAATAATTGCCTCAATGGCATTTCAGTTTTCCATCATCAAAATTTTTCTCATTAGTGAGTTATGAACAATCACTATGAAAATGTGCTGTCCTTTCCCTTCAAAACAAAGGCTGTCCTTTGATTTCGCTTGATTTATAGCTATTACTATAATTACAAACCTTCACTAAAGATCTCAAAGCCTTCACTCAAAAGACTTGGTTATATTAATTTATCTAATTTACTTGCTCATTTCCTTTTATTCCTACATCATGAACATTGTCATCCACTGAAACAGTTTGTACTGGTTTCAAATACTTCTGCTTATTTTCTCCCACAGAGAAGCAGGGTCTACTTGATCTCTTTTCAGATTTAACTTCAGTATTTTTCAGATTGAACTTCAATATATTGACTTTGCTCTTTCTTGGTTTCCTTTGCTTCCCATGACCATATTAACAATGCTGCCTTCAAGGTATGATTTTGGACCCTCTATACATTACCATATACTCACTCCTTTATTCAATAATTCAATTATTTATATTGTTGTATTTATCTTTAAGATGTGTTTGTATCCTACACCATCTCATTGTCATTACTTTTTCCACAGTGTATGCCAACATTATCCACCATGTGAATTATTGCATGAACCTTCTAACTAGTTAGTATCTTTGTTGTTTTATATTCTTGTTATCTTATATTCTCTTGCATAAAAAAATAGGTTCCTTAGGACTAAAATGTCTGGATCAAGTGGGGAGCGGAAGAAAAGAAGAAAATAAAGGAGGGAATATAGGGAGAGAGACAACTGAAATTTAGGGTCATTTGAGTGATAGTATTAAAATCTGATAAGATAGAAGCTTCCTAAAATATGTACATATGTTAAAGCAATTTAAATGAAATTGTCAAATTATAAGGGAGGGAGTGCCCCAGTTGGACAGCTCTTGTCACCAAATGAAACTTCCCATACCTGTAATGGGTTACACCTAGTTGAGTTATTGGCCAAAGTTGTTCCAAGGAACCCCCAAACTATAGACTGCTCTCCAGAAACTGGTGGCAAGGATACATTACTGAAGACAACACCTACGAAACACATTGAACACAAAGTCAAGTTGGTTACTACATAGAGCCTTCACTCCTACATTGTAGCCTCCTTGGTATAGGAAGGGACCCTGCATACTACCAAAGGAGAAACATAAGCACCAAGCTAGTCAGAAACCCTTTCATCTATATTGGTATCCTACCTGCAAGATATGCTACTTCAATGGTGTCACCAAGCTTGTGGCTTTAACGAGGAGTATCTGGTTTGAATTGAGGTCCACTCTGTGAGAGAGAAGCCATACCTAACAATGCTTAGGTATCCAAGAATGTGAGACTAAATAGCTCAGAGACCTAGGATAAAATCAAATACTAAAATGACTCCTAGTGGCCTTCTATACTTATAGAACAGTGCCTTGCTTAGTCACCATCAGAGAGGCCTTCTTCTGCATCAGATAGGAATACAGAGACCCATAGTCAGACATTATGCAGAGAGTGAGAGAACTTAAAATACTTAGGCCTAAATAGGACATCTCCATTAAATCCCTCCTCTCATGGCTCATGGAACACTGCAGAAAGGTAAAACAATTGTAGGAGTAGGAGGTGACAGAGGATGCTAAAGAAACAAGGCCATCTAAGGATATATATATATATATATATATCCTTAGATATATATATAATATATATATATATATATATATATATATATATATATATATATATATATATATATATATAATGTGTGTGTGTGTGTGTATAAACTCACGGAGGCTGGGATAGGATGTGCAGGGCCTGCAAGGGTCTGAACAAGATAGAATCCTACAGCTGAGAAGAGAAATGGACACATGCCACCTCTCCTAACCCAGAAGCTATATTTAATTGAAAACCACTAGCAAATGAAAAGTTAATTTCCTCCAAGGGAAGCTCAATGGTGAAACCAACAATCTGAAGAACATGCTGCATGCTCAGCTGTAGATGGCCAATACAAAATGAATTCAATGTCATCTTTGTATTTTTCTTTTTTGGACTTTTTCTTTTTGAAATTTTTAAATTTTCCCTTTCTTTTTCCCATAAGATCATAAAAGGAGTTTTATGCTGTATTGTTGCCTTTTAAATTTATCTTATATTTATATTACATATTTTTCATCTTTTTACCTTCAGGTCTTTGCATATATTATAGCTTTCAGGTCTGTGTATTTTATGGAATTCCTGAGTTTGTGAATAAGTTGGTCTCTATTTACATCTGTTCTGCTTATCTTTTCTTGGACACTTTTCCTTCTGTTTGTTTATTTTGTCTTATTCCTATGTGTTTGTTTTTGTTTTACCTTCTACTTTATCATTATTCTTTAAGAGCCTGTTTATTTTCTAATGAGAGACAGAAAAGAAGTACATCCAGATGGGAGTGGAGGAGGGAAATATCTTCGAGGAGTAGAGGGAGGATAAACTGTAATCAGGATATATTTTGTGCTTTAAAATATTTAGCTTATTTAAAAAAAAAACCACTGTCCACCTGTGTCTTATAAGATCACAACGGATTAAATTTAGAAGGCAACAACAATGCTACCCCCAGAAAGCCGACAAACTCATGGAAACTGAACAGTCAACTACTGAACCACACCTGGGTCAAAGAAGAACGTAAGAAAGAAATTAAAGTCTTCCTTGAAATTAATGAAAATAAAGAGACAACATACTCAAACCTATGGGACACAATGAAAGCAGTGCTAAGAGGAAAGTTCATAGCACTAAGTGCCCACTTAAATAAAACGGAGAAAGCATACAAAGGAGACTTAACAGCACACCTGAAAGCTCTAGAAAAAAAAAGAAGCAGATGCACCCAGGAGGAGTAGAAGACTGGAAATAATCAAACTCAGGGCTAAAATCAACAAAATAGAAACACAGAAATCAATCCATAGAATCAATGAAGCAAAAAGCTGGTTCTTGGAGAAAATCAACAAGATCGACAAACCCCTATCCACACTAATTAAACGACAGAGAGAGAACACGTAAATAAATAATATCAGAAATGAAAAGGGGGACATAACCACAGACACAGAGGAAATTCAGAGACTCATTAGATCTTACTACAAAAGCCTGTATGCCACAAAACTGGAAAATGCAAAAGAAATCGTCATTTTTTTAGATAAGTACCATATGCCAAAGTTAAACCAAGACCAGGTGAACAATCTAAATAGACCTGTTAGTCCTGAAGAATTAGAAATTGTTATCAAAAACCTCCCTTCCAAAAAAAGCTCAGGACCAGATGGTTTCAATGCAGAATTCTACCAGAACTTCCAAGAAGAGCTAATACCTATAACCCTTTAGGTATTTCACAATATAGAAACAGAAGAGTCTTGCCAAATTCCTTTTATGCAATCACTCTGATACCAAAACCTCACAAAGACTTAACCAAGAAAGAGAATTACAGGCCAATCTCACTCATGAACATCGACACAAAAATTCTCAATATAATACTGACAAACCGAATCCAAGAACACATTAGAAAAATTATCCATTATAATCAAGTAGGCTTCATCCCAGGGATGTAGGGCTGGTTCAACATATGCAAATATATCAATGTAATCCATCATATAAAAAAAACTAAAAGAAAAAAACCTTATGATCATTTGATTAGATGCTGAAAAAGCATTCGACAAAATTCAACATCTCTTTATGATAAAGGTCTTGGAGAGATTAGGGATACAAGGGCCATACCTAACTATAATAAAAGCTATTTACAGCAAGCCAACAGCCAACTATAAATTAAATGGAGAAAAACTCAAAACCATCCCACTTAAATCAGGAACATGACAAGGCTGTCCACTCTCTCCATACCTCTTCAATATAGTGCTTGAAGTTCTAGTAATAGCAAAAGACAACATAAGGGGATCAAGAGGATTCGTATTGGAAAGAAAGAAGTTAAACTTTCATTATTTGCAGATGATATGATAGTACACATAAGCCACCCCAAAAATTCTACCAAAGAAGTCCTTTAGTAATGTGGCAGGATATAAGATCAACTCCAAGAAATCAGTTGCCTTCCTATACACTAAGGGTAAAGAAGCAGAAAGGGAAATCAGAGAAGCATCACCTTTCATGATAGCCACAAAAAGCATAAAATATCTTGGGGTAACTCTAACCAAGGAAGTGAAAGATCTATTTGACAAGAACTTTAAGTCTTTGAAGAAAGAAATTGAAGAGGACACCAGAAAATGGAAGGATCTCCCTTGCTCTTGGGTTGGGAGGATCAACATAGTAAAAATGGCAATTCTACCAAAAGTAATCTATAGATTCAATGCAATCCCCATCAAAATTCTTAACAGACCTTGAGAAGACAATAATCAACTTTATATGGAAAAACGTAAAACCCAGGATAGCCAAAGCAATCTTATACAATAAAGGATCATCTGGAGGCATTATCATCCTTCAAACTCTATTACAGAGCTACAGTATTGAAAACAGCTTGGTATTGGCATAAAAAGAGAGAAGTCGACCAATGGAATCAAATAGAAGACCCTGACTTTAACCCACAAACCTATGAACACCTGATTTTTGATAAAGGAGCTAAAAGTATACAATGGAAGAAAGAAAGCATCTTCAACAAATGGTGCTGGCACAACTGGATGTCAACCTGTAGAAGAATGAAAATAGACCCATATCTATCACCAAGCACAAAACTCAAGTCCAAATGGATTAAAGACCTCAATATCAGTCCGAACAGACTGAACCTGATAGGAGAGAAAGTGGGGAGTACTCTAAAACACATGTGTACTGGAGACCACTTCCTACGTATAACCACAGCAGCACAGACATTAAGGGCATCATTGAATAAATGGGACCTCCTGAGACTGAGAAGCTTCTGTAAAGCAAAGGACATGGTCACTAAGGCAAAAAGGCAACCCACTGACTGGGAGAAGATCTTCACCAACCCCGCAACTGACAAAGGTCTTATCTCCAAAATATAAAAAGAACTCAAGAAACTAGACTGTAAAAGGCTAATCAACCCAAGTAAAAAATGGGGCACTGAGCTGAACAGAGAATTCTCAACAGAAGAAGTTCAAATGTCCAAAAGACACTTAAGGTCATGCTCAACCTCCTTAGAGATCAGGGAAATCCAAATTAAACAACTTTAACATACCATCTTACATGTGTCAGAATGACTAAAATCAAAAGCACCAATGATAGCCTTTGCTGGAGAGGTTGTGGAGTAAGGAGTACACTCATCCATTGCTGGTGGGAATGAAAACATGTGCAACCACTTTGGAAATCAGTGTGGTGGTTTCTCAGGAAATTCGGGATCAACCTACCCCTGCACCCAGCAATACCACTCTTGGGAATATACCCAAGAGATGCCCTATCATACAACAAATGTATATGCTCAACTATGTTCATAGCAGCATTGTTTGTAATAGCCAGAATCTGGAAACAACCTAGATGCCTTTCAATGGAAGAATGGATGAAGAAAGTATGGAAATATATACTCAGCAGTAAAAAACAATGACTTCTTGAATTTTGCATGCAAATGGACGGAAATAGAAAACACTATCCTGAGTGAGGTAGGCCAGACCCCAAAGAAGGAACATGGGATGTACTCACTCATATTTGGTTTCTAGCCATAAATAAAGGACATTGAGCCTATAATTCACAATCCTAGAGAAGCTAAATAAGAAGGTGAACCCAAAGAAAAACATATAGTCATCTTCCTGGATATTAACCTTTATCAGGCGATGAAAGGAGGCAGAGACAGAGTCCCACATTGGAGCACCAGACTGCAACCCCAAGGTCCAAATCAGGAGCAGAAGGAGAGAACATGAGCAAGGAACTCAGGACCGTGAGGGGTGCACCCACACACTGAGACAATGGGGATGTTCTATGCGGAACTCACCAAGGCCAGCTGGACTGGGTCTGTAAAAGCATGGGATAAAACCGGACTCGCTGAACATAGCGGACAATGAGGACTGATGTGAAGTCAAGAACAATGGCACTGGGTTTTGATCCTACTGCACGTCCTGGCTTTCTGGGAGCCTAGGCAGTTTGGATGTTCACCTTACTAGACCTGGAAGGAGGTGTGAGGTCCTTGGACTCCCCACAGGGCAGGGAACCCTGACTTCTCTTTGGGCTGGTGAGAGGGGGGCGGTTGATTTGGGGGAGGGGGAGGGAAATGGGAGGCGGTGGCGGGGAGGAGATAGAAATCTTTAATAAATAATAATAAAAAAACGAAAACAAATGGGGTCAGGGATTTAGCTTACTGGTAGAGCACTTGCCTAGCAAACACAAGGCCCTGGGTTCGGACATCAGCTTCGAAAAAATAAGATAAAATAACATAAAAGAAAACAAACTCTTTTTTCATTTTACATACCAATTCCAGTTTCCACTTGCTACCATCTTGCCATCCCCTCCACCTATCCTGCAGCCCACCCCACTTTCACTCCACAGAGAGGGTAAGGCACATTGCTTTTGGGGAAAATCCAGGGCCCTCCCTCCTTTATCTAGGCTGAGCAAGGTATCCATACAAAGAGAATATGTTCCAAAAAGTCAGTATAAGCAGTAGGGATAAATCCTGTTGCCACTTCCAGTAGCCCCACAGTCTGCACCAGTTATACAACTATCACCTACATTCAAAGGACTAGTTTATAACTATGCTGGTTACTTCCCAGTCTGGCTGGAGTTGGTGCACTCCCATTAGCTCAAGTAAACTGTTTTAGTGGGTGTCCCCATCATGGTCTTGACCTCTTTGCTCATATTCTCACTCCTCCCACTCTTCAACTGGACTTTGGGAGCTGTGGGACTCTGCCTCTGTTTCCATCAGTTGCTAGATGAAGGTACTATGGTGACATTTAAGATATTCATCAATCTGACTACAGAACAAGGCCAGTTCAGGCAGCACCTCCTCTATTGCTTAAGGTTTTAGCTGGGGTCATCCTTGTGGATTCCTGGGAATTTCTCTAGTGTCAGATTTCTTGTTAGCCCCATAATGGTTCTCTCAATCAAAATATTCCGTTCTTGCTCTTATCTCTGTCCTGCCATCTCGACTATTCTGTTCCCTTAAGTTTTTCTCCCTCCTCCCCTTCTGCCCTCCTCTTCCCTTTCCATTCTCCCTTCTCCTCCCACCCAATGCTCCTAGCTCAGTTGGTAGAGCATGTGACTCTTATAATTCTTTTAATAAAAGAATAAAAGATAATGTAAGGCAAATCTTAACTCTGCTCATATTCACATTGCTTAGAGAAGAATCAAAATTTCTCACAATAATATATAATGAAACCCCAATACTCATTTTGAACATATAATCTAAAGGTCAGTCATGAAGAGTAATTTAAATGGAGAACAGTGCACTTAAAATTAATTGGGATGTAATATACTCCAGGAAAAAGAAATGGGAAATGCAAGGAAATAACTAACTCCAGTCTTTTTCACTCTTTTACTACAGAAAAATTTCTAATATACATTTTTTTTGTTTTTTTTTTTGATACAAGGTTTCTCTGTAGCTTTGATGACTTATACAATTTTTACCATGTCATTACTTCACATAAAACCCATCGTGACTCCCCATGAATTAAGATAACACCTGAATGTTCTAACCTGTGAAAAATTGGTTAGTTAGGATAAAAATGAATGCTCATGAATTATACATTTAGAAGTTTGAAGTTTAAGGTCATGGACATATGCTGATGTGTCTTAAGAAGAGAGTGGAACTCTCAGAAATTTTTTTCTAAAAGGTTAATTTTCATGGGGAGAAAGAATACTAACATGGGACTATTTAAAAATTTATGTAAGCAGTGAATATTAAATAAAACATTGTATTCAGAGGAGTAATTGATGTGCAAGCAAAAATTGGCAGTGAGTTATGTACAGTAAAGAACTGAGGATTCTGCAATCTTTGAGATATAGAAAAGGTGATGACAATTGGTTTAGGTTCTTTCAAAATGTGCAGGCATATAGGTGAAAATATTTTTGTTGTTGTTATACAGAAGCATTGTCTCTGTTTTATGCAAATGGAGTAGTCCAGTTAGTAATTGGAAAAGTAGTCCCATATGTCAGAATAAAATTCTATGAGCTGCTATAGGATACTCAGAAGTTAAATTCATATATTAACAAAGCAAAGGAAACAAAAAATACAGTAGAAAAAGAGAGATAAGGGGAGAGGAAGGATATGAATAAAATTGCCATAGAAAGTTAGTTTGAAACTTATTGTTCTCATTATGTTATGTTGATGGCATACTAGGACCATATTTTTCTCAAAACTAGAAATGTGTCACTAATGACTATAATTATTTTCAAGTGCTAACTTTCTGTGTAGTTATGAAGTGGTGGATAGGTTACTTAAAAATGTTCTGCAATGAAATGATGACATATCATGCTAAAAATATATACTGCTTAACTTCATTGTCAAATTATTTTGATCTTAAAATGTTTCTCATAAAGGTTCAAAGTACATATTCACATTTTTGTGTTAAGACTTTTCTAAATAAAGTCCCTTCCCAAATATCACCTCTAAGCATATTAGCTATTTTAATTCTCATACAATCTTCAGTATCTCTCTGACGGAAGAATGGGAGACACAACAATCAATGAATGCCTATTAAATCCTAAACAATTAAACAAGCAAGATCGGGGTCAGTAGCTGTTTTTGGTCATCTTCCAATTTGCTTTCAGTAACATTTCCTACTCAAATATAGTACATAATTCCTGTAAAAAGAACAAAGTCATTTCCTGAATTTACTCTGAAAGTCAAATGCAAAATTGGGTTATGAACTTGGCCCAGATTTTATTTTCATTATCTATGTGATGTTCATAAGTAACTTGACATCTGTAAAATTTAGCTCCCTCAAACAAAGATTTTTAAAATGTGGGATATAAAGAATCCATCAAAACTATTGTATAACATTTAATAGTTTAGCATGTTAAAAGGTAGTTTTGTGAAATATATGGGGCTAATTTACTGCTAAACCATTGGTATATCAGAGAATATTTGGTACAAAATGAGTAATAAATATTTAAGAATGAATTAATGAATTTGATTTTATGTTACTCTAAAGTCATTGAATTTTTATTTTAAAATTTAAAAATATGCAAAATAAGTATGACACTAAAAGATATTTATAAATCAAATTAGTTGTTTTGAGTGATAAACATCAATCACATAAAACAGAAAACTCTGAAAGATAAATGAGAGGAGCTTTCAGCAGCCTATATTCTCTTCATTGTATATTTTAACATATATAAAAATGAAACATAAAAAAGTAAAATCTTGAAAATATTTTAATTTATTCTACCTATATTCATTTTTAAAATAAAACAAAATATCTTTTTTTCATTTTACATACCAATCCCAGTTCCCACTCATTTCCCTCCTTCCATTCCCTCTACTTCCCCCCACCCCAACCCCATCAACTCCTCAGAGAGGGTAAGGCATATTGCTTTGAGGAAAGACCAAGGCCCTTCCTCCTTTTCTAGGCTGAGCAAGGTATCCATCAAAAGAAAATGGGATCCAAAAAGCCAGTACAACAGTAGGGATAAATCCTGGTCCCACTGTCAGTGACCAGTTTGCCCCAGCCAGACAAGCTGTCACCCACATCCAATGTTTCCAGTTTGGCCCTATGCTAGTTCCTTCCCTGCCTGGCCAAAGTTGGTGAGCTCCCATTAGCTCAGGTAAACTTTTTTAGTGGGTGTCCCCATCATGGTCTTAACATTATATTCTTAAACTTCTAACTGAAGTGTAAATTATTTCCATAATCAAACACAATGAGTTCCTTGCGTATCAGCTGTGCTACCTATGACTATTGCACAACAGATATATTTAATGTGGGAGCTTAGATACTCAGGAAAACTTTTATGTGAATAAATGCTATTAATCATTCTGTTTTAGTTTATCTCTGAATGAAATGAAATGAAACAATACCATTAGACAATGATTTTCCTTTTTCATAAATCAATGTTTTCTTCTTGCTCTTACTTAAATTACAAAGTGAATGTTATTTTAAAGGCTTATGGGTTACAGTGAGTCAGATGGTTTTATTTGAACTCATTTTGATCTTTCCTTATTAATTATATTATATTCTAATTTGTCAATATTGCTTTTTATACACAACACATAATTGGGTATCTTTTTTTTAAGCTTCAGTATGGTATCTGTTAGTCTGTTTAAACCATTCATAGTTGTTCTTATTTATTATAGTTTAGTTGATAGTAATTACTTTTCATAATTATTTTTCTGTTAATTATATCTTTTTTGATTTTTGTTCTTTTCAGAGTTCTTTTATCTTGTCTGGTTTTAATTCTTTATTTAATTCAATTTTTTGTCTTCTTAGCATAAATATTACACTTCCCTTAAAATGGTTTTAGCGGTTTCTGTAGAGTTTGCAATATAAATTTATAGGTGAGTTCATAAAACAATTTACAAACATTATATTATTTCACAAGGAATAAGGTAATTTATAACAGAATGTTCTTTATATCTATCTCCTCCTTTTTTCTTTTCTAACATTTCAGTAGTTTAAAAATTATTGTACTCTATAATTTTCTATTTCTACAACTTTGAAGTGGTTATTTTTTCTTTATTTTTGGAAACCTCCATACATCCATATATTTGATCTTGATCCTATCTGCCCTCATTCCCCTCCTCCAACTGCCCATAGGCTCCCCACTATCACTTCTTACACTCAATGCCATGTCCTTACTTTGTATGTTTTGTTATTTATTGAAGACATTGAGGTCATTTTGTGCTGTCCGTATGTGCAGGCATGTGGAGTCATTCACAGTAGATCAATTAACATATCAATGTCTACACTCATAATGGAAAGTAACTCTCTCTCCTTTATCAGCCTTCAACTGCCAATAGCTCTTTGGCTAGAGCTTGAGCTTCAGGATCCCTTCCACTCCCATGACAGAATTTTTATATAGGTTGATGTTGTACAGGTCATGTGTATGTAATCGCAGATGCTATGAGTTCTTGTGTGCAACAAAGATGTCATATATATCCGGAAATAAGAATTTTACAGCACTCTTCCCCATTTTGTACTTATTACATTCTTCCCTCCCCATAATCCATGATATTCTCTGAGCATTGGTGATGTGAGTTTCATATAGGTGTCCCATCTATGGTTGAGCTCTCAAGTTGCTTATTTTGCACTTTGAAGAGTAATAATCTTTGCATTAACCACTACCCACCATAATCAAAGGCTTCTCTGTCCAAAGTTGAAAGCAGCAAAATTCTATGAATATAAACATAAAAATTTAGAATGCAGTCTGGAAACATGAACATTTATATATACAACATCAATAACTTCTTTCTTGGAGATTATGGTTTCTACACCATAGTTTTTTGAGCATATTTATAATACCAAACACATATTTTCTCCTAAACAGTAGGCATATAATCCAATTCAGATCGAGATAGCAGTTGGTTACTGTCATAAAGTCACGGAACTCTTGTACCAGTGATTATATTTTTCCTAGTCTTATGGTGTGGGAACTTTATATATATACTGCTTTTATTGGTTAATAAAGAAGCTTTTGGGGCATATGATGGAGTAGAATAGAGCAAGGCAAAATTCCAAGCAGAGTCAGAGAGACACCATGTAACTGTTGAAGGAGGCAGAAGCCTCATAATCTTACCGGTAGACCATGAGCCTTGTGGTAAAATTTAAAATAATAAAAACGTGTTAATTTAAGATGTAAGAGTTAATCAAAAGCCTGGGTTAATGGGCCAAACAGTGTTGTAATTAATATAGTTTCTGTATAATTATTTCACGTCAAGGAGGCTGGGAAATGAATGAGCAGTTTCTATCTACAAAATGCAGGGACCAGTGTTCAGTAAAACATGACCATTGACCCTCTTTTTTCCCAGCAGCCTGCATAGCACCTGTGACACCTACTCATAGAGAAGGTTTCCTGGTGCATTCAAGACTAATGTCTCTGTGCCCAGCAACGATTTTGATATCTTGACAATAGTATTTTACCAGCTAGTTCTTGATGGAGGTGGGTCCTGTATCTTATCTGTTGCTTTCATTGGTTAACTAATAAAGAAAACTGCTTGGCCTGATAGGACAGAAAATTAGGTAGGTGGAGTAGACAGAACAGAATGCTGGGAGAAAGAAGCCGGGTCAGGTAGTCACCATGATTCTCCCACCCGACACAGACGCATGTTAAGATCTTCCCTGGTAAGACACCTCATGGTGTTACAGGGATATTAGAAATGGGTTAGATCAATATGTAAGAGCTAGCCAATAAGAGGTTATAACTAATGGGCCGGGCAGTGTTTAAAAGAATACAGTTTCCATGTAATTATTTCGGGTATATAGCTAGCCGTGTGGGCAGCCGGGTGCCAGGAACGTAGCCCGCTGCTCCTATTACATCAAGTTCTGGTATGCAACCAAGAGCAATACTGGCAGTGGCTGAGGAGGTAACCTTTATCTCACACTGAAATTTTGATACAACCCTTGTCTTTTGGTAACATTATTGTTCACTGATGTTATATTCTTTTGCATAAACTATTTACACACACACACAGTGGTAGAGTTTCATGAGGCTTCTTCATATGTCCTTAGTTTGGATTGACCCATAACAGATTTTTCTTTTCTCTACCCACTTCCCTTATCCTAGTTTAAGGATCTCTTTATTTCCTTTTATATTCCTAGAATCCATCCAATTGTCTTTTGGGGACAAAGTGACTTCACTATGAAAAACTTTTCCCATGTTATGATTTTATTTTTCTTTACAAATGAGTAACATTAGATTGTGACTATGTACAACAATTTTATTATTCACTTGTCAGATGATGGACATCTTGGTGGAATCCATTTCCTAGCTGTTGTGAATACAGCATTAATGAATATGATTATGTAAGTATTTCTGTACTAAGATAGAAAGCCCTCTGAATGTAGGCCCAGGAACTGTATAGCTGGGTCATAAGATAAATCTATTTCTATTTTTTTAAAGAAATGTCCAAACTGCTTTCCAGAGTGGGTTTACTAGTTTCACTCCAACCTATGGTATGTAAGGGACATGCTTTCCCTTCATCCATGCCAGCTTTTGTTCTTATTTGTTTCTTTAATAAAGTCGTGGTGATTATATGTTCTCCTCAAAGATCCTAATTTGACTTAATATACACTGAAACAGAAGAAATTATGGCTGGTTCTGGTAACTTGACAGCTACTTAGGGTTAATAAAGTCATGAATCTTAGATAAGATATTTAGTGAAACAGTTATTATAAGGCTTATCAATAATATCTGAATCAAGAGTTCTGGAGAAAAGATTATATGGACCTCATTCATCTAGTGAGCTATGGTCTAGACTAGAAGTAAAACAATGAACAGGTAAAATTCTGCCTACCTTGCTTCAATCTAGGACCCAGAACTTGAATGTAAATCCACTCTTTCTGTATCTTCAATATGACAGCTTACAAATTTAACTCAATATCATTGTGGTGGTTGGATTGAATTTGGACATTTAATCCTTAGTTGGTGGTGTTATTGGGGGGGGGGGCAATTAGAAGATGTGGCCCTGCTAGAGGAAGTATGCCAAAAGGGGCAGCCTAAGAGAGTTTAAATCCTCGAACCATTCTCAGTTTGTTCTCTTCACGTCATGCTTACAGTTCAAATTGTGATTTCTCAGCTTCCTGTTCCTGCCACCAGACCTGATGCTTGACACCATGATTCTCATTCACTGTCAGGCACTCTAATATGCCTGGAGTAATAAGCCAAAATAAACTCTCTTCTTTAAGTGGCTGTGATCAATTATTCTATTACAGCAACAGAAAAATAACTAATAAAGATGTTGGAATCAGAAACTGGGCTGTTGTTGTAAAAAACCTGACCATAGTTTTTGAAGAAATATGTAAGTCTTTGGAACTTCGTGTCAACTTTATTGACCTATGCAGATATGTTTGGGAGACTTGGGTTCCATGGACCTTTAAGAATGAGGCAAACAACACTTTAATACTGCGGACATATTTACTTCAATATCAGTGTGTTTTTGTACATGAATGGAACTGAAAAGGTCTAACTTAAGATCAGTGAAGTCATGACAGGCTGCAAACTAACAATACTGATTCTAAGCCTTACCATTACAATAACTAGGAAAAGCCACTAACCATACCCTGGGGGGGGGGAACCAATCAGAACTTGTCAGGAGCTGTTTCCTCCTAAAATTATTACAGGAACCATTGCCCTGGGGAGTCTGCAGAGAACCCCACACCCCTAATTGTGTTAAGAAACCGTTCTATTGACAGAGCCTACCCCACACTCAATTAGTTGTTAATAGAGAGCTATCTGTTAGAGGAACCCGCCTCACATTCCAAACTATCTAGAGAACTAGGTGTGTCAACCTGTGAACTCCTGGCCTACATGACCTGACCGAACGTAACCTCCTGGCCTACATGACCGTGGACCATGCAGCAAGATTCCATGCCCCCGCCCCATCCCAAGCCAAACTCCTTATCCTATATAAACTGTAACCTGTCTCTAATAAACGGAGGCTTTGACAAGAACCCCCGCTTAACCTCCTTCTTCTCTCTTATCCCATTATCTTCCAGATAGTGCCTCTCCGTGACCCTGGAATAACTGAACTGCCAGGTGGGTCACAACCCCTAGACTAAGTAACCCACCCAAAGGCGGTTTATAGTGGTGCCCAAACCAGTGACTCGGAGCGCGGCCAACTATCAGACGACGATGGGAGGTCCCGGGACAACAACAAGAAGAAAAAAGAAGATTCTGCGGCTGTAGAACTCAGACAGATCTGCAGAATGAGGTAGGCGCAGGATCACTGTCGTCCAAAAAGATATGGGACTTTCAGAGGAAGAGAAATTCGTACAGGAATTTAATCAATCAATCAGGGAGAGAGGAGTAAGAGTCAAAAAGAGAGATTTATGTGTTTGCTTTATGTGTTTGCTTGCGTACTCAAAAGGGAGTCCCTCGAGATGCGAGAAGTTAGGGTACAATCCACACAGCTATGCCTGCCAAGCAGGCTGGCTGCTAGGGCTAGAGAGCCTGTCTTTAACCCCCTGCCATATGGAGTGAAAGCTGACAGGCAGGTTTGCTATAAAGGAATCTAGACTCAAAAAGCCGCAGCTTCATTCAGGACAGTAAATATGCTTCTTTTCCATTTTAAAAATCTTGCTTCTTGGTCAAAAATCTTTAGTTTGTAGGTGTATAAGTTTATATCTAAGGTAGATTAATTTCAGTACTGTGGTTCTGTAAAAAAGTTTTAAAATCAAAGATTGTGATACATTCAGAGGATTTTAAAAATTGTTTAGGCTATCTTGAGTTTTTATTTCTTTCGTATAAAGTTGAGGTTTGTTCTTTTGAGTTCTGTAAAAAGTTTTGCTATAATTTTAATGAACATTTACATTAAATCTGTACATGAGTTCTGTGAGAAATGTTGCTATAATTTTTAATGGACATTTACACTGAATCTGTAGATTGTTTTCAGTGAAATTGTCATTTTTGCTGTGTCTCTTCTACTTTCCCAAGAAAATAGGAGATCTTTTTATTTTCTAATGTCTTAAATTTTTTCTTAAAAGAGTTAAAGTTCTCATACAAGTTTTTCCATTTGTATGGCCCGCTCTTGGGTGGGAGTTGTATTGTTTTAGCTTGAGGTCCTTCCCTGCTGCTAAGTGTGGCTTCTTATACTTGTTTAATAAAATGTTTATTGGCCAGTAGCTAGGCAGGAAGTATAGGTGGGGCAACAAGAATTCTGGGGAGAGGGACGTTTCAGTCTGAAGTGGTCACCCAGACATAGAGAAATCCAGGCATAGAGCAAGCAAGATGTATAAGAAACAAATCTTTATAGGGTAAAACCATTGTCCCACAGCAATGGAAATCTTCCCAAGATTCCCACTTTAGTTTCCTACACTTACCTGGTATACACTAATTCTCAACCAATTCTGTAGAATGACTGTTTAAGTCTTCCTACCAGTTTGTTTTCATTTCTGTTTTTTGTAAGGTAAAGTCAATTGTCAGTCTTTCCATTTGCCTGTTTTTCATGTGATTTAAATTTTTGATGCGTATAAGAAAAGGAGTTTATTTTAATTTTGTTCATATTTTTCTTGCTTTACTTTTTCACCATTTGCTGATTAAATGAGCATTTTTCCATAACTCTGTTGGTAGCTGATTTTCCTTGTTGTATACACCTATTTTTATTTTATCTTGTTTAGATATGTATAGAAAGTTTTTTCTTTAAAGCATTAATATTCAACAGCTCATTTCATACCAAAAGTAAATATACATATTTAATTGCAGAAGTAGAAGCTCTTAAAATAGTACCTATAACTGTACACAGACTTAAAATTGGCCAAACTGAATGCTATATAGAAGCAGTTATTTGTTTTCCTCAATCACACAAATATGTTTCAAAAGAAGCTTCCTGTTTTAACTATATAGTAGGCAAAATGAAGCAAATTTCAAAGAATTGGAAAAAAAGTATAAATTTATTCACAGTGTTCTTTTTTTAAAATTAAAGGAATGGAACTACCTTTAATGAATATACTACCATATAAAATCAATTTATTATTTTTAGTTAGACAAAATGCTCTTAGTCTTAAATAGCAGTTCTTATAAGTTCTTAAATGATATTTTGATGACTTTTAAAATTTTTCTTTGTTTTTAACAGCATTGTGCACATATACAATACATAAATATGAAACTACTGCTACTTTTGCCTCTGGTATACCCTAACCTCATTATCTTTTTTTTAAGTAAGTAAAACCATATGAATACTAAAAAAATGAAATACGACTTTTTTTTGTGCTTTAGTTATTATTTTGTTGTGGTGATAAAACTCCATGACTAAGGCAACTTACAGAAGAAAGAGTGTAACTGGGCTTATGGTTTCAGATATAAACAGTAGAATCCATCATGACAGAGAAGTTTGACAGTAGATAGGAGATGTGGTAATAGGAACAGAAAGCTTCAAGCTCATATATTTAACTACACTAGGAATCAGAGGAAAAAAAACTGCAAAACCCTCAAGGAGTTAAACCTCAGAGTTTTACCGCAATGACATATAAACCATCTAAACCACCCTAAACAGCACCAGTGACTGAACACCAAGTATTCAAATTTCCTGAGAATTTGGGGGACACTTGTTATTTAAACCACCACACTTTATTTTCTGTTCTACCCAGTCTCATGGCCACATCAAAAGGCAAAATTCATTTACTACAAACACAGTCTTTCATGATAACAACCATGTTTAAAAGTCCAAAGTGTCTTCCGAAATTCAAGGCAATGTCTTAATTTTAACTTCTTGAAAATTCAAAATGAAAATCACATACTTTCCATGTATAATAGCATACAATATCTATTACCATTCCAAAATTAGAGGAATGGAGATATATTAAGGAAATACTATACTAAAGCAAGAATAAAACTGAGCAGAGTAAATATTCTAGCAGAGTAAACATTCATATCCTTAATTCACATGTGATGTTTTAATCTCAAAGGGCCCCACTGTGCCTTCTTTGCTCCCTGAATCATAAATTTGGGGGAGGGGGTTCTACCTCATGTATAAAGATTTCATTGGCAGACTTCCAACACCTCATAAATCTCCAAAATCATGGAGACTCCATAGGAATCCACACCTTACTTCATGTAATGGGCCCAGCTTCATGTAAGAGTCACTTGGGGCCTCTTTTCCTCTTAGGACTTTTATGCATGTCACATGCTGCCTGACTTTAGAAGCTCTCTAACATCATGAAGAAATAACTTCCTTCTTACATATTTTATACCCCTAAAACCAATAAAACATACACAATACTGCCAAGTTCAGATACTACCTTGGGATAGATCCTGACTCTTTTTCATAAATCAGAAGCTTAGCTTGGTGGGGTCTTGCCCTGAGGACACATTTCCATTTATTTCTTGCAGGGCATGAGATCTCTCCTTAGTTCTGTTAATCTTCTTATCTCTTTTAGTACAGGCATAGATTTCAAAATTAATATTCATTGTCTTATTTTACATGGGGCTGTATAAGAGCTATTAATCATAACTATTCCACAGAGTTAATATTATGTTGCTTTGAAATTGCCTCTTCCAAAGAAATTAATTCATTACATTTTAATTAGTGTTTCGTACATTCTTAGGAAATGGACAGAGGGCAGACACATTCTTTGTCAAAATATTGCAAGAATGGCCTCTAGCCTAGGTACTAATATTGTTCCCCTCTGAAGCCTCCTGAGCTTTACCTTCATGATCTTCATTGCTACAAATACTGCTGTATTCTTTTTTCTTTTTGTTATTTTAAAACAATCTTTTTTAAATTTTATGTACCAATCCCAGTTCCCTCTCCCTCCTCTCCTCCTGCTCTCCCCCCATTTCCCATCCATTACTCCAAGAGGGTAAGTCCTCCCATGGGGAGCTAACAAAGTCTGCCACATTACTTGAGGCAGGACCAAGACCTTCCTCCCTGTATCTAGATTGAGCAAGGTGTCCCTCCACAGGAAAAAGGCTCCAAATAGCCAGTTCATACACTAGGGATAAATCCTGTTCCCACTATCAGTGGGCCTACTAACTGCCAAAACCACACAACTGTCACCCTCATTCAGAGGGCCTAGTTCGATCCTCTCCAGGCTCCTCAACTGTCATCCCACAGCCAGTGAGCTCCCATTATCTCAGGTCAGTTGTTTCTGTGGGTTTCTCCATCATGGTCTTGACCCCTTTGTTCATATAATCTCTCCTCCCTCTCTAAAACTGATATTCAGGAGCTTGGCCTATTTCTTAGCTGTGGATCTCTGCATCTGCTTCCATCAGTTACTGGATGAAAGTTCTATGCTGACAATTAAGTCAGTTATCAATCTGATTACAGGCTAAGGGCAGCTAAGGCACCCTCTCCACTATTGCTTAGGGTCTTAGCTGGAGTCATCCTTGTGGATTTCTGGGAATTTCTCTAGTGCTAGTTTTCTTTCTAGCCCCATAATGGCTCCCTCAACCAAAATATCTCTTTCCTTGTTCTCCCTCTCTGTCCTTCTCTTAACTCTCCCTTCCCAGTCCTTCATGCTTTCCTCCCTCTTCCTCTTCTCTCCTACCTACTTTCCATCTACCCTCCCTTCCCACACCCCCACTTTACTCAGAAAATTTTGTCTATTTCCCCTTCCCAGGGAGTTCCATGTATGTCTCTCTTATGGTCCTCCTTGTTTCCTGGTGCTGTGGGAACTTCTTCAGCCAATAACCTTTCAGATTAGGGTAGTCGTTAACCTGGTTATGGGGGAAGGTCCATTGAGATGCCCTCTACACCATTTTAGGAGTCTTAGCTGAGGTCATTCCGGTGGATTTCTAGTATAATTTTTTAATTAGTGACTGATGGAGTAGGGCCTAGCCCATTATCGGTGGTGCCTTGTTATAATATGAGCGGCGGGGCTGCGTCCTCAGCACCGCGGCCTCCTGGCTAGCTTATACCCCAAAATAATTACACGGACACTGTATTCTTTTAAACACTGCTTGGCCCATTATATCTAGCCTCTTCTCGGCTAACTCTCGCACCTGGACTAGCCCATTTCCAATCAGGTGTGTAGCACCCCAAGGCGTGATTACCGGGAAGATTCTAGCCTATGTCCATCCTGGGTCGGAGCTTCATCGCGCATGTCTCAGAGCGCAGAGCTCTTGTGTCCACCCAGGAGAGGGGAGCATGGCGTCTCTGCTCCAGAGAGCAGAGCTGTCGAGTCTGAGATCACTTCCTCTTCCTCCCAGCATTCTGTTCTGTTTACTCCTCCCACCTATGTTTTAACCTATGAGGGCCAAGCAGTTTCTTTATTGCTTAATCAATGAAATCAACAGATTGATATATGACACTCCCACATCACTTCCCCTTTTTCTGTTTAAACAAAAAAAGGAGGCTATAACTTTAACATAGCAAAATTACATATAACAAAACAGTTATCAAGTAAAAGTTACAATATTTACATCTATTATATCTTTATTCATAACTAAGGAAAACTATAACTATCTATATATTCTTTAACTCCATCAAAGACTCCAGAAGGATATAATATTACCCAAGCAAACAAGAAATCCAAAACTCTAGAAATGACAGAGATATCTCGCTGCCTGTACAGTCACCCAAAGTTCCTCTGTACCTTTGGGGCATCAAAACAGTTATCAAGTAAAAATTACAATAATCTTTATCATAACTAAGGAAAACTATAACTTACTATTCTTAACTCCATCAAAGACTCCAGAAAGATACAATATTACCTAAGCAAACAAGAAAAAAGCAACTTTTAAAACTCTAGAAATGACAGAGACATCTCGCTGCCTGTACAGTCACCCAAAGTTCCTCTGAACGTGCAGCACAGAAATTCTTTTCATCCAAGTTACGTCCAAATCTGACACACAGAGCACTGCGCAGTCTGAAAACACGTCTCTGTATGGCGGCAGGAATCTGCCATGCTCTTCCGCCTGCCTAAGCCTGATTCATCAGGGAGCACTGAGCCATCAGCACGGTCTTAGAGCACTCTCCTTCTGATCCCAAGTGGGAACACAAACATCCAGTCCCATAAAAGCCATTGAAATGCTTTAAAGTTCATGCTGGCAGCACAGCCCCAAGAAGCTGCACTTTAAAATGACACAGCATTTTTTCTGCTGCTGTTGCCGAATCAGGAAATCTCTCTACAGCACGCCACCAACAAACAGCAAAAATCTGTGTTAAACTCTCTCTCCCTTATTTTTAAGCCTTCTCAGGTTTTTAAGTGGATTTAGTCCATCACGTTGGGCACCACTCTGTAGTAACTTTTTTTTTGTTTAAACAGATAAAGGGGAAGTGATGTGGGAGTGTCATATATCAATCTGTTGATTTCATTGGTTAAGCAATAAAGAAACTGCTTGGCCCTCATAGGTTAAAACGCAAGTGGGTGGAGTAAACAGAACAGAATGCTGGGAGGAAGACGGAGTGAGCTCAGACTCGACAGGTCTGCTCTCTGGAGCAGAGACGCCATGCTCCCCTCTCCTGGACAGACGCGGGGATAGCTCTGCTCTCTGAGGCACACACGATGAAGCTCCGACCCAGGATGGACATAGGCTAGAATCTCCCTGGTAAGCCACCTCGTGGGCTACACAGATGATTAGAAATGGGCTAGTCCAGGTGCGAGAATTAGCCTAGAAGAGGCTAGATAGAAATGGGCCAAGCAGTGTTTAAAGGAATACAGTTTGTGTGTTGCTATTTTGGAGCATAAGCTAGCCAGGCGGCCAGGGTGCTGGGACACAGCCCCGCTGCTCATATCACTACAGTGCCTTCCCTGGACTGGTGGTGCTGGGGTCTATAAGAAAGCAGGTTGAGCAAGCCATGGGGAGCTAGCCAGTAAGCAGCACTCCTCTATGACTTCTGCATCAGTTATTGCCTCCAGGCTCCTGCCCTGTTTGATTTCCTGTCCTGACTTCCCTTAGGGAAATGTTAGTGATTCTACATATGTAAACCAAATAAACCCTCTCCTTCACCAGTTTGCTTTTGGTAGTGAGGTTTCATTATAGCAACATAAATGAAACTAAGACAAATATTATACCACAGGTTTTTTACTAAATTCTACCAATGAATGATAACAAACCAAAATTTAGATGAGCCAAAAAAAAAAAAATGCTCAAAACGGCTACTGATAGGATGAGAATTCTGACCTTGATATACATAAATGCTTTAAAATTAAACAGGAAATGTGTTTTCTTTTTTAATATAGGGAGACAGATTAGCAGAAACTTTGTAAGTAGTTGTCTTACTTTTCTGATGCAGTAATAGAATTCCTATAATTTTCTAGTGTTGTTTGGGTAGCTTTGGTAAGAGATAGGGGCAGAAAGGTGCTGGGGATCAGTTTGTGGTCTGCTACAGAACTGAGGATGAGACTAGGAGATTGTATTTGGAGGAACTGAGGGAGAGGTGAGTGATAGGCAGTTAGTCTACCTACTTTGCTAACTACAGTAGTTTGAGAGTTCCCAGGGAGTACCTGCTGGAGTTTGGAGCTGGGGGAAATCAATTGGCGCTCAGATGGAAATGTATCCTGGCAGTTGGAAACCAAATAATACCATAAAGTCACAACACACATCAAAACTCACACAGTAGATTTATTGGGAGGACAAAACCAAGTGGGTGACTGGCTCTATTTCACTGGGAAACAGAAGGGAACTGAACAGAAAGTAGGGTTTACATAGAGTTTCTTGAAGATGGGTGTGGAACTTTCTAAGATGATAATTGGAGGGACTTCAAGTTCAGAGCTTGTATTAATCCTATCCATCGAGAGTAAGACTACTACCACAGTTTAGAGCTTTAATTAAATACTGGCCAGGTGAATTGACTCTGGCCAGATCCATACCCAGGTTCCTGGAACATGGCTCAAAATCATAGTTTGTAGTAGCTTAAGAAGGAAAACTCATACTTCATTGCACTTCCCATCAAGTCAAATCATGGGTGAGCATACATGCTGACTTACCTCCATCCTGTAAAATTACCCACATGAGATCAAGGGTATCCTGTGTGTATGGATCACACAAGCTTGTTTAGGGTAATGAAAAACATGTGGCTTATTATTTCCCATAAACAATAACCTCCAGCATTTCAGGAACTGTCTGTCCTTGGGCAAAGGACTTGCAGATCAGACACATTTTTGTTTCATGGATCTCTTAGGCATAGTAATTAAAGCTTAAAATGTAACTTTGGTTCTTACACTTGAGCTTTTAACTCTGTAGGGTTAGGATAGAGTCCAGTCGTTAGGACAGTTAGAGTGTTCTGCTGATGGAACCCAGCAGTACTGAGGTACTCAGGGGAGAGACCTGAGAGGTGTGGTAGTTTGAATGCAATTAGGGATAATCTCATAGGGAGCAGCACTATTAAGAGGTGTGACCTTTTTTTGGAGTGGGTAAGGCATTGTTGGAGGAAATTTCTCACTAGGGGGAGGCATTGAGGTTTCTTAAGCTCAACATACTGCTGAGTTAGTCAGTTGACTTTCTGTTGTGTGCAAGATATAGGACTTTCAGCTACTCCAGCCCTGTCTGCCTGCACACTGCCATTCTTCCCACCATGATGATAATAGACTGAACCTCTGAAACTCTAAGTTAGGCACCCCAATTAAATGTTTTCTTTATAAGAGTTGTTGTCATGGTTGTGGTGTCTCTTTGCAGCAACAAAAACCTTAACTAAGACAATGGGCTTACAGAAGGAAGTTTAGAAGGGGAAAGTATGTATGATTCACTGGAGGTTGGGACAGAGGGGAAGGAAGGCTGTAGCAGGTGTTCTGCTACAGAGCAGTGGATAAAACCAGGGGATCAGATTTGGAGGAATAGAAGGAAAGGTGAAGGTCTGCACTTAGCCTACCTGCTGCCCTGGGTAGAATGGCCTATGAGTTCCCAGGGAGTGCTTGCTGGAGTTGGAGACTGAGATTAAGCAATGAGTTGGGGAAGGAATTTTTTAGTTCCCTCTTCCCAAGTGTTATAAGTTAACAAGATTACTTATCACAATTATGACAAAGATTTGGCAAGTAGAAAGTGGAGATTTGGCTCAGTGTAAAAAGTTTGCCTTGTGCTTCTGAGGTTCTAGGTTTGATCCCCAGAACAAAATAAATCAATGTTCATACAAACACATATAGACATGCGCAGAGACACATAATGTTTGATAAGTGGTAATGAGAGTACCTAGAAAATAAGATTAAGTTTCCTTAGGGGCTATCCAGGTTTTATAGAAAGAATTATCTACATATTTTATTTTGAAGTATGTATGGTTAATTTTGCTAGACATGCTATCATATTAAATTCAGCAGAGAAAGATAAGTGGTTGTTGCACAGAACAGGCAGTCTTAATATAGAGTTCTCAGATAGTAAGAAGGACTGTGTAAGGGTCTTTTTAATGTGACTCATGATTAGTGATGTCCAGAAAACTGAGATGCTTAACGAATAGGTTAGAGAGAAGAATTAGAGATAAAATGTTTCAAATTATTGATATGATATTGAGTACCAGTGAATATAATATCAGGATCAGGACTCTACTAGATAGACATATCTCATGGACAGTAAGAAAACAGAAAAATCTCAATAGTTTTGTATAACACTAGCAAAATTTAGGCTGATAAAATTTATCAATATAAAATTAACATGAATAGGACTAAGCGTCTTTTAAAATTGACTGCAACTTCCATGCAATTTATAACTTTTTAATAACTTTGTTATTAGTGTCTCTTCTAATAAGGTGAAAGAACAAGTTCTCTTGATTGCCCAGGGATACATTGAAAATTCTGAAAGAAGGCTCTCAGATTATTAAATAAATAAATAAATCCACTTAGCATCTGGTTTGGAGAGGTCAAAATGTCAAACATTTTGAGAGCATTTTAGTACTTCCTATACATAGGACCATGTTTTAAAAACTCATACCTGTTTTGAACTTGAATCCAACAAAATAATTTAAGAAATGAAAAGTCTTACTCATTTTTTGGGTTAGTATAGCAACAAATAATATAGATATAACTGGTTGGTGTAATTAATGAACATTTACTACCCACATTTCTGGAGGCTTGGAGATTGTGGAAGTTTGAAAGAAAATGACCCCCAAAGGGAGTGGCATTGTTAGAGGGTATGGCCTTGTTGGAGTATGTATGTGCTTGTTGAAGCAAATGTATCACTGTGGGGGTAGACTTTGAGTTCTACTGTGCTCAAGCTACTCCAAATGACACAGGTCACTTCCTACTTCCCATATGATGTATAGCTCTCAGATACTTCCGCAACACCACATCTGCTTGCACCACCACCATGTCCCACCATGATGATAATGGACTGAACCTCTGAACTGTAAGTGAGATACCCCAATTAAGTGTTTCCCTTATAAGTGTTGCTATGATCATATTATCTCTTCCCACCAATAGAAACCCTAAGACAGAGGTCTAATATCAAAGCTTGGGTAGATCCAGTATCTAGTGAGAACTTATTTCTGGCTATAGATAACCATCTTTTTGGTGTTTATGTGCTTTTTGAAGAATTTAATATATTTTTTTTAAATTAATTACTGTTTTCATTTATTTTACATTCTGACCACAATTTCCCATCCCTCCTTTCCTTCCACAAGCTCCCCCCACCTCCCTCTACCCCCATTCACTTCTTCTGTGCTTCTGTTCAGAAAGCTATAGGCCTCCCATGAGTGTCAACAAAGCATGGCTTATTAAGTTGAGGTAAGACTAAGCTCCTCCCTTTGTATTAAGACTGGGTGAGGTAACCCAGTATGGGGCATAGGTTCCCAAAAGCCAGCTCAAGCATTAGGGACAGGCCCTGATCCCACTGCTAGGATACTCATAAATACACCAGGCCTTGATTCCACTGCTAGGACACTCACAAATTTACCAAGTTACACAGATCCATATATATGTAGAGGGCTTAAGTCAGTTCCAGGTAGGCTCTCTAGCTATCATTACAGAGGTTGTGAGTTCCTGTGAGCCCAGGATAGGTATTTCTGTCTGTTCCTGTGTAATGATATTGAACCACTGACTCTTATAGTTCTTCCTTCCTCATTTCAACAGGATCCCTAGAGCTCAGACAAGTACTTGGCTGTGGATCTCTGCATTTATTTCCATTCAGTTACTGGATGAGGGCTCTATGATGACAATTCAGGTAGTCATCAATCTGATCACAGGAGATGACCAGTTCAAGCACCTGCTATGTTACTGTTTTTATATAGAATAGACTGTAAGAGAAAGAGTTCAAGTTCTTAAGACTCTTGCTTTGAGGTCTCTATCTTCATGACATAGTTAACAACCAATGTCCCATTTCCATACAGGATCACACTGGAGGTTACAGTGATGATATATGTATAATATACATATATATAATAGAAAATATAAAATTGATATATAGAATGATTATAAAGAACTTTATAGTCTATAAGAATAAAATACAAGTTTATACAGTGACATAATAAACTCAACATAAAGAAAATCTGGTAAAATTCAGAGTCTTGGAGGACAATAACATTTTTATAAATTTATTTTTTATTAATTTATAAATAAAAAATAAATTTTTATAAATTACTACTAATATAAGACTATGACATTATGAGTAACTTTATTTTAACAGAAATAAGATTCTAGTTTTATATTAATGTAACATCTCACATTGTAGTTAATTTAAAATATGTAGATGCTCTTATCATAAGACGTAACAGACCCATTTATATTTTTTTATAACTATTTAAATCTTGCATCACATCCTCTTTAGGTAAATAATAATGATTCTATTTTAGAGAAAAGTTTGTTTTCTCCTTAATAAGTATCCATTTATTTTATGAGGGATGATATAATATACATAAAATCTTAGAAGTCAAGAAGTTGAAGCAGCATGAGGCAAGCCTGACTGTACTGTGAGTTACTTATAGGGCAACATTAGCTTATTACTAGGAACTTGTCTCAAAATATGTTTATATATTTTATAAAAATATATTCTATAAAAAGCATTTATTCAAAGCTGATCAACTATATGCGATTACTCCTGGAAGAGTTTTATTCATATACAATGAATACACATTTCATCTGTAGTACTTTTATTTATCATAGTAAGCCTGGAGGTATGAACTATATGTAATAAACAGTTTTATAGTAGATTAACAAAACTCATAAATATATATCTTTTGAAACTTACAAAAATAAATGAGTTATTTAGCAGTCTAAAACATGCAGCCTTAAAGTTTGAAAGAACTGAGTGTTTCCGTATTTTACTTAAAAATGATCAAAACATGTTTGTTTTTTTTATTTTTGGTTTTATTTTATTTCATGAGACAAGATTTCTCTGTGTATCATTACCTGTCCTGGAACTTGTTTTGTAGACCAGATTGGCCTTAAATTCACAGATATGCATCTTCCTCAGTCTCCCGAGTACTGAGATTAAAGGTATGTACATAAAGTCTTAATTTTTGTCTTAAATATCTAGTAGGTATAAGGCTAGATCATCTAATCAATAGATTTGCATAATTTTAGGAATATTATCTTAAATTGAATAAAAATACATATTTATACTGTATGTATGCCTAGTAACTCAGAAAATAGCTGTTTTGTTGAATAGTATTGAAGGTAATAACATTTCCTATGATTTAACCTATGTCTTTTAATTTTAAAAATATTTATATTATTTTTGTAATAATAATTTGTAGAATTTTAACATATTTAATTTGTACAATTACTTTATTTGGTTTTGAGGCAATCAGAAGAGAGCTTCCTTATTGTTACTTCACTTTCTCACTTGATAATGTAACCCAAAGCCATATAAATAGCATGTTTAACACATACACACATGATCAGATATAGACCTGTAGACAGACACAATTAATTTGTTTATCTACAAGAAATTTTTGTCTTTCATCACTATTTTTACTCTATAAATTATCAGCATTTATGGAATAAGTTGAAGTAACCAGCTCAATTGTTAACACAAAAACATCATTAACAATAAACTACTACAGAAGAAGCTAAATATTTTCTTTGACATAGTTGGAGTTTAACTAGAAACTTCTCTACAATCTTCATATTTCCAGAGATTCTATGCAGCTTACAGAGGGAAAAATGTCAAAAACAATCTTACCCAGCTATGAATCCTATGACCTAAGATAATGACATTCCAGGCCCAACATGCTTGCTAGTACAATAGTGGTATCACTGTTATAGTATTAACAAACTGATCTCTGGTTGGATTTAATGATTACTCCAAAAAAGGGAAGTCATACATAGTACTGCAAACCTTGTCAATGGTCCATGGCTGGTAAGTCTTGGGTCATACAGGAAACCTACTACTATTTTGTTAAATGATCACTTTGCCTTCTAAAATACTTTTGTCTATTCCTATGGATTAGTGTTGGCTCAAAGCTTCATCAGAGAATCTTTTTACTGCAGTGGTTAATGTATATACCCATAATTGGCTAAAGTGCTAAGATAATTGATGATAGAATTCAGGGCCATAAAGAGGACAGTTATGTTATCCTATGCAAAGTTCATGAAATATTTCAGAACAGGGACGAGAAAGAATGTGAGAACTATAGGACAGGAAGAGATGCAGAATAAAGATGCCTTCTGTATATGGCATAGACATTGCAACCATGAACTTATTGAAGCTGGGTTTATCTTGTATAAGATTCGTCCCATAAACATATCATCATGGGTGAAAGATGAGCCCATCAATTCTAGCTTCCTGAGGCTACTGTCAGCAATTTGCAGTTGTTTATTATTATTATTATAAAGAACTTTGGGACTTTAAATGTTGTATTAGGTTGTATATAGTTATATTTATGGGACATCTTGAAGAAAACTCAGAAAAGAGAAGTTACATTTTAGTAGTGATTATTTGTGAGTCAAGTAGAAATGGGTTCGATTGTGTTGGTTAATTTTTGTCAACTCAACATAAACATTAGTTATATGGGAAACAGGGAATCTTCACTGAGAAAAAATCTCCCAAGAATTGGTCATTCTGTAAAAAAGTCAAAGGTGGCATTTTCTTGATTATTGATTGATATGGGAGGGCCGGGCCCACTTTTATCAGTCCTACCCATAGGCATGTAGTCCTGGGTTGTATTTAAAAAGCAATCTGAGCAAACTATGAGGAGCAAAGCAAAATTTGCATTTTTCACCCAGGTTTCAGTTTTTCCATCTAGGTTCTGACTTTGAGCTATTGTTTTTGTATCATTGATGATCGATTATAACATATAAGCCAAAATAAACCATCCCCCAAAAGTTATTTTTGGTCAGCGTTTTGTCATAGCAGCTGAGAAACAAACTACAACAGGTATTGCGGTGGTTCGAATAGGAACGACCCTCATAGGTTCATAGATTTCAATGCTTGGTCATTAGGGAGTGAAACTATTTGGCAAAGATTAGAAGACTGGAGTACATGTGGCCTTGTTGAAGAAAGCATGTGTGGGTGTGGGTGCACTGAGGTTTCAAATGTGCAAGTTAAGCCAGGTATTTTCCTGCTTCCTGCCAATTTGAATTTAGAACTCTCAATTACCTCTGCTATGTTTACTGTTCATGATGATAGTGACTATACTTCTGAAACTCAAATGTTTTTCTTTGTAAGAGTTGTTGTGGTCCAACCCCAGAGAATCTTGACAACAAAGAGGACCCTAAGAGAGACATACATGTATTTACATAGGAAGGAGAAAATGGCAAAAATCTCCCGAGTAAACCGGGAGCGTAGGGGCCACTGCAGAGGGTAGAAAGGGATGGGGAGGAAGGGAGGAGAGCAGAGAAAAATGTATAGCTCAATAAAAACAACAAAGTGTATCATGTCATTAAAAGAATATAAAAAAAAGAGTTGTCATGGTCATGGTATCTCTTCACAGCAATAGAACAACATTGACTAAGACAACAAAGCTATTGTCATTTATCCTTAGTATTGTGGCCACAGATATATTGTCTTTCCTCTAGTAAATAACTTCCCACCCATGCTTGGACAAGAAAGTTGTATTAAACTCAATAGATTACACACATATACACAAAGGACATGAAAGACGGGGTAGGGATTTGTTAAGAAGAAATGATCCAGCTGGAGAAAGAGGAGAATTATGGGAGGCACAGAGAAGGAAGATGACTAAAATTTATCATATAAGTGTATAAAACTATCAAATGATAAAATTTAAATATGTTTTTTTCTGTGATACATAATCTTATAGATTCTATGGACAGAATTTTGAATGAGGAAATAAGGAAACAGTAAATGGTCATGTGAGTATCTCCAAAGTTTTACTGAACAGATGAAAACCAAACTGATTTCAAATTAACTTTGTGAGCCTTTAGTAGTTTCCCTTAGGAAGCCTCTGTATCCTCTAAATGCCTCTAACAGGAAGAAGGAGGCTCAGAACTCCAAAAAAAATGAGGAAAGAGAGGTTCATTTAAAATAGGGAAGAAGCAACATAAGCAAATAGAATATGTCAAAAAGTGGGATGTAAAGGAAGGACAGATAAAGGTATGTTTGAAAATGATAAAGGTCAGGAACATCAATAGGAAAATATTGGTCTTTAATGTACTACTAGAAGGTAATTCCAAATTTCATAGAAGATCATTGAACTTTTACATTATCATTTCCATTTCCTGTTGTTATAGGTATTGTCATAATGATAAGCTAATTTCTTTCATGAATATTATCAGCAGAGTAGTAAGAACACACAACAGAGTGATAATTACCCACAGAATTAGATAACTAGGTCGAATTTAAAACCATAGAAGATTTAAGAGACCTATATTATTACCTCCTTGTACATTTACATACTAATGTGACAAAGATAGTCCCTTATACAATATTCAGTAGATAATAAACAAAAAAGCTATATCAAAATGGCAATTATTTTGGCAAATATTCTTGATCAATTGTGAGTGAATAATTCCTTATTCACAGACCCAAACCAAAGTTGTTTTGTCCAGAAGAGTTAAAGAAACTTCTTACCATGGCATAACATATGTGATGCTGAGAGCAATGGTCTAAGGATTGAATTCACTGAAGGTTTCCAGAACTCAAGAACAGAAAAGGGGTTCATAGGACTTTCCAAGTGCTCTATGTGTTTTCAAGATAAAAAAAGATTTGACATAATTTTCAATTAATAAATAATTAGAAAAACTTATATACATACCAATTCAACATATTTGCATTTAGCACTATAATTTCCTGTACGATGGTATGGCAAAACATTCAGACAGAAAGCAACTTAGGAAAGGAAAGACATTTCTTTCATTTTACACTTTACAACATAGTCCATTATTGAGAAAACATAGGTTATTATTGAGAAAAGCCAAGGTAGGAACCCAAGACAGGAACTGACACATAGATAACTACTACTTACTGACTCATGCTTACCTAACTTTCTTTTAGAACCCCAAAACTGTAACACCCGATTTTGTGTTACACCCTTGGGACAGTTCGTGTGCCATGCCACTGTACCGTACGCCAGTCGGGCAAGGGCCTGGAGATTGAAAGAACACACAAAGAGACCTGGGTCATTCGAAAGGAGATCAGCCGAATGCCGTTTATTCAACCTTGGTTAAATCCTTATATACCTAGCTGCTGCACAAGGATTTCTGCCCAGGCAGGTGGGAAATTACCATGCCAAAGATGGAGTCAACAATGCCCTACAGATAATCACCAGGCTGGGCAGGGGGAGCACAGGAACAAACAGAATGCTTTAGTTAGCTGACCAGAAACTGTCCTCAAGATGAACCCCAGGAACAAGGGTAGACCTGGGCCCTACAAAAATCCACCTAACTGTGAATGGTGCTGTTCACAGTAAGCTAGATCCTCATTCATCAATTAATAATCATGATGATTCACTACAAACATATCCACAGGACAATCTAATCTAGACAAATCATCCAGACTTAAAAGAGGTACCTCTAGCCTATGCCAAACTGACAATCATGGTTAACCAGGATAATCACCAACTAGAACAGTTTCCAGTATTTCCACCAGGAAAGGCTTCATTATTTAAAAAAATGACCAAGATCTAATACATTTTTTCTAAGTTTTTAACCAAGAAATCCAAATTTTCCCATCAGACCTTCAAATTATATGATGTAACTGGCTAAAAATCTCATAATATAAGCAAACAAATTCTAAAATCTTGGTTTAGGAAGGCTATGGAGAAATTAAAGTGCTTATTTATTGCTTATGGGAGTGTAATCTAGTGTAGTCTTTATGAAAATCAGAATGGAGGTTTCTCAAAAAATTAAAAATGGAATTACCATATGACCCAACTTCTCCTGGATATATACCCAAAAGACTCAATAGCCGACCACAGACATACTTATACATCCATGTTTATGATTACTGTATTCATAATATTCAGCAAATGAAAACAGCCTTGATGTTCAGCAACTGATAAATGAATAACGAAAATATGTTATACATACAAACTACAATTTTTTTCATCTTTGAAATAATACTAAAATTATGAAACGTGAAGGAAATAAGATGGAAATAAAAAAATTAAAAGAGGTGATCAAGATTCTGAAATAAAAATAACGTGGATGTTCTCTCTCACGAATGGATATTAAATTTCAATGTTAATATGTATGTATATAAGTGGTTGTGAGTGTGGGTACAGACTATGAATCAAGATCGGTGATCATGGGGGTGAGAAGTGATGGTGGGGATAGGGTGTTAAAGACACCTGTGGCTATAAACAGAGGGGTAATACTAGGTATACAACAAAACAGAATAGGGCAGGGGAATTAGGAAGGAAGGAAAGCAAGAATCATATAAAATAAATTTGGTTATAAAGCATTATAATAATACCTAATACTTTGTATATTAATAAAACATAAAAACCATGAAACTTAGTTTAACACAAAGATTCTAATTAATAAGATACTGTGGCCTAGAGCCAATATTCACAAGACCATGTACATTTCTTTTTTTTAATTTATTTATTTATTAAGGATTTCTGCCTCCTCCCCGCAACTGCCTCCCATTTCCCTCCCCCTCCCCCGATCAAGTCACCCTCCCTCATCTGCTCGAAGAGCAATCAGGGTTCCCTGACCTGTGGGAAGCCCAAGGACCTCCCACCTCTATCCAGGTCTCCTAAGGTGAGCATCCTAACTGCCTAGGCTCCCCCAAATCCAGTACGTGCAGTAGGATCAAAAACCCACTGCGATTGTTCTTGAGTTCTCAGTATTCCTCATTGTCCTCTATGTTCAGCTAGTCCGGATTTAATAGCACACAAATAAATATGTGAATTATGTTTTATATATAAAAGGTAAATAATTAATATATACAGTATTGACAAGAAGAAGGAGGGATAGGAAGCAGTCTCAGGCTGCAGGCATCCTAGTTTAGGAAGCTACAGTTGATTATTTCTGTTCACACAATCAACATCTATACTCAAACCAGGAGAAGGAGTTGCCATTTCTCTGAACCTGACCAAGAGAAGGACTTGTAAGTCTCATTAGTTTTGGTCATATTGTGTCAATAATAAACGCTCATCCAGGTTTTCATCTGTTCCTAACGATCCAAACACTACCTTCTCTTCTTTCTCATCCCCATTCCCCTATCATTATTTAATTATTTGTACTCAGAATTCCTTTACCTTTTTCCTTTTTCCACATCTTTTATTAGCACTTAGCTTATTTCAATTTGGGCCATGAGATAGTAAGCTTCACACAGCTCTAGATTTCCAGAAACACAGTGTGTATATTAGACTGGCCTTGAAATCACAGAGTTCTGCCTGGCTGTCTGTGCCTCCTGAGTGTTGTATTAAAGGTATGCGCCATCACACCCAAACCTCCTTTTGGCATTCTTAAAAAGTCCAAGTCAAAGTCTGAGGTAATGGTATTCAAATTTACAGCTTACTTTTTCTTCAGATTTTCAAATTTTGGTATTCTCTACTCTATATGTTCAATGAGATCTTAAACACTTTAGGAATCAGATGCCCCTATAGCACTAAATAATATAGCCAATGTCATCATAGAAAATGATACTTGTTAGTCCATAGCCCCATATATTCCTAAAAAGAATTGACAATGTCCCAGGGTATCCAGCAAGATAAACTAGCACTAAGTTATGGATGATAAACTTAGTCTTTCCTTTGCAAACAGTTTTTTCAGCTTCTTCATGAACACAAGGATGGACAAGTCTAAGTATGTATGTCATAAGTTGTTACAATTAGTGACCAAATTTTGCCCCACTATTCTTCATGTTCTAATTTTCATTAAATCTATATTCCTGTTTGTTTTTTTTCTATATTTTTCCATGAGTGGAGTCCAAGCTTTGCACCTGAATATGGAGGCCTTCTGTGACCTTGTGTCTTTTCATCTCTTTTTTATTCACTGCTTTCAGCCATATTGACCTGAACATGCCAAGCTCTTCCCAGATTTTGTGTGTGTAATTCTTTCTGACTGGGATACTGTCCCCACATCTTTGCTTGGCTGCCCTTTCTCATCCTTCCACATTCTGATCAAATATCCTATCTTTGGAGTGGCCTTTCCTGGCAGCTCTAGCTAAAACAGCCCCTGTCTGTGCTTGCCCTTCTTTGGCACTTATTTATTTATTTTGCAAGAAATTTGGCACAATTATAGAAGCAGAACTGTATGTTATATTGTCCTTTTATCAAGTGGTAGGCAATCAAATATAAAGGTATATTAACTAATAAGGAAAAATAATAATATACCTTTTATTGGGCTCTTAATACTCACTGTAGGTCAGTTACCATAACTTCACTTTATTTAACTTTCACCTCCTTAGAATTAGAATCACTTAATATCCCTGCCTTACCAAATAAGGACTTAAGGTTTAAGGGATATATCTGAATACCTGCCCAAGGTGACATAGCTCTTAAGTAGCAAAACCCAAATTCAGTAACTATCAGTGCCCATTCCTCATAATAGTCAAATACTTAATACTCAGGATGCCTGTATAGTAGACTTAAATTCACTTTAGCAAAGCAGACTGCCTCCCCTCTGGCACATATATTTAGGATTAGAAGAAACATCTCAGAAATTCTGAATAAAGTACTCATATAGAGAAAGGCAGGATATGATCTGTTAAAAGAAGGATTAGAGGCCCTAAATGGTGCCCAAGGGTCCTTTTTATCTGCTGAAATGTCTCAGAAGGTGGTAGATCTTTTACAGGATTTCTATCCTCCCCTCATTGTAGTGATAGAGATCAGACATTTTACACATAGAATCTGATCCAGAGTAACCTATCTTCAAATATTGTCTCATTCAGTGTGCAACTTCAGATGATATGTTAGTGCTCCCTGAACAAGATTCACTAACTGTGACATAGATGTTATGCCTTCATTTACTTCATGAATTGTGAGAAATTTCTTTAAGTCACTAACTCCTATGAAGTACACATGGTACAAGCGTACTAGCATTTGCCTTCTGAACATTTTCTCTTTGAGATTCACATCATCCCAGTGAAGTTGTACTATTATCTTTATTGATGCAAAGATTAAAGCTTAATGAAGGCTGAGTTCAAATCTGTAAGTCTGGCTTCAGAGCTAGGAACATAGAAACATCTTAATATGGCATATAAATGCTTAACATTGGAATGGGCACACAATGAAGATCAGACTCAACAGCTACTGTTGCTGTGATTATTATTACTGTTATCATTTCCTCTTCTTTCTGATGTCCAAGACATTATGGTCTTCTTATGGGTAACTTGAGTTTATTTTTGTTTCATGCTATTCTTTACTGAAGATGTTTCTACTATAGAATACTTGATGTGGGAGTGTCATATATCAATCTGTTGATTTCATTGGTTAAGCAATAAAGAAACTGTTTGGCCCTGTGGGTGGAGTAAACAGAACAGAATGCCGGGAGGAAGAGGAAGTGAGGTCAGACTCCACAGCTCTCCTCTCCGGAGCAGATGCAAGAGAGACGCCATGCTACCTGCTCCAGGGAAGACGCACGCTATGAAGCTCCGACCCTGGATGGACTTAGGCTAGAATCTTCCCGGTAAGCGCACCTAGGGGCGCTACACAGATGATTAGAAATGGGCTAAAATAATATGTGAGAATTAGCCTAGAAGAGGCTAGATAGGAAGGGGCCAAAGCAGTGTTTAAAAGAATACAGTTTCCGTGTAATTATTTCGGGGCATAAACTAGCCGGGCAGGCGGCTGGGGTTTTGGGGACATAGCCCCACCGCCGCTCCCCCTATTACTACAAATACTGTTCTCTCTAACACAATTACATAATTTTTAAAGGTAGCATCCATCTGACCCTTGAAGCCCAGGGTAGAACTATGTCCTTAGGAAGTACACAGTGATTCAGACTATGGGTTGTTCTGAGCATCTTGACATGACTCAGACTGCAATTTCATCATATGACCATAAGACATACATCCCTCTTCTTTAATTTTCTAGAAGTCAATGACCTTTGAGAATGTGTTGATAGCTTTCACTGCAAGGAACTAGCCTAAAAAACATATACATATATTCTAGAGACAGTTTGTCTTTTTAGTTGGATTTTCCTTTCTCTTCACACAAGGAAACTGTATCTACTACTCATTCTGCTTTTAGTCCATGGGGGAAGGGAGTTCTGTATTTCCTCCTCCTTACAACTTTTACCTTATTAAATTTTTCCACACTAAGCAATTTAAGCTCTCACACCCCTCTACTTGTTTTATTTAAAAAAAAATAATCATTCTCTTAATTATGGACACCACTATTCAAAGCACCCTCCCGAAAGTCCATATTCATCTTTGCCTCTCACGCTAGTGCCTATTCTATGCTAGTTGCAATCTGGAGATTCTTAGCCTATATTTCATGTAAAGAAGAATGACAGCTCCAACCTGTTTGTATAGGAGGTCCCACCTTGTTCAGTCAGCAAAGGCATTGTTAAGCTCTTACCAAGAAGGAAGATGATTTGAGTAGGTACCCAGGAGGTTTTTCCTTTATCTGTCAGATAATACATACTGGCAAAAAAAGTTCTCAGTTAAAGACTACTTTCGAATCCCAGGTGCCTACACAATGCTCTCTTAATTTCTAAGGAATGGATGGATTCTTCTTTGGGACTCTGGGAAATGACTATGTAGGATCATTTGAGATGAGTCATCTGAAAAACACCTCCCTTATCTTTCTCTTGTGCAACCATATATTTAATATCTTAATAGCATCTGTGTTAAACTCTTCTATGGCTTCTAGTTCCAGTTTTCCAGACATTATTAATCCCTAGAACATGTAAACTTTATTTTATTTAATAATTTGTATCTTCCTTTACCACATGTTTTCTCAAGGTCTTGGGGAATGCTGGCCAAGATTATATATGCTTGCCACTTTGCATTCAATTGTGACAAATTATTAGGTTGATACTTGTCTTTTATAATTTCATTCTTATATTTTTCTTTCATTTCTTATTTTCTTTACCATAGATATGGGAAACACTGTATCCTCTGACATTTTATCCTCTATTTAATGTTTATCTCCCTTTCTCCACATTCATTAATAACATAAAACTTCTTTCAGTCTTTACTTAACTTTTTGGCTTCTTCTTGCTTCTCCTCATTCCTGTTAATATCACCTTCAGAATTTACATAGGTGAACAAACTGAAGTTCTATCATCTCAGTTACTTGCAGTGCTTTATTTTTTAATTTTATGTAAACTTTATTATGAAAATTTGCAATAAATGGGTGTATGCATGGTTTCAATGCTGACTGTTTGGCACTGGACAGCCAGCCATGCTTCCCTAGGAAAGACTACCTCTCTTATTCTCAGTTTTTCTCAGTTGCCTATAGTTCTCTGTATAGGACTGAGGTCTTTTGTCCTTTTGCCTGTCCAGTTTTGTATGTCTATTGGTGTACTCCTTGTTTAGTTCATGTTTGGGCAGTCATGATGTGGGGACTTTATGGGTATAGCTTCTGATGTTACTAGGAAACACAATATTACAGCAAACTCCCTGACCTCTGATTCTTACAATTTTTCCATCCTCTCTTCCTCAGTGATCCCTGAGCCTTTCAGCAATTTTAAAAAATATATACGTTATTGAGAATTCTAAGGATTTTTACCTATGTTTCTGATCTTATGGCTATTTGATGATATAAAAATTAAATTATCTTAATTTTCTTTTTTCTCTAATGTTCAATTACTCCTTAAGCTCAGTAATGGTAGTGGAGTATTCCTAATTTTCAAAAAAAATATAAGGAAATAAGTATTTCCAGTACCTGTTGACTATGGACAGTTTTGTTCTTCTCCCTAAAGACAATGTAAAAAATTATTTTAAGAGAATTTTATTATTGCTTAATTTCTTCATTAATTCTCTTCAACTCTATTTATAATAAACATTTCACAACATTTTATGAATATTTCATAACAATGTTTTATGAGGAATAAATTTTCTATATACTCTTCTAGTTATACTATTTATTATCTATAGTCACAAATTTTGTAAAGTTTTTACAATTTAGTTAAATTATGACATTTCTTCATAACTAAAGTAACTGAGATCTAGAACCAATGAAACTTATTTTTTGATGTTTTCCCCTCCCCATCTTATGAATTCCTCAGTAATGGCTGGCTACAACAAAAGATGTTTATCAATCAGTAGACATTCTCTCTTTCTCTCTTATTTTTGATTTTTATTTTATTTTAATTTTTATTTTTTTTAGCTTTTCTAGGATCACAAATTATAAGCTCAATGTTCTTTATTTATGGTTAGAAACCAAATATGAGTGAGTACATCCCATGTTCCTTTTTTTGGGTCTGGCTTACCTCACTCAGGATAGTGTTTTCTATTTCCATCCATTTGTATGCAAAATTCAAGAAGTCATTGTTTTTTACTGTTGAGTAGTACTCTATAGGTAGTTTGGATGCTCACCTTACTAGACCTGGATGGAGGTGGGTGGTCCTTGGACTTCCCACAGGGCAGGGAACCCTGATTGCTCTTTGGGCTGACAAGGGAGGGGGACCTGATCGGGGAAGGGGGAGGGAAATGGGAGGCGGTGGCGGGGAGGAGGCAGAAATCGTTAATGAATAAATAAATAAATACATTTTAATTTTTTTTATTTTTATTTTTTGGTTTTTGAATGCAGGGTTTTTCTGTAAATCTTTGGAGCCTCCCTGGAACTTGTTTTATAGAACAGGCTGGAATCAAACTCACTGAAATCCATCTGCCTCCTCCTCCTGAGTGCTGGGATTAACACCACCAAACCCTACCAGACATTCTTTATCTCACCATATATTCTCCTCCCTAGCTACTCCCAAACAATTGCAAACCATGAGAAAAAAAATCAGTTCACTTCTTTCTTCTCCTTTTCTGTCTTACAAATATCCCAGGTTGTAAACCAACAATGGTCTTTCTTTTTCTTGAATGAAAGACTCCTTCAACACAGATCCTTTCCTCAGATAAAATCTATACCACCATTGAGTCATTTGCCCACTGTCTTTTTATAGACTTTATATAAAATCAAGTAAATACTTTTCACTTATGTAAGTATAAATTCCTCTTTGTACTTTCTGCTTCCCATAAATTGTTTTTAGTCATTTTTCAATATTTAATTTTAAAAATTTCTCACTTTAATTACTTCTTTGAACCATTTAGTGGTGTAGTACTTAGTTTTACATGTGTGTGAATTTCTCATATTTCCTTCTGTCATTAAGGTTTAATTTAATTCCACTATTCTACATGAAAATAATTTCTAATGGCATATTTTATCATTCCCAGAATGATGCAATATTTCTGTCTGGTAATAGTGGACAGAGAGACCATTCTCTTGGACATATCTGAATAAAGTATAACTTTTGTCAGACTCAAATGAATGAAGGAGAAGGGGCGTATGTTGTGGTTCAAGTGCTACAGATTGTCACTAATTTTTCCAAGTTTTATTGTAATTTAATTGAGTTTGTTGAACAAATGTGTATTCATGACTATTACATTTTATAGAGGCTTTAAGTGGTTCTGCATATAAGGCATTTTTACATGTTATGGTCACTTCTCTTGGAAACTGGTTCATTGTGCTTCATGAATTCAGAAGTTGAATATCCCTTATATGTGTGAATAAACTTTTATTAGGAAGAATATACTTTCTTTACAGAAGACTTCATAGCAACTCTAATTTTACAAGGCAACCTTCTTCATTTTGGAATAAAAATACCTGGTTTTACTAAGAGTAAGGAAGTTTCCATTTATTTTCCTAGAATTCTGTAAACAAAAAAATCAACCATCTAAGTTTTAATCGACCAAACTAAGTTTAATTGCAAACATCTTGGGTTATACACAACTGATTTAAATAATTTCATTATAATTATCTTAAGGTACACATTTGGAATAAAATCTCTCTCAGTTGGAAAATAATTGCAGCTATTGTGCTTATTAATCCTTCAAATTTTTCTTTGTTTTATTTATGTTGCTCTGATAAAATACTCCGAACAATGCAATTTTGGGCGGGGTTTATTTTACTTCTAAGTTCCAGATTATGACTCATCGTTTTACTTACCGATTCAATATTGTATTAAATAGATACTCAAACCTAGTCATCATAGGGCTGGAGAGATGACGCAGAGTTAAGAACACTGACTGATTTCCAGAGGACTTGGGCTTGATTTACCGCACTCATATGACAATTCACCTCTCTAAGTCCAGTACAGCACAGGCATGCACATGTTGCATTGACATACATGTAGGTAATTATCCATATACATATAATAATAAAAGTAATGTAGAAAATCAGAGCTGTAGTCATCACACTAATCCATTTAAAATAGAGTCTTAGGCCCCATCCCTCAAACAACCTCAATAAGTAAAAGAGCACTTTTTCTAAGCTTTGGATATCATCTTTTGACTGATTAATAGCCTATTATTTGCTGAGAACATTGAGGTTGTTATTGAAATTTTATCATTAGTAGCATCTTTAAGAGAATTACATGTGGCAGAACAATAGTTAAAGATATTAAATTGTCAGAGTCCCAGTACAGAAACCAGTGGGAAGATTGAGAACAAGGTTACATTAGTTTCAGGCTCAATATATTTACCTATAAATAGTACATCACACCTATCAGAAGATGCTGATGGGTCGACCATCTTGTATAGTTAAATGTACACACAAAATAACAGAGATATATTTTCTTTTCCAACCATAAAATTTATAAGTAGATTACATCCCATTAGATATTATAATGTCTTGATAATAACTTCGTACTCCAAACTAAACTCTTCATAGACAAAATAAATTGAATAAAAGAGCCAAAAATTAGAGTATATTTTAAGCATTGCTCTGGGCTCTGTAATCACTAATATGTTGTTAATAAATACAATGTAATGCTTTTGTATGTGTTTCCCTGGATACTCAATAAAGAGCTAGAATGCATTATGATTGTTTAATAATAATTTTATTCAGTTATGAACTTTTATTCTTATGTAAGATACTGACTTTGTTTTATTGAATTCAGCATTAGGACAGCTCAGTATGTAAAGTGTTTACCATGCAAGTATGAGGACATGAGTTTAGAACTTCAGCACTCAGATAAAAAGCCAGCCAGACAGTGAAAGTTGCCTACATCTATAGTACTGGGAAGTGGAGACAGATAAATCTTAGGGGCTTATTAGCAAAGTGCTTTGTCAAGTTGATAAGCTCCAGGTTCATTGAAAGACTTTTTGCCAGAAGGAAAAAGAGATAATGTGGAATAGGATAAAAAAAAAATATCAGTTGCCTGCCTCTGGTATCTACACATGTATACCTTGATGGAAATATCCACATGCATGAAGGTGGTGTACAAACACAGACACACCTCTGTGCTTGTGTATGTTTTTTTCTTTTTCTTCTTTACTTGTATTTCCTTTTTTTTTACTCTGGTTTGTTTATTATTTTATTGGCTAGCCTGTTTGTTTTATAGAGAAGGAGAGAAAGAGGGCATGGAGGTAGATGGGGGAGGGGAGGGAATATCTTGGGGAGTTGGGGGAGGGGAAAACATGATTAGAATATACAGTAGGAAAAAATCTTTTCAAGAAAAGAAAGGGCAAATGCACACACACACACACTAAATAAATAAATAATAAGAGAAAAAGGATCTATAAAAATGTATCAGGACAAGAGATAGTAACTGTAGGTGAATATGATCAAAGTTTACTATATATGCATATGAATATGTCATAATAATTTCATTATTGTTCATAATTAACATATGCTAATAAATCATGCTGTTAAAGAAATGTTACAGAGGTGAAGAGCATTGTATGATCTTTGAAAAGACTTAAGTTCAACTCTCAGCACCCACTTAATGGCTCACAATATTCTGTAACTCCAGTCCCAGGGAATCTGATATTCTTTTCTGTCTTTTGGGACAACAGGTTTGCACTGGGTACACAGACATGCATTCAGGCAAAAATTCCCATACTTGTAAATAATAAAGTAATTTGAAAATATCTACTTTTTCAATAAAATATTATAAACTTTTACAAGTAGAGTTTCAGTTCTGATGTCCTTGTAGCATTCTGTGAAATGATTTTGTAGTTTAAGATAACCTCAACTATTTATGAGGAATAGTACTTCTGAGACATGGAATACTTAAGAAAAGATTTGTTCATTTAAACTTCCATTAAACACAAAGGTGTTTGTGCACACATACACATGTGTTTGTGTATGCATATGTGTGTGATTATTTGTGGAATATGTAGATAATTTCTGATACTTAGCACTTAGCAAGTGGGAAATATTTTGACATACATCCATTTTAGAATAATTGGGAAGAGCCAAGAATGTATATGCAATATGTATCAATCTAGAAAAGGCAAGATTTTATAGGAGAAGGCATGTTTCTTTTGGACAGTGAGGGTTGACAGCTGTGAATAACCTCTACTAACTCTAGGGATCTTGCTGTGTCTCCTTTTATCAGGCACATTGCTGTCCCAAGCTGTTTTCTGTGAAATAGAAATCTTCCTTTTTTGTAATAAACACCTCAGTCTTAAACAATCAGTAACATTATTTGTATAAATTGAATTATTTCATAGCAATGACTGAAATTGCTAGACAGAATTGAAGTAGAATGTTTAAATCACCTATTGAAATGATAAAACACCTTCAAATTAAATAACATAAACTTACCTGAAGATAATTTAAAGTATCTGACATTTAATTGATGCAGAAGGTTTTTTAAAGTGATTATATGTAGTGTCACTATACCCTCCAAATAATCTTGGAGCAGAAAATGTCCTATTTTCTCTACCTAAACCCAGTAGTCTAATGTTTTTCTGTTGTTCCTGAGGTTGCATTACTTGCTTCATATCTTCTAGAGAATGCCCATATAAGACACTCACTTAGGAACTTATTAATAAAACAAACAGAATCTGAAAGTCAACAATGCTCTGAAATCAGGGGATAAAGCAAAACAACCCTGACATTTTGTGGGCTTATTAATTTTATTTGTGGGGTAGAAATTATTCATGTGGATAATAAAGCAAAGTAGTCTATGTAATTGGTACTCTTTCTTTCAACAGAGCTTTGGTTATATTTTATGTTTTGTGGCACTGACTTAGAGAAGCCCATACTGTGGTTCTTTTACTTGAATGTACTAAGGCAGCACACATTTAAAATGCAAATTCCAGGAATCATGTCCTAAATTCTGATCTCAGGAGTTGGTACTATGTTTCCTTTCCTAAGCATTTTGGGTGATTAGCATACCACATATTTATACTACATTATTTTCAGAAATATTTATCTGGATAGTTTTCCTAGAGCTAGGGAAGAATGATGTGATTGTACTAATAGATCTTATATGGTTAAAACTACAGAGAAATTTTAGGTAATATTAGTCAGAATTTATTTAAAATGTAGTTGAATTTATAAGAAAGAAGGAAGAATTCTTGGTCCAAAAGCTGAGATACCATAAGAAACTTAAATGTAAACAGTTCCACTTAATTGTTGTATTTGACTCTATTCTTACCACAATTATTCAAGGTGGAACTATTACAAATTTGCATGTCAGTTGAAGACAGCATAGTAAAACTGAGATATGCAGACATGGAATAACTTACAACTAAAATATGCAATAAAATATTTTAAAATGAGAGGCTTTATTAATATCTGTATGTGCTTGTGTGTATATGAGTAAATATGTGCCATGATACATATGTGGAATTCAGTTCTCTCCTTGCACCATATGAGTTGTGTGCATCAAATGTGGGTTGTTAAGTTTGACAGTAAATGTCATTACTGTCAGAGGCATTTTGTCAGTCTAATCTAATTTTATATCCATAGTTGAACCTAAGAAGTATACTACCAAGTCAGTACTCCTAACTATAACTAAATTCTTAGATAATCATAAGCCTCCCATGTCCACTGTTTAGAATAAAAAGTGTATATTATCTGTATATGATTTGACCATTGTACCTTTATCAGATTGCACATCCTTTACTGAGTCAGACTTATGGTCTAAATTCTGCATTTCAGAACCTGGAAATACAGACTTTCTGTTGTTTAAACTATCTAGGCTGTTATATTTTTTTATTAAAATTTTTTTATTAAAAATTTCCGCCTCCTCCGCGCCTCCCTTTTCCCTCCCCTCTCCTCACCCTCAAAGCCCCACTCCCCTCCCCCTCCCTCTCCAGTCCAAAGAGCAGTCAGGGTTCCCTGCCCTGTGGGCAGTCCAAGGTCCTCCCCCCTCCATCCAGGTCTACGAAGGTGAGCATCTAAACAGGCTAGGCTCCCACAAAGCCAGTACATGAAGTAGGATCAAAACTCAGTGCCATTGTCCTTGACTTCTCAGCAGCCCTCATTGTCCACCATATTCAGAGAGTCCGGTTTTATTCCATGCGTTTTAAGTCCCAGTCCAGCTGGCCTTGGTGAGCTCCCAATAGATTAGCCCCACAGTCTCAGTGAGTGGGTGCCCCCCTCGCGGTCTTGACTTCCTTGCTTATGTTCTCCTTCCTTCTGTTCCTCATTTGGACCTTGGGAGCGCAGTCCATTGCTCCAATGTGGGTCTCTGTCTTTATCTCCATCCATCGACAGATGAAGGTTCTATGGTGATATGCAAGATATTCATTAATATGGCTATAGGATCGGGCCATTTCAGTCTCTCTCTCCTCAGCTGCCCAAGGACATAGTTGGGTACATCTCTCTGGACCCCTGGGAACCCCTCTAGAGTCAAGTCTCTTGCCAACCCTAAAATGGCTCCCTTAATTAAGATATATACTTCCTTGCTCGCATATCCATCCCTCCATTATCCCAACCATCCCATTCCCCCAAACTATCCCCATCCTCCCCTTCTCACTTGTCTCTCCCCATCTCCCCTTTCCCCCATCCCACCCCACCCCCAGTTCCCAATTTTTGCCCAGTAATCTTATCTACTTCCAATATCCAGGAGGATAACTGTATGTTCTTCTTTGGGTTCACCTTCTTACTTAGCTTCTCTAGGATCGCGAATTATAGGCTCAATGTCCTATATTTATGGCTAAAAACCAATTATGAGTAAGTACATCCCATGTTCATCTTTTGGGGTCTGGGTTACTTCACTCAGGATAGTGTTTTCTATTTCCATCCATTTGCATGCAAAATTCAAGAAGTCATTTTTTTTACCACTGAGTAGTACTCTAATATGTATATATTCCACACCTTCTTCATCCATTCTTCCATGGAAGGGCATCTAAGTTGTTTCTCTACAACATATGGGCACAGGAGACCACTTCCTACATATAACCCCAGCAGCACAGAAATTAAGGGCAACATTGAATAAATGGGACCTCCTGAAACTGAGAAGCTTCTGTAAAGCAAAGGACATTGTCACTAAGACAAAAAGGCAACCCACTGACTGAGAGATCTTCACCAACCCCTCAACAGACAAAGGTCTGATCTCGAAAATATATAAAAAACTCAAGAAACTAGACTTTAAAATGCTAATTAACCCAATTAAAAAATGGGGCACTGAACTGAACAGAGAATTCTCAACAGAAGAAGTTCAAATGGCCAAAAGACACTTAAGGTCATGCTCAACCTCCTTAGCAGTCAGGGAAATGCAAATGAAAACAACTTTGAGATACCATCTTCCACCTGTCAGAATGGCTAAAATGAAAAACACCAATGATAGCCTTTGCTGGAGAGGTTGTTGAGTAAGGGGTACACTCATCCATTGCTGGTGGGAATGCAAAGTTGTGCAAACTACTATGGAAAGCAGTGTGGCGGTTCCTCAGGAAATTTGGGATCAACCTACCTCAGGACACAGCAATACCACTCTTGGGAATATACCCAAGAGATGCCCTATCTTACTACAAAAGTATTTGTTCAACTATGTTCATAGCAGCATTATTTGTAATAGCCAGAACCTAGGCTGTTATATTTTGCTACAGTAGCCTTAGCAGGTGATCAATCAGTTCGTGGTGTCTATTATCTTACTTTCTTATCGAATCGCTTAGATAACCTCTTCTGCTTTGAGGATGCATATTGTTATATTGTTTAGTTGTCTGTGCTGCCTATAAAATTTAGAATTCCCAATTCTACTTTACACTACCTTCCTTATTCCATTACTTTGCAGTAAGTGCTGCGATGCTCAGTTTTTTTTTGTCTGCTTAACACAAGCTAATGTCACACAGGAAGAGAAAACTATAATTGAGGGATTGTCTCAATGTGATTGGCCTATAAGCATGTCTGTGAGGATATTCTCATGATTGCTAATTGATGTGAGAAATCCCAGTCCACTTAGCCTTACACATCCCTAGGCTGGTAGGTCTAGGATATATAAGAAAGCTAACTGAGAACGGGTCTAAGAGAAAACAAGAAAATAAGCATTTTTCCCATTGTTTCCACTATAAATTCTGCCCTAATGTTTCAGTGTTGGACTGTGACCTGGAAATAGAAACCAAATAAACCTGTTGCTTTTCTCGGTGTTTTATTACAGCAAGTAAGAAGCAAAATAGGTCATGTCCTTACTATCATGTTTTTTTGTTAGCAATTTAACATATATTTAAAATTTCTGGTGATTTTATGGCTTTGTTACTGAACTTTCATGATCTTAAAATTGTCTGTTCCTACCTTATTTTTCCCATAATTCCTTTATATTCTGAGTCTGAAGTGGGAAAAAGTGAGTTTTCCCAGAGAAATATACAATTTATTATACTTGTACTCTGCTACATAACAAGTAAGGACAAACTTTGTATTTTAAACAACATACAGTTATTATTGAACCATTAGTGTGGGTATGGCTAAGCTGTGTTATTTGTTTCAGTTTCTCAGAAAACTGCAATCAAAATGTTGGCAAGGTCTTTCTCTGGAGACATCAGGAAGAACAAATTTACTTTCAATCTCATTCAAATTTCCGTAGAACCCATTTTCTTGCCATTGTAGTATTGAAGACTACAGATTCCTTATTGGCTATCAGTTTGAAGTGTCTGCTACATTTTTTAGCTACTTTATAGAGACTTAGTCCTTAGGTTTACTCAATATCACTACTAACTTCATTATAAAGAGTATTTTTTAAAGAAGGAATTGTAGATAAAAGTATTATATAGTACAAAATAGTCATGGGACATATGCTTTCTAACCTTTGCTATATACTCAAGTTGATTTCTGCTGCTGTAATAAACACCACAACCAAAAGCAGCTTGAGGAAAAAAGAGCTTATTTTGACCTACAGCACATAGTCCATCACTAAAAAAGCCAAGATGAAAGCTCAATAAGAACTGAAATAGACATCTTAGAGGAACTCTTACCAATGCCTTGCTTCCTGTGGTTTGCTCAGCTTTTATTTGTATACAGCCTTGACCCAGCTGCATAGAGATGGTACCACTCATACTAGGCTGGGACCTCTCACAATGGTCACTAATCAAGATGATTCTATGCAGATATATACACAGGTCAATCTGACATAGGCAATTTCTAAATTGAGGTTCCCTCTTCCCACATGACTTTGGTTTATGTGAAGTTGACAGTAAAAACAACTGGTATACTGTATAATATATTCATAGAATTGATATCTCTTGTACTTTCCAAAAAATCAAGTTAGAATAAAATCATAAATCCTGTAGCCAGTCTGAGGAAATTGCAAAACTTCATGAATATCAGGAGGTAGATGTCAATAAAGGATACATTAAGATATATTTAACATACTCATTTTGTCAGGGTTATATTTTATATAAGAGATCTTTATACTCCTCTGCATAGGCACAGTGCATCATTTATCCCTACACAATCAGTCATCCATTTTATTTCAGGTCTATGAATGCTGTTGCAATATTTAGTCATAAATTGAAATATTCAGCAATTCAGTTTCTCTATCAGAAAGGACACCATGAATTTTGTGAAACATATTTATCTTCCTAATTTTCCAGGCTTGTGCAACCTCCTTGCTGCAAATTGGACTTTTTAGTTTCATAGAGGAGATTAAAAAGGAGATAATTGGCATATATGTGTCTTTTTCAGTGTTTTCTTTTTTAAGCCCTCTTGAATTTTTCCTGATCTCAATACTTTACAACTCCAATATGGATTTGCCAGTTCAAACACCATTTGAAACTCTGTCTTAGGTATTTGAAATGAAGGACACCCAGTTCATGCTACAACTGACAGAGTTTTTACAGAGTATCTTGGAAAAGGAAATCAATTTTTGTAAAATTTTAACCAATATGTTCAATTGCATAAGTGCCATTTTCAGTAAAGACTTTTTGTTCTTTACAAAAGGATAAATTGTAGATTTTACAAATAAAATAGTGTAGCCTCTTATTTAATCTTTCCTTATAGTCATCTAGTCTCAAAGAGTATCCATATATTTCAAATGCTTTTAATTTTAATTTATTAGTAAATGGCCTAGTAATAACTACTTGTTTATTTTCAAATAAGAGAAGTATCACTGAATCTCCTAAATTACATTTACAATGAAAGATGTTTTATGCTAGTGTTTTAGATCTTGACAAATGAGGCAAGATATTCATTAGTTTAATGTTTCTACCCCTGTTGTGAAACAAATACATAGTATCACAGCATAATTAATGTGAAATTATTCAACAAAGTAGAGAAAATTCAATAAGCACTACCTACAAGTTGTAATTCTCAAGCATGTCTTCAAAATTCTTCAGCTGAAAATTATGTGAGAGATTATGAAAAACTTGATGTATTTTCCATTAATGTCCCTTACTTGTTTTGATTTTTCTTCAAGAAAAAGGGTAAAAATTAATATATGAATTCATAGCCCCCCCATGATTCTTCAGACAAAAAGATATCTTATTGTAACAGAGATTAGAGATCAGATGGTAAACCTTAAAACAACATAGTGAAGGTAATGTCATAGCCTTCTCTCATTAGGCTCGAGTGTATGTAAAACATAAAAAGTAGCCTGATGAATTTAAAAAAAAATAAGACCCTGATGTCATGGAAACTCTGTTCTACTTCAATCAGTGTTTTCATTTTCCAGACTTTAGTTTTTCATAAGCAATTTTAAGTGATTGGGTTTATAGAGTCACTAAACATTAATGAGAGGCCTTTTAAAATAAATTTAACTTACTTTGTTATTACTATTTGGGTAATAATTTTATTGACTTTCATTTCATTCATATATTTTATAATTTAAATTTCATTGTAATTTTAATTATGAAACCAAATAATTTATTATTATTATTGTATTAAGTTGTACTTATCATTATAAGACATATGTTATTCGATTACAATATTATGAGTCAATAACATTAAATAAAAATTCTAAGTGTAATGGTCTCAGTTCTTCAATTAAAGACATCAATTGGCAGATAGAATTAAATAATTAAGAAAAACTATTTGTTGCCTACAAAAAGATGGCTCATTGACAAAGACAATCATACCTTAAAAGTTACAGATTAAAATTAATTCAAGGAAATTAAGTAGAAATAAATCAGTAGTAGGCAAACTAGTGCATGACAAAATAAACTTGGAGCAAAAATTTATTGCAAAAGTGGTAAATAAGAACATTACATATCAATAAAGAAAACAATCATTGAAGAAAATATTGCTGTTATAAATAGATATTCAGAAAAGTTTGGTTTACCCATAAAACAAACATATGAGATCTTAAGAGACAGATGATTCCAGATACAATATAATGAGTATCTTTGACATCTAAATTTTATAAATAGATCATCTAGACACAATATCAATAAAGGATTCACAGAGTTGTGTGATAAATTAAAGCAACTTAACAGAAGTGTTGAGGATATCCCATCTAATGGCTATGAAATATACATTCTTATTATTATCCCATCAAACTTTCTCTTTAAATCAATCATACTGTAAGGTATGAAGCAACTATTACCAAATAGAAAAATATTGAAATAACTCTTGGTGCAACCCAGAATCCACCTAATTCTTTTTTTTCTTTCAATTTTACTGCCATATATATATATATATATATATATATATATATATATATATATAATTTTTACATTCAAATATTTACACTTCCTTCCCTCCTCCCTATCCTCTCCCACTCCCCCACCCCCTCCTACCTCTCCCTCCCTGCTAGAGAGAGGGCAGAGATCCCTGCCCTGTGGGAAGTCCAAGGCCCTCCCCCCTACACCCAAGCCTAGGGAGCTGTGCATCCATATAGACTATGGTCCCAAAAAGCCAGAACATCCCGTAAAAACAAGTCCCAGTGCCTCTATCAATGGCTTCTCAGTCAGTCCCCATTGTCAGCCACAATCAGAGACTCTGCTTTGATCACATGCTCATTCAGACCCGGTCCAGCTGGATTTGGTGAGCTCCCATTAGAATAGGCACACGGTCTCACTCATTTGGTGGACCAACCAACTCCTCACAGTCCTGACTTCCTTGCTCGTCTTCTCCCTCCTTCTGCTTTTCAACTGGACCTTGGGAGCTCAGTCCGTTGCTCTGATGAGGGTCTCTGTCTCTATCTCCATCTGTCGCTGGACAAAGATTCTATGGTGATAGTTGAGATAATCATCAGTGTGATAGTGGGGCAAGGACACTTCAGGGACCCTCTGCTCTGCTGTCCTAGGAACTAGCTGGGTACAACCCTGTGGATACCTGGGATCCCCTCTAGAGCCAACTCTCTTGCCAACCCTAAAATGGCTCCCTTAATGTAGATATCTTCTTTCCTGCTCATATATCCACCCTTCCTTCATCTCCACCCTCCCACTCCCCCAAACTCTTGCCAGTCCTTCCTTCTCTCTTCCCTTTCCCCCTCTCCTCTTCTCTCAACCTTGCCCCCACATCTGCCCCCACCCCCATGCTCACAACTTTTGCTCAGCAATTTTGTTTGCTTCTAATTTACAGGAGGATCTATATATGTTTTTTTGGGGGGGTTCACCTTGTTATTTGGCTTCTCTGTTCTTGTGAACTATAGGCTTAATGCCCTTGGTTTATGGCTAGAGTCCACAAATGAGTGAGTACATACCATATTCATCCTTTTGGGTCTGGGTTATCTCACTCAGGATAGTGTTTTCTATTTCCATCCATTTGCATGCAAAATTCAAGATGTCATTGTTTTTTACTGCTGAGTAGTAAACTAATGTGAATATATTCCACATTTTCTTTATCCATTCTTCCATTGAGGGGCATCTAGGTTGTTTGCAGGTTCTGGCTATTACAAATAATGCTGCTATGAACATAGTTGAACAAATGCTTTTGTAGTATTTGGGAATCTCTTGGGTATGTTCCCAAGAGTGGTATTGCTGGATCTTGAGGTAGATTGATTCCCAATTTCATGAGAAACCACCACACTGATTTCTAAAGTGGTTGCAGAAGTGTGCATTCCCACCAGCAATGGATGAGTGTTCCTTTACTCCACATCCTCTCCAACAAAGGTGTTTTCGATTTTAGCCATTCTGACAAGTGTAAGATGGTATCGCAAAGTTGTTTTGATTTGCATTTCCCTGATCGCTAAGGAAGTTGAACATGACCTTAAGTGTCTCTTGGCCATTTGAACTTCTTCTGTTGAGAATTCTCTGTTCAGTTCAGTGCCCCCTTTTTAATGGAAGGATCTCCATGCTCTTGGATGGGTATGATCAACATAGTAAAAATGGCAGTTCTACCAAAGGCAATCTATTGATTCAATGCAATAACCATCAAAATCCCAACAAAATTCTTCACAGACCTTGAGAGAACAATAATCAACTTTATATGGAAAAACAAAAAACCCAGGATAGCCAAATCAACTCTATACAATAAAGGAACTTCTGGAGGCATTACTATCCCTGACTTCAAAGTCTATTACAGAACTACAGTACTGAAAACAGCTTGGTATTGCCTTAAAAACCGAGATGTTGACCAATGGAATCAAATAGAAGACCCAGATATAAACCCACAAACCTATGAACACCTGATTTTAGATGAAGGAGCTAAAAGTATACAGTGGAAGAAAGAAAGCCTCTTCAACAAATGGTGCTGGCATAACTGGATGCCAACCTGTAGAAGAATGAAAATAGTTCCATATCTATCACCATGCATAAAACTCAAGTCTAAGTGGATTAAAGACCTCAATATAAATCCGACCACAGTGACCCTGATAGACGAGAAAGTGGGAAGTAGACTGCAACACATGGGCACAGGAGACCACTTCCTACATATAACCCCAGTAGCACAGACAATAGGGGCAACATTGAATAAATGGGACCTCCTAAAACTAAGAAACTTCTGTAAAGCAAAGGACACTGTCATTAAGATAAAAAGGCATCCTACCGAATGGGAGTAAATCTTCACCAACCCCGCATCAGACAAAGGTCTGATCTCCAAAATATATAAAGAACCCACCTAATTCTTTCATCAAAGTATCAACAGAGGCTAAAGACTGTTGAATTTTTGTTGTTAGAGGCTGCTGGTTTGTTTCTGGCTGGACACCCAAAACCCAAATAATCACACAGAAACTGTACTAATTTATACACTGTTAGGCCTATTATCACAGAATTCTTTTTTTAAACGATTTATTTATTTATTATGTATTTTACAACATTCTGCCTTGATATATGCCCGCACGCCAGAGGAGGGCACCAGATCTCAGTACAGATGGTTGTGAGCCACCATGTGGTTGCTGGGAATTTAACTCAGGACCTCTGGAAGGGCAGTCAGTGCTCTTAACGTCTGGGCCATCTCTCCAGCCCCTATCACAGAATTCTTATTAACTAATTCTTATATGTTGACAGAAGTTTCTATCTCACCTGGTCCCACAGCCGCTCAGTCCCAAAGAAAACATATAGAGGCCTACATCAATTATAAACTGGTTGACCTAGTAGCTCAGGCTTCTTATTAACTTATGTATTACATCCTAACCAATAATTCTTGTCTGTGTTAGCCATGTGGCTTGGTACCTTATATAAGTGAGGCATTCTTATCTTTCTACCTCTGTGTCTGGGTGACAACTGCAGACAGATCCTTCCTTTTCCCAGAATTTCCCTGTTCTTGTTACCTCTCCTCTACTTCCTGCCTGGCTACTGGCCAATAAGTGTTTTATTAAAACAGTACAATAAATGAGTACAAGACCATTGTCCCACAGCACTTCCTCCTTATTTTTAAACAAAAACTTGGAATGTAATCTCTTTTTTTTAGTTTTATTTCTAACCATTATCCATAAAAACTTGTAACCAACATTCTAAAAGAAGAAACAAATATTCATAATCCATTTTTTGGGAATGTGGGCATAGTTTTCCAGGATACTTTCTGCTGATAATCTTATGGGAACCTAAAGAAAATTTAGAATTATGATCAAGTACTGAAAGGAGTATTCTGTGAGGCTTGATCATCTCAGTCAGCAGTCTGGAAATTGTTCAGTACGTAGAACTCAGACATCTGGGCCATCTGCTCCTATTCGGGATTTCTCAGGGTTTCTTCCTTGATCAAACCTTATTTTTCTCAATCCAGAATAAATCTGCAGTCTCAACTTCCTGTGGAAACAAAAGCAAAACCTCTTCTCCAGAGCAGCATATCTTTTGACTTAAATTTTAAAGTCAAGGCATTTTCAAAATACATATGTTGGATTGATTCAGCAGTATTTATAATCAAATGTCTTTTAGCAGATATTGCTCCTTTCTCAGTCATCAAACAATTCAAAGACAACACAATAACATATAATATTCAGATTCTCAGTGCATTTTCCATATTTATATGGCTTTATGTTAAACTCTATTTTTTATTTTTAATTTTTGTTTACTTTGTTTTTTGAGGCAGGATTTCTCTGTTTATCTTTGGGTGTTCTGGAATTCACTTTGTAGATCAGGCTGTCCTTGAACTCATAGAGATCTACCTGCCTCTGCCTCCCAAGTGCTGGGATTAAAGCTATGTGCTACCCCACCCAAGTTCTCACTTTTTTAATTTTTAAGAACTTTATCCTTTTTTTTTTCTATTTCAAGCCTGCATATATTTTTTAAATTCTAAATTTAGAGGATTTTGATCATCTTTGAATCTATCTTTGCTGCATATTGCTCTTTCTCTGACTACATGAGTCTTTAATTTGCTAAGCAATATGCCTGGGATTGATGGCTGGATCCACCTATTCCTTAGCTTTCTGAGAGTCTAGAGTCATGGCAGAGGTACTGGCCAAAGCCATGTTTATTGCTAGAACTCTAGGAAGTTTCAAGGTCCATTCCACTACCTAGAAGCATGCTGTTGATTATTCATCAATACCATTTAAGTGTTTCATGTTGGGGCCTCTTAAAAGAGCTGCAAGGTTTTCAGCTTAAACATGAGTCAGGAAGTCTCTTTTAAATGAGATACACTTTCCTCTAGAAAATAGAGCCTATCTGAGAAAATGCTGATATCAAAAATCTGTGTTAACTCTGTTCTTTGGTGTCTAGAATTACTCCCCAAGCTCTCTCATGTTTTATGTGGGTGTTGCTGTCCACATTGGGTGCCATTTGTTGACAGAGGATTCTGTCCTGCACAGTCCTGCAGCAACTGTCCCAAAGAAAACACACAAAGGCCTACATTAATTATAAACTGATTGGCCTATTAGTCCAGTCTTCTTATTAACTCTTACTTCTTAAATTACCCCATAACTCTTTTCTGTGTTAGCCACATGGCTTGATACTTTTTATCAGCAAGGCATTCTCATCTTACTTCCTCTGAGTCTGGGTGATGCCTGCAGACTGACCTTTTCTCTTCCCATAATTCTACTGTTCTCATCATCTCACCTCTTCTTCCTGCTTGGTCACCCCAACTATACTTCCTGCATGGCTACTGGAAAATCGGCATTTTGTTAAAACAATACAATATAAGTGACAGGTTACAAGACCATTGTCCCACAGTGCTTATATCTTAAATTAACACATTCCTATTATTTTGTATTTTACCGTGAGGCTTGTCATTTAGTGGTAAGGTTCCTGCATATGGTTTTCTTTCTTCTTCAGATGTTACATGGTATCTCCCTGACTTAGCCTTCTTTTCTTCTCTATCTCTGCTTGGAATTCCCACCTTGCTCCATTCTGCCCTGTCATAGGGCTAAACAGTTTATTCACTAACTAATAAAAGAAACATATGTACAGAAGGACATAACACACCTTTCCCCCTTTATGTCAAAATAAAAGCAAAGGTTTTAACTTTAACATAGTAAAATTACATATACAAAACAGTTATCAAGAGAATTATAGTTACAATATTTAGTCCATTTACATTTGATAAATTAAAGAAAATACTCTATCATCAATCCTATCTTTATGAATCCAAAGTTTTATATATAATTTATCCTTTATCATGACTAAGGAAACTATAACTATAGCTATCTGCTTTTAAATCATCAAAGACCCCGGAAGGATATAACATTACCTAAATAAAAAGGAACTGAATTGTAAGCAACTTCCAAGATAGAGTTGACAGTGAAATCTTGGTGCATGGACAGTTATCCAAAGTTCTTCTGTAACATTGGGTGTAACAAGAGGTGTGGGACAATTGTCTGTATTCTGTCAATCATGTTTTGAATAAAACGCTGATTGGCCAGGCAGGGAGTATAGGCGGGAAAACCAGACAGGAAGTAGACATGATGCAATGAGAACAGGAGATTTCTGGGAAGGAGGAAGTTGATTCCTCCCAGTCCAGCACAGACCACCAAGGAAGCAGGATGTGACCTGCCAGCTGAAAAAGGTACCCAGCCATATGGCAAAAATAGATCAGAATAATGGGTTAATATAAGTTACAAGAGCTAATAAGTAGCTTTACCTAATGGGCCAATCAGCTTTATAACTTATAAAGATCTCTGTGTGATTTTCTTTGGGGGTGTGGGGTACCGGGCGAGGCAGAAACTCCAACAAGCAGGCCCCTCATGTTACAATTGGGGCATCCCTCTTCAGCCTAGAGGCCCATAGTATCTGGCAGGCTTTATGTGAAACAGGAAATTTAAAAGACTGCTTTGCCTATATTGAGACTTTGTCAGTTTCTTTCTCTTGTATCCTACAGAATGCCTGGTGGACTCTTTCATAAAGCAGGAACCCTGAAGGACTGTCTCACCTTTAAGTAAGTTCAGCAGTCATTTTTCAGTGTGTCTTGAATGTCTACTTCATACAGCAATACCATCAAGTAGTCCAGGCAAGAGCAGTTTCTTGCTGAAATTGCTAACAAACTCCATAGGAGCCTCTTTGATGCCCATCATCCTATTAGAGTAGATTGGTGCTTACAGGAGCAGATGTGTCACATTTTTGAGAAAATTTTAAGTTTTTAAAATATTTTAAATGCTATATTCTGTAGCCTTTGAAAGATTTAAAGAAAACCTCTTCATCTTAAATATATCTCTGTACATCTATAAAACCCAATTAACAAGACTACAAACTTGACTATTATAGATGACTATCTATCTAATAACATGTATTTCTTAATTATACATTGCATTTTAAATGAACTTCACAAACACAATAGTTAAGTCTAGAGCAGAAATATACATATAACAAAACTGACTTAAATTCATATCAATAAACCAAGATCCATATCAATGCAAATTATTCATCTGTATAGCATATTCTCCTTTAAATGTAAATAAACATTTACAAACAATCATTTCAGGAATTTTGGCATTGTTTTCTCCAAACTGATTCCTGTTGATTATTGGGCCAATTATTTTTAGGGTTCATGAGATCTGTCTGTGGGTCATGTTCTTTCAAACCACATTAGCCAGAAAGGAATTCACAGCTTCTATCCTCTGAGGAAACAAAAGCAAAGTAACATATCCTTAGACTCAAATTTTGAAGTGAAGATACCTTTATCTTGTTTTAACTTAGCAGACCTCAGAATCAAATGTCTCTCTGCAATCAACAATTCAAAGAAAGCACACTAATGTATGTAATCCAAACTCTTTGTGAATGTTCCATCTTTACATGGCTTATTTTTTCTTACTCCTTTAATCTACAGCTGTCTGCACTCTTTTACTTTTACTGTCTCCTTAAAGACTTTACTTCTTTTTATAACTCTCTATATTCCTTTTTACCAGTAAACCATGAGAACGAGCAGTTTCTGCCTAGAGATCTCTGAGTTTAAGGCCAGCCTGGTCTACAAATCCAGATACAGGACAGCCAAGCATAGACAGTAAAGGAAACCATTAAAACCAGCAAGTTGATGAAGTTGTAATTGAATGAGATGCCTATGTTCCAGTCCTACAAAGTAACAGAATCTGGTAGCTTTGGTCATGTTTTTCCTGGCTTCAGAGTCAAGTACAGAAGAAAAGGGTTATTGAATATTACTCTGCAACTAAAGAAAACCACTGAGGTCAGGCATATGCCAGGGGTGTACCAATCTAGAATTTCTTGGAGAACTTAAAATCTTAGAAATGCCAGAGTCATGGAATACCTGCTGAGGAGATCTGCTAACAGGGAATAAAACAAGCCCAGGAAAAAGAAATGAAAAGTGTTGGAGATCTGAGGCATGTTTAGCATCAGATATTGAAATACAGAGATTGGGGATTACCCAGTTGGTTTTTATGTCTTACTTTGATCCAGTATTTCCTCCCTATGCTCCCTTCCTACATCTTGGAACACTAATGTATATCCTGTGCTATTTTGTGTTGGAAATATGTGTTATGTTTTGGATTTTGATTTTTATAGGTGATTATTACAGTTAAGACAGTGCATGAATCTCAGAAGAGAATTTGAATTTAAGATTTTTTTCTCAATTTTATTTATTTACTTTTTATTGAAAAAAACTTCTGCCTCCTCCCTGCCTCCCAATTCCCTCCCCCTCCCCCCACTCCTCTCCCACTCCCCCACTTCTCTCTCCCTCCCTCTCCAGTCCAAAGAGCAGTCAGGGTTCCCTGCCCTCTGCGAAGTCCAAGGTCCTCCCCCCCATCCATCCAGGTCTAGGAAGGTGAGCATACAAACAGGCTAGGCTCCCACAAAGCCAGTGCCTGCAGTAGGATCAAAATTCAGTGCCATTGTCCTTGACTTCTCATCAGCCCTCATTATCTGCCATGTTCAGAGAGTCTGGTTTTATCCCAGGCTTTTTCAGTCCCAGTCACGCTGGCCTTGGTGAGACCCCAATAGATCAGCCCCACTGTCTCAGTGGGTGGGTGCATCAATCGCAGTCCTGACTTCTTGCTCATGTTCTCCCTCCTTCTGCTCCTCATTTGGGCCTTGGGAGCTTAGTCCAGTGCTACATTGTAGGTCTCTGTCTCTATCCCCATCCATTGCCAGATGAAGGTTCTATGGTGATATGCAAGATATTCATCAGCATGGCTACAGGATAGGGTCATTTCAGGTTCCCTCTCCTCAGCTGCCCAAGGTACTAGCTGGAGACATCTCCCTGGACACCTGTGAGCCCCTCTAGAGTCAAGTCTCTTGCCAACCCTAAGATGGCTCCCTTAATTAATAAATATACCTCCCTGCTCCTATATCCACACTTCCACTATCCCAACCATCCCATTCCCCCAAGCTCCCCCCATCCTCCCCTTCTCACTTTTCTCTCTCCAAGTCCCCTTACAAGTTCAAATGGCCAAAAGACACTTAAGGTCATGCTCAACCTCCTTATCGATCAGGGAAATACAAATCAAAACAATTTTGAGATACCATCTTACACCTGTCAGAATGGCTAAAATCAAAAACAGCAATGATAGCTGCTGGAGAGGTTGTGGAGTAAGGGGTACACTCATTCATTGCTGGTGGAAATGCAAACTTGTGCAACCACTTTGTAAATCAGTGTGAAGATTTCTCAGGAAATTCGGGATCAACCTACCCCAGGACCCAGCAATACCACTCTTGGGAATATACCCAAGAGATGCCCTATCATATGACAAAAGCATTTGTTCAACTATGTTCATAGCAGCATTATTTGTCATAGCCAGAACCTGGAAACAACCTAGATGCCCTTCAATGGAAGAATGGATGAAGAAAGTGTGGAATATATACATATTAGAGTACTACTCAGCAGTAGAAAACAATGACTTCTCGAATTTTGCATGCAAATGGATGGAAATAGAAAACACTATCCTGAGTGAGGAATCCCAGACCCAAAAAGATGAACATGGGATGTACTCACTCATAATTGGTTTCTAGCCATAAATAAACGGCATTGAGCATATAATTTTTGGTCCTAGAGAAGCTAAATAAGAAGGTAAACCCAAAGAAAAACATATAGTCATCCGCCTGGATATGGGAAGTAGACAAGATTGCCGGGCAAAAACTGGGAACTTGGGGGTGAGGCTGCATGGGGCTAAGGGGAATTGGGGTGAGAAATGTAAGAGGGGAAGAATTGGGGGAGCTTGGGGGAATGGAATGGTTGGGATAAAGTAAGGGTGGACACGGGAGCGGAGAAATATATATACTAATTTAGGGAGCCACCTTAGGGTTGGCAAGAGATTTGACTCTAGAGGGGCTTGCAGGTGTCCAGGGAGCTGTCCCCAGCTAGTACCTTGGGCAACTGAGGAGAGGGAACCTGAAATGACCCTATCCTATAGCCATACTGATGGATATCTTGCATATCACCTTAGAACCTTCATCTGGCGATGGATGGAGATAGAGACAGAGACCCACACTGGAGCACCGGACTGAGCTCTTAAGATCCAAATGAGGAACAGAAGGAGGGAGAACATGAGCAAGGAAGTCAGGACCATGAGGTGTGCACCCACCCACTGTGACAGTGGAACTGATCTATTGGGAGCTCACCAAGACCAGCTGGACTGGGACTGAATAAGCATGGGATGAAACTGAACTTTCTGAACATGGCGGACAATGAAGGCTGATGAGACGCCAAGGACAATGGCGCTAGGTTTCGATCCTAATACATGAACTGGCTTTGTGGGAGCCTAGCCTGTTTGGATGCTCACCCTCCTGGACCTGGATAGAAGTGGGAGGACCTTGGACTTCTCGCATGGCAGGGAATCTGGACTGCTCTTCAGTCTGGAGAAGGAGCAGGAATTGAGTAGGGGGAAGGGGACATGGGTGGGGGGAGGGGGAGGGGAGTCAGGGGAAGGTGCAATGTGTGGGAGGAGGGGGATTAAAATGTGAAAAGGGGAGGAGGTGGAATTTTTTTTCAACAACTAAAAAATAAAAACAAAAAAAAAAGAAAGCGATGGAAAATGCCCACAGAAATAGGTGGCATAATGCTATATTAACATTGAATTTTCTTAATGTTAATGAGAAAGGGACAACAATAGCAGAGACACCTCGGATAATAGAAAATCTTCTGAATTAAAATAACCAGTGTATTTCAAGGATGTGCTGACCTCACAATGGAAACCAGGATATCTGATACATTGGGGAAGGGATTTTGGTTTCTCTCTTTTTTCCACAGGAAAGAAGAGCTGTGAATATGAAAGCCTACAAACTCATGGAAACTGAACAGTCAACTACTGAACCACACATGGGTCAAGGAAGAAATAAAGAAAGAAATTAAAGTCTTTCTTGAATTCAATGAAAATAAAGACACAACATACTCAAACCTATGGGACACTATGAACGCAGTGCTAAGAGGAAAGTTCATAGCACTAAGTGCCCACTTAAAGAAAACGGAGAGCCGGGCGATGGTGGCGCACGCCTTTAATCCCAGCACTCGGGAGGCAGAGGCAGGCGGATCTCTGTGAGTTCGAGACCAGCCTGGTCTACAGAGCTAGTTCCAGGACAGGCTCCAAAGCCACAGAGAAACCCTGTCTCGAAAAAAACCAAAAAAAAAAAAAAAAAAAAAAAAAAAAAAAAGAAAACGGAGAAAGCACACATTGGAAACTTAACAGCCCACCTAAAATCTCTAGAAAAAAAAAAAATAAGCAGACTCACCTAGGACGAGTAGAAGACTGGAAAAAACCATTAATATTATTAAAGATTTGTTTTGAAAAAGAGAAACCTCTTGAGAAAGATAAATGACTGCTTATTTATAGAGGTGACAATCATACAAGTGGTAAGAAAACCTCTTAAGGATTGGTGCTGGTTTCTGTTCTTGTCATGCCAGAAAACACTCATCTTCAAAAAGTCAAGATTCCCTGGACATCTAGATGCCTAAACAGGAAAATATAACTATCCAAATTGGATCACCAAGGAAGAGAATTATGACTTATAAGGACAGGTCATCTGAGGGTAAGAATCTCTGAACATAAACTAGAATAATAGTCATGACTCACTTAAAAATCAAAGCTGGCTTTGGAGTTAAACAATGGCTCAGTCTTCTCTAAATCTAAGCATGTTGTTAAAAGAAAAATTCAGAGTTTTTTTTTTTCTCATGTCAGGAGCTGTCTGGTGTGGGACAGAAAGAAGAAAGAATTCAGAAAAAAATTTACCTTTCTTCATACATATTTTTGTCTCTATCATACATTTTATTGAATATATGACTGTATAAATAATGTTAAATTTTACATAATGAACAATGAATTTTCCTGCAGCAATCTTTGAGATTTCCAGGAGGGAGATAGGTCCCCAGAACAATGACTCCACCTGGTTGATATGACATCATGATTCTGATAGCGCTAATATAAGACCTGTTTTGGGTGCTCAATATGTTTACAACTTGGCTATCTGAAATGGTGCACCTTTTTGCAATGTTCTGGCCATAACTCCAAATAGGATCCCCAGAAAAACCCTACCAAATACTCAGAGACTATTTGCTATACCATACCATAATCTTGAAACTTAACCATCATTTTACTTTCACAGGATCCCATAGAAAGGACGTCACCCCCTTGACAGATGGAAATAATTTTAGAAGACAATGTCTCCTCTCCCAACAAAGTTTGTCCTCAGGGTCAGGGTCATCGTTTAAGGGTTGATTATAATTGGTATGTTTGGAGATTTTGGGGGGAAATTTTATAGGCTCAGGAATCTCTTTAATAAAGTGTGTGGGGGGAAATTGGATGGGATAATATGTTAGTATGAGCTTACTCACACTAATAATAATAGTCAATCAGGGGTTGATTATAATTGGTATAGGATTGGGGGTAGGGAGAGAAATTATGTAAGCTCTGGATATCTTTAAAAGAGGGAAATTGGATGGGATAATAGATACATTAGTGTGAGATTACTCGCACTAATAATAATCAATAATAGAGTGAATATTTGTGATCTATTATTTATACTCATTTTACATTGGTAAAGATTTTTGTATATTGATATAAATTTAAATTATATTGAATATGTTCCTATTTTGTCTTCAATATTTGTACACCTAGGCAAATTTATTTTGTCATATTGTATGTATGCATGCTTGCTTCTACCTCTGCTTAAGACATTTTGTATATTGATACAGTTCTAGTATATATGTATCATATTGCAATATACATTTCTATCTCTGATCAAGACACTTATACATTGTTTACATTTTGAGGTCACTGTCCTCATTTGTTGCACAGTGTTTAAAGATTGCTTAGTATTCTGATATGAAGTCTTAGTTTTAAGTTATATAAGTATTAAGAATTATAGGTCAATAGTCATCTATGTTTGTCATACTTATAGTTAGCTAATTAGGTTCTTTAGGAACATAGAAATTGTATTCTGCATTAATAGGTAATCTTCAACCATTTCAGAGAGCTATAGAACATGGCATTTAAATAACTTAGGGTTCTGTTGAAGTGAGACACAATTGCTCCTGGCAGCACCAATCTATTCCTGAGAGAATGTTGAACACCAAAGACATTCCACTTGGAACTTGTTTTCTTCTTGGCAAAACTGGCCTTTGGAACTGCCTATGCATCGACCACTGATAAAATGCATGATGTCCAGATAGGACAAGCAGAATACAAGAAAAAAGACTGTCAAATCCTGCTAAGACAGGGTAAGATGGTTCTGAAAATTTTTCTGCTTCTGAAAAAGGTCTGTCAGTTTTTCTAGGCCTTAGCCAATGTTGGTTGCTACAACAGTGCAAATGAGACTTTGGGTGATGATTGCCCAGGTAGCCAGCTGTCTCTGTTATATGTTACACATTTTGGAAGTTGCTTACTTGTACTTCCTGCTTATTCAAGTAATATTATTTCTCTTCTCAGGTCTTTGATGGTATCGAACTAGATAGTAATAGTTATTTTCCTCTCATGACTTTGACAATTTATTTATAATATAAGAGTTAGACTCCTTAGGATAGGATAATTATCGAAACATTTGTCACGTTTTTGCATGTTATTGTTTATCCTCATTGTAATTCTAATTTTATACTTGCTATTTGTTATTATTTAAACAAAAAGGGAAATCATTCAGCCAGTAGCCTTTAAGATATCTGTCCACTTGAGTGTGGCCTCTTATACTATAAATGCATATGTAAATTGCTTGCTCTCTTTTTCTTCTGGCTGCTGGATTCAGTGGATGTTACCCATTTGAGCAGAGGATTGTGATCTGAGAGTCTACCCCTAAACAAATAACCCAATTCTGAGCTAGTATGGGATTTCTTTTCGGCATCCATCTGTACTTCATAACAATAGAAACCCTAAGATACACACACACATGAACGCACATGCACACACACATATACATATATGCATACATATCACGTATGGAGTCTAAATGTAAAGTCAAATAATAGAGGAGATCTAAATGTAAATCCATATAGAGGAGATAAAGCCCCAACTAGACAATTTAAACCACCAAGTAAATCTTTCAGTCTCAGTTTTATTGCTGATGATGGCAACACTTACAAATGTCATATAACACAGAGACGTCAATATGATACTTAACTAGAAGCTCCACTCTTAATGACTAGCTTTTATGTTATTGGAAGATACTTTTCATGGCATTAGAATGTACTGTGTATGTTCTTGGAGAAGAAAAATAATTATAAATATGCCCTATATATAATTCCTGTGACCTTCAACAGTGATATGTCTAAAAAATATATTGCTGCAATAGTATCATAAATGATATGAAAATAACCAAGCACTTTATGATTGTATTTAAGTCCCATATCTGACACCGCTAAAGTTTCCAAGAATCTGAGACTACATAGGTCATGGACCTAGGCAAATCCCTAATACTATTATTATTCTGCTAAAAAATGTAGCAATAAAATAACTTCTAATGGCATACCAGTATGCTCACTGATTTATGCCTCACATAAACCTCATCAGAGAAACTTCTTGTAGTAGGTGGAAATTAATATCAATCCCCACACTGTAAAATGTACTTAGAGTGAGAGTTTTGAATACTTAGTCCTAATTATATTTTCATCAAATCTCTCCCTTAAAGGTTCAGGAATCTATGTGGTCAAGTAGGCACAAAGAATGTAAGAGCCAGAGTGTATAGATACCTCTAAGTATTTAAACGCTGGTTTTTTTAAATTTTTTATTCCTCTTTCCAATCAGCTGAAGGCAAGAACAGATGGACAACACATATAAAAAAGGATTAGTATTTATGATGCATAGTTACAAAGACAAAAGGTCCAATAGAAAATAGCATAGAACTCATTCCAAAAACACCCCAAAATGAAAAGCAAATGCATACATATGCACAAAAATTTACTGTTTCTTATTAGTAGTAATAGCTAGCCATATTATTGACAAAAATAAGAATTAAGGTGATTCTGTTACAATTTAACTATCATGCTACGTTAGTATCAAATTTAGTGTAACTTTCTTTTTTTTATTGAGAAAAGGAGAAAAAAAAACAAGTTTCCACCTCCTCCCAGCCTCCCATTTCCCTCCCCCTCCTCCCACCCTTCTTCCCCTCCCCCCACTCCTTTCCCCCTCCCTCTCCAGTCCAAAGAGCAGTCAGGGTTCCCTGCCCTGTGGTAAGTCCTAGGTTCTCCCCACTCCGTCCATATCTAGGAAGGTGAACCTCCAAACTGACTAGGCTCCCACAAAGCCAGCACATTACGTAGGATCAAAACCCCGTGCCATTGTCCTTGGCGTCTCATCAGCTCTCATTGTTCGCCATGTTCAGAGAGTCCAGTTTTATCCCATGCTTTTTCAGTCACAGTCCAGCTGGCCTTGGTGAGCTCCCAATAGATCAGCTCCACTGTCTCAGTGGGTGGAGCACCCCTCGTGGTCCCGACTTCTTTGCTCATGTTCTCCCTCCTTCTGCTCCTCATTGGGACCTTGGGAGCTCAGTCCAGTGCTCCAGTGTGGGTCTCTGTCTCTATCTCCATCCATCACCAGATGAAGGTTCTATGGTGATATGCAAGATATTTGTCAGTATTGCTATAGGATAGGGTCATTTCAGGTTCCCTATCCTCAGCTGCCCAAGGAACTAACTGGGGACCTCGGCTTGGTCACCTGGGAGCCACTCTAGGTTCAAGTCTCTTGCCAACCCTAAGGTGGCTCCCTTAACTAAGAATTGTGCTTCCGTGCTCCCCTATCCAATCTTCCTTTATCCCAATCTTCCTTTTTCCCCAAGTTCCCCCCATCCTCCCCTTCTCCCTTTTCTCTCCCCATCTCCCCTTACCCCTATCCCACCCCACCCCCAAGATCTCAATTTTCTCCCCGGCAACTTTGTCTACTTCCCATAGCCAAGAGGATAACTATATGTTTTTCCTTTGGTTCACCTTCTTACTTAGCTTCTTTAGGATCATAGTTACATATGAAGAGGCATATACAAAGTGTTTATTGAGGCATATATCCGAAAGTTAAAATATTTCAAAGCCATATAATTAAGAAAAATTTTACAGAAATATAAATCTCTTATTTTGTAAAAGACAGTATAATAAAGCTATGTATGACAAGTATACTCATATATACAATTAATGTACATAATAATTATGTGTATATTCCTGAAAGAACATAGAGACGTGGTTTCATAAACTTAAGTTTTACATATAAATGAATATTTTTGTAAAAAATCATTCTCTCCTATTTTTATCTCAGTCTTACTTTAAAAATGTGTTTATGTTGTTGTACCTGCATTTCATTTGTTGTTGCTATGTTTGAAAAATTATATTCTTTAACATATAATACTATTTTTCTCCTAGTGAGGGATTAGACTTTTTTGAAGTAAAAATATGAAAGCAATTGCCTGTAGCAATGGTCCTCTTTTTATTTCTATTCTTTTATTGAATCTACTCTGATTACTCATTTATCCCTCATAATCCTGCTTTTGTTAATGTTATATCAACCTCTACACTGCAAAATCCAATGTTACTTTCTTTTTTTTGCATTTTTTTATTGATAAAAGGAGAATAAAGAAAAGAAAGAAAAAAAACAAATTTCCACCTCCTAGCCTCCCATTTCCCTCCCCCTCCTCCCATTCTTCTCCCCCTCCTCCCACCCCTCTCCCTTTCCCCCCACTTTTCTCCCCCTCCCTCTCCAGTCCAAAGAGCAGTCAGGGTTCCCTGCCCTGTGGTAAGTCCTAGGTCCTCCCCCCTCCGTCCATATCTAGGAAGGTGAACATCCAAACTGGCTAGGCTCCCACCAAGCCAGTACATTGCGTTGGAACAAAACCGCGTGCCATTGTCCTTGGCGTCTCATCAGCCCTCATTGTTCGTCATGTTCAGAGAGTCCAGTTTTATCCCATGCTTTTTTTTGGTAACAGTCCAGCTGGCCTTGGTGAGCTCCCAGTAGATCAGCTCCACTGTCTCAGTGGGTGGGTGCACCCCTCGTGGTCCCGACTTCTTTGCTCATGTTCTCCCTCCTTCTGCTCCTCCTTGGGACCTTGGGAGCTCTATCCAGTGTTCCAGTGTGCCACCCACCACTGTGGAAGTCAGTGTTTCGGTTTCTCAGGAAATTCGGGATCAACCTACCCCTCGACCCAGCAATACCACTCTTGGGAATTTACCCAAGAGATGCTCTATCATATGTCAAAAGCATTTGTTCAACTATGTTCATAGCAGTATTATTTGTAATAGCCAGAACCTGGAAACAACCTAGATGCCCTTCAATGGAAGAATGGATGAAGAAAGTATGGAATATATACACATTAGAGTACTACGCTGTGGTAAAAAACAATGACTTCTCGAATTTTGCATGCAAATGGATGGAAATAGAAAACACTATCCTGAGTGAGGTATCCCAGACCCAAAAATATGAACATGGGATGTACTCACTCATAATTGGTTTCTAGCCATAAATAGGGGTCACGGAGTCTACAATAGGCGAATCTAAAGAAGCTAAGTAAGAAGGTGAACCCAAGGAAAACATATAGTTATCCTCTTGGATAAGGGAAGTAGACAAAATTGCCGGGGAGAAAAGTGGGATGTTGGGGGTGGGGTAGGATGGGGGTAAGGGGAGATGGGGAGAGAAAAGGTAGAAGGAAAGGAGGGGGGACTTGGGGAAACAGGAGGATCGGGATAAAGGAAGGTTGGATAGGGGAGCACGGAACCCCATTTCTTAGTTAAAGGACCCACTTTAGGATGGGCAGGAGACTTGACCCTAGAGGGGCTCCCAGGTGCCCAAGCTGAGGCCCCAGTTAGTTCCTTGGGCAGCTGAGGATAGGGAACCTGAAATGACCCTATCCTAGAGCAATACTGACGAATATCATGCATATCATCCTAGAACTTTCATCTGGCGATGGATGGAGATAGAGACAGAGATCCAATGTTACTTTCGCTGTGTTGATCTTAATAAACCTCTTTTGTGTGGCTGTTCAAAAATTTGGTCAATCTTTCTTCGTAGATAACTCTTTTTGCAGCAACCACTGCTATCTGTGTTCATTTAAGTATTTTTATATATATGCACATAAAATACATTGTTATGTATAAACACATGTGCTTATGGTAAAAGAATAATATAGCTTCATATTTCTCACTCTGCTTTAGGGATGCCGTGCTTTCTTAATTTTCATTTTATTTTACTTGCTGTTACTTCTCAGTCTCCTTGTTGACTCCTCTTCTACATTTTAATTATTTTTGTGTATTGAAAACTGGACCTAAGGCCATGCATTTCCTACACAAGTGTTTTATCACTAAGCTACTTTGACAGCCCTACTTGACTTCAAATCAGAATAATTCAAAATAGCCCCAATCATTGCTCTAAATATTTGTTTCAAATATCATCAGCCTATTTGATACTTTGTGTGTCTAATAGCAATATTGAAATGAACTTGTTCCACATTAACTCTTGGTGATTTCTATCCTTACCTTTATTGATTATTTTTCTTATCAATAAACCTCATTTTTAAAAAAAAATTGGTGATATTTTATTATTTTGCAGAATATACTTAGTTCATCAGCAAACTTCATTAATCTGATTTAAATATATCTTATAATCAAGTTGTTAATATTATTCAGGGTTTGGTCACTATAATTTCATCACTGAATTATTGTGGCATATTCCTATATTTAATTCTTTTCTAATATCTAGCACCTTTTTTTCACTCTTGTTCTATCTTAGAGACATGTCAGACATGTCAACAATTTGGAACGCATTTACATAATGCTCAATGTTCCTTAAATCTTTCTTATGCCATCTGTTTTCTCCTGTTCCTTGTCCAAGTAAGCATGTTCATATCTTGTACTTCAAATAAATATTATCTCATATATCTAAACCTTATCTAACTACTTTATACCCCCTCCAAATCACAAAATTTCTAACAAATTTTAATTGCAAAATAATACATGTAAATATTATTACTTTATACTACTTTTCTCCTTAAATAGTATAAGCTATTTGATTCCAACAAGGATTATTGTTTCTTTTTGCCTCACAAATGTTTAGCACAGATCCTAGCAAAAGTGTTTTAAGTACTGAAAAAGAGAATGAAGGAAACTAAAATAAATGGCTCAAAGGTATTTGGCTATACTGTGGGGTTTTTGTAATTATAGTAGTTAAAATTAATATATAGCAAATATTTAGGTTGACTCAATATTTCAGTAAAAGATGGAACAAATGAGTAATGTGATCAAGCTTTGCACACCCAATGACCCTGAGAACTGAGACTTCGTTTGGTTGTTTGCTATTTCTTTAATGAACTAGAGCAGTTTTCTTAATTAGCAAATGCCCATCTGTTTCAAACATAAATGGTATTTAGTATAACAAGAGCTGAAACAGTGAGACAGCTTAATTTTGGAGTGCAAATGGCAATACTAAGTGACCTGATTCCTATTTGGTATTTTCTAGATATAGTTTAGTAGGTTTTCTATAATAGAGGTCAACCTGGTCATTGTGCCTTGTAATAATTCAGAATGTAGTGATTGTTGCTGTTCCATTAGAAATTTAAAAAAAAGACTAGTTGCTAGAGGAAAGAATATAAAATTTCATACTTCTTTTCATTAATAATTTGAAATGGACTATAAAGTCGTTAATTGGAGGCAAGTAACTACAACTTTAATTTTCCATGTTCAGAATTTTCATAGGCCCAAGAGCTAATTTTTCATTTGAGTATTTTCTATGTCTTCATTGTGTAATGCATATTTTATCGAGCTTTACAAGTTTATTGCTCTTTTAATCATATATAAAATCAAGAGGCAATTATTTCTTTGGTCTAGACCTAGTTCTTATCCCTCAAAGATAAGCAATGTGAGAGCAATTTCAGGAAACAGGTAACACAAATCAGTTGCATTATCTTCCTCTGCTTCTTTATTTTCTGACTGTGAAACTGTAAATGTTTTTCATATATTAACTCCAGTAGCTTTGGCTTCTTTTAGTGTTGTTATCTTATTTTTCCAATGTCTACACAATATGTCTGATACATGTAATAGAGAAAGGTAGTAGATATTGCTGAATATACTGGAGCAACTGGTTCAAATGGGATATCTCTTTGCCTGTCTGTCTGATCCATAGCATGTTGCTTTTTCTTACTGAAATGATTATCCATCATATATTCAATTATAAACCACGGTCTGATTTGACTATTTTCTACTGCTATTATTAAAATGGCAAAAAATATTGAGAATGTAATAGATACTTATTATAACTATTGATTCATGGCTTAAGATCCATAATTAGACAAGCATATTAAACAATGGCAAAACAAAGTAAAATAAATAAGAAACCAATCTTTCTATAAGGACATTACCGTTTAGTAAGGGGAGGAGATATAAACAGAAAAAATATAAATAAGAAATAATAGGGTCAAGACCATGATGGGGAAACCCACAAAAACAGCTGACCTGAGCAAGTCGGGGCTTACTGATTTCAGACTGACAGATGGGGAAACTGCATAGGACCAAACTAGGCACTTTGATTGTGGCTGATAATGGTGTGGAGTTTGTGGAGTCACTAGCAGTAGAACCAGGATTTATGCCTACTGCTTGAACTGGCTTTTTGGACTCCATTCTCTTTGGAATGATACCTTGCTCAGCCTATATATGGGGGTAGGACCTTGGTTCTGCCTCAAAGTGATGTGCTAGACATTGTTTACTATGGATGGAAAGCCTAACCCTCTCTGAATAGTGGATAGTGGTGGGTGATGTAAGGTGGAAGAAGCTGGATTATGGAAGGGAGAGGGAACTGAAATTAATATGTAATATAAGATTGCTGTAAAAATAAAAGGAAAAAGAAAGACTGTTAAAAATTAAAAATAGAAATTTGTGCTATGGGAAAGAACAAGTTATAGTGACAAGTCTGGCCTTAGAAAATCTGTTTGTTTTGCCAATTTAAAATTCATCAATGACTTAATAAATGTTTCTAATCCAGTATCAGAGAACAGTGATGTGAAGACAATCTAAGTGTTGCATATTCAAGAGAGAATGGGATGATAATATGAAAACATTACAAATATGTGTTTCAGTACATTTAATTGTAAAAAGAGCAGAAATGTGATAATAACTCATATTAGAAAATAAAAAAGTTAAAAATGATGGAAGTAATATGTGATCTATTGCATAAAAGGAAGAAAAGAAACTATATAAACAGACAGCCATGTTGGTGAATTCTCAAATGTATAATTGAGAGCAATTTAAAGCTTTATTTTATAAGTTGCATTTATCACTCTTTTATCACAGCAATAGAAATGTAACTATAGTAGGAGATGACAAGGTCATGAGGGAGAAGCCCTTATAAATAGGACTAGTATCATTACAAAAGGATGCAAGAAAGATCACTTAACTCATTTATTCATGGGGACAAATAAGGAAAAATATCTGTCGGTGAACTAGGAAGCAGGCCTTTTAACAGACATTATATCTCATAATGTATAGATTTTTCAAACTGTCAACCTCCATACTTGAGGGACATTAACACCTGTAGTTTGTTAGCTGTTCTGTCTTTATTTTGTTGTAGCAATATAAGTAGACTAAGACAGGATGGTTTAAGAAGGGTTCATAATCATGCTGGAGAAATGGCTCAGTAATTAAGAGCATTCATAGCTCTTGTGGAAGGCCCTGATTCAATTCCCAGCACCTACATAATATGTCCAAAAATCAAGTTCCAATGGACCTGGATACTTTCTTCTGGTCTCCATAGGTATCAGATACACACATAGTACACAGATATACAAGCAGTCAAAACATCCATACACTTAAAAAACTATTATAGTTAATAATAAAACCTTGGTAGATCCCGTATTCTCATGATGTTAGTGTCTGTAAGACTCATTGACCCAGGGGCTGGAGAGATGGCTCAGAGGTTAAGAGCACTGTCTGCTCTTCCAAAGGTCCTGAGTTCAATTCCCAGCAACCACATGGTGGCTCACAACCATCTGTAGTGAGGTCTGGTGCCCTCTTCTGGCCTGCAGGCATACATGCAGACAGAATACTGTATACTTAATAAATAAATAAATAACTCATTGATCCAATTTTAATTACACAGAAGCATGCCAATTGAAAGATTCAAACATCGGAAAGCCTGAAAACCTGCATTTAGTAAGTAGTATGCCAAGTAAATATGTCAATTTGAGACATTTATTCCATTTTAGTTACAATTAGCTGTTATTTACTGAAGAAAAATGTTTGAATGAATGAATTCAACGATGAGTCCTTAATTTTGAAAAACAACGGACACAGGATACAATAGCACAGAAACTTTTATTATGCAGGAATGAGATGCTCGAAGATGTTAGTATTATAAAGTGACAAAAGCAAGATTCTCAATGTAGATGTCCACAAAAAAATAGCAGGTGGGATGAGACACATTGCATCCTTAAGAGACAGAGACAGAAAAGAGTCAATTGCTAATTTTAAGAGAAATGGCTTTGCAAAATGAAAGAAGGAGGAAAAAATACCTATTCAGAAAAATCTGTTTTGGTCAAATTTGACTGTGCCTTATCATAGGCATTTATATAGAAGTAAATTAGCCTCTATTTTATTATTTTAAGTGGTAAACATTTGGATGCTTTGAAATATCTAAATTTATTTGCTAGATATCCCATGCAGACATAGAAGTGTCACATTATATATACAAATGTCCCTTATTCTATATACTCTTCAAGTATCATTGTAAACCATGATTTGTGGCTCCATATTTATGGTTGGATCATTGATGATCTATAAGCATTCACATTGGAAACCAGAACATATGTTTCACAAGTTGAAGATAGGACTCATTTAATCTGTAGAGTGGGGACAAACGCTCTTTTGAATATGAAATTTAACCTATAGCCTCATATCTTTGAAGATGTGGTACACAACAGTGATATGTTTTGGAATGTTGTGGATGATGTGGGATTCCCATCTGTATGCTATGAATGTTTTAATACCATTGGTTAATAAAGAAGCTGCTTTGGCCTGTGGCAGGGTGTTGCTTTTATTGGTTAAATAAATAAATAAATATGCTTTGGCCAGTGGCTTAGCAGAATTGAGAGAGGCAGGAAAACTAAACAAGTAGCTTCCTACAACAGATTTTTATTTGTGAATGAACAGCTGAGGATAAACAAGAAGCCCCTCACAATGGCAGGGCAGAGTAGAGTTTGGCAGCAAAACTAAACTAAATTCAGGGAAAAAGAAAGCAAAGTCAGGGAGAGGCCATGTAGCTGCCAAAGGAGAGAGATGCTGGAATCTTACTTGTAGCCCTTATGATGATATATAGGTTAATAGAAATGGGTTAATTAAGATGTAAGAGTTATCCAAGAATAATCATAAACCATGTTGGAATTAACATAGTTTCTGTGTGATTATTTGGGTCTGGGCAGCTGAGACACAAATGAGCAGTCTCCACTTACATGTAAAAAGTTTAGGCTGGGAAATCTCACAGGAGGAAGTGGATTTCTATGAGTGATCCTTGAGATCTGTCAGTCAACTTACTTGTTATTTGGTCTCTAATTCCCAAATGCCAACACAGTGTTACCAGTCTTGTCATGTCCTTCTTATCATGTCTTCCCTGTCCTGATGGACTATATTTCTTCTCAAACTTGGCACTAAACCTGTCTTTCTGTCTTCTATGTTCTTTTCAGGTATTTTTCACAACAAGAAAACTAAAACTGGTTCTTAAGCACAGATTAATATGTCTAGATTAGTAAGGATAACTACTAATTAAAATTGGCATTATTGAGAGCTCTATAAGAGCAAGGGTTGAGGGTGGATCTTAAATCAACATATTTAAGCTTGTCTAACAAATTCAACTAAAAATTGGTTTTTGGATCCTATAGGCTGGATGATGAAAACATGGGAAGATCATAAGCATTAGCTATACAAGTAAAACACAGACCATTAACAAAAATATTTTAAGTGTGTCAAAGGCAGACATTGCAGAATAATGATTATTTGTCAAAACATGATTCAAGAATGAAGTTTTTCAGGGGAATTCTGAGTGCCTGTCAAAAGACTCCAAAAAAAAAAAAAAAAAAGAACCATAGAAACTTCATCCAGCTACTGATGGAAACAAAGGCAGAGACCTGCATCAGAATACTGGACTGAGATCATAAAGTCCAGTTGAAGAATGGAAGAAATGAGAATATAAGAAAAGAGGTCAAGACCATGAAGGATTCATCCACTGAAATAGTCTACCTGAGCTAATGGGAGCTCATCAACTCCATCCGGACTGGGAAGGAACAAGCATAGGATCAAACTAGTCCCTCTGATTGTGGTTGGCTGTTGCATGGCTGGGGCACACTGAGGGGCCACTAGGATTTATCCCTACTGCATGTACTGGCATTTTTAAAACCCATTCTTATTGGATGTATACCTTGCTCATCCTAGATAAAGTAGGGAGGGCCTTGGATCTTCATCAAAGCAATGTGCCTTATCCTCTATGAGAAGTGGATGGGGGTGGGATGGAAGGTATGTGGAGGGGAGGGGAGGAGGGGAGAGAGTGGAAACTTGTATGTATAATAAAAAAGAGAGTTTGTTTTCACTTTTTAAAAAATAAAAAAGGGGCAGTGGTGGCGCATGCCTTTAATCCCAGCACTTGGGAGGCAGAGACAGGCGGATCTCTGTGAGTTAGAGGCCAGCCTGGTCTACAAGAGCTAGTTCCAGGACAGGCTCCAAAGCCACAGAGAAACCCTGTCTCGAAAAACCAAAAAAAATAAAAATTAAAAATAAAAAAGTTAAATTATAAAAGCAAAATTAATTAATAATGAAAAGAGAAGAGTCTTGTGATCTAAGTTTATTCAAAAACATGGAATTGTTCATGGTATTTGCTTTCATTCCCCTCCCAGATGTAACAAATAAGAGTGAATTTTCTTCAGATTAGACATCAAAATTGGCTATAGTTATTTGCTTATATGCCTCTATAGAAAACATGGTTATGCCACATGTGAATTATTCTTGTTATTGTACAATTTATTCATGTGTCTCTTATTATCTCTAAGAGTATAAATTATCTGATGCTCTGAATAAAGTTGGGTATTATATGAGACTTTAGTCCAACTCATTTTAAACTCCAATCTCCCAGATTCTCCTACCTTTAGAGTGGTAAAGAATTACTGACTCAGTGTTCTAAATCTGTTTGATTCCAAGACAAAAATAAATATTTTCATCTTCCTAGGGAGAATGGAAAAAAGAATGAGCAGAAAACTTAATTGCCTATACAGACAAAGTTACATCTTGAGCTAGATATTATTTGAAATATTTTGGGTAAATTTGGATGGTTTTTGTCACTATCATATATAACATGATATTTAAGTTATGAGAATAATGAACTTCTACTCATCAGAGGTGATGGCTGTGAAATTCAAATGCCCTAACTAGTTTCGTAATGAAAAATCAGATTTAGAGATTCGGATATTTTATAATAACATCTTAGAATTTTTTAGCAAAGACTTAATGGCTATTCTCTTAGAAAAATAATACCATGCTCTCTTTATTTTAGGCTATTTGAATGCTTTGTACATTAGTTACTTTTTGTTGCTTTGGTGAAACATCAAGACCAGAAACAAATTACAATGCATTGGGCTTACAGTTCCAGAGCAATAACAGTTCACCATTGTGGTAACATGTAGCAGGCATGGCAGCAGGAGAAGGAACCCAAGATCTCACATCTTCAAAGGCTAATACAAAGTAGAGAGAGCAAACTAGACATAGGATGAAGTTGTATACTTTCAAAGTCCAACTCTAATGACAAATTTCCTCCAGCAATACTGCAACACTGATGTGGGAGTGTCATATATCAATCTCTTGATTTCATTGGTTAATTAATAAAGAAACGGCTTGGCCTGATAGGTTAGAACATAGGTGGGTGGAGAACAGAATGCTGGGAGGAAGAGGAAGTTAGGCAGACGTCAGGCTGCTCCTCTCCAGGGCAGACGTGATGAAGCAAGCCACTAGGTCAGACATGCTGAATCTTTCCCAGTAAGACTGGTGCTACACAGATTACTAAATATGGGTTAGGCAAGATGTGAGAATTAGCTATTAAGAGGCTAGAACTAATGGGCCCAGCAGTGTTTAAAAGAATACAATTTGTGTGTTGTTATTTTGGGACATAAGCTAGCCAGGCGGCCGGGAGCTGGTGGCAGGAACACCATGTAAATCTCCCAAACAGTGCCACCAACTGAGAAGCCAGTGTTAAAACACTGGAAACAATGGGGAACATATTCAATTCAGACAAACATACTCTTTAAATAACAACAGTTGTCACCATTAACTGAGCCCAGACATGCTGAAATAGTAATAAGAACATTTTGTCTGAAATTAGGCCATTTACTTTCTAATATGAGTAAGTTAATTCTGTAAGTATCACTTTATCTGAAAATGAAAATAACTGGGTCACTAATACATAACAGCCCAAAAGATTGTAATATAGCATTTAAATTAGGGCCAAGTTATTTAAATATTAAAAAATTTAAATAAATATTAAATAAGAAAATACAGTCATATACACAGTGCTGATGTGACCACACATAAATTACAGAAATAGGAGGGCAAATAAGAGACTATTTGGGAGAGTACATATGTCATATATAGTAGGAGGGAGTAAAGAGAAGGTAATTGGTGGATAAATAGGATCAACCACATTTGTCAAAGAAGAATTAAAGAAAAATCATTAGTTTCCTGTCTCATGACTTATATACACAGAGGAGTAAGTTAGAAATTTGGCTTCCTCTACCAGTCACCCCTAACAATAACCATATTTATATATTTTGTCTTGAATATTTACCTTTTCTATACACACAATGATTCCTTCCTTTATTTGCTTGCCACAACCCTCCTGAATTGCAAAAAAATAAAGATCCACAAAAAATTAGTTCCTCAGAGATATATCATATTTCATATTTCTTTTTAGGGGTGATCAGATAGTAGACACAATTCCATAAGTGTTTAAATATCATGTCCAAATAACAGACTATATTTTCTCCCTTAAGTATGTATTATTATATCAATTTTATTGATGATAAGAGAGATTAATAAAAGTACAAAGCAATAGCTGTATGGCAGAAATAAAAATATAATGAAAATGTAAGAAAATCAATGTAAAGTACAGATTTTACTTAAAGGAATTGTTATTTTAGAAAACAAATTTCTAGGGAAATAGAATTTTTCTTAATAATGGTACTTGTTTGAAGAAGTTATGTGATTTCTGTATGAAAATATTACTCATATTCTAAAAATCATGTTTTTGTATTTTGTAGAATAGCTAAGATGAACGTACCACAAATGGATAATCAATGCTAGTACATATATACACAGATCAAATTACTTGAACCATACACAAGCACAGGGTGGGGAGAAGAGAAAGAGACAGAGAGACAAAGACATAAAAAGATGCTTTTCTCTTTGAGAAATTGAGCTCTTCTGGCAACATATAAGACTTCAAAATGTCATTGATATTGCATGATAAAGATTAAGATTATATCATGTCTTTCGCATAGGTAGTTCTGACTCTCCTTTCTGTTTGTTTTCTGTAGGCAAGAATGTTGAATCCTTTGTGGAAAAATTTTAACTGTTCTGAGAAGCACGAAGAGCTTCTGAATTGGTGCTAGCTTACTGGCTTACTGAAGCCATGTATAAATCAGTTACATTAAGGTATTAATGTGTCTCGATCTTGAAAATGTGCATCTACCTTTTCACTTTATAAGCAAGAGGCCTAACTCAAGATACCATTGCCTGCAAAGATCAGAGGTCATTTTCAGATATCAACTCCATAAGCATTAACACATATAACTAACAGAAAGTTTATATTTATATGTATCAAAATAATAATATATAATATAAGATTATGAAAGGTAAAGTGAAATGAGTTTATTAACTTTCTATGAACAAACATGTGCTAATATTATACGCTTCTATTTCTCTATCATCCCCTCTCCACCCCCCCTTTTCTCCCTTTGAATCTTCTGCTCTTTATTGAGACAGGATACAGGTTCTCACTGTGCAATCTAGGCTGTCTTAGAATCAACAACTCTTCTACATAGGCCCCACGAGTGCTAGGGTTACAGGTATGTACTACAAAACTAAACTGAAATTATGTTTTATGAAACATAAATGGTGTTCAAGGTAGAAGTTTAAGCAGATTTAGTACAATTCAACACTTATTAGATGCCAACGGTTCAGCAATTAAAACATAATAGCAAAGAACATATTCCCTCCTATCAAAAGCAGAGCAGTTAATATAGAGATAAGTGATAAAATGGGTATGTATGTAATTGATTAAAAGAAATCCGCAGGTTAATTGATTCTGAATAATACATAAATGGGAAATATAAAACAATGACTATTTTGTGTTAACTAGCTTCAGTAAACATAAGATGTGCTTTTCTACAACATGCAGATGTGAACGTAATTAATGACATATAAGTGAAGTGTTGTTTCCTGTTTCAAAATCAATAAATTGAAAATACTGGATAATTCTATCATCAATTTTTTAGAATTACAAATAGTATATTTTATATTAAAAAACTCAGAATATTTATGCAAAGACTATAAATCACATAATATCCTCTATATTAATAGACTTTCTTTGTGTAACTAAAACATCATTTTTATTTTCCATATAAGACTCTTTGTCAGATCAAAACTGAAAACATTTCTTTTATTTTTTATATATTCAACTGCCATTCATTTTAGCATTCTGATGTGAAAAGAAACATTAAAAAGACATTTGTAAAGACACAGGTCCTAAATAAGACACTATAGATTATCAAGATGAGGGAGGAAGGTATGGGAGAAATAACTGAGTTATATTGGTTTCTGGAGTAGTTTTCCAGCTAGACAATTTACATTCTTAAAGAAAAGATAGTATTGAATGTATGAAATATTATTTTCTGTTCATGGTGAAGTATTATTAGTCTCAGATAATTTTGATGTCATGAAATGAGAGAGGTGTTTTTGCAAATAAAAAGATAATACATCAAAACATCAGAAAAAGTGTTGTTAGCAGAAATTCTATTGACAGATTCAAAGTCAGCCATGTGTTTACCTTCCATATCCTTGGCAATACATTTTGACATTTAAGACCTCTGACATGGGGAGGACAGGTTATGATAGCTTGTCAACTCCTTGGTTTTCTTAACTGTCACCAAGTTTATTGTTCACTTTTTCTGGTCCAAATGACAGAGTGATTTGATTCACTGTCATAGCATTGAAAATCATAATTGGCTTATGTTTCTCACTGTGTCAGAGGCAAAACCTGTACATAATACATGAAAAAAATCAAGATGGTATCGAGAAAGAAATGAATAAAAACATAAATTACTAAGCATCATATTGTTATAGATAAATGTTAGCATTTTATTTTTAAATATGTTTGTTACATTTAATATTAGAGTATTTATAATCCACAATTTATATTTTATATACTTTTATAATTATATAAAATATATTTAAAATAATCTATAGCAAAGCATGTCTTGTGATTTATGTTTGAAGACCATAAGCTAAAAAAGGCAGATAAATGTGTATGATTGAATAAAATAATATACATTCCTGTCTTCAGCAATATGGAAGAATAAATATCATAAAAAATTTTCCCAGCTAGGACGCTAAGAGGGATACACATGGAGAGCTCCAGAAAAGCGAAATAGTTAAGATCTCCTTGGTAAACTAGGAAGGGGAGTGGAAGGGAAGAGATCATGAATGGGAACATGAGAACTTAGGATGGCCGAGTTGGGGAAGGCATTGAGAGAAGAGCAATGCAAAAAATATCTTAAGAGAGGGAACCATTTTGGGGTTAGGGAGAAACCAGGTGCTAGGGAAATTCTCATAACTCTGCAAAGATCACCCTAGCTAAAACTCCTAGTAAGAGTGGAGAAGGTACCTGAACTGGCCTGCCCCTGTAATCAGATTAGTGACTATCCTAATTTTTATCAATGAACCTACATCCAGTAAGTGATGTAAGTAGACACAGTGATCCATAGTCAAGCACTTGGCTGAACTTCTGGAGCTTACTTGAAGAGAGGGAGGAGGGAATGTATGAGCAAGGGGAGTCAAGATCACAATTGGGAAAACCACAGAGACTGTTGACAGGGAGCTCACAGACTCTGAACTGACAGGTGGGGATCCTGCATGGGACCTAACTAAGTCATCTGAATGTGCATGACAGTTATGTGGCTTGATCTGTTGGGAGAAGGGCTGGTAGTGGAACCAGGATTTATCCTGGATGCATGAACTGACTTTTTGGAGCCCATTCCCTATGGTGGGATAACTTGCTACCTCAACTTGATATACCAGACTTTGTTGGCTCCCCAAGGGAGGCCTTACCTTCTCAGAGTACTTGATGGGGGCAGGGTGTTATGGAGGAAGGTGGGAGGCAGGAGAAGGTGAAGGAGGGGGAACTGGGGCTAGTATGTAAAATTAAAATTTTTATATAAAAATTCTCTCAGATAAGCAAAAATTTAAAACTAATCTCCCTATGAAAGGCAGAATAAAGCAAAACTACATACTTTCAAATAAATACTCAGAGTGTGTTGATTGCCTCGGCGGGTTACTTAGTCTAGGGTTAGTAACCCACCTAGCAGTTCAGTTATTCCATGGTCACGGAGAGGCACTACCTGGAAGATAAATGGGCTAAGAAAGAGGAAGGAGGCCATGCAAGGTTTGTCAGAGCCTCCGTTTATTACAGATGGGGTACAGCTTTATATATGGTAAAGAGTTGGGGGATGGGCACAGGGGCCTGGGCTCTTGCCGCGTGGTTCACGTAGGTCACGTGGTTCTCGTTGGTCACGTAGCCAGGTTACCTTCAGTCAGGTCACTGTAGGCCAAGAAGTCACAACTAGGAGATGACACACCTAGTTCTCTAGATAGTTTGGAATGTGGGGTGGGTTCCACTAACAGATAGCTCTCATTAACAGCCAATTTGGGTGTGGGGTAAGCTTTGTTAATAGAACGATTCCTAACACAATTAAGGGTGTGGGGTTCTCTGCAGACTCCCCAGGGTGATGGTTCCTGTAATGATTTTAGGAGGAAATTGGCTCCTGACAAGAGTGATCAAATTAAAGAAATTTCTAGGGAACTAAACAAAAATAGCAAACATAAATCTAAAGTAACAAATTGGAAGGGGTAGATTTCCCTGTCTTTATAAGGAAAAGGCTCATATTTGAAGGTTCATTATTATAAGAGGTATTGAGTTCATAAAAACTGTTGATTTAGAAATGAAACACCTGTATAATAATGAGATTCTATTCATAATATAATAGAAAATATCTGCCTACCTACACATAAAAAGTAAAGCATCTTGAATAAGTCAGTCAAGATAATTGCAGAATTAGTAAATATAGGCTTGCTCTATAATTGGTTGAAGTTAAGATGTGTATTATTTACCCTGCCCAAGAACCTTGGTGTTGCACAATTACCATAAAATATTCATGCATGCTGGCAACTTTTCTGGGAAGATGGCAAGAGAAATAAATATTAGAGGCTTAGAATCCCAACCTAATCTATACACAATATCCACAGACAAATCCTGTTGAAAACACCCGAATGAAAAAAAGGAGACAGAAATGAATAGCTGGAAAACATACCTAAATGAACTACTAAAAGAAAACATATACACTTATAAGCATGAAATACAAATTATTAAAACGAGAGGCCATGAACTTGAAAGAGATTGAGAGATACATGGGAAGTTTTAAAAAGAGGAAATGGAGGGGGCTGGAGAGATGGCTCAGTGGTTAAGAGCATTGCCTGCTCTTCCAAAGGTCCTGAGTTCAATTCCCGGCAACCACATGGTGGCTCACAAACATCTGTAATGAGGTCTGGTGCCCTCCACTGGCCTGCAGACATACATGCAGACAGAATATTGTATACATAATAAGTAAATAAATATTAAAAAAGAGGAAATGGAAAGGAGAAAAAACTAATATAATTGCACTATTATTTTAAAAATCTATTAATAAAGAAATAAACTTCCAAAGTTTGCACTTTAGTAGAAAGAAAGAAAGAAAGAAAGAAAAAAAGAAAGAAAGAAAAGAAAGAGTGGGCAAACAATGCAAAATACAAAGGTAGAGATTTTTTTAAATTGACAAAATTATCAATCTTCCTGTCAGCCTAAAAGTAATAAAGTTTGAAATGAAGAAGGAAGCATCACGTCATACCAATCAGTTTATCCTACTGCCAGTGCCCAAGGAGGACACTAGAAGGAAAGCAAATTAAACTCCTCTGATGATTACATTTATCAAAAAACAAAATGCAAAAACCAAAATAAAAATAACTAGAAAAACATCAAAAACATTATAAGTCTCCGGGAATACAAGGAAGATTTAACATATACAAATCTGTACTAATATTTTATTTGTGTTTTAATAAATAAAGCTTTTCTGAAGATCAGAGAGTAAAACAGCCCCACTGGTCAGTCTTACAGACCAGGCAGTGGTGACACACACCTTTAATTTCAGTAGCCACACTAGTTTGCACAGAAACCAGGTGGTGCATACTAATAATCACAGTGGTTCATGTCTTTAGTCCAAGCATTAGGGAAGAATATAAGATGGGAGAAGACAGATCTCAGACACAGTCACATTCTGGAATTACTGGAGGCAGGATTGCAATTTCAGACTGAGGTAGAGGTAAGAGTCAGTGGCTGGCTGTTTTGCTTTGTTGACCTTCAGGTTGAACCCCAATATCTGTCTCTGGGTCTTTATTAATTGTACTACTCAAATAAATAAATATACAACATTAAAATGTAAAAAAAACGCATACTGCTCAATCATTTTAGTATTTGAAAAAGTCATAGAAGAAATTAAGAATCTGTACGTAATAGAAATCTCTAGAAGCCAGGTAGAGAAAGAAATTATTGCAAATTGGTAAAGGCCACATTTGATGTGTTACCACAGTATCTTAGTTTATTTTTCCTATTGTATTAATAAAAGACTGACAAAATCTTCTTCAATGTGTAAGGGTTTATCTGGTGTTACTGTTGCAGAAGGATGTAGTTCTTCTTGGTGGGAAAGATGGTACACTGTGGCATCAGGAAGAGGAAGTTTGGTGATAACATTGAATCCACAATTCTTGCTGCTTCTCAACTTTCATTATAAGTATTGTACAGTCCAGTATCTCTACTCAAGGAACAGTCTCACTTTCAGTTAAGAGAGGGTTTTTGTATGTTAATCAGCAATCAGGTTAATCCCCTATAGGCATGCCCAGAGGTTCATCACCTAGATGATTCTACCTAGCACAATCCAAATGGTAGGTGCTATTAAAATGCTAATAACACTTTTTTTTTTTTTACAAATTCACAAAGAATAGAAAAAGATCTCAAAAGATACCAAAAACACATTGAGGAAGAACAAATCTAGAAATTTCACTGTTCCCAATTTCAAATTATATTACAAAGACAAAACAATGAAAAAATTTTATTGTCATAAATTTTTTTAAAAAATATTTTCAACATAAGTACCTACCAATGAAATGCACCCTGAAAATACAATGACACAATTAGTCCCCTCCTTTTGGGATGACCATTATTTAAAAAACTGAAAATTGCAAATGTTAATTCTGCTTGCTCTTAGGACTCTTTTCCTCAGGGTTCACAGAGATTTAAGCAGTGTGTGCCCTGCGTGGATCTGCAACAGGTCCCCTGCATATAATTATGGCTGTTGGCTTGGTGTTCTTGTGGAAGTCATAATAGTGGGAGCAGGTATATCTCTGACTGTTTTACCTGTTCCTAGGAACCTATTCTTCCTCTCTGGGTTGCCTCTCCTGTCTTTGGTTTGAGGGATTTTTACCTTGTTTGTGGTATCTGTTTTGTGCTGTTTGGCTGTCATCTCTTGGAGTTCTGCTCTTTTCTGAAGATTAAATGAAGGAGGAGTGGATGAGAGAGGGGAGATGGGGGATACTAGGAGGTATGGAGGGAAGGGAAACTGTGGTTAGGATGTATTGCATGAGAGAATAATCTATTTTCCATAAAAAAAAACAGTGGGGAAGTTGCGCAATTTGAATATTTATAGTAGAAATAAATGTTGGACCTGTTAGAGAAAAACGCATGGAGTTTCTTTCAATTTTTTAAATTTCAAAATAACCATCAGGAACCTTACTTCTGGGTGTATATACCAAACAAAAGAAATCAGTTTGTTGGAAAGATCTTTTTACATCAATGTTTATGGTATCATTGTCCATAATTGTCAAAAAGAGACCAAGTGTTTGTTAAAAAAAAACTGATAAAGAGGCAATCAACACTAATTGAATCACTGGGCAGATTCAGGAGTCTTTTTGGCTATATATCATGTATTTGTTGGGAAAAATCTGTCTTATCATCATTTGACAAAGGAAGCAGGTGAGCAAGTGATTCAAATCTGATCTGAGCCACAGACTAGATGGTTCCTCTGAAGATGGATGGATGATCAATGGCGAGTGTTTACAACGGTTAAGGTTTACCGGCCTCTTTATTATTCCCCTTCTATTTACCTCAGCTTCATTTTTGTCCATTTAGCTGTAATAACATTCACCAGCATAATGGCTGTACTCTGATACTAAACAACTGCTTTTTCTTTGCATACCTGCCTTTGCTGTGATGAGTAACCTTCATTATCAACTGGATTGAATTTAGACTCACCTAAAAGACACACCTGTGAATGTTGTACCAGCATTCCCAGATAGCGTTCACAGAGTATAAATTCACACCCAGAATGTAGGTGACAACTTGCAGAGGCTGGAATCTAGAACTTAATTAAAATGAAAAAAAAAAAAAAGAAAATGCAAGCTGAGTACCAACATTCATCTCTATTTTCTGGCTAAAGATTGATTCAGCACCATAATTTCCCTTCCATGATGCAATATACCCCTCTAACTGGGAGCCAAAATGGCTGTTTCCTTACGTAAATTGACTTCATTGTATTTATGTCACAATCAGAAAAGAAATAACTAACATTCTTAGTAACTAGTATCTTAGTACTCCCTGTACTATTTTTTTCCTTATATTCCTAAAAAAAATTTTGGAGTTCAATGAGTGAAATATTTAATTGCTTATTATTGTATTTTCATAGTGGGCCTATTCATCAGTTATAGTTATCATTTTCTTTTAAATTTTCAAATTTTGGTGTGTAGTTAGAGATGACCTCTTTCCCTTTAAATTTATACAGCATATGTAAGCACATTCTCTTTTATTTTTTATTTATTTTTGAGATTTATTTATTTTATGTATATGGATATTTTTGCCTGCAGGTATTTATGAGCACCATATGTGTGCTTAGCACCCACAGAGATGAGAAGAGAGTATTGGGTCCTTTTGCAATTGGAGTTACAGACCATTGTGAGCCAGCATATTGATGCTGGGAATTGAGCCTGGGTTCTCTGCAAGAGTAACTAGTATTCTTAACAGCTGAGCCATCTCTCCAGCCCTCTCTTTCAGGTTTTCATGCTTTTGTCTTTGATTGTTTCTTACGTTACTGTAGGCTTATTTGTTTGCTATACTACAGCACTGACTTTATTTCATTAAGTTCTGTCCTTTTCTCTGTGTATATGATTGTCTGTGTGTATGAGCATGTGTGTGAGGTGTGTGTGTGTGTGTGTTTGTGTGTATGTGTGTGTGTGTATGTGGACTCACATGGGAGTTCAGAGACAACCTTGGGTATCTTAATGTTTCTATTACTGGGATAAAACACCATGACCAATAGCAACACGGGGAGAAACGTATTCCTTGTCTAGAGAAGTCAAGGTAGGAATTCAAGGCATCAACCTAGAAGGATCTGAACATAGCTCATGGAGCAGTGCTGCTTCTGACTTGCTTCCCTTTGCCTTATTCAGCCTGCATACAGAGATGGAACTTATTTACAATGGGCTGGGCCCTTAAATAGCAATCAGTAATTAAGAAAATGCATGATAGACTTGCCTACAGGCAAATCTTCTGGGGCATCTTTTCAATTGAGAGTTCCTCTCCCAAATTACTTTAGTTTGTGTCATGTTCACATAAAATTACCCAGTACATTGGATATTAGTCCCCATCTTCTACCTTGTTTCTCTGACAGGGTCACTCTTTTATTATTTGTTGCTATTTATGGAAGGTAATATCAAAGGACATACTATCATTGAAAGGAAGAAATTCCATAGTGTGTCACCCCTAGCCAAAAAAAAAAAAAAAAACAAAAACAGGCAACTAATTGACTTCAAGGAGAAGGAGAATTGGTCTTTTCCAGGAAATGAACCCCTTTATTGTTTGTGCAATGCAGTATGGTCAGCCTCAATACCACATATCAACAGACTCACAAGGTTGAATTTCTATATCTGTTAACACACACACACACACACACACACACACTAAGGACAATCAAAATTAAAAAAAAGGTATCAAATTAAGTTTGGGGGCATGGAGGATATTAAAGGTAGGGAAACTGGGAGGGGTTGGAAGAAGGAAAGGGAATAGGGAAGTAATATAATTCTATTTCAATTAGAAATATTTAAAAATAAATGTAAAGAAATCTCATATTAAGGCCATTAAATATATACTGATTTGATATCAGCTTCAAAAGAGAAACAAAACCAAATAAGTAAATTGAGCTGTGAACATGATTAGACAACATCTTATGGATGGTATATAAATTTCCAGTATTACTCTGCTTTGATTCTCTACCACCTTTGTCTCTAGATATTTGATTTCTTCTTATTTGGAAAATGTATGATTATTATTATTTCAATTTGTGTCATCTATCAGATTTCTATCCTGTATTCCTATATCATTTTTCTATGTAAAATACAGTTTTGACAACCTTTTCCAAACTTGTATTTATTCTGCTTTCTTCGTGTTGTGAGCTTGTTTTTATTGATTATAATCTTTGCTTCACAATGTGATTTACATTGTTATCTTCTTATTTTGTGGCTTCATATTGTTTATCTTTTTAGCCTGTTTGCTAGTATAATTTTATAGTGTTAGTCTCCTTCCTCTAATATTTCACTTCTATGGAATGCATATGTAATAGTCTAGATTTTTTAAATGTTAATTTTTCTATATCTTGTTACCTTTTTCTGTAAACTTTTTCCCATTGAATATTTCTCTATGATGTTAAGCAATATGATATCTTATTGAAAAAACACTCCTTGGAAGCCAGCTGCAAAGTTGGGAGAAACCCAAGCCAAGTGTGCAAATATATGCCTGGAACTGAGAAAAGATCCTTTGCCAACATCCCCAGTTGTGTTCCCAGACATCTGCCACAGTCTATTGCCAGTCATATGAATAAAGCTACTTTGAACTTTCCAGCTGCCCTAATGCCCCAGTTACTTTCACCACATTAAGCAGAAAACCACTCAGCTAATACACAACAGGTTTTTTTAGATGTTAAATTTCAAGGTGTTTTGTTATATAACAATTACTCAAGCATGTGGCCTTTCTTGCATTTGAAAAACTGTTAGTTGAATTCATCAAAGGAAAGTTCAAATGAAGTACTACATTTTCTAATTTTATCAATTATCATTGTATACTATGGGATTTAGTCTTCCTGCCACCAATGCTTATCACCTGAATAAGTTTACAGTTAATATGACTGTGATATTAGAGGAAAGAATGAAAGAAAATGTAGTATACTAGGGGCCATCAAAGTAATGAATTTTCAAACTGCATTTCGATGAATGTAGACAACACCTTATATCAATAATAAGATACAGATAAAATACATAATAAAATACAATAAACTATAGTAATTTTAGAATTTAAAGATTTAGAATTTTAAAGATTATTTGTAATGAACTCATGGAAAATATAATTTAATAATTATAATAATGAAAGTGAAACTGAATTATAATAAAACTATATTAGAGTATATGTGACATATTTTAAAAAATGAATAGATTTTACTTACATATTTAAAAAATAGGTTGAAAATTAACCTAATTTTACATGTTAGAAAACAATCATAGAATTTAGTTCTTTTAAGAAAGTTTAAATAATGTAAACAAACTTCCTGAAAGAATTTTCACCTACATTTTAAACTCCTTATTACAATCTTAAAGAACATATATACTATTATTATTGAAAACTCAATATGTAAATGAATAGAGACTACAGAAACAAGCATAAACAACAGAATACAAGAGGTAGAAGAAAGAATCACAGATTCTGAAGATACCATAGAGAAAATAAACGCACTGATCAAAGAAAACAGCAAATCAAACTCTCATCACAAAACATTCAGGAAATCTGGGACACAATGAAAAGACCAAACCTAAGAATAATAGAAGTAGAAGAAGGAGAAGAAGTACAGCACAACGGTCCAGAAAATATATTTAATAAAATTATAGAAGAAAACTTTCCCAACCTAATGAAAGTTAATCCTATGTAGGTTCAAGAAGCATACAGAACACCGAATAGACTGGATCAAAAAAAAATCTCCTCGCCATTTAATAATCAAAACACCAAACATAAAGAATAAAGAAAGAATATTAAGAGCTGCAAAGGAAAAAGGTCAAGTTACTTATAAAGGTAAACCTATCAGACTTACACCTGACTTCTCTATGGAAACTTGAAAGCCAGAATGTCCTGGATAGATGTACTGCAGAAACTAAGAGACCATGGATACAAGCCCACACTACTATACCCAGCCAAGCTTTCATTCACTATAAATAGAGAAAACAAAATTTTGTGGATAAAAACAAATTTAAACAATATATAGCCACAAATCCAGCATTACAGAAAGTAATAGAAGGAAAATCACAACCCAAGGAGTAAAACAATGCCCACAATAACTCAGATATCTAATGACCCTTTACCAGCACAACTCAAAGAAGGGAAACACACAAACACTAATACCAAAAAAAAAAGAAAGAAAAAGAAAAAATGACAGGAGTTAACAATCACTGGTCATTAATATCACTTAATATCAATGGACTCAGCTCACCTATAAAGAGGCAAAGGCTAAGAGATTGGATAGAAAAACAGGATCCAACATTCTGCTGTTTACAAGAAACACACCTCAACCACAAAGACAGACATCTACTCGAGGATAGGGCTGGGAAAATGTTTATCAAGCAAATGGACCTAAGAAACAAGCAGTGTTTCTTTAGTTTGGCCATACTAAATTCTAACAAAGTTGACTTCAAACTAAAATCAATCAAAAGAGATGGGGAGGGACATTTTATACTCATAACAGGAACAATTCATCAGGATGAAGTCTCAATCCTGAATATCTATGACCCTAATACAAAAGCACCCACTTCTGTAAAAGAAACATTACTAGAACTCAAGGCAGTCATCAAACCACACACACTAATAGTAGGAGACTTCAACACACCTCTCTCACCAATGGACGGATCAATCAGAAAGAAACCTAACAGAGAAATAAGAGGATTAAAGGAGGTAATGAATCAAATGGACTTAACAGTCAACTATAGAAGCATCTATAGAACTTTCCACCCAAATAGGAAAGAATACACCTTCTTCTCAGCATCTCATGGAACATTCTCGAAAATTGACCACATACTCGGTAACAAAGCAAACTTCCACAGTTACAAAAAAAAAAAATTAGTAACCTCCTGAGTTTTATCGGATCACCATGGATTAAAGTTAGACTTCAACAACAATGCTACAACAGAAAAGCCAACAAACTCATGGAAACTGGACAGTCAACTACTGAACCACACCCAGATCAAGGAAGAAATAAGAAAGAAATTAAAGTCTTTCTTGAATTCAATGAAAATAAAGACTCAACATACTCAAACCTATGGGACACTGTGAAAACAGTGCTAAGAGGAAAGTTCATAGTACTAAGTGCCCACTTAAAGAAAACAGAGAAAGCACACATTGAAGACCTAACAGCACACCGGAAAGCTCTAGAAAAAAAAAGAAGCAGACTCACCTAGGAGGAGTAGAAGACTGGAAATAATCAAACTAAGGGCTAAAATCAACAAAATAGAAACACAGAAAATAATCCAAAGAATCAATGAATCAAATAGCTGGTTCTTGGAGAAAAGCAACAAGATTGATAAACCCCTAACCAAACTAATCAAACAGCAGAGAGAGAATACGCAAATTAACAAGATCAGAAATGAAAAGGGAGACATAACCACAGACACAGAGGAAATTCAGAAAATCATTAGATCTTACTACGAAAGCGTGTGTGCCACAAAATTGGAAAATGTTAAAGAAGTGGACAGTTTTTTTAGATAAGTACCATATACCAAAGTTAGACCAGGACCAGGTGAACAATCTAAATAGACCTTTTAGTCACGAAGAATTAGAAGTTGTTATATATATTAAAAAAAAAAAACTCCCTACCAAAAAAAGTACAGGTCCAGATTGTTTCAATGGAGAATTCTACCAGAACTTCCAAGAAGACCTAATACCTATACTTCTTAATAAATTTCACAATATAGAAACAGAAAAGTCATTGCCAAATTCCATCTGTGAAGCTACAGTTACCCTGATTCCAAAACAACACAAAGACTCAACCAAAAAAAGAGAATTACAGGCCAATCTCAGTCATGAACATTGATGCGAAAATCATCGATAAAATACTGGCAAACCGAATCCAAAAACACTTTAGAAAAATTATCCATTATGATTAAGTAGGCTTCATCCCAGGGATGCAGGGCTGGTTCAACATATGCAAATCTATCAATATAAAACATCATATGAATAAACAGAAAGAAAAAAAACTATATGATCATTTGATTAGATGCTGAAATAGCTTTTGACAAAATTCAATATCCCATTATGATAAAGGTCTTACAGAGATTAGGGATACTAGGGTCATACCTAACTATAATAAAAGCTATTTACAGCAAGCCGACAGCTAACATCAAATTAAATGGAGAGAAACTCAAAGCTATTCCACTAAAATCAAGAACACAACAAAGCTATCCACTCTCTCCATACCTCTACAATATAGTGCTTGAAGTTCTAGCAATCACAATAAGACAACATAAGGGGATCGAAGGGATTCGAATTGGTAAGGAAGTAATTAAACTTTCATTATTTGCAGATGATATGATAGTGTACATAAGCGACCCCAAAAACTCCAGCAAAGTACTCCTACAGCTGATAAACACCTATAGTAGCTTGACAGGATAAAAAATCAATTCCAAAAAATCAGATGCCCTCCTATACACAAAGGATAAGGAAGCAGAGAGAGAAATCAGAGAAGCATCACCTTTCAGGATAGCCACAAATAGCATAAAATATCTTGGGGTAACTCTAACCAAGGATATGAAGGATCTATTTGACAAGAACTTTAAGTCTTTGAACAAAGATATTGAGGATACCAAAAATGGAAGGATGTCCCTTGCTCTTGGATTGGGAGGATCAACATAGTAAAAATGGCAATTCTAAAAGGGCAATTTATAGATTCAGTGCAATCCCAATTAAAATCCCATTGAAATTCTTCACTGATCTTAAGAGGATATTAATCAACTTTTTCCGGAAAAACAAAAAACCCAGTATAGCCAAAACAATCTTAAACAATAAAGGAACTTCTGGAGGCATTACCATCCCTGACTTCAAACTCTATTACAGAGCTTGAGTATTGAAAACAGCTTGGTATTGGCATAAAAAGAGAGAAGTTGACCAATGGAATCAAATAGAAGACCTGGATTTTAACCCACAAACCTATGAATACCTGATTTTTGATAAAGGAGCTAAAAGTATTCAATTGAAAAAAGAAAGCATCTTCAACAAATGGTGCTGGCAGAACTGGTTGTCAACCTGTAGAAGAATGAAAATAGATCCATATCTATCACCATGCACAAAACTCAAGTCCAAATAGATTAAAGACTTCAATATCAGGCTGAACACACTGAACCTGATAAAAGAGAAAGTGGGAAGTACTCTACAACATATGGGCACAGGAGATCACTTCCTACGTATATCCCCAGCAGCACAGACATTAAGGACAACATTGAATAAATGGGACCTCCTGAAACTGAGAAGCTTCTGTAAAAGGATACTGTCACTAAGACAAAAAGGAAACCCACTGACTGGGAGAAGATCTTCACCAACCCCACAACGGACAAAGGTCTTATCTCCAAAATATATAAAGAACTCAAGAAACTAGACTTTAAAATGCTAATTAACCCAATTAAAAAATGGGGCACTGAACTGAACAGAGAATTCTCAACAGAAGAAATTCAAATGGCCAAAAGACACTTAAGGTCATGCTCAACCTCCTTATCGATCAGGGAAATGCAAATTAAAACAACTTTGAGATACCATCTTACACCTGTCAGAATGGCTAAAATCAAAAACACCAATGATAGCCTTTGCTGGATAGGTTGTGGAGTAACGGGCACACTCATACATTGTTGGTGGGAACGCAAATTTGTGCAACCACTTTGAAAATCAGTGTGGCGATTTCTCAAGAAATTCGGGATCAACCTACCCCAAGATCCATTAATACCACTCTTGGGAATGTACCCAAGAGATACCCTATTATATGACAAAAGCATTTGTTCAACTATGTTCATAGCAGCATTGTTTGTCATAGCCAGAACCAGGAAACAACCTAGTTGCCCTTCAATGGAATAATGGATGAAGAAAGTGTGGAATATATACATATTAGAGTACTACTCAGCAGTAAAAAACAATGACTTCGCGAATTTTGCATGCAAATGGATGGAAATAGAAAACACTATCCTGAGTGAGGAATCCCACACCCAAAAAGATAAACATGGGATGTACTCACTCATAATTGGTTTCTAGCCATAAATAAATGACATTGAGCACATAATTTGTGAGTCTAGAGAAGCTAAATAAGAAGGTAAACCCAAAGAAAAACATATAGTCATCCGCCTGGATATGGGAAGTAGACAAGATTGCCGGGCAAAAACTGGGAACTAGGGGATGAGGTTGCATGGGGCTAAGGGGAATTGGGGTGAGAAACGTAAGAGGGGGAGGATTGGGGGAGCTTGGGGGAATGGGATGGTTGGGATAAAGCAAGGGTGGACACAGGAGCGGAGAAATATATATACTAATTAAGGGAGCCACCTTAGGGTTGGCAAGAGATTTGACTCTAGAGGGGCTTGCAGGTGTCCAGGGAGCTGTCCCCAGCTAGTACCTTGGGCAACTGAGGAGAGGGAACCTGAAATGACCCTATCTTATAGCCATTCTGATGGATATCTTGCATATCACCTTAGAACCTTCATCTGGCGATGGATCAAGATAGAGAGAGAGACCCAAATTGGAGCACCGGACTGAGCTCTTAAGATCCAAATGAGGAACAGAAGGAGGGAGAACATGAGAAAGGAAGTCAGGACCATGAGGTGTGCACCCACCCACTGTGACAGTGGAACTGATCTATTGGGAGCTCACCAAGACCAGCTGGACTGGGACTGAATAAGCATGGGATGAAACTGAACTTTCTGAACATGGCAGACAATGAAGGCTGATGAGACGCCAAGGACAATGGCACTAGGTTTCGATCCTAATACATGAACTGGCTCTGTGGGAGCCTAGCCTGTTTGGATGCTCACCCTCCTGGACCTGGATAGAAGTGGGAGGACCTTGGACTTCCCTCAGGGTAGGGAATCTGGACTGCTCTTCTTTCTCGAGAGGGAGCGGGAATGGAGTTGGGGGGAGGGGAAGAAAGGGAGGGGAGTGGGTGGAGGGGGCATTGTGTGGGAGGATGGGGAGGGAAATGGGAAATGGGGAGGAGGCGGAATTTTTTTTCAACAACTAAAAATAAATAAAAATAAAAAAAGAGAGAGAAAAAGAAAACTCAGTATGTAAGTATAATACATTTTATTCAGGCTAGTTTTAGAAGAAATAGTGTGAAAGTTCAGATTGGTTAGTGGTTTATTGAAAAACATGGCTTATAAGTAACATAGGCATGGTTAAAATTTTCTTCATGAATTTGAGTCCATAAATCATTTCATAGTTTTATGATGACAACTGATATTAAGAGAGAATACAACATATTGTCACAATCTGCTTCTAATGTAATAAAAAAAATTCTAAACTGGTATTTTATAATGTAATTGATTAGTGGTTTTTTGTGTATCAGGCTTTTTCTTTGGGGCCACCAACCAGCTCCCAAATCATAATACAGAAACTTCTTATTAGCTATCAATGCTAGGCCCAGCTTAGGCTCATTTCTGATTATCTCTTTTAACTTAAATTAACCTTTTTCTCTTTATCTACTTTTTGATTTGGAGCCTTTTACTTTTTCATTCTATATATTATTTTCACTACTTCTCATGTCTAACTGTCTGGAGGCTGCCTGGCTGTCTGTCTCCACATACCTGTTCTTTTCTTTTTTTCTTCTCCTCTTATTCTTTTTGAGCCTAGATTTGTCCTCATAGTTACTCTTGCAAGGTGAAATAAATGCAACACATCTTTACATAATAAAATACAAATTTCTACTTCATTACACAAATGCAGCATAATGTTGTAGAATGTTGGTTTAAGTGGTGTTACATTCATTTATGTTGCATTTGTTTAACTCTGTAAAGCTGTGTTACTTTGCCAGTCAAAAACATCCGATTGGTCTAATAAAAAGCCAAATGGACAACAGCAAGGCAGAAGAGAGAGATAGGTGGGGTTGCCAGGCAGAAGAATATATAGGAGGAGATATTTAGGCTCAGGGGAAGAGGTGAGGGAGGAGCAAGAAAGAAGATGAAGATGTCAGGGGGCAGACACTGTGTCTCACAGCCAGCCATGGAGTAAGAAGGAAAGAGAGATGTATAGAATAAAGGCCAAAAGCTTAGATGCAAAAGGTAAAGAGAAATGGGATAATTTAAGTTAAAAAAGCTGGTGTGTAACATGAAGAGGGGGCCCCTTCTGTTTAACATAGTAAAATTACATATAACAAAACAGTTATCAAACAATCATTACAGTTACAATATTTATGTCTACTTTATCTTTTATCATAACTAAGGAAAACTCTAACTATAAATTCTTCAACTCCATCAAAGACATCAGAAGGATATAATATTACCTATGTAAACTGGAAGTGCATTACAAACAACTTTCTAAACTCTAGAAATGACATAGACATCTTGCTGCCTGGACAGTTACCCAAAGTTCTTCTATACTGTTGGGGCATCCATCTTCAGCCTACAGTCCCATAGTAATCAGCAGACTTTTTCACTAAATAGGATATTTCAAAGACAGTTCACTCACTTTCTTCTGTATCCTGCAGAATGTCTCACAGAGTCTTTCATGAAGCAGGAAACCTAAAGGATTATCTCACCTTTAGGCAAGTTCAGCAGTCATTTCTCTGCGGGTCCTGCACATCCACTAAAACAGTCCAAGCAAAAACAGTTTCTTGCCCAAATGGCTAGCAAACTTCATAAGTATCCTCTTTGATGCCCATCTTCCTCTCTAAGTAATTTGTGCTGCCAGGAGCAGACACGTCTCACTGTCATGAAAAGTTCTAAGTTATTAAAACATTGTAAATGCCAGATTTTGTAGTCTTTGAAAGATATGAAGAATGCCTATCTATCTGAAATATATCTATGCACATCTAGAAAATCTAACATGACTTCAAGCTTGACTATTATTAGATGATTATCTATTAATCTATACTTCCTGATTATATATTACATTTTTAAATGAACTACACAATCACAATACTTTAATCAAGATCAGAAATACATATACATATAACAAAATAGACCTTAAATTTATTTCAAGAAACCAAGATCCATACCAATGCAAATTATTCATATCTATATCATATCTCCCTTTAAATGTAAAAGGACGTTTATAAATAATATTTGGGAATATTGGCATATATTTATCCATTTTCTTCGTGCTAATTGGGGGCACTGTTAATCAGGTCTTTTATGGTGTATCCTGTGTGCTAGGTTTATCTCAGTCAGCAGTTGGGTGAAGAAATTTTTTGAGGTTGTTTACAGCAAACTTTTTGGAGGTCTTGGTCCATAAAACCATATTGGTGTAGAAGCATCCACAGGTTCTCATATTTTGTGAAATTAAAAGTAGAACCTCCTTTCCAAAGCAACTAATCCTTAAACTCAAATTTGCAAGTCATGATACCTTTATAATATACATGCTGGTTTAGCTTAGCAGCCTATACAATGAAATGTTTCTCTGTACTTAGCTCCTTCACAGTCCAAAAATCCAAAGAAAATAGAATAATATACATAATCTAGACTATGTGAATTTTTCATCTTTACGTGGCTTGTTTTTACTCTATTACTTTACTCTGTCTCTTTAAAGACTTTACTGTTTTTTTAAAGTATTAACTTTATTTTATGACTCTTGATACTCTTTTTTTTTCTCAAGCCTACATATATTTATCCAACATTGTGACCCATTTTTAGGTCTTTTATGTCTGAATCTGTCCTTATTGCATTGTCTGTAATTTTCTACTGTCTTGAAGAGCTTTTAAAATACTAAGCAGCTTGGTTGTAGCTGCTCTGGATGTTGGCTCTGCCTCTCTCCAATTTTAAAATGGTGGAAGCACCACCAGTGCTAGCTCTGGGGCTACCAGGCAGGAGCCACTCTCAGCAATCCAACCCCGAGAATAAGTGTGCAGCACATAAACCCTTTTAATCTGAGTTACAGCTAAATCTGCCATGCAGTGCACTGCACAGCCTGGAAACATCTCTGTGTATGGTAGCAGGAATCTGTCATGCTCTCCTGTAGTAATAGGGGCGGCGGCAGGGTTGCGTCCCCAAATCCCCAGCCGCCTGGCTCTGCCCGGCTAGCTTATGCCCCGAAATAATTACACAGATACTGTATTCTTTTAAACACTGCTTTGGCCCATTTCTAATCATCTGTGTAGCGCCCCTAGGTGCGCTTACCGGGAAGATTCTAGCCTAAGTCCATCCTGGGTCGGAGCTTCATAGCGTGCGTCTTCCCTGGAGCAGGTAGCATGGCGTCTCTCTGAAGTGTCTGCTCCGGAGAGGAGAGCTGTGGAGTCTGACCTCACTTCCTCTTCCTCCCAGCCTTCCCTTCTGTTTACTCCACCCACCTAAGGGTGGGCCTATCAAATGGGCCTAGCAGTTTCTTTATTGCTTAAACAATGAAATCAACAGATTGATATATGACACTCCCACATCACTTCCCCTTTTTCTGTTTAAACAAAAAAAAGGAAGGCTTTAACCTTAACATAGCAAAATTACATATAACAAAACAGTTATCAAGTAAAAGTTACATCAGAAACATTTATACATATAACAAAATTGACCTTAAATCTCTATAAATAAAGCAAAATCTATACTAATGCAAATTATTCATACCTATATCATATCCCCCTTTAAATGTAAAAGAACGTTTATAAACCATATTTGGGAACATGGGCGCAGTTTTTTCTCTCCAAACTGCTTCCTGCTGAATGGGGGCGTCGTTAATCAGATTATTTAGGGTGTAACCTGTGTGCCAGGTTTATCTCAGTTGGCAGTTGAGCAAAGCAATTTTCTGAAGATGTTCACAGCAACCCTTCAGGAGGACGTGGTCCATCATACCAAATCGGAATAGAAGAAATCCATAGAGTCTCATCCTCTGTGAAAACAAAAGAAGACTCTCTCCAAAGCATCATATCCTTAGACCCAAATTCTGAAATCGTAATACCCTTATATCCATTCTGGTTTAGCTTGGCAGCCCATGTAATGAAATGTCTCTCTGTACTTAGCTCCTTCAGAGTCAAAAATTTTAACGAAAACACAATAATACAAAGAATCCAGACTCTCTGTGAATTTTTCATCTTTACGCGGCTTATTTTTACTCTATCACTTTACTTTATTCTGTCTCTTTAAAGACTTTACCTTTTTTTTTTTTAACCATTAACTTTATTCTCTATATTCTTTTTCTTCTCTCTCCCAAGCCTACGTACATTCATCCAACAGTGTGATTCATTCAGTGGTCTGAATCTGTCCTATTGTGAATCTGCAATTTTTTACTATCCAGGAGCACTTTTGATTTGCGCCTTTAAATCACTAGGCGCTTAAGAATCTAAGCTGAGACATTCCTAAGTTAACTTTTTGCTTTTTGAGCGTATATCTGTGGACCAGGCTGTCTTTGAACTCTCAGAGATCCGCCTGTCTCTGCCTCCCAGGCATTGGGATTAAAGGTGTTTGCTTCTACACCTTGAACTCACAGAGATCTGTTCGTCTCTGCCTTCTAGGCACTGGGATTAAAGGCGTGTGCTACCACACCTTCAAGTCACAGAGGTCTATCTCCCTCTGCCTCCCAAGTGTTGGGATTAAAGGTGTGTACTAAGACACACAACAACTCTCTTCCTTTTTTTGTTTTTTGCTTTAAGAACTTTAACTTTCAGCTTGCATATATTTTTAACACACAGTAAACCATTTAGAAATTTTCTTTGTCTTTGAATCTCTCTTTACTGTATATCTCTCTTTTTCTGACCACATGAGTCTTTAATTTACCAAGCAATATCAGTAGGACTAAAGGCGTGGCTTTGACGGCTGGATCCAGCCCATTCCTTAGCTTTCCAGCCTCATGGCTGAGGTACTGGCTGCAAGGTCCCTGCCAGCCAGCAAGCTACAACAGACAACACTCAAGTCCTCTCTCGGTAGCCGGCCCTCCTGCCTCAAACAGTCAGAGTTTGCCCTGGCAGGATGGCCCAGAAAGCCGGCATTTTTAAACGGCGCACCTTTTTTCCTGCTAAGCCTGAAAACCGAAAAGCATGCGTTCAGCTTTTCATCAACACTGTTTAAGTGTTTTGTGGCAGGACCTCTTAATGAGCCGCAGGGTTTTGCAGCTAAAGCTGAGTCAGGAAGCCTCTTGGGGCTACCAGGTAGGAGCGGCACTCAGCACTTTAATTCTGAGACTGAGCGTGCAGCACAGAAATTCTTTTCATCCAAGTTACATCCAAATCGGACACGCAGAGCACTACGCAGTCTGAAAACACATCTCTGTACGTTGGGTGCCAAAATGAAGGCGTAAGTCACAAACAATGCCACACCAATGTGGGATTATGATTAATAGGGTGATATTTATTTAAAGGGGAAAAAACTTACAGATCACTGTCCCAGGCAACGGCCCTCTATGCAACGCAACCAGGAGTCTAGTCGCCGGCGGAGCAGGAAGTAAAGAGAGAGAGGAGAGGGAAGTGGCCGCTTTTTTAAAGGGAGAGAGACCACGCCCCAAGAGGCTGGTATCTCAGCGGCGATAGGCTGGAGGAGTGGGAGGACCTCCCGCAACACTCTCCTACTTGTGCACACCTAGTAGACCTGATCCCTCTGCCTTCCCAGGCAGGGAGCGCTGAGCCACAGGCATGGTCTTAGCCACTTTCCTCCTAACCCTAGTGGGCTCATAAACACCCAGGCCCACAGATGCCACTGAAATGCTTTATAGCTGGAGTTCACACTGGCGGCACAGCCCAGGAAGTCATGTTTTAAAATGGCATGACTTTTATCTGTTTCTGTTGCTGAGTCAGGAAAATCTTTCTGTGGCATGTCACCAACAAATGGTAAAAAGCTGTGTTACACTCTGTTTTTTGAGTGTGTCTAGAATTTAGCTCTCTCAGGTTTTTAAGTGGATTTAGTCCATCACGCTGGTACCAATTCTTGCATGAGGAGGAGGCCCCTTGTTTTTCCCAGATATTCAGCTATTTTATATCCAAAATAACCACACAGAAACTGTATTAATTAAAACAATGCTTGGCCATTATCTTTAACTTCTTATTGGCCATCTCCATTAATCTGTGTATCGCCACGTGGCTGTGGCTTACCAGAGATTCTAACCAGTGTCCATCTCAGGCAGAGGATCCTGGACTTCTCTCTGACTATGCACTTCTTCCTCCCAGCATTCAGTTCTATTTTTTCCGCCTACTTAAATTCTGCCCTATCAACTAGGCCAAGGCAGTTTATTCATTAACCAATGAAAAGAACACACAAACAGAAGGAATTCCTACACCAGTTGGTAATAAGTCAATTTAAGGTCAGCCATTCATAAATAAGAATTAAGTCTGTGTATTTATTTGGGAGCTGAGTAGAAGTTCTCAGAGTGTAAAAAAAAAAAAGCAAAAGCAAATGTAACATATGTTTACACAGTTAAAGTAATATTCCACAGCATAAATAAATGTAACACATCTTAAAATAGTTAAATGTTCTACAATAATTCTACATTTTGTTTCTGTAAAAAGAAAGGTTTTAACTTTAGCATAGTAAGACTATATGCATTAAGAACAGTTGTAAAATAAGGATTATATTCACAGTATCCATTCCATTTGCATTTGTTAAACTTAGAGAAAATACTCAATTATTAATGCCATCTTGATGAGTCCAAAGTTTTGTACCTAATTTACCTTCTATTATAACCAAGGAAAAATAAAACTATCTAGTCTTCAACTCCATCAAAGACCATAGTAGGAAATAATTTTACCTGGGTAAACAGAATACAGTTTAATCCACCTACAAAGCTATAGAAAAGACGGACATCTGTCTGCCTGGGCAGTCACTCAAGGTCCCTCTGTAATGTTGCATCATCCATCTTCAGTCTATAGGCCTAGAATATCTGGCACACTTTTCTATGAAGCAGAAATTTTGAAGGACTATCCTGCCATGTTTTGAAAAGGTTGCTTTCTTGTGTGTCCTGCAGAATGTCTGGCAAACTTTTTTTTATTTATGAAGCATGAATTTTGAAGGTGTATCCTGAATTATCTTTGCAAAGTTGAATAGTCTTTTTCCCTTGAGTCCTCCATGTCCAGTTTGTACAGCATACCCTTAATAGTCAAAGCAAGAGCAGTTTCTTTGCCTGTTGACTAATTTGAAATAATGAAAGCAAACTCCATATGGGGTTTCTTTGTAGCCCATCATCTCTGAAGTAAATTGGTCCTACCAGGAAGCAAGTGTGTCTCACTATCCTGAAAATCTTAAGTTATTAAACACCTTAATGCCATATTCTGTATATCTTTTGAGGGTTTAAAGATCATCTGTCTATCTAAAATATATCTATTTGGCCTTGAAAACATACCCAACATATCTATAAGTTTGATTATTATATATGACTATTTACCTGCATTTATTAATTATATATTTTATTTTTATGAACTGAACACTGGATAATACCCTCAAAGAAGAGTAGAAGCATATGTTCAATATAACAAAAATAACTTTAAACTTGTACCAATATACCAAAATCCATACCAAAGTAAAATATTTTAGTTAGTAGTTGTTTTTTTATCCTATATTCCTATATCCCCGTTAAATAATGACAAGCATTCATATCCATTGAATAACCAAAACCCAACAATTCCACCTTTTGTGAATGTGGATGTTGTCTTCTTGAGACTCCTTTCTGTTGTCTGTGGGCAAAGACATCTTTTCAGGTAACCTGAAAAAAATTGAGATAATGGTCAAGTCCTGGAAAAACTAGCCATAACATTTATTAACTAGTCTCTGCAATGAGAAAGTGTAATGCTTATCTGCAATCCTGACCAGAATAGTTTGTAAGAATGAACCATCCTAGCCAGCAGTCTTGAAGCTGTTCAGGATACAGAACTCTGAAGAAACTGAGACAAAGTTACTGTGAAAGGATGGATTACTTGGGCCACCCATTTTCCCTGATGTCTGGTCCCCTTGCTCTGAAAACACACTAAATTTCAAAGGTAGCATATATATTTGCATTAACACAAGTATAAACTATATTATATACAAGCCAGCAAACGATGATTTATATTTGAGCAGGCAAAATATATGTCACCTGTTTTTTTTTGTAGGTTTAATTAATTGTGTCTGTTGCTGGGATTTTCAGAGGGTACTCGCAATCAAACTTTATCTCTATCAACCTTGAATGAATTTAAAGCCTTTCATTTCCAATGGAAACAAAAACATAACCTCTTCCCCAAAGCAATACATTCTCTGACTTCAAATTTTGTAAGGCATTCTTAAAGTATCTAGGCTGGGATAATTCAGCATTCCATGTAACAATCCCATGTCTCTTAGCAGGTGTCATTCACTCATCAACATTCAAAAAATTCAAAGTTAATACAACATACAAGATCCAGACACACCATGTATTTCCCATTTCTAAGTAGTTTATTCTTTTTTATTATTTATAAACTTCTTATAAAACTATTTGACTATCAATACCCATTTCTTTATTAAGCCTACACACATTTTAAGACATACTGTAACCTGTTTAGAGATTTTTCCACACCTAAACCAGTTTTACTGTTTTTCCAGTCTTTTCTGTCTACATGAGCAAAACCTTAAAATGCTAAGATACCACTGGGTCCCCTGCCACAGTTTTGTTGGCTCTCTCTGCCTCCTTCTCAGGTCTATGAAAGCAGAGCCTTAAGTTCATTGGCCTAGTCCAGAGGTATGTTTGACTAGGAACTACATTCAAGTCCCAGCTCTGAGATGCAGGTGTCAGTTCATGCTGCCTAAGACATCCCTATTCACCACACTGTTTCTACTTAGTATACAGTTAATTTTTCCTCTGTTATCTCAGGCCCTATGTAGAAATTCAGGCCTCATGTTTAAATACCAAATGTACCAGTCTTTTTCTTTTGGGTCACCAACCAGCTCTAAAATCATGACACAGAGATTTCTTTTTAGTTATATATCCTAACCCTAGCATAGGCTTATTTCAGGCTCATGCCAGCATGAAGATAATGGACGAAACATCTAAACCTGTAAGTCAGTCCCAATTAAATGTTTTCCTTTATAAGACTTGCCATGGTCAGGGTGTCTCTTCACAACAATAGAAACCCTAACTAAGAAAGTTATTTCTTCCTATGCTTTTTATTTTTTGTTTTTATTCAGATAAAATTTATATATTAAAAATTGTGCTGATCTCGGGTATAGATGGATAGTTTTAACAAACATCCTGGAACACCTCCACATGTGCATTTATATCAAACAAAATGTTCCTTTATATCCATTCTAGCCTGTTCTCATTCACACTGTCAATCACTATTCTAAATTTTCCCCCTAAAGAACATATGATTTATAAAATGTATACATTTTTGTGTGCTAATCTTTTAAAAAGCATATCTTTTAAGAACACTTTAAAATATTATATTTTCTTAAACATGTGTGTATGCATTAGTCTTGAGTTCAGAGCACAACTTACAGAAATCAGTTCTTTCCCGCTGTTTGGGGAGTTGGGGAAGGCAACAAATTGAAGGGGTCAGGCTTAGTGGCAAACACCTGCTGAGAAAACTCAAAACCCTTAAAACACATTTAAGAATAATTTCAAGCATATTAAAATTATAAACTTATTTTCGTTACTTATGTCTTTTTTTGATGGAGTAAGGTCATTGGTTAATTAATAAAGAAACTGCTTGGCCTGATAGGTTAGAGCATAGGTGGGTAGAGAAAACAGAACAGAATGCTGGGAGGAAGAGGAAGTGAGCTCAGATGCCATGCCCCTCTTCTTGACCACGGCAAGTCTTATAAAGGAAAACATTTAATTGGGACTGGCTTACAGGTTTAGACGTTTAGTCCATTATTTTCATGCTGGCATGAGCCAGAAATAAGCCTATGCTAGGGTGAGGATTTATAACTAAAAAGACACGATGAAGCAAGCCGCTAGGTCAGACATGCTGAATCTTTCCCAGTAAGACTGGTGCTACACAGATTACTAAATATGGGTTAGGCAAGATAAGTCACCACCTCGTGGTGCTACACCCATTAATAGAAATGGGCCAAGCGGTGTTTATATGAATACAGTTTGTGTGTTGTTATTTCGGGTAAAGCTAGCCGGTGGCTGGGACCTGGGCAGCAGGAACGCAGCCCGTAGCTCCTTCTACAGAATGGCGCTCAGACGTGGATAACTACATCCACAAAAAGCCTGAGAAAGCTTGGGAAAGAATAGAGTAAAGCATGTTTTCTTGGTAGCAGCAATTTCTCCGGTCTGCTCTGCTTGCTAGAGGTAAGCAAGTGCTCTCATCTAAGGGGCTTCCTGACTCAGCTTTAGCTGCAAACCCCTGCAGGTCTTTTAAGAAGTCCTGCCACGAAACACTTAAATGTTGTTGATGAAAAGCTTACTGCATGCTTGTTTGTTTTCAGCTGTAGCAGGAAAAAAGTTGTGCTGTTTTAAAATGCTGGCATTCTGGTTTGTCCTGCCAGGACTCTTTCAGGCAGGCAGTCTGAGTGTGATCTGTGAGCAGAATGCTACGGCTTGCTTGCTGGCAGGGACCTTGGACCGGCACAGCGTTGTGGCGATAAACATGGCTACAGCCTCCGGAACCTCTGCCATGAGGCTGGAAAGCTAAGGAATGGTCTGGATCCAGCCGGCAAAGCCACAGCTTTAATCCTACCATATTGCTCAGTAATTTAAAGGCTCATGTGGTCAGAAAAAGAGAGAGAGATATAGTAAAGAGAGATTAAAAAACAAAGAAAACCTCTAAATGATTTACAGTGTGTTAAAAATATATGCAGGCTAAAAGTTAAAGTTCTTAAAGTAACAAACAAAAGGAAGAAAGAGAGTAGTTGGGTGTGGTAGGACACACCTTTAATCCCAACACTTTGAAGGCAGAGGGAGATTGACCTCTGAGACTTCAAGGTGTGGTAACACAGGCCTTTAATCCCAATACCTGGGAGGCAGAGACAGGTGGATCTCTGAGAGTTCAAGGACAGCCTAATCTACAGAGTTATTCCAGGACAAAGATATACAAAGAACCTGTCTCAAAAAGTAAAAATAAACAAAATAGAGTTAAAATATAGTCACACAAAAAACACTCAATTGCCAACAGACATGAATCTAGCACACAGGTTATACCGTGAAAGAACGACCTGATTAACAGCGCCCCCATACAGCAGGAAGCAGTTTGGAGAGAAATAACTGTGCCCATATTCCCAAATATTGTTTATAAATGTTTTTTTACATTTAAAGGGGGATATGATAGATATATGAATAATTTGCATTGGTATGGATTTGACTTTATTGATATAAATTTAATGTCAATTTTGTTATATGTATATGTATTTCTGATATTGATATTGATTGTGATTGTGTAGTTCATTTAAAAATGTAATGTATATAGGTTGTTAATGGATAGTCATCTATAATAGTCAAGTTTATAGTCATGTTAGGTTTTCTAGATGTACACAGATATATTTTAGATAGACATTCCTCATATCTTTCAAAGACTACAAAATATGGCATTTTAAATGTTTTAATAAGTTAGGGTTTTCATGACAATGAGACACATATGCTCCTGACAGCAGCAATCTACTTCGAGAGGAAGATGGACATCAAAGAGGATCTTTATGAAGTTTGATAGCCATTTGGGCAAGAAACTGCTCTTGCCTGGACTGTTATATAAACTGGACACAAAAAACCCACAGAAAGAGGACTGCTGAACTTCCTAAAGGTGAGATGGTCTTTCAGGGTTCCTGATTCATGAAAGAGTCTGCGAGACATTCTGCAGGGCACAGCAGATAGTGACTGAACTGCCTTTGAAATTTCCTGCTTCATTGAAATGTCTGCTGGATACTATGTGCCTGTATGCCAAAGATGGATGCCCCAACCGTACAGAGGAACTTTGGGTGACTGTCCAGTCAGCGAGATGTCTCTATCGCTTCTAGAGTTTTGGAAGTTTCTTATTTCTTGTTTGCTTTGGTAATATTATATCATTCTGGAGTCTTTGATGGAGTTAAAGAATAGACAGTTATAGTTTTCCATTGTTATTATAACAGGTAAAATAGATGTAAATATTGTAACTGTAATTCTTGCTTGATAACTGTTTTGTTATATGTAATTTTACTATGTTAAAATTAAAGCATTCCTTTTTTTGTTTAAACGGAAAAAAGGGAAATGATGGAGGAAGGTCGTTGGCTAATTAATAAAGAAACTGCTTGGCCTGATAGGTTAGATCTTAGGTGGGTGAAGTTAACAGAACAGAATGCTGGGAGGAAGAGGAAGTGAGCCAGACGACATAGCTCCCCTCTCCAGAGCAGACATTATGAAGCTCCGACCCAAGATGGACGTAGGCTAGAATCTCCCTGGTAAGTCACCACCTCGTGGTGCTATACACATTAATAGAAATGGCCAAGCAGTGTTTATATGAATACAGTTTTTGTGTTGTTATTTCGGATATAAAGCTAGCCGGTGGCCAGGAGCTGGGAGGCGGAAAGTGGCCTGTAGCTCCTTCAACATTTTTTAAGTACTTAGTATACACTGAAATTATTTACATTTGGCTGTGTTCTCATTTTGAGTGGGGAAAAAGATCTCCTTGTTTCTTTTCTTACAATGGGAAAAAGGAGAGATTGATAAAGTTCCATAATGGAATTTTAAAACATTGAAAATAGTGAAAAGCTAGAATGTTTCAAGTCAATATATCTAGTTTTGCGATAGTCATTACAAAAATTAAGATATTCCAAAAAATGTGTGTCTTTCAATATACCAAACCTTAAGACCCCAAACAAATGGTACTATGTACAGAAATTTACTGCTTGAAGAAGGAAAAGGCCAAATCTAGAGGAGAATTTGTCTGTTGGACGGAGATTTCAAACAGTTCTAACAACTTGTTAGACCATGTTACAGGATGTGGCAAAAGCCCAGACAAGGACAGGTCAATGGATGGCAGTATCATACATTGACTGGGACTGCTTAGATGTGTATATGGCCTACACTATTGTGACCATAATGTATAAATCTCTTGTTCCTGTGTTCAAGTATTAATTTAACTCTTTTAATTGAATATTGAAGATGGTGGCTGACGTAATTTTCAGCGAAGGCTATTACCACCAACTTCAATAACAGTTTTGTCTAAGACAACTCAAGTTGTTAATGCATCATATACTTACTTACCTATATGAATCTAGGAGATATTTATGTGAGTGGAACAGATTTGTATGTTATAAAACCAGTTTGCAGTAAAAACCTTGTACTCACATTTTCCAAAGAATATATTCAGACTTAATTGCAAAACCTTTGATATGCTAACATTTAGAATGCATACGTTTCAAATAATGAAACTTATTTTTGATCTATGATAAAAATCAAAGATGAGGGCTAGACATTTAAGAATAATTCACTCAAGAAAAAAAGAAAGAGAAAAGATGATTTTCTCAGGTGCCAATGATAGAAAGAAATGAAATTAAAAAGAAATGTTTGCAAGTATTGTGCCCTTAAGGGTATCAGGCCATGCTGGTTGTTGTTTTAGGTTATAGATATTATAACTAGGCAGGATTATTGATGGTTTCCATCCCTTGGAAACTTGTATGGTGCCTCCTGATACCATTAGAGCTAGTCCTCAGGGAGGAGGCTTTCATGTAGACATTCCTAAGAAAAAGTAACATTATAGAGATTTGACAAGTTGACTTGGCATATATATGTGTGTGTGTTGTGTATCTGTGTTTTATATGATATGTAAATATATATTACGTGTCAACAATTAAACAATTAAAGAAATAGTGGTCATGAATTGGACAGACAGCAGGAGATTCATAGTAAGGTTTGGAAGGAAGGAAGTACGGAAAAGGGGGAAACAATGTAATTATATTTTAATTTCAAAACTATAAAGATTTTAAAAAGAATGTAGCAAGTAGAATGTTAATACATTGTCCTATACTGAGAAGTTTGAACTTCATTCACTGCAGGTATGATGCCAACAAATCATGGACCCATTCTAGATGCAGCCAAGGTACAACATTGGTAAACATTAGAGATTACTTTTTAAAGCACTGAGAAGGGTTCTTTAAGTAGCTTATGTGCCATTAAAACATCCACTCACTGCAAAGTATCACCCCATTATGGATAATGACCTCATGGATTTTGCCTTCAGGCATTTGTATTTCAGTTAACCTACATTCTTACATACTGTAGAACCTCTAAAGACTTCTTGAAGTAGGGGGTGCAGGGGACAAAAAAAATTGCTGGACTCTCAGCTAAGAATCTTATGACAGTCCTCACTTGCATTCTTCTTTTTGAGGGGGGGGGGAAGCAAAGGGTTTATTTTATCTTACAGCTTCCAGTTCATCACGAAAGGGGAGAGAAAGGCAGGCACTCAGGGCTGGAGGCAGACACTGAAGCAGAGGCCGGAGAGGGATGCTGCCCACTGGCTTGCTCTCCCCATGGCTTGCTCCCCTCATGGCTTGCTCAGCCTACTTTCTTATACCTCCCAGCACGGACTGCCCAGCGATGGCACCATCCGCCGTAGGCTGGGCCCCCCCACATTAACCATAAATCAAGACACAGTCACGCCAGATATCCCACAGGTCAATCTGATGGAGGCAGCTCCTTAGTCAAGGTTCCTCTTCCCAGGAAAACTCCAGTTTGTGTCAAGCTGAGGGAAACACAACGAGCAGTCTCCTTTTCCACACCAGAGACCGCCTTCCCTTGCAGGTCTGAGGCAGCAATTAGACAGCTGAGGTGATGTACACAGAGCTCTCAGGAAAATGCCTCAACCTTCTGTAGGGTCAACGTCACACTGGGGCCCGACAACAGCCGCGGCTTCTCATCTGTGTGACCTTGTAATCCAGTCCTCCACACGGGAAGGGCCCTCTTCTGTGATGGAGGGGACCCTGGCCCCACACACTGGGTGCGGTGGATGCTGCTGAGAGTCAAGCTTTTCTAACACGGAACCCAGTGTAACTGGACATTCTGGGGAACCCTACAAGGGTTGTCACGTGTTTGGGGGAAAATGGGTCCTCTCTGGAGCGTTTTTGGTTTGGTTTTTGTTGTTGTTGTTAAGGTGGTTCACTTTTTTTTTATTATAACAGTCCCCTTTTGGGTTAGAGATTTGTCTCATTAATAGAGCTCTTTTTTTTAGTTTATTTATTTATTTATTTATTTATTTATTTATTTATTTAAGATTTCTGCCTCCTCCCTGCCATGCCTTCAATTTCCCTTCCCCTCCCCCGATCAAGTCCCCCTCCCTCCTCAGCCCAAAGAGCAATCAGGGTTCCCTGCCCTGTGGGAAGTCCAAGGACCACCCACCTCCATCCAGGTCTAGTAAGGTGAGCATCCAAACTGCCTAGGCTCCCACAAAGCCAGTATGTGCAGTAGGATCAGAAACCCATTGCCATTGTTCTTGAGTTCTCAGTAGTCCTCATTGTCCGCTATGTTCAGCGATTCTGGTTTTATCCCTTGATTTTTCAAACCTGGGCCAGCTGGCCTTGGTGAGTTCCCGATAGAACATCCCCATTGTCTCAGTGTGGGGGTGCACCCCTCGCGGTCCTGAGTTCCTTGCTCGTGCTCTCTCTCCATCTGCTCCTGATTTGGACCCTGAGATTTCAGTCCGGTGCTCCAATGTGGGTCTCTGTCTCTGTCTCCTTTCATCACCTGATGAAGGTTAATATTCAGGAGGATGCCTATATGTTTTTCTTTGGGTTTACCTTCTTATTTAGCTTCTCTAGACTCACAAATTATAGGCCCAAAGCCCTTTATTTATGGCTAGAAAACAAATATGAGTGAGTACATCCCATGTTCCTCATTTTGGGTCTGGCTTACAACACTCAGGATAGTGTATTCTATTTCCGTCCATTTGCATGCAAAATTCGCGAGGTCATTGTTTTTTACTGCTGAGTAGTTCTCTAATACGTATATATCCCATACTTTCTTCATCCATTCTTCCATTGAAGGGCATCTAGGTTGTTTATAGGTTCTGGCTATTACAAACAATGCTGCTATGAACATAGTTGAGCATATACTTTTGTTGTATGATAGGGCATCTCTTGGGTATATTCCCAAGAGTGGTATTGCTGGGTCCAGAGGTAGGTTGATCCCGAATTTCCTGAGAAATTGCCACACTGCTTTCCAAAGTGGTTGTACAAGTTTGCATTCCCACCAGCAATGGATGAGGGTACCCCTTTCTTTACAACCTCTCCTTCAAAGGCTATCATTGGTGTTTTTGATTTTAGCCATTCTGACACGTGTAAGATGGTATCTTAAAGTTGTCTTGATTTGCATTTCCCTGATAGCTAAGGAAGTTGCACATGATCTTAAGTGTCTTTTGGGCATTTGAACTTCTTCTGTTGAGAATTCTCTGTTCAGCTCAGTGCCCCATTTTATAATTGGGTTGATTAGCCTTTTATGGTCTAGTTTCTTGAGTTCTTTATATATTTTGGAGATCAGACCTTTGTCAGTTGCAGGGTTGGTGAAGATCTTCTCCCAGTCAGTGGGTTGCCATTTTGTCTTAGTGACAGTGTCCTTTGCTTTACAGAAGCTTCTCAGTCTCAGGAGGCCACATTTATTCAATGATGTCCTTAATTTCTGTGCTGCTGGGGTTATACATAGGAAGTGGTCTCCTGTGCCGATGTTTTGTAGAGTACTTCCCATTTTCTCTTCTATCAGGTTCAGTGTGTTCAGCCTGATATTGAAGTCTTTAATCCATTTGGACTTGAGTTTTGTGCATGGTGATAGATATGGATCTATTTTCATTCTTCTACAGATTGACATCCAGTTTTGCCAGGATAATTTGGTGAAGATGCTCTCTTTTTTCCATTGTATAATTTTAGCCCCTTTATCAAAAATCAGGTGTTCATAGGATTGAGGGTTAAAGTCGGGGTCTTCTAATCGATTCCATTGGTCGACTTCTCTGTTTTTATGCCAATACCAAGCTGTTTTCAATACTGTAGCTCCGTAATAGAGTTTGAAGTCAGGGATGGAAATGCCTCCAGATGATCCTTTATTGTATAAGATTGTTTTGGCTATCCTGGGTTTTTTGTTTTTCCATATAAAGTTGATTATTTTCTTTTCCAGATCTGTGAAGAATTTTGATGGGGATTGCATTAATCTATAGATTGCTTTTGGTAGAATTGCCATTTTTACTATTTTGATCCTCCCAATCCAAAAGCAAGTGAGATACCCCCATTTTCTGGTGTCCTCTTCAATCTCTTTCTTCAAAGATTTAAAGTTCTAGTCAAATAGATCTTTCACTTCCTTGGTTAGAGTTACCCCAAGATATTTTATGCTATTTGTGGCTATCGTGAAAGGTGATGCTTCTCTGATTTCCCTCTCTGCTTCCTTATCCTTAGTGTATAGGAAGGCAACTGAGTTTTTGGAGTTGATCTTGTATCCTGCCACATTACCAAAGGTGTTTATCAGCTGTAGGAGTATTTTGGTAGATTTTTTGGGGTCACTTATGTATACTATCATATCATCTGCAAATAACAAAAGCTTAACTTCTTCCTTTCCAATACGAATCCCCTTGATCCCCTTATGTTGTCTTATTGCTATTGCTAGAACTTCAAGCACTATATTGAAGAGATATGGAGAGAGTGGACATCCTTGTCGTGTTCCTGATTTTAGTGGGATGGCTTTGAGGTTTTCTCCGTTTAATTTAATGTTAGCTGTCGGCTTGCTGTAAGTAGCTTTTATTATATTTAGGTATGACCCAACCTTTATCAGAAAGTGTTGTTGAATTTTGTCAAATGCTTTTTCAGCATCTAATGAAATGATCACACAGTTTTTTTCTTTCAGTTTATTTATATGGTGGATTACATTGATAGATTTGTGTTTGTTGAATGAGCCCTGCATTTTTGGTATGAAGCCTACTTGATCATAATGGATAATTTTTTTAATGTGTTCTTAGATTCGGTTTGCCAGTATTTTATTGAGAATTTTTGCCTTGATGTTCATGAGTGAGATAGGCCTGTAATTCTCTTCCTTGGTTGGGTCTTTGTGTGGTTTTGGTATTAGGGTAACTGTAGCGTCATAAAAGGAATTTGGCAATGACTCTTCTGTTTCTATATTGTGAAATACATTAAGGAGTATAGGTATTAGGTCTTCATGAAAGTTCTGGTAGAATTCTGCATTGAAACCATCTGGTCTTGGGCTTTGTTTGGAAGGGAGATTTTTGATAACAATTTCTAATTCTTTGCGACTAACAGGTCTATTTAGATTGTTCACTGGTCCTGGTTTAGCTTTGGTATATGGTACTTATCAAAAAAATGTCCATTTCTTTTGCATTTTCCAGTTTTGTGGCATACAGGCTTCTGTAGTAAGGTGTAATGATTCTCTGAATTTCCTCTGTGTCTGTGATTATGTCCCCCTTTTCATTTCTGACCTTATTTATTTGCGTGTTCTCTCTCTGTCATTTAATTAGTTTGGATAGGGGTTTGTCGATTTACTCCAAGAACCAACTTTTTGTTTTATTGATTCTTTGGACTGTTTTCTGTGTTTCTATTTTGTTGATTTCAGTCCTGAGTTTGATTATTTCCAGTCTTCTACTCCTTCTGTGTCCCTCTGCTTCTTTTTTTTTCTAGAGCTTTCAGGTGTGCTGTTAAGTTCCCAATGTGTGCTTTCTCCGGTTTCTTTAAGTGGCCACTTAGTGCTATGAACTTTCCTCTGAGCACTGCTTTCATCGTGTCCCATAGATTTGAGTATGTTGTCTCTTTATTTTCATTGACACTTGCATTCTTCTAAAGTGTATTAATATCTCCATTACCATTATCATAGATCAGGACATCTCTCTATTGTTTTGCATATTTAATTACTAGTACCATGGTAATTTTTACCCCCAAATTGGGTGGTATCATCTTATTATCCCTTGAGGAAAAAAAGCTATACTAAAACAAAGGCCTTTCAGTTTCTTAGGCAAAAGCAGATTCATTGAATTTTGACAATGCTATACTATAGAAGTCTGTGACATACTATTATATATCTAAGCAGCATTGAAAACATGTGCACACATATATACATATATGTGGACATATATGCATATATATACATATATGTATTTATCTCTGTTCTTTCCAGTTGTTATTCTCAGTGAATTCATTTGTTAGTACTTATGAAATGCCTGCATTCTCATCGCAAATGATGAATTACCATATTTTTAACATAAGTATTATTTGGTATTTTCAACAATGTTTAGGAATGATATGAACATATAAATAAATGTTCCAAATTCACTCTCTTTGTTCAGAAAGCAAGTAATCTTATTCCAGAAACACTGAAAATATTCAAATGCTGTGATTATTTCACACACTTTATTGCTATTAACAATATTGCTACAGGTGTGTCATAATTAAATGCAATTATAATAAAATACAGTAAAACAGTTGGATACTAATTATTTTTAAATAAATTTTCAATTTTGACAAAATTTACTTTATGTAGGAGTTTACTTTAATTTTAATTTCTTTTCTGTCTTAATAAATTCTTACAAAATTGGGCTGTGAAGATAGCTTGGTCAGTAAAGTGCTTGCCTTATATGCATTATAAGTTATGTGCCTAGAACACATTTATAAAAAGAAATAGCTCTGTATAATTATATTCATTTTTCAGCAATGGGTAGGTAGAGACAGGCAGATAACCAGAGCTTTCTGGTTTCCCAACCTAATGACTATGTTTCAAAGGATTCATGTCCAGATTATATGGATAAACAAGAAAATAAAATAAATAAAATGCAATAAAAATAAAATACAATGGCAAACAAGAAAATTTGGGTGTTGCCTGATTAAAAAGTACCCAAAGTTGATCTTTGGACACATACATACACACATATAACACATACGCACACACACACTTTTCTTACACATACACGCACACACTCACATATATAGTGGTATAAGCATATATCTTATTAATATATTAGCTTATACACACAAATATGCAACCATATGCACACAAACATACACGTACTGAAAATGTAAGAGTTGATTTTTCTACAATAATGGATGTTATCTCTAATTAAAATGTATCTGATAATTAGAATAAATGCATGAGATGTGAATCTCATTAGTATGGCCTACCACTGAATTTAATGTGGGAAGTTGATTAAATAATTAACTGTTTAAAGCTTTTTCTGTTCTATTTTTAATTTGAAGAACCATTGAACCTACTTTTAAATACTAGAAATCATAAATATTAGTCATACACATTAACCACTCAACATTTTCATTATTGTTAAGAATGACTGGTTAAGAGTCCAATTGAATGTTTTTCTTTGCTATTGAACTTACTATGTTTAAACTTTCTTGTATGATATCTCCTTGACTTAAAAGAGTCCAGCAACTTTTGTAACTTTTTTCTTTTTTATTAAATAGAACTTCTTCAGAAAGTTTTTAATCTTATAAAAACCCTTTGAAAATTAACCATAAATTTTTCTGTTGTCTAACCAATTATACACTTCCTTATTTGAAATTCTAGTGAAGGGAGGTTATGGGTGCAGGGGAGAATGATGTAATTTCAGGAAGGTCTGAGAAGTGCTGTTTTATTAGGTAATGATAAATAAGAAATTACTCATATGGGTTAAGGGCATGGTGAAAGTGAAGAGCTTGAACTATTGTGTCTCTAAACAAAATCAAGACTGTTTTCTAAAATACTTGTCTTTCCCTTCCTCAATTCTTTTCATTCTTTTCCATTGATGTGATATACTTGACATCATCCAGAAGTATCTATATATACTGATTATTGAATGCTGGATGAATGGCTTTGAATACTGCTTTTGAGTTTGCTAATGCATTTAATATAAGTTTTATTTTGCAAAGGAAAAATCTATTACTTTCTGAAGTGATATTAATAGCTGCTTATTTGAGTGCATGATATTGTGACTAAGAGTTTAGGACTGCTCCAGTGCCCCTAGGATTGGTGAAAGAAAAATAAACTAGATAAAAGTCTAGATTACATGACATATAAAAAGAAATATTTGATTATAAATGCCTTTTAATTCAGTGTAACAGTGATTAAATTTTATCGGCAAAATTATTTTTTGTTTAAATGCTTTCACACAGAACCAAAGGAAAGTACACAAAATGACAAATTTTCTCTGTTTCATGTGATTTTTTATTTTCAATATACAATTTAAAATATGGTTGGTGGATGTAAAATCTAAATACAGTGTTATATATGGAAATTATTTCATTCATTAAAATTCCCCCCTATATTCATAAAAATCAATTATGAATTCCTAATAAGATCATTCATTCAATGGCATCTTAGGGTTAAAAACACATTCATGCACATACATAATTTGTTAATGAATATGTTGATACAAGTCTGACTCTAATAAGAAAATAATGATCAATCTTGAGTTAACTTGTAAGTTATTGGGTCTCCAGATGCTTCTCTAGTATTTCCTCCTTTTACCTTTAACGATTGCACTTTGTGGCCCCCTGGTGGCTTGGTAGATTCATGTGGCTAGTTTGAACTAAAGAGTTGTGAACAGAAATAACATGACAGATCTGGATCACCATATTTAATTACCAGTGTAAGACACTCCAAATATCACTTTCTCTCATAGTAAGAAACGATTTCGATACTATGATGGTTTTATCATCGGATTCATGATTGTTATATAATAACTTATTTGCAAAAATAAGCTTCTAAAACCATAGAATTTCTTGAGTGATGAAAAATATCTTTTATTATTCATGGGAAACCCTTCAAACCATGCTTGATAAATTATGTTCATTAAATGACTCAGTGAGACTCTAGATTATTTATATTAAATAAGTAACTTCAGAGACAGACTGATCAAGCCATAAAGACTCACATTATGGTTACAGAGATATAACATGGACGCAAGAGATATCTGGTAAGGTAAAGACTAAATTTAAGTGATGGCCAGTGTTTCATTAAAAATTATTATACAATAAAATTTCAACAAAAATGTCAGCACCAAGGGTCATGTGAACCTCCCCAGTTAACCGATACTCTGTGTTGAAAAATCATCTGACTCTTCAGAGAGAGGGCATTTTGCGTTTTAGATACTCTTGGCCTCAGCTTTTGTGTACTGTCATTTTATTTTATTTTTATATTTAGAGTTTTGCTAAAAAGAGTTTATTAGCATGTAGCCATCATGTGCACGTTAGGGAAAAAACAGAGAAATGCATTAACATCTAGATTACATGGCAAAGCAAGCGTCTATGCTTGAGACTTTAAAAACCATCCTAGTTAATAACAAAGAAAGGCTGCTGTGCTGAAAGATTCTGTTTTTTTAAAAAATGTCTAAGATGTGGTCAGCAATACACCTAGAACAAAGGTCGGGTTTGCTATGTGTATGTGAGTCAATGTATTCTTCCTGCTTAGACTCTCTGCAGATCTAGGTATCAATCTCCTCAGAACACAGAGGGAGGTTTTATTATGAATGGAAATGGCTTTTAATGTACATACATTTGTTCTATAAGAGAACATATTTTTTTGTTTTGTTTTCTTTTCTTTGTTTGTTTGAACTATGGACCCAGACATGGCCCTTGCAGCAACTTAGGCCTCAATGACATACTGGCTCTGGATGGAGGGAATGGCCTTACAGGTGGGAATGGTTCTGGCAGCTGTGTGGTAGTTGGACACCCCCAAGGCCTAAGATTGCTGCTCCAACCTGGGCCTCATTAGTGAGAGTTCAGGACTAGGACTTCAGTTCTGACCCCCCCAGCCATGGTAGGACCATGGACCCCAACATAGTCCTTAGCAGCAGATGAGTCTGAATGTCAGCACTGTCCCCAGAGGCACTATGGCCCTGAGACACTAACTTGGCCTTTGATCATGGGTGTCTGCCTGGCCTTCCATGTCAACAGGAACATCAGACATTATGAAAGACTCTGTCTATAGTGGGGTCTCACATGTGTACTGTCATTTTAGACTCTAAGATTTTTCCAAGTGTACTACTTTTTATTTATTTATTTGTTTGTTTGCTTATTTATTTATTTATTTGTTTATTTATTTATTTATAATTATTTGTTGCAGTGCTGGAAATAGAACCTGATGTGTTGCACATGTTAGGGAAGTACTGTTTCGCTATGCTAAATCATTTAGCTCAGAAGAACTGCATTTAAATAATGCTTTTCATCACTTATTACTCCTTTACATAATCTTGTGACTCATAATAAACTTAAGATAAGCAACAAAGTTTTAGGGGTTAGGAGATGTATTTTTAAATCCACTGTTATTCTTCATAGCTGTGTATATTTGGATGTAACTTCACAAACCTGAGCCTTGGCATCTTTCATCACAGGAATGTTATTAACCTGAATGTAGTGTGCCAGATCAACACTAGCATATGATAACTGTTCATTATATAAAAAATAAATTTCCTGAGAAATCATCACACTGATTTCCAAAGTGGTTACACAAGATTGCATTCCCACCAGCAATGGATGAGTGTACCCCTTACTCAACAACCTCTCCAGCAAAGGCTATCATTGGTGTTTTTCATTTTAGCCATTCTGACAGGTGGAAGATGGTATCTCAAAGTTGTTTTGATTTGCATTTCCCTGACTGCTAAGGAGGTTGAGCATGACCTTAAGTGTCTTTTGGCCATTTGAATTTCTTCTGTTGGGAATTCTCTGTTCAGTTTAGTGCCCCATTTTTAATTGGGTTAATTAGCATTTTAACGTCTAGTTTCTTGAGTTCTTTATATATTTTGGAGATCAGACCTTTGTCTGTTGAGGGGTTGGTGAAGATCTTCTCCCAGTCAGTAGGTGGCATTTTTATCTTAGTGACAGTGTCCTTTGCTTTACAGAAGCTTCTCAGTTTCAGGACTTCCCATTTATTCAATTATGCCCTTAATGTCTGTGCTGCTGGGGTTATACGTAGAAAGTGGTCTCCTGTGCCCATGTGTTGTAGAGAACTTCCCACTTCCTCTTCTAGCAGGTTCAGTGTGTTCAGACTGATATTGAGGTCTTTGATCCATTTGGACTTGAGTTTGTGCATGGTGATAGATATGGATCTATTTTCATTTTTCTAAAGGTTGACATCCATTATGCCAGCACCATTTGTTGAAGATGCTTTCTTTCTTCCATTGTAAACTTTTAGCTCCTTTATCGAAAATCAGGTGTTCATAGGTTTGTGGGTTAAAGTCCGGGTCTTTTATTCAATTCCATTGGTGGACTTCTCTGTTTTTATGCCAATACCAAGCTGTTTTCAATACTGTAGCTCTGTAATAGAGTTTGAAGTCAGTGATGGTAATGCCTCCAGAAGTTCCTTTATTGTATAAGATTGTTTTGGCTATCCTGGGATTTTTGTTTTTCCATATAAAATTGATTATTGTCCTCTCAAGATCTGTGAAGAGTTTTGATGGGACCATGATGTGGATTGCATTGAATCTATAAATTGCCCTTGGTAGAATTGCCATTTTTACTCCCAATACAAGAGCAAAGGAGATCCTCCCATTTTCTGGTATCCTCCTCAATTTCTTTCTTCAAAGACTTAAAGTTCTTGTCAAATAGATCCTTCATATCCTCGGTTAGAGTTACCCCAAGATATTTTATGCTATTTGTGGCTATCATGAAAGGTGATGCTTCTCTGATTTCCCTCTCTGCTTCCTTATCTTTTGTGTAAAAGAGGGTAACTGATTTTTTGGAGTACATCTTGTATCCTGCCACGCTACTAAAGGTGTTCATCAGCTGTAGGAGTTCTTTGCTAGAGTTTTTGGGGTTGCTTATGTACACTATCATATCATCTGTAATTAACAGAAGTTTAACTTCTTCCTTTCCAATTCAAATCCTCTTGATCCTTTTATGTTGTCTTATTGCTATTGCTAAAACTTCAAGCACTATATTGAAGAGGTATGGAGAGAGTGTATAGCTTTGTCATGTTGCTGATTTTAGTGGGATGGCTTTGAGTTTCTCTCCATTTAATTTGATGTTAGCTGTCAGCTTGCTGTAAATAGCTAGGTATGACCCTTGTATCCCTAATCTCTCCAAGACCTTTATCATAAAGGGGTGTTGAATTTTGTCAAATGCTTTTTCAGCATCCAATGAAATGATCATATGTTTTATTTTCTTTCAGTTTATTTATATGATGGATTACATTGATAGATTTGCATATGTTGAACCAGCCCTGCATCTCTGGGTGAAGCCTACTTGATCATAATGGATAATTTTTCTAATATGTTCTTGGATTCAGTTAGCCAATATTTCATTGAGGATTTTCGCATCTATGTTCATGAGTGAGATTGGCTATAATTCTCTTTCTTGGTTGAGTCTTTGTGTGGTTTTGGTATCAGTATAACTGTATCTTCATAAAAGGAATTTGGCAATGACTCTTCTGTTTCAATATTGTTAAATACATTAAGAAGTATGGAAGTTCTGGTAGAATTCTGCATTGAAACTGTCTGGACGTAAGCTTTTTTTGGTAGGGAAGTTTTTGATAACAACTTCTAATTCTACGTGACTAACAGGTCTATTTAGATTGTTCACCTGTTCCTGGTTTAACTTTGGTATTATATGGTACTTACTTAAAAAAAAGTGTCCATTTCTTTAACATTTTTTTAATTTTTGTTGCATACAGGCTTTTGTAATAAGATCTAATGACTCTCTGAATTTCCTCCATGTCTGTGGTTATGTCTCCCTTTTCATTTCTGATCTTGTTAATTTGTGTATTCTCTCTCTGCTGTTTGATTAGTTTGGATAGGGGTTTATCAATCTTGTTGATTTTCTCCAAGCTTTTTGTTTCATTGAGACTTTGGATTGTTTTCTGTGTTTCTATTTTGTTGATTTCAGCCTTCAGTTTAATTATTTCCTGTCTTCTACTCCTCCTAGGTGAGTCTGCTTCTTTTTTTTTTTCCTAGAGCTTTCAGGTGGGCCCCTAATGTGTGCTTTCTCTGTTTTCTTTAAGTGGGCACTTAGTGCTATGAACTTTCCTCTTAGCACTGCTTTCATAGTGTCCCATAGGTTTGAGTATGTTGAGTCTTTATTTTCATTGAATTCAAGAAAGACTTTAATTTCTTTATTTCTTCCTTGATCTGGGTGTGGTTCAGTAGTTGACTGTCCAGTTTCCATGAGTTTGTTGGCTTTTCTGGTGTAGCATTGTTGTTGAATTCTAACTTTCATCCATGGTGATCCGATAAAACTCAGGAGGTTACTATTTTTTTTTTGTAACTCTGGAAGTTTGCTTTGTTACCGAGTATGTGGTCAATTTTCGAGAATGTTCCATGAGATGCTGAGAAGAAGGTGTATTCTTTCCTATTTGGGTGGAAAGTTCTATAGATGCTTCTATAGTTGTCTGTTAAGTCCATTTGATTTATTACCTCCTTTAATCCTCTTATTTCTCTGTTAGGTTTCTTTCTGATTGATCTGTCCATTGGTGAGAGAGGTGTGTTGAAGTCTCCTACTATTAGTGTGTGTGGTTTGATGACTGCCTTGAGTTCTAGTAATGTTTCTTTTACAGAAGTGGGTGCTTTTGTATTAGGGTCATAGATATTCAGGATTGAGACTTCATCCTGATGAATTGTTCCTGTTATGAGTATAAAATGTCCCTCTCCATCTCTTCTGATTGATTTTAGTTTGAAGTCAACTTTGTTAGAATTTAGTATGGCCACACTAAAGAAACACTGCTTGTTTCTTAGGTCCATTTGCTTGATAAACATTTTTCCCAGCCCTATCCTCAAGTAGATGTCTGTCTTTGTGGTTGAGGTGTGTTTCTTGTAAAGAGCAAAATGTTGGATTCTGCTTTCGTATCCAATCTCTTAGCCTGTGTCTTTTTATAGACTAGTTGAGTCCATTGATATTAAGTGATATCAATGACCAGTGATTGTTAACTCCGGTCATTTTTTCTTTTTTTTTTTTTGGTAGTAGAGTTTGTGTGTTTCCTTTCTTCAAGTTGTGCTGGTTAAGGGTCATTAGATGTTTGAGTTATTGTGGGCATAGTTGGATTCCTTGGGTTGTGATTTTCCTTCTATTCCTTTCTGTAAGGCTGGATTTGTAGCTACGTATTGTTTAAATTTGTGTTTATTCCGGAATATTTTGTTTTTTCCATTTATAGTGATCAAAAGCTTGGCTGGGTATAGTAGTGTGGGCTTGCATTCATGGTCTCTTAGTTTCTACAATACATCTATCCAGGACCTTCTGGCTTTCATGGTTTCCATAGAGAAATCAGGTGTAAGTCTGATAGGTTTACCTTTATAAGTAACTTGACCTTTTTCCTTTGCAGCTCTTAATATTCCTTCTTTATTCTGTATGTTTTATGTTTTGATTATTATATGGTGAGAGTATATGTTTTTTTTTTTTTTTTGATCCAGTCTATTCGGTGTTCTGTATGCTTCTTGAACCTTCATAGGAATATCTTTCTTTTGGTTGGGAAAGTTTTCTTCTATAATTTTATTAAATATATTTTCTGGACTGTTGAGCTGTACTTCTTCTCCTTCTTCTACTTCTATTATTCTTAGGTTTGGTCTTTTTATAGTGCCCCCGATTTCCTGAATGTTTTGTGATGAGAATTTGTTGGATTTGCTGTTTTCTTTGATCCGTGCTTTTATTTTCTCTATGGTATCTTCAGTGTCTGAGATTCTTTCTTCTATCCCTTGTATTCTGTTGGTAATGCTTGTTTCTGTAGTTCCTGTTCATTTACCCAGATTTTCCATCTCTAGCCTTCCCTCTGTTTGTGTTTTCTTCATTACCTCCATTTCATTCTTAAAGTCCTGAACCGTTTCCCTTACCTGTTTGATTGCTTTTTCTTGTTTCTCTTGGTTTTCTTGGGTATCTTTGAGAGATTTATTCATTTCCTCTACCTTTTTGTTTGTCATCTCTATTTCTTTTTGGCAGTTTTTCACCTCCTGTTTAAGGACCTCAATTTTTTTCATATAGTTCAGTTTAAAGTCGATTTCTTCTATTTCTTCTGGAGTAGGGTGTTCAATTCTTGTTTCGGGATACCTGGGTTCTGGTGATGTCATGTTGCCTTTCATGTTGTTGGAGGAATTCTTGCATTAGCGCCTGCCCATTTCTTCCTTCAATGGAGCCAGGAGAGGCCTGGTGTTTTGGTCCAGTCTTTGCTGTGACTGACTCTCTGGGTGGGTCTCCTCAGTGTAGAAGCAGGAACCGTCCTGTCCAGATGGAACTCCTCAGCACCGAAACAGGGGCCTATATATTTGTACATTATACACTATGTTCTGAACATGAATTAGTGTGCCAGATCACACTAGCAAATGATAACTTCTCATTATACACACATCAAGAGACATGAATTCTGCCAATTTTATTTTTATTATATAAATATAATTATATATTTGTGTGTATATATTTGTACATACACATAAATATATATTTATGTAACAATAATAATCAAATAAAATAGGCAATAAACTTGAGAATTGAGAAAGACATGGGAGATGTTCAAGAGAATGTAGTTGGGAAGAACTTGAGGGAAGAAAGAGAAAAGAAGAAAGTAATATAATTTTATTTCAATTAAAATACATAAAGTAAATTATAAATTCAAAATATAAAGCACAGAAATGAAGGAGTAGCGAAGTGTTAAAGTTGTACATTTTATTTGTTTCCTTTAGTTTAAAAACTAGTCTTGATATATTAGGAAATCTAACTGAGGGAATCAGTGAATAAAGGGCAGAATTTGGGCACCATTATTGGAAAACAGAAGCTTATGAACTTAGAAGGCAAACAAATATTATTTTCCTCATGCCAGGCTCTAAGAAAATCTGAGGCTTTATTCATATATCACAGAGAGGTAAAGATGTTATTCTCTTTATTTCACTCTCATAATAATCACTATAAGGTAGGTGTTTTAAAATATCGTTTTGTTTCTGCTACTATATCAAATACTTTATTTTGTATCTTCATTAACTTTGTGCTAGCCTAAAAGTCTCATGATATACATACTATTAGTTTACATAACTGACTTAACAATGAAATTCTAGGAAAGCCAGTTATAGAAGGCCAAACACCTGAGAAAAACCCTGCTGATTCACATCTTTACTGCCCCTTCTATGCCTGCTGAATCTAGTTAGCTAAGCTTAATCTGTGTCTCACAAAATCACAGCAAGCAAGATTACTATTCATTGACTTTTTTATTTAATGTCAACTTCTACCTCTCTAAAGTATGTGAAAATTGTTTTTGTCAGTGCTTTCTCACATTGATTGGTTTCAGTGTAATGAGAATCATTCTGTCAAATTGAACATTTTCTGCTTGTCTCATCCATTGTTTCATCAAGATCCTAAATCCAAATCCTGACAAGACTCCAAATGCCCAAAATGCCCATTCCATTCCATTTTTCCTGTGCTTTTATTCTTCTTTGTTAAACTGGGACACTGTGTATCTCAGATTTTCTTTTTTTTTTTGCCATGGTTTTTTTACAGTCTTGTTTATCCTTCCATTTGTCACTATATGTATTCTTTTAATTGAGTATTTACTTTCTGATCCTCTGCAGAAGAAAAGAAATTAAAATTAAATAAAGCAAACACCTTGGAGTAATTTTCAAATTCCAAGTGAATAGCACATAATTCTACAAATTACTGGTGAATTCTGTGACCACAGAGAGATTAAAATCAACAAAGTCCAGACCATTTTCCTTTTGGAAAATCTTCACTTCAATTTCAAGTAATTTTTTTCCAGCATGTTGTTTTGATGTTTGGATTCAAACAAAGTGTTTCTGAATTTTGTAAATTCACTGAGTTCCATAGTCAAGCATGTGATTATCTAGATTTGAGTAAGATCTTGTAATTTTACTTTCATGAGCACATATATAAGCAGGCGTTATAAGTTGTTCTTACGCTAGGTAGTAGTAGCACATGCATTTATTTCCAGCTCTCAGGAGACAGAGTCAGGTGGATCTCGGTGAGTTTGAGGCCACCCTGATTTACAAGACCTAGTTCCAAGACAGGCTCCTAAGCTACAGAGAAACCCTGTCCAAAAAAAAAAAAAAAAAAAAACAACAAAAAACCTGAAAGCTAAAAATAAAGTTGTTCTTATATAGCTCAGAAACTTGAATATATCTGTCTAGATTCCTAATATTCATCAGAGTTGTCATAAAATCAAAGGATCTTTCCATTAAACCCAAAGATTTCCAACTCATACTACATTGTTTTATTTTGTTTGTTTCCTGATCTAAAAAGAATGCGCATGTAGAGCAATGCTGAAGGATAAAGGAATGTTTGCAAAGTAGCTGCTCTATTTTTTTCTTTCTCTGTGATAGTATCAAAGTCCTACACCAACAATTTTGTTTGATGTTAAAATCAATAGCGGTGGTGGCACATGCCTTTAATCCCAGCACTCTGGAGGCAGAGGCAGGCGGATCTCTGTGAGTTTGAGACCAGCCTGGTCTACAGAGCTAGTTCCAGGACAGGCTCCAAAGCCGCAGAGAAACCCTGTCTCGAAAAAAAAAAAAACAAAAAAATCAATAGATTGACACCAAATCTCTTTTATTGATTATTTAGAAGTTTCTGTTATTTATAACAAGATAATTTATTAATAATAGCCATAACAGAGAGATCATTATTTTAACAACTTATATCTTAAAATATAAGTTGAATTGTATCACCCTTATTCCATTAATATGAAAAAAGATCAATAGGCAAATTGTTCTCGGTTGTATAAGAGCTAACTCAATATTCCCCTAACACTAAAGTCAATAATATTGTTTTTATATAGTTCACAATCTGAAATCTATTTGATACAATCTTCTTGGTATGTATCCAGGTTTCTGAATATTCTTTCACTCTCACTAAGCACAATGAAGTATTAAATTAAACTAATGATTCTCCATAGTTTGCCTGAGTAGTGTTTGTGCTTGAGTAGTGTTTGTAAAATTAACCACAAAAAAGGTCTTACTTGATTTATGTACTTCCAATTACCTCATCACCTAAGTCTTATACATTTTTGACAAGCTAATTTTGTGAAACAATGCTACTGTTTTTATATGATGATCTGTGATTAATAACTTTTTCATTGTTTTATTAGTTTAGGGAATAAATCAGTTTTGACAAAGGCTTCTGTCCTGCTAGGTCCCATAGCCATTGATTACCAAAGAAACACACAGAGGCTTACTTTAATTATAAACTGGTTGGCATATTAGCTCACACTTCCTATTAACTCTTACATCTTAAATTACCACATAATTTTTGCCTGTGTTAGCCATGTGGCTTGGTACCTTTTATCAGTGAGGCATTTTCATTTTTTCTCCTCTGCATCTGGGTGATGACCGAAGACTGAGCCCTTCCTCTTCCCAGAATTTTCCTATTCTGGTCATGCCACCTATTCTTCAAAGAAGAGCCCCCTGAAAAATCTCTGATAGGAACAGATGGCCCAGATGATCCAACATTTCAGAGCACCTCTGTTGGAGTTTCCTCTGAGTTCTACATCCAGAAGAACCTCGTGACTGAGATGATCAAGGCTCACAGAATATTTCAGTCAGGACTTGACCATAATCCTAAATTTTCTTTAAGTTCCCATAAGATTATCAGTATGCTCAATCATCATGAAATAGCCTGGAAAACTATGTCCATATGGCAAAAACAATGGAGTATGGATGTTTGTCTATGTTTAGATTGTTGGTTCCAAGTTGTTATGGATAATGGTCAGGAGGAAAGCAAAACAAATGAGATTAAATGCAAAGTTTTTGTTTCAAAAATGGGGCAGGTGCTGTGGAACAACCTGTAAAGATTTGTCACATGTATTGGTTTAATAAAACATTGATTTGCCAGCAGCCAGGTGGGAAGTATAGGTGGAGTGACCAGAATAGAAGAATTCTGTGAAGAGAAAAGGCTCAGACTTCAGTTGTCACACAGATGCAGAAAAAGCAAGATGAGAATGCCTCACCGATGAAAGCTGTGGCACCAGGCCAAGCAGTGCTGGTGCATGCCTTTAATTCCAGCTCTCAGGAAGCAGAGGCAGGCAGTTCTTTGAGTTAAAGGACAGCCTAGTCTACATAGTGAATTTCAGGACAGTTAAAGTACACAGAAAAACCCTGTCTCAGAAAACCGAAAATTAAAAATAAAAATTAAAGAAATAATGTTTAAAGTAAAGCCAGGTAAAAATGGAAAATACATATAATATCTGGATATTGTATGCTATTGTGGTATCTTTGAGTTGTTTGACTGTTGAAGAAGGGACAACATCTGCTAAAAGACATTTGATTATAAATGCTGCTAGATTGATCCAATATATATATTTTCAAAATGCCTTAACTTCAAAATTTAAGTCAAGAGATATGTTACTTTGGAGATGTTTTGTTTTTATTTCTACAGAAAATGGGAGGCTGTGGATTCAGTCTGGGTTAAGAAAAATCAGGTTTGATTAAGGAAGGCTCCATGAAAAGTCTCCAATGAAAATTAATGACCCAGATTATCCAGCATTTCAGAAGACCTCTGTTGGAGTTTCTTCTGAGTTCTACATCCAGAGCAGCCTCAAGGCTGTTGGCTAAGATGATCAAGGCTCATAGAATATTCAATTCATGACTTGACCATAATCTTAAATTTTTTTTCAGGTTCCCATAAGATTATCAACACCCCAATCAGCAGGAAGTAGCCTAGAACACTACACCCACATTCCTAAAAAGTGGATTATGGATGTTTGTTTTCCTTTAGAATGTTGGTAACAAGATGTTCTGGATAATGGTCAGGAAGAAAGCTAAACAAAGGACATTAGATTCAGAGTTTATTGTTCTAATAAAAAGGGGGAAGTGCTGTGGAACAATGTTCTTGTACCCTGTAAAGTTTTGTCACTTGTATTGGTTTAATAAAACTCAGCCAGGCAAGAAGTATAGGTGGGGCAACCAGAATAGGAGAATTCTGGGAAGAGCAAAGGCTCAGACTGCAGTTGTCACCCAGATGCAGGGAAAGCAGGATGAGAATGCCTCACTGATAAAAGGTACCAAGCCACATGACTAACACAGACAAAAATTATGGATTAATTTAAGATGAAAGAGTTAATAAGAAGCCTGAGCTGATAGGCCAACCAGTTTATTATTAATATACATCCCTGTGACTGAACAGCTGTGGGACTTGGTGGGACAGAAATATCTGTCAACAAATCAGAACACACATGTGGTTGTTTGAATAAGAATGGCCCCAAAGGCTCACTATCTGATTAAAAGTTGTGGGCTTGTTGGAAGAAAGGGTCACTGAGAGTGAGCTTTGACTTTTCAAAAGCATATATTAAGCTCAGAGTCTCTGTTTTGGTCAGAAGATCAGGATGCAGAACTCTCTGCTATATATCCAGCACCATTTTTACCTCTATGCCCCCATGCTTTCCACCATGACGATAATGGACTAAGCATCTGAAACTGTAACACAACCCCAATTGAATATCTTCTTTATATGAATGACAGTGGTCATAGTGTATTTTAACATTAGTAGAACATTAAGACAGCATATTAATGAATGACAATATGTTTAAAACCAAGGATAACAGTGGTATTGCTGAGGACAATTATAATTATATGTTCTTTTGTTTTGTTATTTACAATACATAAAATAAAATAGAGTGAAGAGTTACTTTATCTTTCTATTTATTTTTCCCACTTTATTTTCATGTTAAAATTGTTCAAATTACTGGACAGAGGTGGCACATACCTTTAATCCCAGCACTCAGAAGGAAGAAGCAAGATGATCCCTGTAAGTTCCAGACCAGCCTGCTCCACACAAGGAAATCTTATCTCAAACACACAAAACAAAAACTTGTTCAAGTTGCTGGGATTAATTTACCTCCATGCTTCCATATACTATTATTTGCAAATATTTGTGTCTTTGAATATTACACTACAGTATAAAGTATAGAAATAGAAGGATGTAAATAAAATATGTAATATAAAAATGATAATCTAATTGAGAAAATAGGAAGGCTAACATGAATGCATTAATATGGGTCATTTCTTTAAGTGGAGCAGAAATGTATTCATTGAAATTATGATATTGGAGCCCAGACCTGAAAGAAATGAGGGATCACATCAGATGTGCATTGGAAGGAAGAAATATTCCCAGGAGAGTGAAATATACAAACACTAATGAAGAACTATGGCATGTTCCTATGATTAGGCAGTTGGACAGTTATGCCTGTGATGAAGTAAACAAAGGTTTGAGTAGATATAGAGTGTGGACAAAATGGAAAAGCAGTAAGGGGATTATTGAGAGACAATGTATGATTTTGTAGCATATTCAAGGTAAAAAAAATACTTAATAAGAAAGCATTTGTTTGGTGTGACTAAAACTGGATTCAAATTCAAATTCTAGCTTTGTGATGATCTGTTTAATTATTTGGCATATGTTCCATGCAAAAGAAGAAGACACTATAAAGTATATAGCTGATGTCTTAGAAGAAGGTAAGAAGTTTGTGCTGCTGGAGTAAACTGAACAAGATACAGAAGATTAAGAGCTATTCTCAAAGAGGTAACAAAAAGCTTGTTCTATATAACAGAAGTTATGTATATATATATATATATATATATATATATATATGTGTGTGTGTGTGTGTGTGTGTGTGTGTGTGTGTGTGTGTGTGTGTGTAGAGGAGCATGTAATGATGTTCAGAAATCCTCATACATTAAGTTAGGCAGGACCAAGCCCCTCTACTCTGCATCAAGACGGAACAAGGCATCCACCATAAGAAATGGGCACAACAGAAGTAAAAGTTATTCTGGGGTCTGTAGTTTTTAGAGTTTTCCTATCCAAGATTTATCCATCTGGGAGTTGCCTCCTAATGGACTGACATCTTGAACTTCAATTGCCACTTGCTGCTCCTGTTACATGACCACCAGCATTAGTCCATGCTTATCATGGCATGAAGCATGATGGCAGGCAGACATGCAGGCATGGTGCTGAGAATTAACATCCTGATCCATATATATGCAGGCAGGTAGGCAGACAGAGCAAGACTTGGCTTGGCATAAACTTTTTGGAACATCAATGTCTACCCCAACTTTCTCTCTCTGTGACTAACCTCACCCAACAAGCTACACCTCCTTTAGCAACACCACACTTTCTAATCCTTCCCAAATTAGGGGCCAAGAATTCAAATATATGAGTCTATGGGGACCAAATTCATTCAAACCACCTCAGAGGGAAATGTAGGCAAAATTCTTTTTCATGCTTTAGCCAGGAAAGAAGAAAATGGGGTAAGCATGCTTAGAAAGAGTAGGATGCCTACAATTCACAAACCCAGAGAACCTAGACAACAAAGAGGACCCTAAGAGAGACATACATGGATCTAAATAGAAAGGAGAAAAAGACAAGACCTCCTGTGAAAACTGGGAACATGGGGGTCATGGGAAAGGGAAGAAGGGGAGAGGGGAGTAAGGGAGTGGAGCAGAGAAAAAATATATAGTGCAATAAAAAGAATAAAATTACAAAATAAAGAGTATTATGAAAAATTTCACTGCTCTGTGAGATACAAAATATGTTCTAGACATCAGGTAACTGGCCCTGGAATGAGTAAATCAGATGATTAAGGGAGAAGCCAAGAATACAAAAAAATGAGTGACAAAGTGTTTGCTGAGTATGATCCCTGATTGCACTATGCAGAAAAAAGAACAAATAAGAAATTGCAATTTCCTCAGAAATTCTTTACTATGAATGAATTGAGTCATGATGTAAAGTTCAGTTCAAACGTGGCTTCTGTCAAGTGTTCTGTAATTAGTACATCAAAATTAATCACACTTTCCTCTTCTCTGACAAAATCTTTTGTTTAGTGTCCTCCTTAATTACATAGCATGATCATGACCTAATAATTAATGTCGGTGTGAGTTACTAACCACATTATTTAAAAAAAATAGAAAAGCTATCTTTGGTAACAAATATTTCTGGTTGGGATATAAATGACATAGTGTCACATCATTAAGGACCACAAAAAGGATTATTAAAATAACTTTGGAATAAGAATTTCTGACCTTTTTTATTAATGAAACAGGATACAGAAAATGCACACAGAGAAATAATATCAATTCCTTTGTATCTCAGTTTAAATAAAAAATTCTAAGCGATACTGATATAGTCCAAAATATATTAACAAAAACACAATTTTTTTTACCGCAGCGTAGTACTCTAGTGTGTATATATTCCATACTTTCTTCATCCATTCTTCCATTGAAGGGCATCTAGGTTGTTTCCAGGTTCTGGCTATTACAAATAATACTGCTATGAACATAGTTGAACAAATGCTTTTGACATGTGATAGAACATCTCTTGGGTAAATTCCCAAGAGTGGTATTGCTGGGTCCAGGGGTAGGTTGATCCCGAATTTCCTGAGAAACCGAAACACTGACTTCCATAGTGGTTGCACAAGATTGCATTCCCACCAGCAATGGTTGAGGGTACCCCTTCCTCCACAGCCTCTCCAGCAAAGGAGACTTGACCCTAGAGGGGCTCCCAGGTGCCCAAGCTGAGGTCCCCAGTTAGTTCCCTGGGCAGCTGAGGATAGGGAACCTGAAATGACCCTACCCTAGAGCAATACTGACGAATATATTGCATATCATCCTAGAACTCGCATCTGGCGATGGATGGAGATAGAGACAGAGACCCACACTGGAGCACTGGACTGAGCTCCCAGGGTCCCAATGAGGAGCAGAAAGAGTGAGAACATGAGCAAAGTTGTCGGGACCACGAGGAGTGCACCCACCCACTGAGACAGTGGAGATGATCTACTGGGAGCTCACCAAGGCCAGCTGGACTGTTACCAGAAAAAGCATGGGATTAAACTGGACTCTCGGAACATGGCGAACAATGAGGGCTGATAAGACGCCAAGGACATTGGCACGCGGTTTTGATCCTACGCAATGTGCTGGCTTGGTGGGAGCCTAGCCAGTCTGGATATTCACCTTCCTAGATATGGATGGAGGGGGGAGGACCTAGGACTTACCACAGGGCAGGGAACCCTGACAGCTCTTTGGACTGGAAAGGGAGGGGGAGAGGAGTGGGGGGAAGGGGAGAGGGGTGGGAGGAGGGGGAGAAGAGTGGGAGGAGGGGGAGAAGAGTGGGAGGAGGGGGAGGGAAATGGGAGGCTGGTGGGAGGAGGTGGAAATTTGTTTTATTTTCTTTTTTTCTTTTCTTTATCCTCCTTTTATCAATAAAAAAATTAAAAAAAAAACACAATTTTTGAAACTAAGATGATGGCTCAGTCAGTAAAACACTTGCGGTATAAGTATGAGGACCTGAGAAGCTGCACATAGTTGTGTAGGGGATCTTACGACCTCATTCTCATTTAAGTCGTGAGCTTTTGGTTCAAAAAGAGACCATGTCTCAAAATTAGTTGGAGAACAATTGAGCAAGACATCTGGCATTGACCTCTTGCCTCTTTACATACTCTCATGCACATACATACATACATACATACATATATACATACAAAAATACATATCCACATATACCACACATGCATATTGGCATAGACATGAACACACACTTACATGCATACACACAAAAACATAATTCCTAGTATGAAACAACACATTAGTTAAATAAGTTTTTACATAAACTACACTAACCTGCTACCTAGAATTTTCTACTTGTTTGTGTTTGGAAGTTACTGGAATAGTTTTTGCAATATTTAGATGAATTCTCACCTGGTAGCTATATTAAACTTTAGATTTAAGTACATTTACAACAATGAGTTGAAAATACCTAGTAATTTTGACTTGAATAATAACAGTATTCATTAGTTTGCATTCACTTAATGATAGTCTAATGGTACTGTTTAACTTTGTGATAGTACAGCTTTGGAATGGGTGAACCCAATGTATTACTCTTGAGTGTTACAGATAGATAACATACCTTGTTTTACAGATTTTGGCTAATATTATCTGTTTATATGGTTCCCATAATAATAGTAATAACAACAACAACAACAACAACAACAACAAACCAAGAATAATATGTCCTATAAATCAATCTGGTAATTTGTGTTTCTGTAAATACTAAAAATACAACAAATGACTCAGAAATACTTATATTTGATAAGAAAATTATTGTTACAAGTATTCACTGATTTATAATGCAGAATGTAATTTTACATTCATTTCTATCTTCATTTTTGTTATTTTCAGTTACTTATGAACAACAGTTTATATTGTGTACCAACTAGCTATGGTTTGCATGGTAGTCTGTATGTGTCATGTTTGTGATCAAATAAGGATCACGTTCACGTATGACATAGCTCCTAGATTATTGCAAAACATTTAATTTTAAATATCATATGACATTGTAGTAATGGTTTCATTTAGGCAAGTTGCACTCATTTTAGTTTCTTAATGAAAGGTATACAGAAAATACTGCCAATGGACAGACTTAGTGTGAAAACATGTCCTAGAGGAAGACAGAATATATATGATTTTCTCTTATTAGAAAAGAAAACATAAGTTGTGGCCTGAAGGTAAGTCGCAGATGGGCAAGCCTCAGCTGGCACATGAGGATGCAGAATTGAATAACATTCCCCAGTGAGAAATCAAAGTGTATCTTGGCAAAAAATGAATTTGTCCCCTATATATGGGGTCACTACACAAAAGCTTTGTCTACTCCTCCATCTGGTTTCCATGTCAAATAATATTAAATCAACTTTTTCTTATTTGATTCTCAGCCAGTTAAAACAGAACAAATGTCTCAGACATATATCGACATCTGTATGTACATATTTCCATATATATAATCATTTGTGAGTAGTGGTGGCATAAAGCAACTTCAAGCAATGAATAAATAAGTTATGGAAAAAGTTACTTCCCAATAATGAAAATTATCTAAGTACAACATAAAAGAACCCTAATTCTTATTTATCTTGACTATTGAATTTTTGTCATGGAAAGAATCACCAAACATAGAGGAAAATTCCTGGATAAAAGGTAAACTTAAGAACAGATTCATTGTTAATAGAAAATGATTGACTGATTTATCACTTCTTTAAAAATACTTTATTTTCATCAAATGAATACCCATCCAGAACTTAATAGTGGGAATATGTTCTGTTGTCTACATTGTCTGACAATTTCCAAAGTTGCAATAAATTAATGTTATAAAGATCATGATGATATATTCTTCAAGCATCACTAAAGCATTAAAGAAATTAAATCAAATACTGTGTTTTACTGAATTGCTTTCAGACTCTGCTTTTCTTCATGAGCAAATCCACTGTCCATATGTTCAACAGAGGATTCTTTCAAACTAAGATAGAAAGTGCTTTGTAGATGGCTTTACATAGTCATCAACCTGAAGAATAAAAGCAAACAGTAAGACTTTACATGCTATAATTTTCAATTCTAGAGACAATCTAATAAATATCTAATTATGAACATGTCAATTAGCTTCCCCTTTTCAATAACATCTCAGTGCCCTAAGGAAAATATTCTCCAGTACAACCATAGTAGTCAGAGACTAAGTATATTTTGAGGAAACTGGCTGGTAGGATGCATTTTTTCCAATATGCTGCTATTGTACCAGACTGACAGCCAGTATTCACTAAATTATATTGCATATCTTGCTTTGAACTATATACTTTGACACATGAGGCACACGAATAAAGAAAATGTATTTCTTAAAATTTTCTCTTTCGGTGGGCAGTGGCGGTACACACCTTTAATCCCAGATCTCAGGGAAGCAGAGACAGGGAAGTCTCTGTGAGTTCAAGGACAGTCTGATCTACAAGATAAATTCTAGGATAGCTGGAGCTACACAGCAAAATCCTGTCTTGAAAAACAAACAAAAAAATTAGAAAAAAAAATTCACTCTTGCTGTACTGAGGGAGACAGAAGCAGAGACAGACAGACAGACACACACACACACTCACACATGCAGAGAGAGAGAGAGAAAGAGAGAGAGAGAGAGTAGAGAGAGAGGAGAGAGAGATACTACGAGATTAGTATCAAGTAAAATACATTTTTTTTTGAGACAGGGTTTCTTTGTAGCTTTTGAGCCTGTTCTGAAACTAGGTCTTATAGACCAGGCTGGCCTCAAACTCACAGAGATCCACCTGCCTCTGCCTACCAAGAGCTAGGATTAAAGGCGTGCACCACCACTGCTCGGCAAGTAAAATATTTTTTAAAAATTATACTATGTATATCTCACAGTGAAAAGTGGACTTTAGAGAGAAAATTGGGGGATGGCAAAGGGACATGAAGTGGCTATCATTTCATAAGTCTTTGTAACATTGTGAAAACAAAGAATGCAAAAACAGAGGACAGTGTAGACTCATCAATACTTTGAGCTAGTGGGAAGGAAAACCAGAATGCCAGAATGCTGTACTGGCAACTCACAATCGTTAAAATTATTATATGGTCACTGATGACATGATCCATCTCATATTTAATGTGAACAGATTGTGGTAGATCAGACAGAGAAAAAAATGATGAGAAATAGCATAGTGATTAAACCAGATACAGATTTTAATTAATACAACTGCATTTTGTTTTCTGAGGGAAAAAATGGAAAAAGAGCCAAATGAAAGAATAGAAAATTTGATTTACAATTATTAAATGGTTTCTTTAAAAATAATTTTACCAAGTATGTAATCTAAAATTAGGCTAAAGTTCTATGTTACTGCATAGGATTTGTTATACAATAGTATATCTGTAACAGTAGGTTTATTGGGAGACGTTCATGCTAACCAAATACAAATGCTTAGTATTTTCCTGTAATTGGTATTGTGTTGAATAAATGCACTTGGTCAACCATTTTTTCTGTGTTAGTGTCATACTATTTATTTATTTATTTATTTATTTATTTATTAAAGATTTCTGCCTCCTCCCCGCCACCACCTCCCATTACCCTCCCTCTCCCCCAATCAAGTCCCCCTCTCTCATCAGCCCGAAGAGCAATCAGGTTTCCCTGCCCTGCGGGAAATACAAGCACCACCCACCTGCTTCCAGGTCTAGTAAGGTGAGCATCCAAACTGCCTAGGCTCCCACAAAGCCAGTACGTGCAGTAGGATCAAAAACCCATTGTCATTGTTCTTGAGTTCTCAGTAGTCCTCATTGTCCACTATGTTCAGCGAGTCCGGTTTTATCCCATGCTTTTTCAGACCCAGGCCAGCTGGCCTTGGTGAGTTCCCGATAGAACATCCCCATTGTCTCAGTGTGTGGGTGCACCCCTCACAGTCCTGAGTTCCTTGCTCGTGCTGTAAACAATGGATAGTGGATGTAGTAACAAACTACTCAAATTGACTAGCTCCAAAGGAATATTTTTAAGCAGTTATATTTCAATCAATAGTGCAGAAAAGAATTATGGTAGAAATATTTCATATTCTGACTGTATTTGCATATTTGTGTCAGTTTCCTTATTCCAGTCAATTAGAACACAGTTATACATGAAAACCACATGGTGAAACAATAAACCAGAGAAACCAGTTAAACAATAAAAAAATATCATTTGCATGTTTATAAAAGAACACTTTCAGAAAAACTATCATTCAAAGATAATAGAAAGTGCTATCTTTATATTTTAAATCTATGTGTATTGAACAAATTATTGCATCTAGTGTATGCCAAAGTTGTGCAAACTTAGTACAAAGGGAATATAAAATGGGTGATGTGAAAAGCAGAATTCATACTATTGTTTTAAAAAGTTTGTGAAAATCATATTTCTCATAAGCTAATCAATGAGAGAATGACATTTTAACATTTTATTAGAATTTCCAATTTAAACATTTTTAGTATAGTACAGTCATCACTTAGTACATTTTTCACATTTGTCTTTGTAAATCAACCTAAGGTAAGAATATGAAATATTTTATAACTTTCTTTATTTGCGAAAACTGTGTATTTTTAAAACATACACATTTTCAACAATGAAGTCATCTAGATCTTAAAGGCAGGCTATGACAGAACGAATATTACTATTTCCAAGATCTATACACCCTGACTCCAAGAACCTGTGAATATGGACATTTTCAATTTAAAATGACTTAAATGTAAATAAGAATATTGAGTTGAGTAGAGTGTTCTAGATTATACTTATAGTTGAAGTGTAGTAACAAGGATACTCAGAAAATAGAGCTGTGTCTCATAGTGAGAATACATATAGGAAAGTTAGAAGTGTGTGTGTGTGTGTGTGTGTGTGTGTGTGTATGTGTGTGTGTGTGTGTATGTGTGTGTGTGTGTTTATGAATTAGTTTTAGTTATTAAATTGCCACAATCTAAAATAGTTTGGGAAGGTGAAGATGGATGCTAAAAAGAAATCCCACACTATCTCAGAATTGAATATAATAAAGACTTATTTATTTAGGGGTAGACTCACAGATCACAGTCTTCTGCTTGAATGGGACACAGCCACTGAATCCAGCAGCCAGAGAAGAGAGAGTGTGCGTGCTTTATATTGGCGTTTATACTATAAGAGGCCAGACCCAAATGGGCAGGCAACTTAAAGGCTATTGGCTGAAGGATCTCCTATAGCACCTCCCCCTTTTGTTTAAATAAGAGAGTTCTAAGTGTAATACAAGATCACAAACAATAAGAATAAATATCAAGTATAAAAATTTGAATTACAACCCATATAAACAATAACAAGCAAAAAACATGTGATAAATGTTTCAATAATTATCCTATCCCAAGGAATCTAACTCTTGTGTTATAAATACTTGGCAAAGTCATGAGAGAAAAGTAACTTTAGCTATTTAGTCTTCAATTCCATCGAAGATACTAGAAGGGAAATAATATTACTTGAGTAAGCAGGATGTACAATCAAGCAACTTCCAAAATGTTCAACACATGACAGAATCAACTGACTATCTGGACAACACACAGAGTCTCATTTGTAATGTTAGAGAAACCAACATTGACTAAGACCTACAGTAACTGACAGATCATTTTCAGAGGCAGAAAACTTTTCAAAACCATCTTACCCTGTCTGGTAAGATTTGACAGTTTCTTTTTCTTGTATCCTGCTTGTCCTATCTGGACATCAAGCATTTAATCAATGGTCAGTGCTTGGACAGTTCCTTTCCCAAAGGGCAATTTTGCCAAGAAGAAAACAAGCTCCAAGTGGAGTATCTTAGGTGCTCAACATTCTCTCAAAGATAGATCAGTGCTGCCAGGAGCAATCCTGTCTCTCTTCAATAGAACCCTAAGTTATTTAATTGCCATATTCTACAGTTCTATGAAATGGTTCAAGATTACCTATCAATGAAGAATACAATCTCTATGTATCTAAAGAACCTGATTAGTCCAACCATAAGTATGAGAAATATGCATGACTATTGACCTATAAGTCTTAGTAGCTATAGAACTTAAAAACTAAGACTACATATTAGAGTATTAAACAAACTTAAAACAACTGTGCAACAAATGAGGACAATGGCCCCAAAAAGTAAACAATGTATAAATATCTTGATGAGAGGTAGAAATGCATATTGTGATATGATAAATATATCCTAAAATTGTATCAATATACAAAATGTCTTAAGCAAAGGTAGAAACATGCATGCATACAGTATGACAAAATAACTTTGCCTAGGTATACAAATATTGCAGACAAAAATAGGAACATATTCAATATAATTTAAGTTTGTATCAATATATAAGAATCAATACCAATGTAAAATGTGTATAAATAATAGCTCACAAGTATTCACTCTATTACTCACTTTTATTATTAGTGTCAGTAAGCTCACACTAATCTATTATCCTATCCAATTTCTGCTTTTTTTTCAAAGAGATCTCTGAGTCTACATTATTTTCTCCCAACCCCCAATACGATGGCAATTATAACCAACCCCTTATTGATGTCTCTAACTCTGAAAACAAACTTTGTTGTGAGAGGGGACATCATCTTCTAGAATTACTTCCAGCTGTCAAGGGGGTGGTGTTCTTTCTATGGTATCCTGTGAATGTAAAATGATGATTAAGTTTCAAGATTACTATATGGTATAAATGCAAATAGTCTCTGATTATTGAGTAGTGTCTTTCTGAGGTTCCTATTTGGAGTTCTGGCCAGAACATTGTAAAATGGCGCACCATTTCAGCTAACCAAGTTGGAACCATATTAAGCAGATGGTACCAAAAACAGGTCTTATAGTAGTGTTATCAGCATCATAATGTCATATCAACCAGGTCTGGTTGTTGTTGTGGAGCCACAACTTCCTGGAAATGTCAAAGATTACTGCATAAAAATTCATTGTTCAATTTTGGAAAACTTAAACATTATACAGACATATATTCAATAAAAGGTACACAAGAGACAAAAATATATATGAAGAAAAGTAAATTATTTTCTAAACTCTTTCTTCTTTCTGTCCCATACCAGATAGCTCATGACATGAATTTTTCTTTTAACAAAATGCTCGGATTTAGAGAAGGACAGAGCCATTGTCCAAGTCCAAAGCCAGCTTTGATTGTTAAGTGAGTCATGACTATTATCCTAGTTTATGCTCAGAGATTCTTACCCTTACAGTCTTTATAAGTCATAATTCTCTTAGCTTGGTGATCCTATATGGATAATTATCTTTTCCTTTTAGGCATCTAGATGTCTAGTGTCTCTTGACTTTTTGAACATGAATTATTTCCTGCAAAGACAAAACATAACCCTGGCCCAGCCCTCAAGAAGTTTTTTTTTAACCACCTATATGGTTGTCACCTCTGTTGATGAGCTATTATTTCTTTTTCTCAAGAGAATTCTTTTTTTCAAACCAAATCTTTGATTTTGATGGTTTCCACAACTTTTCTTCTCCTTTGGAAACAAGAATGTAAGCCCTTCTACAACATAGCACATATCCTGGTTTCCATTATGAAGTCAACACATTCTCAAAATACACTGGCTGATTTAATTCAGAAGAATTTTCCATTATCCAAAGTTTCTCTGCTGCTGCTGTTTCTTTCTCATTAGCAGTAAAATAACGTAAGGTTAATAAAGCATTATGTAATCTATTTCTGGGGATATTTTCCATCCCTTTCTGTTTGTTTAACATATTCTTTATAGTTTGATTTGATCTTTCTATGACTACTTGACTTATAGGATTGTTTGATATGCCTGTAATATGCTTTATATTATAATAAGAAAAAATGCTTAACTTTCTTAGAGACATATGCTGGATCGCTGTCTGCCTTTATTTGTTTGGGTATACCCATAATTGCCATAACTTCTAATAAATGTGTGATTACTGAATTTCTGAGCTCAAAGCAGTTGCCCATTGAAAACCTGAATAAGTGTCAATGGTGTGGTGTACATATTTTAATTTTCCAAATTTTGCAAAGTGGAACACATTTATCTTTTTTTTTCAGACAGAATTATAAGTGTTTTGTTATACCTTATTTAAATCTTTTGATTTGTAACCTGACTTTCCTAATTTGTTTGTATCAGTGTAGAATATATGGGCTGCAGTTATTGCTGTGTCCCGTACAATGCAAAGAAAGATCCAAGTAGTTCTTTTTATAAGGTTATTTCTTTTTTTTTTTTTGGATAATTGCTATTAATCTCTTCTAAAAATTAGCAAAAGTTCTTTGCCCAGGTTCATTGTCTTCTCATAATTTTTTAAATTTCATCAGTAGTAAAAAGCACTATAATCTTTCCTGGGTCTATACCTGGTAGTTGACGAAGTCTCAATTTTCCTTTTATAATTAATTCAGACATTTTCCACATAAGTTTTTATTTTTTCTTTGGTTTATGTGGTAAAAAAGATCCATTCAAAGATAATATCTTCCCTTTGCATTAAAATTCCTGTAGGGGAAATTCTGGAAGGCAATATGACAGAATGCAATAAAGATTTGGATTCACCCTATATACGTGTGCCTCCTATACTTTTTCTTCAATAACTACCAATTCCTTTTCTGCTTCAGTTGTTAATTTTCTGGGACTATTTAAGTCTTTGTCACCATCTAAGGTTTTGTTTAAATGAACTATTAGATCAGGTGTTATCCCAATAGCCAGTCATGCACTGGAAATGTCTCTTAACAATTTTTGAAAATCATTAAGAGTCTTTAATGTGCCACCTCTAATTTGTGCCTTTTGTAATCTAATTTTGTATAAACCTATTTTATAGCTCAGGTAATTGACATAATCTCTCTATGTATTTTTTTCAGGAAGAATTTGTAATCCCCATTTTTTCAAAAATTTCTTTACTTCTTCAAACATTCTCTCTAAATTATCTACATTTGAATCAAATAGCAAAATGTCATCCATGTAATGATAAATTATAGATTTAGTAAATTTTTATGTATTATTTCCAATGGCTGATTTAAAAAGTATTTGCACAGGGTGGGGATATTGAGTATTCGCTGTGGGAGGATAGTCTGCTAGTAGGCTGAGAATTATCATAAGCAGGCACTGTGAAAGCAAATTTTTCTCTGCACTTTTCTTTTAAAGGTATAGTAAAGAAGCAGACTTTTAAATCGATAACTCTAAGAGGCCACCCTTTTGGTAATAGAGAATGCAGAAGAATTCCAGATTATAGAGGGCCCATAGGTTAAACTACCTTGCTGATAGCTCTTAGATCTGTCACCATCTCCAATTACTGGGTTTCTTTTAAACAACAAATACAGGAGAATTCCAAGGGTTGGTTGATTCTTCAATATGGTGAGCATCTAGCTGCTCTTGTACCAGCTGTTCTAAGGCCTGCAGTTTATCTTCTGTTAAAAGCCACTGTTTAACCCATATTGGTTTCTCAGTTAACCATTTTTAAAGTAGGGCAGGTGCTACTTCTAAAAGTTTGCTAGTTGCTTTGTGTTCTTATACAGTGTGAATGACTGGTCACCTTTGTGTATAGTACCTTATAATATCCTTCCCAGTAATATGAATTTCTGAGATTGCATAAATGTTAATCTGATTATTCCATTGCTGCAAGAGGTCACTGCCCTATAAATTGACTGCAATATTAGCCAAATACTGCCTCAGGCTTCCTCTCTGTCCTTCTGGCTCTATGTATTCAACACAATTCACACTTTATTATACTTGTGATAGGATTCCCATTCCTAGGATTTGAACATCTGCCTCTTGAAGAGGCCAATTTGGATGCCAAGATTCTGGAATAATGATACTAACATCCGTACCCATGTCTATCATACCCACAATTACAATGCCATTTATACACAGTCTTAACTTTCGTTTTTGATCATTTATAGAAGTCCGCCAGAATATACATTTCCTATTTTCTATTGGAATGTTTGATTCATCCTTCTTGTTTATTCCATAATCCAGAACATTATTTTTTTTTAAGGAAAGCTCTGGATTTTTTAATTTTCCTGGTGAGACATGTCCTCCACAGTGACTGAGATTGAAAGGACCACTTTGGACTTGGGGGCCTGCAAAAGGCCTTCCAAGGAGTTTTCTGATGTTATTGAGTTGCCTTTTGTGTCTTTTGTTGATCAGCATTCATTGGTCCAATGCCAGCCTTTGCCACACCTTCTACATAATCCAGAAGGTTGATACCTTTTATCTTTGCCATTCCCAGAAAGGACATTTTTTCCTAGGAATTCCTTGTCTAATATTACTTCTCAGATGTTCTATTCTACCACAATTAAACATATGGCATTTTGATGACTCCTCATAACTTTGGAAATTGCTTCTCCTACTTAAGATTCAGTATTATAGTCAAATGTCTCAATGTTCAATGCATGCAGAATCCATTCATCCTTTGGTGCTGATCTAACTTTTAATGGCACAAGTATCTTTTTGCATTTTAAGTTGATATTTTAAAAAGCCAGAGATTTAATAAGTACTTGTTTAGCATCTAGTTCTGGTACTGCTATTAGTATAGACTTAGTCAATCTTTGTAAAATATCACAAAGAGGTTTCTTGACTCAATTTAACTGTAGTACATGAGTCAAATAGTTTTCCTCATATTGAATCCTGTAACAAGTATTTAAGGCTGCTTTATAGCATAGGGACAAGACTTTTTTATTGTTAAGAACTTGAGATTGTGGGTCAGCAACAATGCTCTCACTTAGAATTTATCTTCGAAAGTCTCGTCAAGTCATTTTTCTTTTCCGTGTTGTTCTAAAAATTTTGCCTCTTCTCTCAAACATGATTTCCACAGTAATTGTGGTCCATTATCCAGGACTGCTGAAACTAATTAAGGCCAATCATGCGGGGTTACCTTATTGCTAGAAGCCCATATCTTTACTATCTCTCTAATAAATGATGGATGCAATCTGTATGATACTATAGCTTGCTTTCATTTCTTTTAGATCATTACTTTCTGTAAGTATCCATCTACCTTCTTTGGAACCTTTTAGTCATTTATGGCTTGATGCTTCTTCAGAGTAGATTGCAGGCTAGAAAGCTAAAACCCTTGGAAAGTCATCGCTGACAGCTACTGGTGATGTTGAAGCCTGTCCTTGTACCTTCTTTCCCTGCTCATCAGCTCTAATAATTTCCCTAGTCATTTCATTTTTTTTTAAATTATTGTCTTTTGTAAAGCCCGAATCTCCTGGTCTGTATATATTTCTAGTGATTTCATTGAGGCACATAGCCTCTGGTACTCATTCTGCACATGTGATTCCAAGGTCTGATGTTTTTCCTTTAAAGAGAAAACATCATTCTTGGACATTATTTGGATAGCATGAAGATTGGCTTCCTGGAGAGATATATTATCTGCTAACCTATCATAACTTTTTAACAGATTTTGTTAGTAAAATTCAACAGTATGTATTTTTTCCCATAATTTCGCAGTACCCTTTGTCATGGATTGAATTTTGTCTTTCTAATTAATGATATCCTTTTCAAAAGAATTAATATTTTCTGGTAACTTTTGATTTTTGATGGTATTAATCCTGTCAGCTAGCTGATCATTTTTAGTCTGTAAAGACTTTATCATTTCTAAAACTCCTCATTCTTGGCTCTGTTATCAAACCATTTTCTTAAGGATATAATATGAAGAAAAAACTTCCAATATCCAATAAATGGATATATTATAATAACTATATAAGCCTTGCAGAATATAATCTATAATATCAGCAAAAATGTTATTAAATTTTTGCATGGTAATGTTGTCTTCAATTATATAATTTTCAAGTTTATTGATTTATTTATTAATCAAAAAATCTGTGTTATGGGATCCAGTAAATTGTTTTAGGTGTAATAATCTTTATTGTCCAGCAGGTGTCCCACTTGCAGAGTCGCACTTGATGGTGGCATTTTGGTTTTCTGCCTTCGTATTGGTTAAATACTGACAAATATGTTTTTCTTGACAAATTAAAAGCAATTAAATCAGTTCTGCACATGGAGCAAGAAGCTCAGAACTCACGAGCAAGGAGCACAAACTGGAAGCTGTGGAAGTCACTCTGTATCAGAGAACATGGCAGTGTTGGGGGAAATGTGTGCGAGCTTGGAAAATATCCAAGTTGCTACTCACTTAGCTCTGCTGTAGTGAGGGTTTTACAAAAATCACTTAGTAGGTGAAAGAAAACCAGGTGGGCATGGTTGGAGAGCTTCTGGGCAGTGGACCATTTGGGCCTTTTGGATCAGATACCTGATAGGTATGGATTTGGGATCCACATGGGGTACCAGAGTAGATGGATCCTAAAAAGAAATTCCACCCTAGCTCAGAATTGAGTAAAATAAAGGCTTATCTATTTAGGAGTAGACTCACAGATCACAGTCCTCTTCTCGAAAGGGAAACAACCACCAAATTCGGCAGCCAAAAGAGAGAGGGAGCATGCCTTGCATAAGCATTTATAGTATAAGAGGACACATCTAAGTGGGCATATAATTTAAAGTCTACTGGCTGAATGAGTTTCTACAGCAGAAAGGAATTTTCAATGAGAGATTGCTTAGATTATGTTGGACAGGGGCATGTCTTTGGAGAGTTTTCTTAATTAAAATAACTATGATAGGAATGCCAACCTGAGAATGGTCACAAAATTACTTCTACTTTGGAAGTTTTAATATATTCTTTATTACAGATCATTACATATGTACCTAATTTTAGGTTATCTATATCAGAATATATGGGTATGATAATTTTATGAGATTTTTATCTTCAAGGAAAGTCATATTTATAGATCATTTCAAATGCTGTTCTTCAATAACTAAAGATAAATACAAAAAAAACCCCACCAACCACCACCAATAACAAAATCACTGATAAATGTTAAATATTGTCCTTTTGCTAGAGCCATGAAAACCAAACAACTCAATAAATACCATTCATTATGATGATTTATTATGAATAACTGATGAAATAACCCTTGTCTCAAAAGCTGCAGAATTTTACAATTGATATATAGCTTAATCAAAAACGTCTGGCTCTCAAAACTCTGATAAAATATAAATGATACATGCAATATTCAACTCATGTAGATTATGAGATTTTATTTGCAACAATTTATTTCCATTTTTTCCACTCTCACACACACTTTAATTCCTCAATACAGTACTAATATAAATCATGCCATCTGTCTTGATTGCTTTGGGTTTAGGAAAGGAATTCCATTCCTATAAGCATAATTAAGATGGAAGTTATCCCAATATTGTTATAGATATCTAATGTCTTAATGGAAAAACAAAATCAGTGACTCTCATCACTGAGAGAGTGAAGGAAATCTTTATATCAATGTGCCAACCACTTTGAAAAAGCAACTTCTGAATTAGAATGGTGACTGAATTAATTATGATCTCGTGTGCATGTGTAGGAGTTGGTTCCCTCTTTCTACTATATGGATCCCAGGGATTGAAGTCAGGTCATTAGGTCAGGGAACAAATGCCTTTAGATGAGCCATCCAATCAGTTTCTCAGTACTTTAACTGACCAATAATATCTCATTATATGGATATTGTCACATTGCCGTTGTATGTTTGGATTATTCAGACTTGCTGGATGTTAAGAATAATGATACTGGGGGCTGGAGAGATGGCTCAGAGGTAAAGAGCACTGGCTGCTCTTCCAGAGGTCCTGAGTTCAATTCCCAGCAACCACATGGTGGCTCACAACCATCTGTAATAAGATCTGGTGTCCTCTTCTTACTGCAGGATACATGCAGGAAGAACCCTGTATACATAATAAATAAAAATATTTAAAAAAAATAATGATCTCTAAGGTTCTATTTGTTTTGAGGAGTCTGTGGTTAACCATAGACCACAGTACAGTAGGTTCAGGTTGATCTGCTGTTTCTACTCATCACCATGGCAGAACACTTTCTGTACCAGCTTTTCAATGTATTCACATAGGTATGCATATGTGATGGGTTTTACAGCATGAGTATAAATGAAAGAAACTGAAGCAGAGTTCAAGAGGTCTCAAAAACAGGCGAACAAAGCACCTATATCAATAAGATAAGGAACCACAGAAGTTATGGGAGGGAACTGCCCTGGACTCACAGTTTGATGGTTCAGATACAAAGTGAAAGACTGAAGTGGGGTCACAGAGCAAGATATGTTAGGTTTCGGTATAGGTACATATGGGCAAGTAAGTATATAGGAATTCAAGGAAGACTTTAATTTCTTTCTTTATTTCTTCTCTGACCCAGGGATGGTTCAGTAGTTGACTGTTCAGATTCCATGAGTTTGTAGGCTTTCTGGGGTGGAATTATTGTTAAATTCTAACTTTATTCTGTGGTGATTCGATAAGACACAGGTGGTTACTAATATTTTTTTGTATCTGTGGAAGTTTGCTTTGTTACTGAGTATGTGGTTAATTTTCGAGAAGGTTCCATTAAATGCTGGCTCTATCCTATACCCACACTGATTTTGCATATCACCATAGAACCTTCATCTGGCGATGGATGGAGATACAAACAGAGACCCACATTGGAGCACTGGACTGAGCTCCCAAGGTCCAAATGAGGAGCAGAAGGGGGGAGAACATGAGCAAGGAAGTCAGGACCGCGAGGGGTGTGCCTACCCACTGAGACTGTGAGGCTGATCTAATGGGAGCTCACCAAGGCCAGCTGGACTGGGACTGATGGAGCATGTGATCAAACCGGACTCTCTGAATGTGGCTAACAATGAGGGCTGACTGAGAAGTCAAGGACAATGGCACTGAGTTTTGATTCTACTGCGTGTACTGGCTTTGTGGGAGCCTAGTCTGTTTGGATGCTCACCTTCCTAGACCTGGATGGAGAGGGGAGGACCTTGGACTTTCCAAATGGCAGGGAACCCTGACTCCTCTTTGGACTGGAGAAGGAGAGAGAGAGGGAGTGGGGGAAGGGGGAGGGATATAGGAGGAGGTGGAAATTTTTAATAAAAATAAAAAAATAAACTGCATTGAGAACGGGGAAAAAAGCTAAAACACTCAGAGGATTGTTTCAGTGCTACAGTGCTAAGAATGTAGTTCAGTGGAAAAGTATTTTCTGTCATAGATGAGGCTCTGGATTCAGTCCCAAGTACTACTAAAAAATGTATTTAAAATGTTATTTAAGCATTGATTAATGGAGAACTTGTCAACAAACACGATTATTTTACAGGTGTTTATACATCACATCAAATTTAATGTCATACAATTATTATAATTATCTGGATATCCACGAAATTTGTTTTGCATTGTTATCATAGCATTAATTAGTATTTAATTATGAACAATAGCCAAGATTAAATTCATAAAACTACATGTCAATGTTAAACTTAGAGGTTTATGCTTTTCATTTTGATTTAGTTTCTTTATTTTTGAAGAAGGGTCACAGTGTATATCCCTGGATGTCCAGGAACTGGCTATGCAGACCAAGCAGACTTCAGATTCACAGAGATCTGTCTGCTTCTGCCTCTGTCTCCCAAGTACTATAATTGAAAAAGAAAAGGCCTGTGCCACCTATCCTGGCAATTGTGTTTTAAATATGAACTTTTGTTTTACAAATTTAGATAAAGCATCTCTCAGAGAAGTAGAAAATCATCGAAATTTTATTGTTAGTCACATAGTCACATCCTTAGCAGACTGAAGATGATTTGAAAATGCATATTTGCAGAGACAGAAGCTTCTAGGTTTGGCCAAATACCATTGGGAAAATCTGTGTATCTGAAAAATATTTGTTTCCCAGTCTATGCTAGTGAGATATTCTCTCTCTCTCTCTCTCTCTCTCTCTCTCTCTCTCTCTCTCTCTCTCTCTCTCTTCTCTTCTCTTCTCTTTTCTCTCTCTTCCCTCTCTCCATCTCTCTTTTTCAGATTAAGGTATGGAAGAATAAAATAGAATGGAAGCAATGAAAAAATTATAATCTGAAAAAATACATGAATTCTTATGCAATACTTATAGAATTAGAACCTGAGGTTCAAGATCCTAATGCTGGTGAATATTAGAACTAATATATCATAGAATTCAGAAAGACAGGAAAAAGAGGCACAAGGTAGACATGTCCTTTCACTTAAACATTTAATATAGTAAACTCTGGGTTATTCTTTTCCTCCAAGATAAAGACTTGGATGACTTTTATTTTACCAGTGGTAACATTCCAAGGGACTTTCAGATCTCTTAACCAGGATCCTTTAGAACGAAGTAATTAATTTTTGTCCGAATTATCCAGTCATTGGCAGTATCTGAAGCCAGCCAGTTTGGAGGAGAAAGAGGATCCATCTTATGTCCTAAACATAAAAATTTCAACCTGTTTTGTTTTCATACACGGCACTATCAGGTTACCATCATATCTGTATTTCAACCTACAATTTCTGAATATAAAGCCCCATGTTATATTCAAAGCAGTACAACATCTTGAGCTAATCATAATTAGTAAATACATCATTATAATGATTTATTTTCTAATTCACATATAGCAAAATTACTTCATATGGATTTTGAGTTTTAGCAAACTTTAGTTTAACTTAACTGCCACAAGAAATTCAGTTTGATTTTCAGAAGGGTACACAGATGTCTTTATTGAATAAAAGAGCAAAAATGGGTTTTTAATATTATTTAGTCTAAGACAATAGAGATTCTCCATTAGTAATTCTTAAGAAGTTAAGCACTAATTAATCTGGTAGAAATAACAGGGCTATAAATGTGAGCAGTTTAACTTTTGTTCTTCACTTGAATTTCAACAAAGTTATAATGTTACATTATTTTGAAGATCTTTGAACACTCACAGAAAGTATTTTGAAATTAATTGTTTTGAGTTAGAAATCTGAATAAAAAAGGAATAGCTCTCTAACATGTCTATGAAGCATAAGACACCAGGGGGTTTTGTGTTGGTTTAGAGTAAACACAGAACTTTTGGTTGGCTCAGTTGCTTTGTGGATTAATTTGATACTTGTGTAACCAAGCAAAGACTATTTTACTAAAAAGAAAACAAACAGACAAATCCGATAAAAACATGCTTCAGTGAATAAAATTGGCCTCTAGTGTGAGACAATCAGATTCTATTTCTTTAATTGCCATTTTCTACAGAGGTGCCAAGGAAGAACTTTGCATATTTAACTAGATACCAAGGATGCCACTACTATTTGCCCTAATATCATCAAATTATAGCAAGTTTCTTAATTTCTGCAACATACAAATTAATACAATACTTTTGGTATACTATTATTTCAATGATGAATTTATGAAAATTATTTATATTTTATGTGATGTAATCATTCATGTTATAAAACAATGATTTTGTCTAGCCATAGAGAAATTAATAATGATATATGACCTATTGCTACTGAATTGAAAAGCATGATTTAATCCGTTATAGCTGTTTAATTATTTTTTATTAAAATCTTTTAATGGTTTTCCAAAATCTTTGTTAGTTATATAGTTTTATATATTATCAATTTGTAATCCATATTTAAAATAATTTCTACCCCTTAACTTTAGATATTTGAAAGTGTACTATGTTCTATTCAGTTACATTGGAAATGAAGAATGCAAAAGATTATTTAATATCATTGTGATTTGTATTATGGTAAGAACACTTGTAGCCTATTCTCTTATCTAGTTACATGTGTATGATGCTCTATTATTAGCTATAAACACTGTTGCATAGCATGTTTCCAGTATTTATTCATCTAGAATAATTGAAACTTTTTATCAACTGAACATCAAACACATAATTTCTCTCTCACTATGTGTCCTGATAATAACTATTGTCTACTTGTATGAATTGACTCAATTATATAGATGAATTAACTAGAATATGTACAATGTATGTCCTTCAGAGATAAGTTGGCTTAAGATAACTTTTCCATTTTGTATGTGTGGGAATATTCTTTTCAGAGTAATAGTTGTACAAAACATTTTCTTTATTTACTCACTGTATTACTCACTTTTATGTTGCTATGATTAAACACCATAATCGGGGCAATTTATCTAACAAATTATAGTCACGCTCATCACAGCAACATTCTACTTTCTAGTACCATCTTATGTATTAATTACTTTTTGTAGATATGATAAAACGTTGCAACCAAAGTTGATTTAATGAAAAGACTATATTGGCTTATAGTTCTAGGCAGATAAGAAACTAAGATGTCATAAAAGCATGGGAATAAGGGGCAGACAAGATGCTATGAGCAGAAAGCTGAGAGTTCACATCTTAAACTACAAGCACATAGAGGAGAAAGCAAAGTAAAAGTGGCATTTATAAATAAAAAATAAAAGGATTTAATTTTAAAGCCTGAAAAGTTGCTATAACTTTTCAATCTTCCCAAGCAGTTCCATCCACTAGAAACCAATTACCCAAATGCTTGAAACTATTGTGGTTTGTATGAGATCTAAAACCTGCAATAGTCATTTATTAGTAGATGACTAGAATTTGAGATTTAGAGTATTTTTTGAGAAAAACTCATATAATGTAAATCACACCGAGCTGAAATTCTTTAAGGCCAGGTCTGGTCTCAAACTCATGCCAATCCTTCTGTCTCAGCCTTCTGAGATTAAGGATGATAAAAAACAAACCACCATGCCCATACATACTTTTGGTATTGTAAAAAATATTGTTGTGAACATTGGAGTTCAGATACCTCATGCTAATATCAATCAATACTTTTGCATAAATACCATCACATAGTGGACTTTAAGAATATATTACTTATACTTTACCTTTTATGAATCATATATGTTTTATAGTCATTGTATGTCTTACATTTCAAACAACCACATCAAAGAGTGTAATTCTTCTACATTATCACCAAAAACATTTATCATCTGCATTTTTATAATAGTCTTTGTAATTCTAGTGAAGTGATATCTACAATATAAATTTATCTTACATAAACATACTTTAACAAATAAATCTGGAAATTACTTTACATAATTAACAGAAATAATAACAATATATACTTGGAAATATATCAATCTGAGAATTGTTATATATACACATGAAAGAAAATTCTTTAAAAAATAGGAAAATATTTTCATAAACCTGGGATAAAGTATTCTGTCAGAAAGTTTTGACAGAGACAAAATATAACCAACTTTATCAAACAAAAATATATTCTTCAATAGCATCCATTAAAGATAATTAGTCTATAAATCAGTTTTTGGAAAACATTGTCAATCATAACTGATAGATATCACATATCTAGGTTTATAATTCCATAGTTAAACACCAAAACTATTTTAACATGGACGAATAATTTAGAAAGAAAAATAAAACATGGAACTGAGCAGCAATAATTTTTTGTATATACTTATTATAAGTCACCAGAGAATTATAAGTTAAATTATGAAGAAATACCATGCATACACATTTGATTTAGTAATCTTAAAATCACCAATACCAGAAAACTTTGTAGACTCTCTGAAGAAACTGGAAGTCTAACAAATGTGGTAGGAATATATGAAATATCAACCATCTTGTGAAAGAGGTTATACGGAGACCTACATTTTTCCTAAGTAAGTGAAAATTATATACTGATAGTAGGATTCATATGTCAATTTTAGTAATAGTTTCTTTCCTTTTATCCAAAACCAGAAACAACCAAATGTCTATCAACATAAAACTATAAGTGCAGAAGAGGTTTTGTATACCTCTTTTCAAGTTATTTGGAAGTCTCAGAGACTCCTCCCAAGTGAACCACAGACTATTACCATTGCTCTTGGTTCATGACTTTAAACAGATGGTAAGTCTCTGTTGTTGCCGACACCACATATATCAGTCTATCAGTTGAATAAATCAAGCTGATTTTTATCTGATAGTTTCTTCCTACTGTTTAGTTTCTATAGAACCAGAAGAATCTATGAAGGCTGCTGGAGAAAAGAGTCATCAACACTCAACTATGAGTCCTGCTGTGATATGTCCATTATGGTAAGAGTAACATAAATGTTATGAGGGTAACCAATAGCTTTATGATTGGATTTAAGATCCACATCACAGGAAGGAATTCATGATTTGCAATGTATGTCTTGCTATGAACAAACTCCTTACCATGGAAGTCATATGACTTAAAAGATAGCCTACAACTACTATTTTACTAAATGAGTATAGTATAAAATTGCCCTCTAAATAGGTTTTTATAGAAATATAGATTATTACAGCTCTCAATCTGTATTAGAACCACTTATTTGGTCAGCAGAATCTGGTTAATACAGAGATTCATGAGTGGTCAAAGTTCATAGAATAAGAATGTAGAGTTCTCAGTCATACATGAAACATATACATCACACTCTATCTTAGTTACATCTCTATTGTTATAAAACACCATTATCAAGTTAATTCATAACAAAAGTATTAATTGAATTTATTGTTTAAGTGGAATAGAGTCCAGGATGTTGGAGCAAATTCATTGAAGCAGGAATGTCTGAGAGTTCACATTTTGATCAGCAAGGAGGATGAAGAAATAGAATTGTCAAAGAGTCATTTGAAACCTGAAACATGCCTCCCAGTTACATAATTCCTCCTTTAAGGACACACTCACTAATCCTTCCCAAACAATTCCTTCAACTGAGGACCAAATATTCAAATATATGAGCCTACTGGAAACACTCTCATTCAAACAACAACACTACATACCCTTTTCCCCAAGAATAAGCAACCATCTCAGAAAAGGATCTAGAACATTTGAAAGAACCAGATGTCAGGGATGCCTGGGACAAAACAGTGACTTCTGGACACAGTAGAATGATTGTCTTTGTGAACTCATAACAACAGTGGTTGCTTACAGAGGATCCACACAAGATCAAGCTAGTCTTCTTTGTGGTATTGAGGTTAGAGGGACTCATAAACCTCAAATCTTAGATGAGGAGTTATAAGGAATGGTGCTTTCTGAAGAAGGAACAATCAGTTCTCTTTAAAAGTATGGTTCTTGGTATGATGACATGATTCAGGAATTACAATACCTCCATCCATTACTGAGTAGCACATATGAGAAAGACTAATTGGAGCATTTGGTTTACAAAAAAAATAAAACTGGACATGAAGTTAAGAGATGGACATGGGAGAATCTGGAACGAGGTGGAAGGGAAAGTGAGGATGAATGTGCCTGAAATACATTGCATGAAATTACGAAAAATTAATTTTAAAATGTTTTAAAAGTTTGACATAGTCATCCAATATAAAGTTACCTACCAATAAACATAAAACATTTTGACAATTTTTAACCCAAAATAATATAGGTGAACTGAAAATTTATCAAAATGCAAATATACAGAGAACAATACCATTACATTTATAAATATTCTAAAAGGACAGTGTAACTTATGATTAAAAGCAGGATTTGTATTGCCAGTTTAAGACATCTGATAGCAAGATGTCATATAAATACTTTTAGTGGACTGGTAATACTATATGTCTAAATAGGCATGTTTGATACATGCATTTCAAATGTGCAATTTCTGTGAGAAAATAAGCTCTAGTTTAAAGATTTTAATTTTAATTTTCAAAATAGTATGAGTCATAAATTTTAAACTACTTTGTGATTTTCCAATCTTTGGAAAATATATATAAACATGTTATAGACAATAAAAGTCAAAGTTGCATGGAAGACAGCTGCAATTAAATATAGAAGAGTATAATTAAAACAGTGAATTTTTAGTAAAAATTTATATTATGAACTATGTTAGCAAAGATAGGCTAAACATAATCAGTACAGCTACTACTTATATTTTATTTTCTAAAAGAAATGAATCTATATAGACATTTGTTTTATAACAATATTGGCCCAAGGAAAGAGATGAATGTTTCTAAAATTAATAAATTTTCAAGGTTTAATATGGCATATAAAATGAGACAAGTAATTTGAGCATCAGAGTAACTAATAATTTTAAAGAATTGAAAATCCTAAAGAAAATAAGGTTTAATAATTCTTGTCCATTTATACAAAATTTGTATACACAAATATGTGCATATAAAGCAAGGTCTTCTTAATAAATTGATAATTATTACTTGTATATAATATGAAGTCAATGGATATTAAACCAATTGATGAAAAGTAAAGAACAATAGAAATATATAGCACATTTAAAGTCACCCCTCAAAACTAGGAATTATAAATTTTAATGCAGTTACAATGGAGATCAAAATAGTTAGTGAAGAAACAAATAGGCATACACCTCCTATAAGATGCATTGAGAAGAACACTAGTAAAAATAGAGTATCAAAAATTAATTAGCAAGTCAAAATAAAGGAATATTTCTGAAAAAAAAAACGAGTTTAACTGCTTAAAATAAAATCATTGAAAATGTCTGAGAATTTTGATTCAAATTAAAGAGACATGGTAGCTAAATTCACTGTCTTATTTGTTCATTTGTTTTTTTATAAATATTTTCATCTTAATATTTAGCCACACTGTCCATGTACCCCAAATCATTCATCCTTAGTGCTTCAAATGCTGAGATTGCAATTGTATGTCACACGTTTGGCACAATGCCTGATTCTTGATTGTCTTTTGTACTATGAGAAAAACAAGCAGTTATAAATGACTTTAAGACATTTTATAACAGGCCGTAGTTTACTGCTCAGCCTGCTGTTGCTTGTAGTGTACTCAATAAGATATTTTATTATTATAGTCTAAAAGAAACAAAGTCACTTCACAACACTTTAGTGTATACTATGAATTATACACTAATATTGTATCTGTAATAAACAGCTGTACTTTAGCAGCACTGCTGTGATTATGGTGATTATGCAAGTGGCATCTTAGGAAAGAGATTTTTAAATATTTAGAGACAAATCAACATATATAAGACTTATTCTCACATGATGAGAATATGAAGAGAAAATGGAAGGGAGGAAGGGAGAGGAAGATCAGTGATTGTTTATATATATATCATTGTATAAGTGGATAATTAAAGTATATTCAAATTTTGTGTATTACTTAAGTAACTAATTTTATAAAATCGAAATGATAGCAAAATAAAAGGTTACTAAAATATATGTTGCATATAATAGGGGAAAACCTAATAGTCAAACCTAGTCAGAGAAACAAGAAGAGTTTTTTCAAGTAATTATTCATAATCTTGTATTTTCAGGGCTGGATGCATATGATTCTCATTTTATGCTTTTAAAATATTTCTGAATTATTCTCACATTTAGTATGTTGCCAGCATTTATGGTATCAATATGGAATGACTATTTCTAGCAGGAAGAAGTGCAAGTTAAAAATAAATCTAAAATGAGACATTTTCTATGGAAATAAACATTTATTCAGAGGACACTACTTAACCACATCATAATCAATAAAAAAGTAGCATATTGAACTCAAAATATTACTGTAGTCTTTCATTTACCCTTTGTATCTGATGATTTTTCTCACCACAGTATGGCTGATGGTTAACCCTCAACCATATAATGAGTAAGCTTGCACCTTGATAGTCATTGGTTCTTTGATCTTTATTGCTATATCTCAAATACTGTATTATATGTTGCAAGAGAAAAAGGAAATATGAAAGCTTACTTGATTTAAAAATATGGAAATGACAAACATAAAATAAGTACAAAGTCGAGAATATTTTGTGTGTATATGTGTTTGTGTGTGTGTGTGTGTGTGTGTGTGTGAGAGAGAGAGAGAGAGAGAAACAAATACAGAGACAAAGAGAAAGAGAGACAGAGTTTGAAACAAAAAGCATCCCAAGTGAAGTAAAATTAGTATTCCTATTATGAGCTAAATCATGCAAGAAATCTTGTCTGCCCATTTGTTCCACAGAAGGCAATGCTGACTTGTCTATGACCCTGGCAATAAGCACAATTTATTGGAATGTGGAACAATTCAGAAGTGTACCAGTATAAGAGTTATGTTCTATTTATCCAAAATACTTACCATTATAAACTATGACAAATTTTCAGTCAGAGATAATTTGGAAAAGAAAGCACATTTGGGTAGTAGGAGGAATTTTGTCAGCATTTGAAAAGTAACTAAAAATTACTTCTAGGGTTGCTCAAACAATATTTTAATGTTGTAAAAGTATAAATCTGCACTGGTTTCCAAATTACTGTTACAAATGTTAGCAATGGAATTAGAACAAATATTTCTGAAATCAGTTTTGCCAGGTTATAAGTAAAACCATAAGATATCTTTGAAAAATATTATGACTGAAGAACATGATATATTCTAAGAAAAATTTCCAATCAGATGCACTAAGCATTGAAATGTAAAAATATTCCATTATATTTAAAAATTGGGAAAGAAAATGAAATAAAGCAATAATTAATTTGGAATGTTTTAATTGATTTTATTGAGCTATACATTTTTCTCTTCTCCCCTCCTAGCCTCTTCCCTCCCTTTCAACATTCTCCCATGGTCTCCATGCTCCTAACTTATGCAGTAGATCTTGTCTTTTTCTACTTCTTATGTAGATTAGATCCATATATATCACTCTTAGGGTCCTTATTACTGTCTAGTTTCTCTGGGGTTGTAATTTGTAGGCTGGTTTCTTTTTTTATGTTTAAAAACCACTTATGAGTGATTACACATGATAATTGTCTTTCTGTATCTGAGTTACCTCACTCAATATGATGTTTTCTAGATCCATCCATTTACTTGCAAATTTCAAGATGTCATTTTTTTTTCTGCTATGTAGTACTCCATTGTGTAAATGTACAACATTTTCCTTATCCATTCTTTGGTCGAGTGGCATTTAGTTTGAACATTCCTGCATTGCTGGTGGGAGTGCAAGCTGGTACAGACCCTTTGTATATCAGTATGCCAATTTCTCAGAAAATTAGGAAACAACCTTCCTTAATACCCAGCAATACTGCTTTTGGGTATATACCCAAAGAATGCTCAAGAATACCACAAGGACATGTGCTCAATTATGTTCATAGCAGCATTGTTTGTTATAGCCAGAACCTGGAAATAATCTAATTTGGAATTTTAATATTCATATTTAAGTCACATTTAAATAATTGTGCCAGAGGCTTTAATAAATTATCAGCCCTATTCATTATAGAAATAACAGAAGGATATATTAGTATCTCCATTATACAAATACCATGACACAAAATTGATAAATATGTTTTTAATATGCATGATAATTCTATCTATCTATCTATCTATCTATCTATCTATCTATCTATCTATCTATCTATCTATCTATCGGTCCTTCCACTTATCTATCCACGTACCTATGTATTTATATTTGTACATAATCTATATTTTCTGAAAATTGCCTTACATTTAATGTAATATATGTTTTTAAAAATTTGTTTTTCTTTTAAACACTGCCTGTCCCATTAGTTTCAGCCTCTTATTGGCTAGTTTTCACATCTTGCTTAATACATTTCTATTAATCTGTGTAACACCACAAGGTGGTGGCTTACCAGGAAAGATTCAGCATGTCTGACCTGGTGGCTGGCTCCATTGCATCTGGCCTCACTTCCCTTCTTCCCTGCATTCTATTCTGTCTACTCCAACCACCTATGTTCTGACCTATCAAGCCAAGCAATTTTTTTAATTAATTAACCACTGAAAGGAACAGATAGACATATGACTTTTTCATATCATTTCCCCCTTTTCTGTTTAAACAAAAAGGAAAAGCTTTCACTTTAACCTAGTAAAATTAAACATAACAAACCAGTTATCAAGTAAGAATTAAAATATTTATATCTATTTTATCTTTATCATAACTAAGGAAAACTATAACTAACTATCTATTCTTCAACTCCATCAAAGACTCCACAATGATACAATATTACCTAAGCAAACAGGAAATAAGCAACTTCCAAACTCTAGAAATGACAGAGACATCTCGCTGCCTAGACAGTCAACCAAAGTTCCTCTGTACAGTTGGGGCATCCATCTTTGGCCTACAAGTACATAGTATCCAGCAGACATTTCCATGAAGCAGGAAATTTCAAAGGCAGTTCAGTCACTATCTGCTGTGTCCTGCAGAATGTCTGGCAGACTCTTTCATGAATCAGGAACCTCAAAGAATCATCTCACCTTTAGGCAAGTTCAACAGTCCTCTCTCTGTGGGTTCTTTGTGTCTAGTTTATGCAACAATCAAGGCAAGAACAGTTTCTTGCTCAAATGGCTATCATAAGGAGCCTTTTCAATGCGCATTTTCCTCTTGAAGTAGCTGGTGCTGCCAGGAGCTGACGTGTCTCATTGTCATGAAAAGCCCTAAGTTATTAAAACATTAAATGTCATATTCTGAAGTCTTTGAAGGATATGAAGAATGCCTATCTGAAATATATCTAGGCATATCTAGAAAATCTAACTAACATGACTACAAGCTTGAATATTATTAATGATTATCCATTAACAACCTATATACATTACATTTTAAATGAACTACACAATACCTTATTCAAGGTCATAAATACATACACATTTAACAAGATTGAACTTAAAGTTATATCAATAAAGCCAAATCCATACCAATGCAAATTATTCATATCTCTATCATATCCCCCTTTAAATGTAAAAGAAAATTAATAAACAATATTTGGCAATATGGGCACAGTTATTTCTCTCCAAACTGCTTCGTGCTGAATGGGGGCACTGTTATTCAGGTCTTTCATGGTATGACCTGTGTGCTAGGTTCATCTCAGTTGGCAGTTAAATGAAGTAATTTTCTGAAGGTGTTCACAGCAACCTTTCAGGAGGGTGTGGTCTATCATACCATATTGGGATAGAAGCACTCCAAACGGTCTCATCTTCTGTAAAAACAAAAGAACTTTTCCAAAGCATCATAATCTTAGATCCGAATTTTGAAGTCAAGGTATTATCAAAATACCTATCTTGAATTAGTTCAACAGCATTTATAAACAAATATCTTTTAGAAACTGTTGCTCCTTACTCAGCATTCATACAATTCAAAAAGAACAAAATAGCATACAGTATCAAGATTCTCTGTGTATTTTCCATCTTTGTGTGGTTTTATTTTAACTTCTATTTCTTTTATTTTTACTTTTATGTTTTTCTCTTCTTTTTCTTTTTTTTTTTATTAAAAATTTTCGCCTCCTCACCAGCTACCTTTTTCCTCCCCTTCCCTCTCCAGTCCAAAGAGCAGTCAGGGTTCCCTGCCCTGTGGGAAGTCCAAGGTCCTCCCCCCGTCCATTCAGGTCTAGGAAGGTGAGTATCCAAACAGGCTAGGTTCCCACAAAGCTAGTAAATGCAGGAGGATCAAAACGCAGTGCCATTGTCCTTGGCTTCTCAGTCAGCCCTCATTATCTGCCATGTTCAGAGAGTCCAGTTTGATCACATGCAACATCAGTCCCAGTCCAGCTGGTCTTGGTGAGCTCAGCCCCAACATCTCAGTGGGTGGGTACACCCCTCATGGTACTGACATCCTTGCTCATGTTCTCCCTCCTTCTGCTTCTCATTTGGACCTTAGGAGCTCAGTCCAGTGCTCCAATGTGGGTCTCTGTTTCTATCTCCATCCATCGCCAGATGAAGGTTCTATGCAAGATATTCATTAGTATGGCTATAGGATCGGGCCATTTCAGGCTCTCTCTCCTCAGCTGCCCAAGGACCTAGCTGGGGACATCTCTCTGGACCCCTGGGAACCCCTCTAGAGTCAAGACTATTGCCAACCCTAAAATGGCTCCCTTAATTAAGATATATAGTTCCCTGTTCACATATCCACCGTTCCATTACCCCTGCCACCCCATTTCCCCAAGCTCTCCCCATCCTCTCCTTCTCACTTTTCTCTCCCCATCTCCCCTTTCCCCCATCCCACCCCACCGCCAGTTCCCAATTTTTGCCCAGTAATCTTGTCTACTTCCAATATCCAGGAGGATAACTATATGTTTTTCTTTGGGTTAACCTTCTTATTTAGCTTCTCTGGGATTGCCAATTATAGGCTCAACGTCCTTTATTTACAGGTAAAAACCAATTATGAGTGAGTACATTACATGTTCATATTTTTGGGTCTGGAATACCTTACTCAGGATAGTGTTTTCCATTTCCATCCATTTGCATGCAAAATTCAAGATGTCATTGTTTTTTGTTGTTGTTTTTTTTTAACTGCTGAGTAGTACTCTGATATGTATATATTCCACACTTTCTTTATCCATTCTTCTATTGAAGGGCATCTAGGTTGTTTCCAGATTATGGCTATTACAAACAATGCTGCTATGAACATAGTTGAACAAATACTTTTGTAGTATGATACGGCATCTCTTGGATATATTCCCAAGAATGGTATTGCTGGGTCCTGACGTAGGTTGATCCAAAATTTCCTGAGAAATCACCACACTGCTTTCCAAAGTGGTTGAACAAGTTTGCATTCCCACCAGCAATGGATGAGGGTACCCCTTACTCCACATCCTCTCCAGCAAAGGCTTTTATTGCTGTTTTTGATTTTAGCCATTCTGACAGGTGCAAGATGGTATCTCAAAGTTGTTTTGATTTGGATTTCACTGATTGCTAAGGAGGTTGAGCATGACCTTAAGTGTCTTTTGGCCATTTGAACTTCTTCTGTTGAGAATTCTCTGTTCAGTTCAGTGCCCCATTTTTTAATTGGGTTAATTAGCACTTTAAAGTCTAGTTTCTTGAGTTCTTTATATGTTGTTGGGGGGGGTTGGTGAAGATCTTCTCCCAGTCAGTAGTGTGCCTTTTTGTCTTAGTGACAGTTTCCTTTGCTTTACAGAAGCTTCTCAGTTTCAGGAGGTCCCATTTATTCAATGTTGTCCTCAATGTCTGTGCTGCTGGGGTTATGTGTAGGAAGTGGTCTCCTGTGCCCATATATTGTAGAGTACTTAACACTTTCTCTTCCATCAGGTTCAGTGTATTCAGACTGATATTGAGGTATTTAATCCATTTGGACTTGAGTTTTTTGCAAGGTGATAGATATGGATCTATTTTTATTATTCTACAGGTTGACATCCAGTTATGCCAGCACCATTTGTTGAAGATGCTCTCTTTCTTCCATTGTATACTTTTAGCTCCTTTATCGAAAATCAGGTGTTCATAGGTTTGTGGGTTAAAATCCGTGTCTTCTATTTGATTCCATTGGTCAACTTCTCTGTTTTTATGCCAATGCCAAGCTGTTTTCAATATTGTACCTGTGTAATAGAGTTTGAAGTCAGGGATGGTAATGCCTCCAGAAATTCCTTTATTGTATAAGATTGTTTTGGCTATCCTGGGTTTTTTGTTTTTCCATAAAAAGCTGATTATTGTCCTCTCAAGGTCTGTGAAAAATTTATATGGGATTTTGATGGGGATTGCATTGAATCTATAGATTGCTTTTTGGAGAATTGCCATTTTTACTATGTTGATCCTCCTAATTCAAGTGCAAGGGAGATCCTTTCATTTTTGGTATCCTCTTCAATTTCTTAAAGACTTAAAGTTCTTGTCAAATAGATCTTTCACATCCTTGGTTAGAGTTACCCCAAGTTATTTTATGCTATTTGTGGCTATCGTGAAAGGTGATGCTTCTCTGATTTCCCTCTCTGCTTCCTTATCCTTAGTGTATAGGAGGGCAACTGATTTTTTGGAGTTGATTTTGTATCCTGCCACATTATTAAAGGTGTTTATCAGCTATAGGAGTTCTTTGGTAGAGTTTTTGGGGTCGCTTATATATACTATCATATCATCTGCAAATAAAGAAAGTTTAACTTCTTCCTTTCCAATTCGCATCCCCTTGATCCCCTTATGTTGTCTTATTGCTATTGCTAGAACTTCAAGCACTATATTGAAGAGGTATGGAGAGAGTGGACAACCTTGTCATGTTTCTGATTTTAGTGGGATGGCTTTGAGTTTCTCTCCATTTAATTTGATGTTTGTTGTCTTGCTTTAAATAGCTTTTATTAAATTTAGCTATGACCCCTGTATTTCTAATCTCTCCAAGACCTTTATCAGAAAGGGGTGTTGAATTTTGTCAAATGTTTTTTCAGCATCCAATGAAATGATCACTTTTTTTTCGTTCAGTTTATTTATATGATGGACTACATTGATAGATTTGCATGTGTTGAATCAGCCCTGCATCTCTGGGATGAAGCCTACTTGATCATAATGGATAATTTTTCTAATGTGTTCTTGGATTCGGTTTGCCAATATTTTATTGAGGATTTTCGCACCTTGTTCATGAGTGAGATTGGCCTATAATTATTTTTCTTAGTTGAGTCTTTGTGTGGATTTGGTACCAGGGTAACTGTAGCTTCATAAAAGGAATTTGGCAATGACTCGTCTGTTTCTATATTGTAAAATATATTAAGGAGTATAGGTATTAGGTCTTCTTGGAAGTTCTGGTAGAATTCTGCATTGATCTGTTCATGAGCTTTTTTGGGAAGGGAGATTTTTGATAACAGTTTCTAATTCTTCGCGACAAACAGGTCTATTTAGATTGTTCACCTGATTTTGGCTTAACTTTGGAATATGGTACTTATCTAAAAAAATGTCCATTTCTTTTGTATTTTCCAGTTTTGTGGCATACAGGCTTTTGTAGTAACATCTAATGATTCTCTGAAATTCCTGTGTCTGTGGTTGTGTCCCCCTTTTCATTTCTAATCTTATTAATTTGCGTGTTCTCTCTCGATTAGTTTGGATAGTGGTTTGTCGATCTGGTTGATTTTCTCCAAGAACCAACTTTCATTGATTCTTTGGATTGTTTTCTGTGTTTCTATTTTGTTGATTTCATCCCTCAGTTTGATTATTTCCAGTCTTCTACTCCTCCTGGGTGAATCTGCTTCTTTTTTTTTCTAGAGCTTTCAGGTGGGCTGTTAAGTCTCCAATGTGTGCTTTCTCCATTTTCTTAATGTGGGCAATTAGTGCTATGAACTTTCCTCTTAGCACTGTTTTCATAGTGGCCCATAGGTTTTAGTATGTTGTGTCTTTATTTTCATTGAATTCAAGGATGACTTTAATTTCTTTCTTTATTTCTTTGTTGACCCAGGTGTGGTTCAGTAGTTGATTGTTCAGTTTCCATGAGTTTGTCGACTTTCTGGGGGTAGCATTGTTGTTTAATTCTAACTTTAATCCATGGTGATCTGATAAGACACAGGTGGTCACTAAATTATTTTTTGTATCTGTGGAAGTTTTGCTTTGTTATTGAGTATGTGGTCAATTTTCGAGAAGGTTCCATGAGCAGCAGAGAAGAAGGTATATTCTTTCCTATTCGGGTGGAATGTTCTATAGATGTCTGTTAAGTCCATTTGCTTCATTACCTCCATTAATTCTCTTATTTCTATATTAGGTTTCTGTCTGATTGGCCTGTTCATTGGTGAGGGAGTTGTGTTGAAGTCTCCAACTATTAGTGTGTGTGGTTTGATGTCTGCCTTGAGTTCTAGTAATGTTTCTTTTACATAAGTGGGTTCTTTTATATTAGTGGCATAGATATTCAGGACTGAGACTTCATCCTGATGAGTTGTTCCTGTTATGAGTATAAAATGTCCCTCTCCATCTTTTCTGATTGATTTTAGTTTGAAGTCAGATTTGTTAGAAATTAGTATGGCCACACCAGCTTGTTTCTTAGGTCCATTTGCTTGAAAGACCTTTTCCCAACCTTTTACTCTGAGTAGATGTCTGTCTTTGTGGTTGATGTGTGTCTTGTAAACAGCAGAATGTTGGATCCTGCTTTCGTATCCAATCTCATAGCCTGTGCCTTTTTATAGGTGAATTGGGTCCATTGATATTAAGTGATATTAATGACCAGTGGTTGTTGACTGTGGTTATTATCATTTTTTTTTTGGTAATAGAGTTTGTGTGTTTCTCTTCTTTGAGTTGTGCTAGTGAAGGGTCGCTAGATGTCTGAGTTATTATAGGCAGTGTTGGCAATGTTGGATTCCTTGGGTTGTGATTTTCCTTCTATTACTTTCTGTAAGGCTGGATTTGTGGCTATGCATTGTTTAAATTTGTTCTTATCCTGGAATATTTTTTTCTCCATTTATAGTGAATGAAAGCTTGGCTGAGTATAGCAGTCTGTGCTTGCATCCATGGTCTCTTAGGGTCTGCAGTACCTCTATCTAGGACCTTCTGACTTTCATAGTTTCCATAGAGAAGTCCGGTGTTAGTCTGATATGTTTACCTTTGTAAATTACTTGACCTTTTTCCTTTGCAGCTCTTTATATTCTTTCTTCAATCTTTTTTGTATGTTTTGTGTTTTGATTATTATATGGCAAGGGGGTGTTTTTTTTATCTAGTCTATTTGGTGTTCTGTATGCTTCTTGAATATTCATAGGGATATCTTTATGTTGGGAAAGTTTTCTTCCATAATTTTGTTAAATATATTTTCTGGGCCTATGAACTGTAATTATTCTCCTTCTTCTATCCCTATTATTCTTAGGTTTGGTCTTTTTATTGTGTCCCATATTTACTGAGTGTTTTGTGATTAGAATTTGTTGGATTTGCTGTTTTCTTTGATCAGTGAGTTTATTTTCTTTATGGTGTCTTCAGAGTCTGAGATTCTTTCTTTTACGTCTTGTATTCTATTGGTTATGCTTGTTTCTGTAGTCTCTGTTGACCTAGATTTTTCATATCCATCCGGCCCTCGGTTTAAAGCTCAGGAGTCAGATATTAGGATGTAAAACTGATAGATTCACAGAGTGGCAGGGGAAAGTGTCAGCTGACCCCCTCTACCAGTGCAAAGTGTCGTAAGCTTTCTCATCAGACATTTTTGGACCTCTAGCCCCTAAATAATGACACAGAGACTTCTTACTAATTATGAGAGCTTAACTTAGCTTAGCCTTTTCCCCTAATAGATCTTATAACTTAAATGAACCTGCCTCTATTAATCTATGTTCTGCCATGCGGCTTTTCCTTTATTCCATCTGTATGTCCAACATGCTATGCCAGTGGCCTCTCTCTGGTGTCTATGCATGGCCAGTATTCATCTTCTCTCCTCAAAAATCCTGCCTATCCTCTCTTGCCTAGCTATTGGTCATTCATTTCTTTATTAAACCAATCAGAAGACTCCTTGGCCAAGGCACATCTTCACAGTGTACAAAAAGATTATCCACAGCAGTTCTGGCTGTCCTAGAATTTGCTGTGTTTCTGTACTGGGACACATGGCTAGAACTCTTGCTTAGCTAGATCTCTAGTCTTTGGAATTATTCTCATAGCCCAGGCTGCACTCAAGCCCAGTCTCCTACTAGGTTTAGTCTGCTAAATGTGTTCAGAATTTTGTTCCCTTGTTTCATTGCGACACGATCTTGCTATGTAGATCAGGTAGGCCAGGACCTTGATTTTCTGCCTCTGAAATCCTGTGAATTATAGATATAACTGCACCTGGTTGTTTGTTGGTACTTTGTTGTTGTTGAGTGGGGGGGGGGTATTCATATCTCTGTGTGGAGTGCAGAGTTGGAAATGGAGTTAAGGGGAGTCTGTGGGAGTCTGGCTTGTTCTGTGGGTGCAGGGCTCTGAACTGTGGTCTCCATGATCGAGCAGCAAGGTCTTAACACTGAGCCTTCTCCAGCCCTGAGAAGGCAGGTGGCAGAGGCAGGTGGATCTCTGTAAGTTTGAGGCCAGCCTGGTCTACAGAGCAAGTTCCAGGACAGCTAGAGGTATAGAGATACCCTGTCTCAAGCAACTAAAAACTAGAAACAGCTGGGCAGTGGTGGCACAAGCCTTTGATCCCAACACTTGGGAGGCAGAGCCAGGCAGATCTCTGTGAGTTGTTCCAGAACTGGCTCCAAAGGTACAGAGAAACCCTGTCTCCAAAAACAACAACAACAACAAGAACAAAAAAACCAAACAACACCAAAAAGGCAGTATAGCCTGTTAGGCCGAGCCCACATTTACTACCCCTCCCTGTCCTTTTTCTGAGGCTGGCCTTAATTCCAAGTCCTTAGGTGTTTCTTTAAAGGTCCTCTGCCCGCAGACGTATCTACCCCAACCTACCCCAACCAAGATGTTTCTTTGGTGTTGATGTTGTCTCCTGCTTACTGGGGTTCAGGTTGTGTTTTATCTTCCTCAGGATTGCAGGCTCCAGCTGAGCAGGGAGGAAGGACTCCCCCGCTACCCCCTGGAGGGGCAGCTGCTCTGCTGCCCCGGAGAGGGCCATCTCCCCTTGCCAGTTGTGCACGTGACTGAGCTCTGAGAAGCAGCCATGCAGAGAGAAGGGTGACCCACCCACACTCCTGTCTTCTCCCCTCCACCGAGCTGCTGTCTCTTCCACAGGGGCAGGACCCCCGCTTCAAATAAGTGACTTCTATTTCTTCACCTACCTTGCCTCAAGCCAATTCCCCTGCTGGGTTCCAGGACACCCGCACCCTGCAGCCTTGGGATAGGCCACCTTCCTCGGCCTGGCCTCAGCTCTCAGAGGCAGGGCTTGGAGGGCCTTGGTGCCATGGGGGAAGGGTGCCTTATTTGTGTGTGATCACAGCCAGGACAGTGACACCGGGTTTGGCCTTGAGGGGTGTCTCTGCCTCTCTGGATCCCGGCATGGGTGGTGCCTTTCTAACATCCTCAGCCTCAGAAGACCCTGAGCAAATCCCAGGCACAGAGAGTGAGCCCACTGGGGCTCCCTGCGACCCAGGAGAGCATCTGTGCACACTGTATCTGGCTCTACCACAAAACCATGTGATTTGACTTAAATTAAGTTCGCCCTCCCACCCCCCGAGGATGTTTGTATTTTCTTTAAAAGAATATGGTTTTCTTCTAAAAACTTGGACCAACTTGTTTGTTATCTTAGTCACCGCAGATTCGTGTGCACCCACGGCCTGTACCATGCAGTTAGAGTCGCGGTGGTAAGGACATATGTAGTTTTAACTGTTTTTCCACGAATTCTAGAATTCTAGAATCTGCTTCAGATTTCAGTGTGGGGTGGAATCTTATGGAAAGGGACCCAGTGAGCTTCAGGCATGGCAAAAGTAAATTAAATTTTCTTTGGAGGGAGATTACTTCCTGGGTTCTGTGAAGTACTGGCAAGATTTTGAGGCTGGTTAATGAAGACATTGAACCTATGCTGGTGTATGACCCTGGCCAGAATCCTTTGTTGTCAGCGCTGGGTGTGGTTTTGCTTTGGTTTTGTTAATTGTTTATTTTGTGTCAGGGTCTCCCTTTGTGGTAACCCAGGCTGGCTTTGAATCTCAGAGCACCCACAGAGCAGCCTCCTGAGGACCAGCATGGAATTACAAATGAACAGGAGTTCTGGGAAGTGGCCATTGGTTCCTTCCTGCTGAGTCCCATGGGTTTTTATTTTCCCAAGCCCAGCTCTCCAAGTACACCCAAAAAGGGAGTGGCCAGGGTCTCCTGAGTTTTAAATTCACACCCAGTACCTGGCTGGGGGTGAGCTGTGATGCAGGAACCAGGCAGTTGGTGAGAAATTACAGGGGTGAAGTGAAAGGAAGTTCCCAGGGAAGCCATGACAGGGACTTCCTGGATGATGGCCGTTGGGGTGTGGTGGCCACGGGACGGGGAGACCCACGTGCTTGAGGGGGCAGTGTTGCTGAGGCTGAAGGAAGAAGGTAAGCTCAGCAGGCCACAAATTTCCTAGGCAGTCCCGGAGCGCACCTGGGGGCCAAGAGGAAACGTAGTGAAGGGGATGTCTGTCATACTGGAGAACCAGTCTGGGGGACCACAGTCTGCCATGCTATGGTCCAACCTGGGCCACAGGGAGATTAGACCATATCTGTTCTAGGTTACTCTATGTTGTCCCAACAGAGGCTTTCGGGTCCTGCCTTTTTCTAGGGTGAATGCTTTTATAAAGCAGCAGCTGGCACTACTTTGAGTGGTGACTTTACATGTTGTTTGTGCACGTAGGTATCACCACCTGCCCAGCTCCAACCATGACACGTGAACCAGTAAATTCACAAAAGAACAAGGTAACCCAAAAACTTACTGAAGTAGACTTGAAACAGGTGGGCCCATAGGTATATTAAAACCATGTCAAGAATACAAAGACATAGCCTGCCAGGTTGCTCAGAGGGTAAGGGTGTTTGCTGCCCAACCTGAGAACCCAAGCTCAGTCCCTGTACCCCACATGGTGGAAGGAGAGAAGTGATTCCTGCAAGCTATCCTATGGCCTCCACAGACATGCATGCCATGGCACACATGAACCAACACACATGCACAGAGAGACACACATAAAATAAATGTGGAAAAAGTGTTTTACCAAATACACAAGCCCAACAGAGCATGTAACACCTTTCCTGAACCCTGCAAAAAGGACACTAACCCTGTGGCGGCGATGGTCTCACGGGTGTGCCATCTGATAAGCTGGCATGTGACAAGGAACCACCAGTCAGTGGACTCCCAGCTGTCCCCAGGGCTTCAGCCAGTGGAATCCCTTGACCTGGCCCACTCCAACTGACTCCTGCCCACCCACCCATCTATTCATCTTTCAAGCTATCCCTTCACTTCTAATGAATGCCCATGCCTCTGCTATCTGGGGCTGGCTCTTGGAGCCTCTGGGACCAAGCCCTTAACTTCCTTCCTGCCAATCCAAACTGATGCCTAATCATTATTAACTCTCTGCCTCTTAATCTAATTGAGGTCTCATAAACTCTCTGAGTCTATAAGGTCATGGAGTCTATAAGAACTCTCCTGAAGTCTATAAGGTCATGCTGCAACCCACATATATGTACATTTACAGATGTGTGTGTGTGTGTGTGTGTGTGTGTGTCTATGAACTCTAACGTGTGAAATGAGGGCTAGTACTAGTATAAAGACTGGAATAGAACCTGTGGTTGCCAATCAACAGGATGGAGCCAGGGTAAAGGCGTCAGCTGCCAGCTGCCAGGCTGAGCACCTAACTCCATGAACCACGTGGTGAGAAGAGAGCACTAATTCCCACTAACTGTCCTCTGACTGTAAGGGTTTGTGGGCTCCCTCTCCACAATAGCTACTGGAAAAATATCTCACCCCCAAGAGCCTAAGGTGACAGTGGCAGAAAGAGGCCACTGAAGATAAATTCTGCCCTGCAGATAGCCCAGGCCCTCCTGCTGGGTTCCCTTCGGGAAGGCCCATGTGATGGGTGTCTGGTCATAGCAGGAAAAAGTTGTCCAAACTGAAATCTGAAAACAGATTTCTGAGGGCTAGAGATGGGCGAGTCTCTGGAGATGCCAGCTGGGCTGGCTGGAGGTCGGAAAGCAGAAGGACACATTTATCCCTTTCAGATCATTGCCACCAAAGAGCTATGTCCTCAGTCAAGGCTTTCTAGGGAAAGCCCCATCCCCAGCTCCCCTGGGGTTCCCATCAGAATTCATAATTATTTTCCACAGCTGTCTGCCAAGATGGCTCCCGTTAAACCTTAGTCTCCTCCTTCTGAGCCAAGGCTTCGGCTAAAAATAAAATGTACTCATCAACAAATACTTCAAGATTGACTTGCTTCCTGGGCATGCTGGGGAGCAGCTTGCACAGCCACGCACAGTGACATGCCATTGGTAATGAAGTATTAAATCCAATGACACTTGAGTACATGCGCTCCTCCGGGCTGCTCTTCGTGTGTGAGACCTACCTACCGGCCTCTGATCATGAGCATCTGCTCCCTGACATCGAACACACAGACCCCCAGGCTGCTCGGGTTGTCCCTCCCCGACTAACCTCCCCCGACCAGAGGTCTCACTTTGGAGTCTACTGCTCTGATAAAACACCATGACTGATAAGAATTAGGGGAGGACAGGGTTTCTTTGGCTTATGCTTCCCAACCACAGTCCATTATGAAAGGAAGCCAGGGCAAGGACTCCAGGCGAGAACCTGGAAGCAAGAACTGAAGGGGAGGCCATGGAGGGATGCGGCTTATTGGCTTCTTCCCCATGGCTTTGCTCCTTTCTTATACAGTCCAGAACCACCCACCTATGGGTGGCACCACCCTTCCCAGAGTGAACCCCCCCCCAAACACCAATCATAATTTTTAAAATAACCCCACAGACTTGCCTACAGGTTGGTCTAATGGAGGCAATCTTTTTTCGGTTGAGGTTGAGGTTTCCTCTCCTAGATAATCCTACTGTATTTCAAATTAACAAAGCAACCCTACCCAGCACACCACAGTTCCCACACAACCTGCTTCCTGCAGGGCCAGCTGCATCGATTCCACTTGCCAAAGTCTGCGCCCCTTGACAGGTAATTCCATTTTCACAGAGCTTCCCTCTGATGTTAGGTGATGAGAAGACCAGCCTCACCCACAGAATGGCGAAGCAACATCAAGGAGAGCAAGGCCACAGCTCTTTCCTCACCCCTGCACAAAGCCAAATGGCAGCTCCTCTTCTGTGAGTTTTCTAAAACAGTGATCCCCTTTGGCTTTTGTTGACTTTTGGACTCAGACTCCTGGGCTCCAGTACAGCCTGGGTCTGGCCTCCCAGGTGCTCTAGCGACCAATGTTTTCAAAGCCAGTCTGCTCACACCTGTGCTGCACCAATGATGAGTCTGGTATATGCTGATGGAAGCCGAGGAGTCCCCAGTCTGCAAGTCTGGGTCTTTCCTTTACCTTTTCCTTTATTTGCAGATCCAGGATCCTTCTAGCTTTGTGTTCTCTTCTAGGTGATGTGGGAGTGTCATATATCAATCTGTTGATTTCATTGGTTAAGCAATAAAGAAACTGCTTGGCCCTCATAGGTTAAAACATAGGTGGGAGGAGTAAACAGAACAGAATGCTGGGAGGAAGAGGAAGTGAGCTCAGATTCGACATCTCTCCTCTCGGGGGCAGACGCCTCAGAGAGCCGCCATGCTCCTCTCTCCCGGGTAGACTCGACAGCTCTTCTCTCTGGAGCAGAGACGCCATGCTCCGCTCTCTTGGGCAGATGTACACGATGAAGCTCCGACCCAGGATGGACGTAGGCTAGAATCTCCCTGGTAAGCCACCTCGTGGGCTACACAGATTATAAGAAATGGGCTAGTCCAGGTGTGAGAGTTAGCCTAGAAGAGGCTAGATAGAAATGGGCCAAACAGTGTTTAAATGAATACAGTTTGTGTGTTGTTATTTCGGGCATAAGCTAGCCATATGGGCAGCCTGGGTGCTGGGGACGCAGCCCCGCTGCTCCTATTACAACACCTAAGTGGGGCAAGTCTTTGTTCCCCAGAGCTGACCCTTAGAGTTCCACTATTCTCCAGTAGGGAAGTTCAGTAATGGCGCATTTTAGACCAGAAAATGTAACTGACACGATGAAGGGGGAGTTTAAAGATTTTACCAAAGTTCTCACCAAAGTTCTCCCCTGAGAAATCGACTTGATTTGGTCCTGGCTTGCGGGACCCAAAGCAAACTCCCATGTTTATGATCAATTGAATCTCAACAAAATGTTGCAAAATCATTCTTAAAAACAATATTTTTAGCTGTGGTGGTGCACGCCTTTAATCCCACACTCAGAGGGGTGCGGATCTCAGTGAGTTCGAGGCTAGCCTGTTCTATAAGAGCTAGTTCCAGGACAATTTTTTTCCAACAAGAAATGATTCTGATTCAATTGGGTATTCACACATGAAAAAAAAACAAGTGCTGGTGACTATGAAACACCACCAATAAAATTCACTCAGAATGCAACATTAAATGTATGAAATGAGATGCGCAAATTCTAAGACAAGGACATGAGCACACGTCGTCCTGATTGCATCAGGAAAAACTGTGTTAGGACATTAAAGCCTAACAGCTCCAACACCATGCCCCAGCATGCTTCAGAGACACCACCAAAGAAAGCAAGGCAAGATGGCTAGAAGAATAAAATACTGGCCCGTTCACGTGCCTGATGAAAAACTCACATCCAAGACATACAAGGAACTACAAACACCAGCAAAAGGTTAATGCATTTTAAAGCCAGAGAAACTATCTAGACCTCCTCTATGAGGTACACTAACGGCCAATAGGCCCATGGAGACCCCTGTGCTCCACATGTTAGGGGAATGCAGATGTGACCTATGCACCACATCGAGGAAACGTGTTTTAGTTAAAAAGGTTGAAAAAGAAGATGGAAAGATGGCTAGAGGTTAAGAGCATTGCCTGCTCTTTCAAACCTCCTGAGTTCAATTACTAGCAACCACAAATTGGCTCACAACCAGCTCTAATGAGGTCTGGGGCCCTCTTCTGGCAACAGGAAGAAGGGGCTGGAGAGATAGCTCAATGGTTAAGAACACTGCCTGCTCTTTCAAAGGTCCTGAGTTCAATTTCTAGCAACCATGTAATGGCACACAACATGTGTAATGAGGTCTACTGCCCTCCTCTGTCCTGTAGACATAGGGCCATAGGGCCATAGGGCCATTGGTTTTGGTAGTTTCTGTTTTTTTTTTTTTTGCTGCTGTCAACCAATCTGCAGATACAGGAATGGCTGCTCTATTGTTCTGCTCCTCTTTTAATGTCTGAGGAATTCATACCTTGCATCTTGGTGTTCGTTTGATTTTTCTTGTTAACCTGACTAGAGATATATTTTAAAAAGATAAAGATAACTTTATCGATCTTTCCAAAGGTGTAATTTTTTGATGTGATATATAATCACACCACTTTCGTGTTAGGGATAATGCTCACTTATTTTAATTTTATGGACTTTTACATGAATTTTTATTACATCTTTGGTTTTCATTTGGAATGAAGTTGCTCTTCTTTTTTTTTCCTGATTCTTCATAAGATTTTCATATGGACCTCTCTTAGATTTGATACATACATTTAATGCTATACATGTCCCCTGAGCCACTGTCTTTGGCGCATCTCAACTTTAATTTTTTTAACTTCAGAGCAAGAGAAAGGGTAATATTTTTACCTGTTTACATCCATAGTGTTTTTTTTTCAAATTACATTCATTTATTGTATGTGTGCAAGTGTGTATATTATATACACAGTGTGTATATTGTGATCAGAGGACAACTTATGGGAGTTGATTCTCTCCTTCCACCATGTAGTCCTTGGGGTCAAACTCAGGGTCTTTATCTACCGAGCCATCTAACCAGCTCCTAAAGTGACTCTTTTTTCTTTACGACATTAGTGGCAGTTTTCAAATGTATTATATTTTAATGGTTATATTTAGACCATTCACATTTAGACCAATTAGTAACACGGGGCACCATCTGAGACATTTATAAAAACATTCATCTTATTTTTTACCTCTGTCCCCAGACAGCATCCTCTGACTACATGCACTCTTCTGTCCTCCCACTTTATATTCCTCTCTCTGCCTAGCTATATCCCTTTCTGTCTCTAATGCCCTAGTGCTGGGATTAAAGGTGTGAGCCTCCACAACATGGCTGTTTCTTTTTTAGACTGGATTGATCTTTTGTAGTCCAGGGTGGCCTTGAACTAGCAGAGATCACCCCCCCCCGCCTCTTTCTCCCTGATCCTGGGATTAAAGGTGTGCACCACCACTGCCTTGCCTCTAGTGGCTTAGCTCTGCACTCTTATCTCTAGGCAAGCTTTATTGATTAAAACACAAACAAAATATCACTACACTTTCTTTTTGGGCCTTTTCCTTTTGTCCACAGCATTTTATGATTCTTTTTTCCTTGAATTCCTTCATCAATTGCTCTTTTTTTTTTTGGTCTTGTTTTATTTTTCTTTTTTAGTACTGGAGATTTCTTCTCGGCATCCTCTTGAGAATGCTTTTTGGAGAAACCTCTGTATCTTACAGCTCTTTTTTTTTTTTTTTTTTTTTTTTTTTTTGCTAAACAGTCTGTTTTCTTCACTGCTTTGTGGCATTTGAAGTTTTGTTTTAACACTGTGGCACTCTTGGGTTTCTGAATAATTTGCTGCATTTCTTTAGTTTTGTTGTAGCATTCAATGTGAAACTGCGCCATTTCAATTTACCTTCTGTGAAATAATTCAGCTCTAACTCTTGGTTTTGCTCCAGTTCACTTATGAGGAGCTGAGTTCAGATCTCTAGAACGCACATAAAATCTGGATGTGGTGAGGTGATTTTTTAACTCTAGAATTAGAATTAGGGCAGTGGACACAGTTGGCTCTCTGAAGTACACTAGCCAGCTATTCTGTCTGAATTAATGATATTCAGGTTCAGTGAAAGACTTGTCTCAAAGGTGAGAGCACCTGGACTCCTTACCCCCATACCAGGCACATATTATACATGAGCACACACACACACATACACACACACACACAAAACCTCCTTAAGATTAAGACAAAAATTATTGTGTAATTTTGTTATATTATTACATGTGGAATATAGACTCTTTGTGAAACAAAATGTTTCTGAAAATTTTTGACATTGGATATCTTTGATATCCTTTGTGTTTGTTTGTCATGTAGCCCTGACTAGCCTGGAATTCACTACATAGACCAGGCTGCCCTTGAATTCATAGTGAACCTCCTGCCTCTGCCTCTGGAGTGCTGGGATTAGAGGTGTGCATAACCACACCCTTTTTTCCTTAAAAATTATGGGAAATGTCTAAAGCTAGTTCTCTGGGTTAAATCTAATATGAGTTACTGTTAGTTATAAACTTCAGACTTTTAGAATATTTATTCTTAAAAGTTGTAGCAACAGTCCTATCACTATCACTAGTAACATATTTTTATGGAAAATAGCAATATTTTCTAAATTAACAATAAAGGAGAAGATGTAATCTTGCTTTAACTTCTTGAAAATGCCTTTACTCTTCTGTTTAGGCAAAGTTCCCTGATGTCCCTGGTTACTTCCGTGTCTAATCTGCTGTGATGCCATAGCCCAGGAAACCTCTGAGAAGTGCACTGGATACTTTCTGGAGGAGGAAAGAGATAAAGAGCAGATGGTATTTCAGTATTAGTCTGAGAAGAGCATGTCCTGAGTGACATCTGAAGAAGTCTTGAGCAGAGTCAGGATTGCTCAGGCTACACCTCACAATTGATAAGTCACCATTATCAATGATTTGGCATTTAGGTGACATTTTAAGCATTTTAAAAAAAGTTGTACCCTGAGTGACAGCACTAGTTGATGTGCTAGTGTGGATGGGAAGGGGCTCTCACAAGGCCCCACCCCTAGATGAAGAGCTACAGGGAATTGATGGCTTCTGTGAAGGTGAGAATTAACCAGTATCCTCCAGAGATAACCTTGTTCTGTTAGGTTGTCCAGTGCCTAGTGGTCAGCCCTAAACACATATGCATAGGAATAACACTAAAAGATCTCAGCAGATTCTATCTATCTATCTATCTATCTATCTATCTATCTATCTATCTATCTATCTATCTATCATCTACCTATCTCTGTATATGTATTTGTATATATATATATATATATATATATATGTGTGTGTGTGTGTGTGTGTGTGTGTGTGTGTGTGTGATAATAATTAAAGAAGGTATTTGAGGGGGAGTGGAGAAGGAAAGCATGGGGAAACTTGATGGAGAAAAGGAGAAGTCAAAATGATATAAATATAGTATTCATGTATGAAATTTTCAAAAACAAGATAAAATTCTAAAGTCAGCAAAAGGCAAAAAGAAAGATGTTCTCTACTTTAATGTTTTTTTTATTTTTTATTTTTAATTCATTATTTAGGTTAGCGTACAAAATAGTGGAGCTCATCAGGGCATCTTCATACTCATGTATCATGTTTTTACTCTTCTCCTCCCCCAATCGTAGGAGCTGGTTCTCTCCTTCTACCCTGTGAGTTCCAGGGTTGAACTCAGGTCATCACACTAGAGGGCCAGCTCTTTGTCCACTGAGCCATCTCACTAGCCCTCCTGCCACTTGTTTTGTAGTAGAAATTTGCTGGTCGGTATTGATTTCTTTTTTTCATTATTTGAGACAGGGTCTTACTGTATAGCTCAGGCCTGTCTCAAAGTCACTAGGTCAGGGCTAACAAATGTGTCAGTGGGCAAAGGAGCTTCCCAGGCAAACCAGGCAACCTGATTTTGATGCACAGAACCCACAAAAGGGTGAAAAGAGAGAACTAACTCCACTCCACAAAGATGTCCTCAGACCTCTACATGTTCTAATACTGCAATGGTGTAAATACTCAGTAAAATTATAAAGAAAGCAAATCACTATGTAGGCCATGATGGTCCTTTTGCTTCAGCCTCCAGGATGCCATGACTACAGACCCTTGTACTGTGCCCAGCTTTCTTGCTTCTGTCATTATACTATCCAACATAATTTGTTTCCATTTCTCCACCAGAATGAGGTCGATAGCATGAACAAACAACTTCCATGTCTCATTGGGCTTCTGGGCCTCCCTTCCCTAGAGGGTTCTTTCCCTGGACTCTTTCTTTTTGGGCAGAGTGCAGCGGCCACCTGCGAAGTTAGGCACTGTAGCTTAGGACAGCATAGTTAATAAGTGCTGGTTCTGAGTTGTTAGAGAGACCCCTGCATATCACTGCAGGGAGGTGGGGAGCAAGGAGGAGAGAAGAAAGTATGTAGAGCAATAGAGGATGAGCTACACAGTGTACATGGGTAGAAGGCTTTCTCAGTCCTGGATCAACCGCTTATCACTTTTGCCTGCACACATGAGCTGGAAGAAGAGGGTATAGTAGTTTTTGCTGTTTCTCTGTACCCTGCTGTCGATGGATTGTTTCATTTCTGCAGCTGTGATAAGAGACCCTCCCTGACACAAAGTGACCTGGTGGAGAAAGAACTTGTACTCTCATAGGTCCAGCTTACAGTTCATCATTGCAGGGAAATCTAGGCTGGAACTTGAAGCAGCTGGTCATACCCATAATACAGAGCAGAGAGAAGAGAATGCAAGAGTGCCTGTCAGTGTTCAACTTATTTCCAGCAGTTAAGGCTGCTCAGGATCCCCCTACCTAGGAATTGGTGCTGCCCACAGTAGGCTGGATTTTCCCATAGCAATTAGCATAATGAAGACACACCCAGACTGATGGATCCATAGATCACCTTAATCTAGACAGTCCCTTATGACTCACACAATCTCAGATGATTTTAGAGTATGTCAGGTTGCCAGTTAAAACTAATCATTGTGTTGAGTATGGTGGAGCACTCAGGAGAATCTCTCAGGCTAGCCTGGTCTACATTAGCAAATTCCAGGCAAGCCAGACATACAGATGGTAGCCTGGCTCACAGAAATAAAACCCAAAGCATCACAACTTACACCACCATTTTAGATGTTTATAGTTTCAATTTTACTTCAAATTGTTCCTTTTAGTGGACCATCCTTCATACCAAAAGTTACCCAGCCACTGGTAGCCTCTTGTAAAAACTAATTCCTACTTCTACATAAAATATATCCCTTTGGGCAAGCTCAGAGTACCTGAGTGAAGAGGAGTTGCCTGACTATTGGCTCATCTTCAAACACTTCAGAGAAAATAAGGTGGAAATTGCAAGTGCTATCACAAGGCCCTTTCCTTTCCTTATGAGCCTCCAAGACCACTGCTACATCACTGATCAGAAGTTCCGGGTGATTGAGGAGAAGGACTCAGTCCTGACAGTCAGCTTGCCCTGTGCTATATTCCTCTGAACCTCGGGATGCTGCCAACAGGCTGAAGGGCCTCCAGGGAGGGGGGACATTCACTTCTTGGAAGTCACAGGTGACAGGAGAAGTGGGCATGCCTACCCAGACTTAAAGGAGACTCTAAGAAACTTTTCAGATGGTAACTATAGCTCTCACCTGCTTCCGGGAATTCAAGACAATTTCATTCATTCATTCACTCATTCATTTTTTTTACTGTTAGCTAACATAGAATTTACTGAGGGACTATGACATGCCAAACACAGGGGTAATGTAGGAAATACACATGGCCGATGTAGTCAGGCCATAGGCCATGAAACACACGGATAAGTGTTCAGCCCGAACCTGTGATTCATATTATTAAGACACACTATTAATGGCAAGTTTCCTTAGAAAGAAGCAGGGTCTCTGATGCTTACAGACATGTCCAACAATAAAAATATGTCTCTTGTATCAGAAAATTTACCATTCAGTGGAGTCCTACATCAACTTCCTTCTTTGACGAACATAGAGATCACAGGGGAAACCCCTCTTGGACCCAGGTACCAGAGAGGGAACTCTGTCAACTTAGAGTATGAAAAGAAGGTGGGCTTTTAGAGTTGAGTGACTATGATCACTGAATATGGTTCTCATGGGAAATCTTGGGACATGAGGAGTGTGCTGAGCCTGATACAAAGGTGAAGCAGAGAGATGGTAGAATTGGAGCCTGTCACATGGAGATAAGAGTTCTAGGGTCAAAGGAAGCTCAGAGATGAAAGGAGGCTGTGCTAAAGAGCATTAAAATCAACAAGGAAGAAAAAGGCTAAGGCATGCATGATGCCTTATATTGTAGAAGAACAGCACTGGGGACCAAAAGATGAGAAGAAAGTAATAGGAATGAGCAGAGAGAAAAGAGACAGAGCTGGGATCTAGGTGGATGGGGGCAAGTATCTCACATGAGGTGCTGAGGGCCAGCACTCTGAAAGAGTACTTGGAGGTCTCTGCCTCACCAGTCTGATTCAGTCATTGTCTTGTTTCTCTTTAGGGTCCAACAATCACAGGACTCCTCAGAGGATAAATGGAAGAGATGCTGATGAGAGGCCCAGATTGCCAGCAGTTGTTACAGAAGGTGATTATGTTCTTAGATTGCAAATTACTTCACTGATGCTGTTTTCCTGTCTTCACCCTTTTCACCTCATCATTCCCAACATAGGCACATGCACACACAAGAATGCATACACACGTGCACGTGCATGCACAGACAATGCACACATTTATGCATGCTGCACAAACACACACACACTTTTGTTCAGCTTGTGGTTGCTGTCCCTAGTGGGAGAGAAGAAGGGAAACAGGGTGAGTCTCTGAATAGAAGAGCTTTTGTATATTTAAAGGGTACAAATACATAAAAATGAAGATTAGAGGCAAGAACAGGAGATTCCTAAGCAGACTTGAGTTTATCTAAATCAATCTGGCTTAATATATAGCCACATATCACTTAATAATGGGGATGAATTTCTGAGAAATGTGCCATGAGGTGAGTTCTTTATTGCATTGACACTGTAGGTTTCTCTGCCCCTAAAGATCCCAGTTATTGGGTCACTTACTCACTGATCGTATCAGCTTAGGTGATATCTGTCTTAATGTGGTCCATCATGGGTTATAATGTTATCATATGTCACACGAATGTGCTCTCAGGATGGAGTCTGTTAAGAAAGTGAAAATTTAAACACATTTGTTAGAAATCACGCAGGAACAATGAAATGTGGAATTAGGGGAAATGTGAAAAATCTATAAAAATAGTTGATGAGAGGAAAGACTGAAATGTAAAGATAGGGCAGCAACCAGCATGAGAATATAGGACTCTCCAATAGCTAGCCCACAGAAGTGACAACTGCTTGTCTGCCTCCCCCCATTTTTTGGTTTTTCAAGACAGGGTTTCTCTCTAGCTTTGGAGCCTGTCCCAGAACTAGCTCTTGTAGGCCAGGCTGGTCTTGAACTCACAGAAATCTGCCTGCCTCTGTATATAGTGTGCTGGGATTAAAGGCATGCAACACTGCTGCCTAGCTTGTCCCAGTTCTTAATCTCCTTGTGATCTCATTGTCTCAAGTTCCTGTGAACCAATGGACCAAGCCTGGGATGCCCTAGTAACACAAAGAAACATCAATCTTAGCAGAGACACAGGACAGGTAGAAGGAAAAGGACTTATTTGCTACTGGGCCCATTGTCCCCTCCTGCCATCACCTACGCAGCCACAAAGGTTCCCTGAGCCAAGGAGTGTACCACCTCTGAGCCTCTGCGATGTTCAGAGAGAACTCTTTCCAGGTCCTTCAAAGAGGATGAGAAAGAAAGTGAAACACGCTCAGCTGTGACATACTTGGCTGCATCCACACTTGGTTTGGTCCCCTTGTGTCTGGAGGGCTTCTCCTTCCTCTGCACTTCCCCCTCACTCTGCACTCTCCCCATCCTGCCTCTGGCCAGTCTCTTCCCCAGAGGGGGGAACAAAGACAACTCAAGTGTCTAGAAAGCTGGGATCCCTGGTTCACTCTAAGGAAAGGTGGGAGAGTTTGTCAGCTCAGGGCTCAGAACTGTCTGAGGAGAGGTGGCTGTGGAAAATGGGAAGGAATTGGCTCCTTTGTCCTTTGCTAGGGTGGTGCCTGGAAGGACAAGGAAGAGTTGGTTGTCCACATCTCCCAGACCTGTGGTTGTCCTGGCACCCTAGTGAGCCAGAGCTGTAGAGTTGGACCTGATATTTGAGCACCAGGCAAGGAAAAGTCTGAAGGTGTGGCATCCTAAAGTTCTTGGAGCTTCTGAATGTAGGCAGAAGGAAGAAAACCCTCTCCCTTGCCTCCTCCAACCAAGGGCAGTTCAGAGAATTCAGGCAGAATAGGTTGTTCAAGTATGCCCTTGACAGCTGGGCAACAAAGGGCTTCAGCAATTTTACCTAGCTCTTGAAAACAAGAGATTTCTTGTAGGATGAGGAAGGAGTTCTTAGCTAGGGCTATAGCCCTTCAAGGACAGGACAAATCTGAAGGATGGGTGGTGCAGGAGAATTCTCTGTATTCTGTCAATCATATTTTAAATAAATGCTGATTGGCCAGGCAGGAAGTATAGGTGGGACAGGTGGGTCAATGAGAACAGGAGTATTCTGGGAAGCAGGAAGCTCCCTCAGCATTCCTGCCCAGACCAAGGAAGACTCTGTATGTGACCTGCTCTGCTGGGAAAGGTACTGAGCCATGTGGCTAACATAGATAAAAATAATGGGTTAATATAAGCTATAAGAACTAATAAGAAGCCTCAGTAAAGAAATCAATCATTTTATAACCTATGGAGACCTCTGTGTGATTTTCTTTGGGACTTGCCTGCTGTGGGAACTGGGCAGGACAGAAACTCCAACAAGCCTGGCCCTCATGTTACTGGGCTATATAAGTTATAAGAGCTAATACAAAGCCTGAGCTAATGGGCCAATCAGTTTATCATTAATATAGACTCTCTGTGTGATTTTCTTTGGGGTCAAACAGCTGTGGGATCTGGTGGGAGGGCAGAAACCCCAACAAGCAGACCCTCATGATACAGATGGGTGCATTAAATTTATTCTTTACAACTTTATTACTTACACCTAAGCCTCCTTCTGTAAGTCAGAAAACTAGTTTCCAGTGGAAAGGTAATGAAAGAGGAGAAAGAGACAGTGGCAGGAAACACCTTCATTCCCAGTGCTTGAGAGGCAGAGGCAGGCAGATCTCTGTGAGTTCAGGACCAGCCTGGTCTACACTTGGAGTTCCAGGACAGCCAGGGCTACACCAAGAAATCCTGTTTCGAAAAAACCAAAGAGAGAGAAAGAAAGGAAGGAGAGTCAAAATGCAAATAAAACAAGCAAACAACAAACATAAGATGAAAATACAATCAAATCATGGCATCAAAGACAAGGTAGACCGGGCTGAAGTCCTGTGCTGAATTCAAAGCTCAGACCTCTGCTGAAGAAGAAAATTTCTGTCCTTCAGGACCAGGTCCCAAGAGTACAGCAATAAGCAAATGAAACCATATACCAAAAAATACACTTAACGAATATTTATTTATATGACATTTTCATACCAAACTTAGCTGTGTAACAGTCAATCTGTGGTTACCTGGAGCTGTAGTCTAGGAGGAATTTTCTTTGCCAAGACTAGGGTTTTTTTCGGGGGAGGGGCACAGGATTGGGGAGATGACCCGTGTCTTCATTTTGGCATGATTTTATTTCGTGAAATGCACCAAAACCATTGCTTTAGATGAAAGCATTTTACACATCTATTAAACTATGCTAAAATATATAGTCCTAGTGGGCTCTCACCTGGTGTGAATGACGAGGCAAGGTTTTAGCGTTATTACTATACTCTTGAGTACGTTGGTATATAATGACGTCTTTTGTCCTTATTTATGTCTGTCTATTGGAGTAATAGCCTTTTTTGCTCTAAAGGTTTCTTGGGGTGGGGCATTTTTCTGGCATACAAGCGTGCCCTCATGCCCCCACACACTCTGCATGAACTTGAACTTGCCTTATTCCCCCTCCTCTCTCAGTCCCCATCTCTGGGAGATTCTGGGTCAAGCCTGCTGCTCTGATTCTACTTGGCTGGAATGTGCCTATCCGTGCCCCCACAGGAAGTGCGGAGGGGCTCTCTCCTGTGTGGGCTAGCCTTGGTCCAAATCTAAAGCTGCAGAAACCTGGTGGGTGTCCTGGCAGGAAGTTTTCTGTCTGTCAATACATTGGGGAAATTTAAGAGAGTTACACAGAACTCTCTGTTGAAGTCTTCTCAAAGATTCTGGTTCAGGTTCCTCAGGGATCTTCAAAGAGCTGTGCAGCACCATTCTGCCTGGCTTCACCTGCTGGGGATGGGGTGGGGTGGGATTCTATTCCTTGCCTTTTATTTCAGTTTTCATCTTAGTTATCCTGACAAACTCCAGGCATTTCAAACATGTCAGCTCTGGTTAGTGTTATTGTATTTTCCAATTTGACGATTTTTAGCAAATTTATTCTCAATCCAGTTTGAGAACATTTCAGTGCTCCACAAAGATTAAAACGAGGTCACTAGGGAAATAGAGACTGATTGAGAAGGAGACAGTTGAAACCCCCTTCCCATGTTCTCCAGGGTTGGTCCTTAGTCTCCCCATGTCTGTCACTACACTCCAGAAGGACCTGGATTCACAGCAGTGCCTCTGTAACCCAAACTATTCACCCTACTGGGAATCCTCACCACGGCTGCGGGGGAGGAGAGGGGGGGCCAGGTGGCGGTGTCAGACAGAAGTGGCTTTTCTCTCCCTGTTCTGTGAGCTGAGATCACTTTCAGTTTTCTTTTCTAGAAATCCAACACAGCAAGGCCAGGGCAGCAAGATTTCCTAGAAGGCGTCTCCAGGCAGGGTCCAGGATTTCCTTCAAGGATTCCTGGCTGCTTTGGTGAACCTAGGAGACAGGTGACAGCCCAGCTGCCACACACACCGTGCCCCTATGTCTGCGCTCTGTGCACTGGCACCCAGTTACCGAGCTTCAGGCAAGGGGCTGGAGGTTAAAATACACAGACACACACAAACAGAGAGAGTGACACAGGCTATCCTTGAATTTCCCAAAAGTGCCCCCTTTATTGTGTTCAGGGGCAGATTATATAGAGATGGCCACGCCCCAGCCAAACCCACCAGAAACCACTCTCCTGCCATCAGGAACTCCTGAAGGCCTCGTGCTCAGAGCAACTGTAGGCACTCAGATCAGGGGATTACAAGAAATTCAGGATCTGGAGTCTCACTGCTCCCAACACCCAGCATCCAGGTGCTTTCTGCTATTGGGCTCTGCTTTATTCTTGGGAATCAGCTTTTATCTGCTGGACCTTAGGGTCCCCAGGCTGTCTCTCAACAAAGGAGTGTTTACCTGAGTCCTGGGGCGGGTGCCTAGGACCTACTAGGGGGTTGATACAGGGCCGGGAGTGGCGTGCAGTGGAAGATAAGACACAGTTTCTTTTCTGAAAGTTAATGACTGTTGAGGATAGTTTCCTGTGCTTGCTTCTGAGGTTGAACCCTGCATGTGCCCATGGTGGGCGGTGCCTTCAGCATCTACCAGGCATTTGCCTAATTTTGAAGCTAACGAGAAAGGGAAAATTACAGAGAGTCTCTGTAGACTGTTATGAAGTTTCGGGGTTTTTTTTGGGGGGGGTTGTTTGTTTTGATTTTTGTTTTGGTAAATTTATGCTCATTTCCTTGAAATACATTGCTGTGCATGAAAATTCAAAGAGATTCATATTTTAGGATTCATGATACTATTTCCCAAATGAGGCACGGAACACTTGAGCTGGTTTACCTTTCTACCATGGTCAGGGATTATGACTACCGTTTTCTCTGTAGGCTGCTTTGATATGACTATGTACTGTCAAGTCTTTCTCACTTTTCTTACTACTCCCACTTGCTGTGTTTTAATGCACTTATTGTACCTGTGGCTTATTTTATTGATTGTTCATGTTTAGGCTTTGTCTTTCCTACTGTGTTTGTCTTTTCCTAATTTATTTGTAAGACCCTTTAACAAAATAAAAATTTGAATGCAGGTATCTATGAGATACAGTATCTTTTTTCTTTTCTGTTAGAGGTTTTTTTTTTCTCTTTGAATCTCTCTTTACTGTATATCTCTCTCTTTCTGACTACATGAGCCTTTAAGGAGAGGGTTAATGCCGTGGCTTTGACGGCTGCATCCACCCCATTCCTTAGCTTTCGAACCTCATGGCAGAGGTACTGCTGGAGCCATTTTTATTGCCACAACTATGTGGCATTTCAAGGTCCCTGCCAGCAAGCAAGCTGCAGCACTGCACTCAGAAACCACACTCAAACACTCTGTAGTTGGATTGCCTACCTGAAAGAGTCAGAGATTGCCCTGGCAGTACAGACAAGAATGCCAGCATTTTAAAACAGCACAACTTTTTTTCTGCTATGGCTGTAAACAAACAAGGATTCAGTCAGCTTTTATCAACACCATTTACGTGTTTTGTGGCAGGACCTCTTAAGAGCTGCAGGGTTTTTCTGCTAAAGCTGAGTCAGGAAGCCTCTCTTAGATGAGTGTTCTTGCTTGCCTCTAGCAAGCAGAGCAGACCCAAGAAATTGCTGCTACCAAGAAAGCATGCTTTACTCTATTCTTTCTCAAGCTTTCTGTGCATTCAGTTTTCCACGTCTGGGCTCCATCTGTAGATGGAGCAATGGGTTGCTTTCCTGCCACCCGGCTCCCCGCCGCCTGGCTAGCTTATGCCCCAAAATAATAGGCTCAGTGTCCTTTGTTTATAGCTACTATCCACTTATGAGCAAGTACATACCATATTCATCATTTTGCATCTGGGTTACCTCACTCAGGATAGTGTTTTCCAATTCTATTAATTTGCACGCAGAATTCAAGATGTCATTTTTTTTATTGCTGAGTAGTACTCTAATGTGTAAATGTGCCATATTTTTTTTTATTCATTCTTAAGTTGAGGGGCATCTAAATTGTTTCCAGGTTCTGGGTATTACAAATAATGCTGCTATGAACATAATTGAACAAATGCATTTGTATTATTATTGAGAATTTTAAGTATATGCCCAAGAGTAGTATTGCTGTATCCTGATGTAGGTTGATTCCAAATTTTCTAAGAAACTTCAATACTGATTTACAAAGTGACTGTACAAGTTTGCATTCCCATCAGCCAAGGATGAGTGCTCCCATCCTCCCCAGCATAAGCTATCATTAGTGTTTTTGATCTTAGCCAAACTGACAGTTGTAAGATGGTATCTCAAAGTTATTTTGATTTGCATTTTCCTGATGGCTAAGGATGTTGAATATTTCATTGCACATCTTTTGGCCATTTGAGATTCTTCTGTTGAGAATTCCCTGTTTTGTTCAGTACCCCATTTTTTAAATTGGGTTATTTAGAATTTTAATGTCTCATTTCCTGAGTTCTTTATATAATTTACAGATCAGTTCTTTGTCTGATGTGTGGTTAGTAAAGATCATTTCCCATCCAATAGGCTGCCTATTTGTCTTATTGACTGTGTCTTTTGATTTACAGAAGCTTTTCAGTTTCAGAAGGTACCATTTATTTTTTGTTGCTCTCAGTGTCTGTGCTACTGGGGTTATATTTAGGAAATGGTCTCCTGTGCTCATGCATTGAAGACTACTCACTTTCTCTTCTATCAGGCTCAATGTGGCTAGGTTTATATTGAGGTCTTTAATCCATTTGGACTTAAGTTTTGTGCATGGGGATAGATATGGATCTATTTTTCATTCTTCTACATGTTGACATCCAGTTATGCCAGCAACATTTGTTGAAGATACTTTCATTATTTCATTATATAATTTTGGCTTCTTTGTCAAAAATTAGGTGGATTAATATCCAGGTGTTCAATTTGATTACATTGGTCAACTTTTTTTGCCAGTATCAAGCTATTTTCATTACTGTAGCTCTGTAATAGAGCCTGGTGTCAGAGGTGGTGATGCCTCCTGAAGTTTCTTTATTGTACAAGGTTGTTTTGGCTATCCTGGGTTTTATGTTTTTCATATGAAGTTGATTATTGTTCTTTCAAGGTCTGTGAAGAGTTGTGTTGGGATTTCGATGGAGATTACACTGAGTCTATAGATTGCTTTCGGTAGGATTGCCAATTTTACTATGTTGATTTTTCCTATCCAAGAGCATGGGAGTACTTACCATTTTCTGGTATCTTCTTCAATTTCTTTCTTTAAAGACATAAAGTTCTTGTCAAATAAGTTGTTCACTTCTTTGGTTAGCATTACCCCAAGATGTTTTATGTTGTTTGTGGCTATTGTGAATGGTGATGTTTCTCTGATTTCCCTCTCAGCTTCTTTATCATTTGTCTATAGGTGTAGGAGGATCTTCTATGTGTTGCTTTCATTGGTCAAATAAATAAACTGCTTTGGATTTTTGATAGGGCAGAACATAGGTAGGTGGAGTATACAGAACTGAATTCTGGGAGGAAGTAAGCAAGGTCAGAGAGCTGCCAGCCTTGAAGCTGCCAGGTCAGAAATGCTGAATCTTTCCCAGTAAGCTACAAGCTTGTGGTGACATATGGATTATTAGAAATGGGTTGAATCAAGATGTGAAAGTTAGCCAATAAGAGGCTAAAACTAATGGGCAAGGCAGTGACTAAATGAATACAGTTTCCATATAATTATTTCAGGTGTAAGCTAGCCAGGCAGCCGGGCACAGGGAATGCCTCGTGCCGCCCTCTCTACAACAGTGTATAGGAGGTCTACTATTTTTTTTAGTTGATCTTGTATCTTCCCACATCACTGAAGGTATTTATCAGTTGTAGGAGTTCTCTGGTAGAGTTTTTGGTGCCATTTATATGTGCTATTATATCACCTGCAAATAATAATGTTTAACTTCTTCCTTTCCAATTTGAATCTCCTTGATCTCCTTTTGTTGTCTTATTGTTATTGCTAAAACTTCAAGAACTATGTTGAAGAGATACAGAGAGAGTGAACAGCCTTGTTTTATTCCTGATTTTAGTGGAATCTCTTTGAGTTTCTCTCCATTTAATCTGATGTTAGCTGTCTGCTTGCTGTTTATTGCTTTTATCATGTTTAGATATGTTCCTTATATCCCCGATCTCTCCAAGATCTTTTTCATGAAGGGGTATTGGATTTTGTCAAATGCTTTTTCAGCATCTAATTAAATGATCATATTTTTTTCGTTCAGTTTATTTGTATGATGAATTACATTGATAGATTTTTATATGTTGAACCAGCCCTGCATCTCTGGGATGAGGCCGACTTGATCATGGTGGATGATGTTTTGATGTGTTCTTGAATTCGGTTGATTTAATTTGGTATATGGTATCTATCTAAAGAATTGTTCATTTCTTTTATATTTTCCAATTTTGTGGAGTAGATGTTTTTGTAGTATGACCTAATGAGTCTCTGTATTTCCTCAGTGTCTGTTGTTGTGTCCCCCTTTTCATTTCTGATTTTGTTAATTTGGATGTTTTCTCTCTGCCTTTTGATTACTTTGTATAAGAGTTTGTCAATCTTGTTGATTTTCTTACGGAACCTGATCTTTGTTTCACTGATTCTTTGTATTGTTTTCTTTGTTTCTATTTTTGTTGATTTCAGCTATTGATTTGATTATTTCCTGTCTTCTACTCCTCCTGGGTGAGTCTGCTTTTTTTTGTTCTAGAAATTTCAGGTGTCATGTTAAGTCACTAATGTGAGCTTTCTCCATTTTCTTTATGTGGGCCCTAACACTATGAACTTTCCTCTTAGCACTGCTTTCATAGTGTCCCTAGGTTTGGACATTTTGTGCCTAACTTTTCATTGAATTAAAGGAAGACTTTAATTTCTTTATTTATTTCTTCCTTGACCCAGGGTGGTTCTGTAGTTGACTGTTCAATTTCCATGAGTTTGTAGGCTTTCTGAGAGTAGCATTGTTGTTAAATTCTAAATTTAATCCCTGTTGATCCGATACGACACAGGTTTGGTTTTTGTTTTTGTTTTGTTTGTTTGTTTGTTTTTGTATCTGTGGGGATTTGCTTTGTCACTGAGTATGTGATCAATTTTAGAGAAGGATCATGAGGTGCTGAGAAGAAGGTATATTCTTTTGTGTTTGGGTAGAATGTTCTATAGATGTCTGTTAAGTCGATTTTATTCATTACATCTGTTAGTTCTCTTATTTCTCTGTTAAGTTTCTGTCTGGTTGACCTGTCCATTGGTGAAAGTGGAGTGTTGAAGTCTTCTCCTATTAGTGTGTGGGGTTTGATGTGTGATTTAAGTTTTATTATTTTTTTTACAATGTGGATGCTCTTTTATTGGGGGTATAGATGTTCAATATTGAGACTGCATCTTGATGAACTGTTCCTGGTATGAATATAAAGTGTCATTCTCCATCTCTTCTGATTGATTTTACTTTGAGATCAATTTTGTTAGATATTAGGATAGCTATGCCTGCTTGTTTCTTAGGTCCATTTGATTAGAAAACCTTTTCACAACCCTTGATTCTGAGGTAGTGTCTGTCATTGAGGTTGAAGTGTGTTTCTTTTATACAGCAGAAGGCTGGATCCTGATTTCATATCCATCCTCTTAGCCTTTGTCTTCTTATAGGTGAATTGATTCCATTGATATTAAACAATATTAATGACCTGGGGTTGTTAATTTTGGATATTTTTTGGTAGTAGCATTTGTGTGTTTCCCTTTTTTGGGTTATGTTGGTGGGTGATTATCAGATGCCTGTGTTATTTGTGGGTGCAGTTAGCTTCCTTGGGCTGGGGTTTTCTTTCTAGTACTTTCTGTAAGTCTGGATTTGTGGATATGTATTGTTCAAATCTGTTTTTGTCATGGAATATCTTGTTTTCTCCACTCTAGTTCCCATTCATTTATCCAGATTTTCCATATCCTGAATTCCTTTTGTTTGTTTTCTTTATTACCTCTATTTCTGTCTTTAAGTCTTGAACTGTTTCCTTCACCTGTTTGATAGTTTTTTTTCTTGGTTTTCTTTGAGGGATTTATTAATTTCTTCCAATTTTTGTTTGTCTTCTCATCCATTTCTTTAAGAAAGTTTTTCATTTCCTCTTTAAAGGTCTCCATCATTTTCATAAATTTACATTTAAAGTTGTTTCCTTCTGATGGAGGAAGGTCATTGGTTGAATTAAAAGAAACTGCTTGATTCTCATTGGTTAGGAGATAGGTGGGAGGAGTAGACAGCACAGAACGCTGGGAGGAAGAGGAAGTGAGGTCAGACTCGACAGCTCTCCTCTCCGGAGCAGACGCAGGAGAGACGCCATGCTACCTGCTCCAGGGAAGACGCACGCACGCTATGAAGCTCCTACCCAGGATGGACTTAGGCTAGAATCTTCCCGGTAAGACCGGTGCTATACAGATGATAAGAAATGGGCTAGTCCAGGTGGGAGAGTTAGCCTAGAAGAGGCTAGGTAGAAATGAGCCAAAGCAGTGTTTAAAAGAATACAGTGTCTGTGTAATTATTTTGGGGCATAAGCTAGCTGAGCCAGGCGGCTGGGGTGTTGGGGACGCAGCCCCGCCGCCCATATTACTACATCCTTCTGTTTCTTCTGGGTTAGAATGATAAAGTCTTCCTGTTGTGTGACCACTGGGTTCTGGTGTTACCATGTTGCTTTTTCGGTTGTTGAATGAATTCTTGCATTGGCCCCTATGCATCTCCTCCTTCAAATGAGGCCTGCAGTAACTTTGTGTCTTGGTCCAATCTTTGCAGGGGCTGTCTGAGGGTTTGGGAGATTTTTTTTGGCCTGCTCTGTACTGTCAATGTCTGTCTCAGAAAGCCTCTGAGGCTTTCTATAAGTCTGTTCTTGGTCTTCTCTCCTGGTTTGTTCTCTTGGTGCTCTCTCTTAATCCCCTCAATGTTTTAGCAAGCTCATGGTCCCCTCAGTATTATAGCAAGCTCTCAGCTCTTAAGTTGGTTGTGGTTAGTAACTTGGGGGAGTCCAGTGGATGGGTTTGGGTTTTGGGGGACCCAGCTACAGGAAACTCCATGCTGGCTGACTAGGAAAACCAAGGGATTCGAGGGAGGGGCCCGGGGTTTTGTCCACTGGGGAGGACCCAGAGAATGGGGCGTTCACCTCTTAAGTCCCCTCCGTATTGCCGCAAGCTGTGTTTTAGAGTTCCACTGAGATTGTATGAGGACAGGCAGGTGTGGGGGCAGGGTGTGGTTGTAGTTTGGATGACCATTGGATGTATTTGTGTTTTGGGCAACCTGGCACAGGAAACTCCCTACTAGCTAGAAAAGCCAAAGGAGTTGGGGAGGAGGACCAGGTTTTTTCCTACTGGGGAGGATCTAGAGAGTAGGTTGTCCTGCTGTGTGGCTTTTCACTCACCTCTTAAGTCCCCTCTGTACTGGAGCAAGCTGTGTTTCAGCTTTCCACCGAGGTTGCAGGAGCTAGCTTCTAGAATTTAAATATTCTTTTTTAAATAGTGAAGAGCAGAAAATGAAAATGTATGTTGTATTGCATGATTGGAAGAAAAGACAATGAAATCCAGTGATTAAATTTAAATACTGTGTCTAGGATACATGCACATCTAAGCAGTCTCACTCTCAGTATGGCCCAGCCTACTATGAGCCCATTTTTGTTTGGGCTTTAGTATCATCCTATAAAGCTTGCCTGACAAGTTTTCACACAGCTTGTCAGAATACCACTAGCTGAGCCTTTTACTTCTCTCAACATGAGGTTCCAAGGGGAATATCCATTTCATTGAAATCTATTGTTTTTTTCTATAGTCTGTCAATAAGATTGAGAGATATAAGAGCCTCCTTAGGATCTTTTCGTTTCTCCTAGGCCTCATAAATTTCCTCACTTTCTTTTAACATCCCAATCTTCTACTAAATATCTTTATAAACCTTTACAGGGGATTTCAAAGAAATTTTTGTATGCAAGAGTTATTTGTCTTTTTATTTCTTGTCAGTCATACAGGCAATGTTAAAATGATATTGCATAAAATATATTCTTAGAGCCCTCAATCAGTATCTTTACTAATATCTCCCCTATTATAATATTAATACCTACTTTTTGATTATTCAGTTTTGGACAAGTAAAATTTTTGACCATAGCATTTGTGACAGTGTTGCCTCAGTTTCTCAAGTTTTAATTTCCAAGTTTATTAAAACTGATAAAAACAAACAAACAAAAAAATTGGTTGTGGTGATGTAAGCCTTTAATAACATTACTCAGTGGACAGAAGCAAGTGAATCTCTGAGATTGAGGCCAGACTGGTTTGCATAAGTGAATTCCAGGACAACATGTCTACAAAAAAGTGAACAAAAATACCTCCCTTTTATTGACAATCTAGATTAAAAGAAACAAAACTGATAAGCAATTAATAATGAAGTAATTAATCAGAAACTAAGTGTTTATTTTCCTGTATTCAACTTTAAATCTAAAACTACAACTGGAATTTTCTGAGCCTTCGTATAGTAAAGACAAACTACGTTCATTCCTGTTTATGATAAAACCACTGTTTCTCAAGGATTGAGCTGTGGACCACCTGTAACCTTAATTACAAATTGTAATGGTATATTATTTGTATTTTGATAAGTAAATATCACCTGAAAGACCAGAGGCTGTAGGGATAAGTCCCGCCCCTTAGGGGGTGTGTTCACCTCGGGCTAATGTTTACCTATAAATCTGGCAAGCATGCTCGAAGTGCTCGCTTCTGCTTTCCTGGTCTCCAAAGGAACGGTGGTTCTGTAAGTCTATTAAAGCTGGATATATTTTTACAATCTGTCTGCATTCATTTACACCGTTACATTTTGGCATCCAACGTCGGGCTATTTTTGCCCCCGACTCAACCGCGTAGCCCGCTAGCTAACACAGCACGCTCCTGGGTGCTGTTTTTTTTAGTTCGTGACTTGGGCCCCAGTGCTGAGTCCGAGATACACTCAGCCTTCAGGCCCAGAATATCCAGAGAGGCAGGTGGATCTCTGGGAGATCGAGGCCGGCCAGGTGGTGGTGGCACACGCCTTTAATCCCAGCACTCGGGAGGCAGAGACTGGCGGATCTCTGTGAGTTCGAGCCTGGTCTACAAGAGCTAGTTCCAGGACACACTCCAAAACCACAGAGACCACCACTGGCAGGAACCGGTCATTGCAGGTAAAAATTTTTTCTTTTATAAATAAATAAAATAAACAAATAAAATAAAATGTTGCCACTCAAGAATTTAACAGTTTATTTTTAATTGTACCATGTGGGAGATTTTACAAGAGTTGTCTATGTAACATCTATGGATCCTTCTGGGATTCATAGTTTTCCTTGGCACTATATGGTTTGATAATAGAAATATGATAAAGTCTTTACAAGACAAATCCAGGATTCTTAAGGCAGAGGTTGAATGCTTAAAAACAATTGAGAATGACAACAATCTTCTCAAGAATCAGTTTGAAGTTCTCCAGGAAGAGAACAGATCTTTGTTTAACATGATTTGATCAACTGAGCAAAATTTAAAAAAGGTACAGGCTAATGCTAAGGAGAAATTGATTACTGTGGAAGAGAGAACAGCTGATTTGGATTGTAAGCTTCAGTCCCTTTCTGTAGGAACTGAAATGTGAATGGCTGATATTAAGGAGAAATTCATTACTATGGAAGAGGGAAGAGCTGATTTGGATCGTAAGCTTCAGTCCCTTTCTGTAGGAACTGAAATGTGAATGGCTGATATTAAGGAGAAATTCATTACTATGGAAGAGGGAACAGCTGATTTGGATCGTAAGCTTCGGTCCCTTTCTGTAGGAATTAAAACATTAACTGAGAGAATCAAAACTGCTGAATGTGGCAATCGGATTTTGTCTAAAGCTTATGACAGATTGGCAGAAAGATTGTCAATACAAGAAGGCACAGTTTATGCCATAAAAATTACCTCCAAAGATGAGATGTTATCTATAATGGACAAACTTCATACTTTAGAATCCTCAATGACGGCTTTGGAACATAATTCTGGACATGAATTCAAACATTGCAGAAGGCAATGGTGAATAGAATTGAAGATTGAGGAATTTCTAAATTCTGATGAAGAAGAGCCAAGGGTAGAAAGGCAAATTTTACCTACATCTGTGGGTAAATCTCTCCGGGACAATTTCCATAAAGCCCTACCTACAGCTCTCCCTGCCTTTCCACTAATAACAACAGAGAAGTTGATTGGTTCCAGAAACCCGATTGTCATCAAGGAAGATACATGGGAGCCTGTCCGTATGAATGATCTCAAAGAAACTAAACAGGCTGTCATGACATTTGGGATGCATGCCTGTTTTGTTAAAGAGATGCTAAAATCTTGGGCCACGACAAGCAGAGCAACCCCCTCAGACTGGCTCCAGCTGAGCTCTGCAGTACTTGAGAGTGGACCACAATTGAAATGGAAATGGTTATTCAGGCAAGAGGCTAGACTTTTAGAACAGCAGGAAAAAGCGAAGGGAATTGACATTTCCCTAGATAAAATTCTAGGTGAAGGGCTCTTTTCCGACCCTCAGGAACAAGCTAATTTGGATGAAAACACACTCTCCATGTATACTACAGCAGCCTTAAGGGCTTGGGACAGGGAACAAGACCCAGTACAAAGAATGGAATCATTTGTCAGAGTTAAACAGGGTCAGAGAGAACCCTTTAGTGACTTTTTACAAAGACTAGCTAAGGCTGTACACATAGGGATATCTGACCCAAAAGCAAGATGTATAATGATTGAGTCTTTGGCTTATGAAAATGCAAATGTGGAATGCAAAAGAATTTTGGGGCCTTTAAAGCTCAGATCAGCGCCCTTGGAAGAATGGGTCTTGCATACACAGAATGTTGATACATTTGAATATGGCACTGAAGCATGGGTAGAAGAAGCAATTTCCAAAGGTAAAAGGAGACACCAGAATACCAAATGTTTTAATTGTGGCAAAATGGGTCACATGAAAAGGAATTGTAGACGATGGATTTTCAGAAATAATAATAATGCATCTTCTAGAAATAACAGAAATAGGAGGACTCAGCCTTAGTTACAAGCAATAATGATCAGAAAGATAAGTTATGTGTATTTTGGCAAACTTCTATAAATGATCAAAGACCTAAACTGAGAGTGTGTGTAAATGGCATTGTTATTACTGGCCTGCTGGACACAGGTGCTGATGTAAGTATCATTACCCCAGAATCTTGGCATCCGTATTGGCCTCTTCAGAATGTAAATGTTCAGCTCCTGGGATTTGGAACCCTATCTCGAGTAAGACAGAGCACGAGATGAGTTGAATGTATAGGGCCAGAGGGACAAATAGGAAAATTAAGGCCATATATAGCCAATACTGCAATTAATTTATGGGGTTGTGACCTATTACAACAATGGAATACCGAAATTAACATTCCTGCTACTTACAGAGCCTATATTTCTGAGAATAATATTAAAAGATATTACAAACGGAGAAAACTGGCCATTTGGGCTGTACAAGAACAAGCAATTGATGTCCCTTCAGAGATACCAACAGCCTTGCCTCTAAAATGGTTGACTGAGAAACCAATATGGACAAAGCAATGGCCTTTAGCTGAGGAAAAGTTACAGGCTTTAGAACAGCTGGTACAAAAACAATTGGATGCTGGACATATAGGAGAATCTACCAGCCCTTGGAATTCTCCTGTATTTGTGGTTAAGAAAAAATCAGGTAAATGGAGAATGGTGACAGATCTCAGGGCCATCAACAAAGTTATTCAACCTATGGGCCCTCTGCAATCTGGAATTCATTTGCCCTCTTTTTTACCAAAAGGATGCCCTCTCATAGTTATTGATTTAAAGGATTGTTTTTTCACTATACCTTTACAAAAAGAAGATAGAGAAAAATTTGCCTTCACAGTGCCTACTTATAACAATTCTCAATCTTCGAGGAGGTACCACTGGGCTGTCCTCCCCCACTGTATGTTAAATAGCCCCTCCCCGTGCCAATATTTTGTGACCCAACCATTGCAAATAATACGCAAAAAATTTCCCAAATCTATAGTATATCATTACATGGACGACATTTTGTTATCCGATTCAAACATGGATACCTTGAACAGACTGAAGAAATAAAGATACTTTTACCTAAATGGGGATTGCAAATCGCTCCTGAAAAGATTCAGAAGGGAGATTCTGTTAATTATTTAGGTTATAAAATAGGTTTGCAAAAAATTAAGACACAAAAAGCACAAATTAGGAGAGATCGCCTGCGGACTCTTAATGACTTTCAAAGACTGTTAGGATTGTTTTTTCACTATACCTTTGCAAAAAGAAGATAGAGAAAAATTTGCCTTCACAGTGCCTACTTATAACAATTCTCAACCTTCGAGGAGGTCTACAACCAGCTATTGGGATAACACCTGATCTAATAATTCATTTGAACAAAACCTTAGATGGTGGTAAAGATTTAAACAGTCCAAGAGAATTAACAGCTGAAGCAGAAAAGGAACTGACAATGATTGAGGAAAAATTACAACAGGCACATGTGGACAGGGTGAATCCAGTGCTCAATTGTATTCTCGTCATACTACCATCAAAAATTTCTCCTACAGGAATTTTAATGCAGAGAGATGATATTATCTTGGAATGGATCTTCTTACCACATAAACCAAGTAAGAAACTGAAAACTTATGTGGAAAAAGTCTCTGAGTTAATTATAAAAGGCAAGCTGAGACTTCGTCAACTAGCAGGCATAGACCCAGCAGAAATTATAGTGCCTTTCACTGCTGATGAACTAAAGAAATTATGGGAAGATAATGAACCATGGCAAAGAGCTTGTACTAATTTTTTTGGAGACATTAATAACAACTATCCAAAAAGCAAGAGGCTTCACTTCATAAAGAGAACTTCTTGGATTCTTCCTCAAATCGTCTGTGATGCTCCAATAACTGAAGCCCGTACATTCTATACTGATGCCAATAAATCAGGGAAGGCAGGTTATAAATCAGAAGACTTGTGTAAGGTGGAACAAAGTCCGTATGATTCTGTCCAGAAGGCGGAATTATATGCCATTCTTATGGTGCTAAGGGATTTTAAAGAACCTATTAATATAGTTACTGATTCACAATATGCAGAAAGAGTTATTTTACATATTGAAACTGCTGAATTTATACCTGATTATACAGAAATAACCGCCTTGTTTCTCCAGGTTCAAGATTTGACCAGGAATAGGCTTTGCCCTATGTACATAACACACATCCGATCCCATACGGGTCTGCCAGGTCCTCTAGCACAAGGTGATGCAGAAATTGATCAATTATTGATTGGTAGTGTGCTAGAAGCCTCTGAATTTCATAAAAAAACATCATGTTAATAGCAAAGGTTTGAAGAAATAGTTTTCTATTACATGGCAACAAGCTAAGGAGATTGTAAAGAAATGCCCTACTTGCTCTTTCTATAAGCAAACGCCACTGCCTGCAGGGTCTAATCCAAAGGGCACCCAAAGGAATGAAATCTGGTAGATGGATGTGTTCCACTTTGCAGAATTTGGCAAGTTAAAATATGTTCATCACACCATTGACACTTATTCAGGCTTTCAGTGGGCAACTGCTTTAAGTTAAAAAAAACTGATTCAGTAATCACTCATTTATTAGAAATTATGGCTATCATGGGTATACCTACACAAATAAAGACAGATAATGGTCCTGCTTATGTCTCTAGGAAAATGAAATGGTTTTTTGATTATTACAATATCAAGCATGTTACAGGTATACCATACAATCCTACAGGTCAAGCAGTCATGGAAAGATCAAATCAAACTATAAAGTATATATTGAACAATCAGAAAGGGGTGGAAAACACCCCCAGAAATAGGTTACCTAATGCTCTGTTAACCTTGAATTATCTCAACGCTAATGAGAAGGGAACAACTGCTGCAGAAAGATATTGGATAATGGAAAAGTCTACTGAACTATATCAACCAGTTTATTTCAAGGATGTGCTGACCTCACAATGGAAGCCAGGAGATGTGCTGCGTTGGGGAAGGGGTTTTGCTCTTATCCCCACAGGTGAGGAAAAATTGTGGATACAGTCACAATTAATAAAGGTTCGGTTTGAAGAAGAGAAGCCACTTGGAAAAGATAAATAACAATTCATTCACAAGGATGGAGTGCGTACTGATGGTAAGGATTACAGATAGGTTGGGGGCAGGGTTCTTTTCTTATCTCCACAGGAAAATACTCATCTTCAAAGAAATTAAGGGACCCTGAATATTTAATTACTGATGGATGGACACATTTTGTAAGTATTAATTTATATATATATATATATATATATATATATATATATATATATATATGTCTTATTAAACATTTCTTTATAAATATGTAGAGCTGGTTTTGAAATTGGACTCTGGCTCAGTCCCTCTCCAATTTCAAGCCTGTTAGTAAGAGAAAAACCCAGAGTTTCTGGAGTTTCTGTCTCATGTCAAGAGCAATGATATGGGACAGAAAGAAATATGAGTTTAGAAAACATCTTTGCTTTTCTTCATATCTATCATACTTTTCATTGAATATATCTATCATGCCTTTCATTGAATCTATATGTATGTCTATATATGTCTATATGATTAATGTTTTTTTTTTACAATGAACAATGAGTTCTTCCTGAAGTGACATTTGATGTTGCCAGGAAGAAGATGGGGCCCCACAGCAACAACTCTACCTGGTTGATATGACGTCATGACATTGATAACGTTACTACACGACCTGTTTTAGGTACCAGCTGCACAAGAGGATCCCAACTTGGTTAGCTGAAATGGTGCACATCTTGTACAACATTCTGGCCAGACCTCCACAAAATACTCAGAGACTATTTGCAATTTTAAAAGACATTGATCTTGAAATTTTAACCATCATTTTACTTTCACAGGATCCCCCAGAAAGAACGTCACCCCCATGACAGCTGGAAGTAATTCTAGAGGATGACGTCCCCTCTCCCAGTAAAGTTTGCCCCTGGGTTTAGGGACATCATTTAGGGGTTGGGAGGTTGGGGGAGGAATTTTATAAGCTCAGGGATCATTTTGAAAAAAAAAAGAGGGAATTATGGGATAATAGATTTAAAATTGTGAGTTACTGTTTTTAGACAAATATATTGGTATCGATTCTTGTATATTGATACAAAGTTAAATTATATTGACTATTGTATGCATGCATGTTTCTACCTCTGTTTAAAACATTTTTATGTATTGACATATATTGTATATATATATATATCAATATTTGTATTGTATATATTGTATATATTTACTATATTGCAGTGTACATTTCTATCTCTGATTAAGATACTTATATAATGTTTGTATATTGATATATATTTACCATATTGCAATGTATATTTGTACAGTGTTTATATTTGGAGGTCATTATCCTCATTTGTTACACAGTTGTTTATTGTCTTAGTCTTTAAATTAGATAGATATTGAGAATTATATAGATTAGTAGTCATCTAAGTTTGTCATTTATAATTACACTAATCAGGTTCTTTAGATATATAGAGATTATACTCAGTATAGATAGATAATCTTCAACCTCTTCAAAGAGCTGTAGAAAATGGCCTTTAATCTAACTCAGAGTTTCGTTATAGTGAGACACAATTGCTCCTGGCAACACCACTCTATTCCTGAGAGAATGTTGAGCACCAAAGACACTCCACCTAGAGCCTTTTTGGCAGAACTGGCCTTTGGGCAAAGAAATGCCCATACCTCAACCACTGACAGAGATACAGAACGTGCATCAAGGGATAATGTAGTGATAAGAGCGGTGGGGCTGCGTCCCCAACACCCCAGCCGCATGCTAGCTTATGCCCGAAATAACAACACACAAACTTAAACATTTAAACACTGCTTGGCCCATTTCTATCTAGCCTCTTCTAGGCTAACTCTTGCACCTGGACTAGTCCATTTCTAATATTCTATGTAGCACAGTTAGGTGCGCTTACTGGGAAGATTTTAGCCTACGTCCATCCTGGGTCGGAGCTTCATTGCGTGTGTCTGCCCAGAAGCCAGGAGCATGGCGTCTCTCTGAGGCGTCTGCTCCCGAGAGGAAAGATGTCGAGTCTGAGCTCACTCCCTCTTCCTCCCAGCATTCTGTTCTGTTTACTCTTCCCACCTATGTTTTAACCTATGAGGGCCAGCCAAGCAGTTTCTTTATTGCTTAACCAATGAAATCAACAGATTGATATATGACACTCCCACATCAGGATAAAACAGGACTGTCATATCCTGCCAAGACAGCGTAAGATAGTTTTGAAAAGTTCCTTGCCTTTAATAATGGTATGCCAGTTATGTTAGGCCTTAGCCAAAGTTGGTTGACTCAACATTGCAAACGAGACTTTGGGTGATTGCCTAGGTAGTCAGTTGTCTCTGTCAATTGTTGCACATTTTGGATATATCTCGTTTGTTAAGTAATATTTATTCCCTTCTCAGATCTTTGACGGAGTTGAAGATTATGTAATTGTAGTTACTCTCTACATTATTTAGACTCCTTGAGAGAGAATGTTTAGCAAAACTTTTGTTCTCAATATTGTTTGTTATATTTATTATTTGTTATTATTGTATATAGTTGTATTTGGTTTAGTTCTGTCTTATTTAGACAAAAAGGGAGATGCAGTGATAAGTCCCACCCCTTAGGGGGCGTATAAATCTGGTGAGCGTGCTTGCAGTGCTTGCTTCTGCTTTTCTGGTCTCCACAGGAATGTTGGTTCTGTAAGTCTATTAATGCTGGATATATTTTTACAATCTGTCTGCATTCATTTACACCATTACAAGAGGCAAAGCTAAAGTCACTAGGGTCAAGCAATGGTGACACACACCTTTAATCCCAGAATTTTGGAGACAGAGTCAGATGTATTTCTATGAGTTCAAGGCCATTGTGGACTACACAAGATCAATGGAGAAATAAATCCAGATAGTAGTGGCTTATACCTTTAACATCAGTAAGAGAGAGTCACCCCTTTAATCTCAGCACTAGAGGGAATATAAAATAGGAGGAGAGAGAGGCTTAGGCTTCTTAGTCTGTAGATGAAAGGTAAGACACCACCACCTGGATTTGTTTCTGCATTTATTTTGTGTAGCCCAGAGTGGCCTTTAACTCAGAGATTCATCTGCCTCTGTCTCTCAAATCCTGGGATTAAATACATGTATCATTATTACCTGACCTCTAGTGGCTTTAGCTTTGCCTCTGGTCTTCAGGCAAGATCTATTTACTAAAATAAAAATAATATACCATTACAACAAATGGTTCTCTAAGGTCTGTTTCAGGAGTGGCAGTCATGTCTTTATTTTTAAAAGTTATTTACAAGTACCTTTGTTTCAAAAAGTTATTTTACCAATTATGACTACCTTGTTATGTCTACCTGTTGTGATTACCTTGTTATGACAACCTATTGTGCTCCTGTAACTTCTCTTGTTTTCCCTCATTTCGAAATCCCCCACCTCTGATCTCTATAAAAGCCTTGTCTTCTTTACACACAATGCTGACATCTTAAACAATCCTTTGAGGGAGCAGTCCATGTAATTGAAATAAACACTTTCTTAAATTAATTGCTTACTTTAATTAATTTGGTTATGCTGATTTGTGTTGGTAGTCTTTCTCCTCCCATCTTTGGGAATAGCATTGGCTCCTTTGTTAGTCTGTCTATGGTGATATTACTTGCTTCAACTAAATTTTAGCTTCTTACTTTGCTGTTTGCTTCCAATAAATTGCTTTATTATTAAACTTAGGAATTGAAAGACTCTAAATGCATTTCTGAGGCCTCTCAGTTCTAAAGACATTTTCTGAAGCCTCTTAGCATTTATAAACAGGACAGTCACCCACACACATACATGCCGGACTGCTCTTCCTCCTGTGTCCTTGTGAATAATCTTCAAACATAACTCCATTCTGGGAATTGAGGCAAAGACAACCCACAGATGTTGACTCACTTCCTGATGTATTGATTTAATCAATGGAACAAGGTCAGGATGACCCAGAGAAGTTGGAAAACAACCTTCAGTTTCCCTGCTTTTGTCCGTGGCTTTTTGCTTTAAAAGATGGTCTGTAACAGCTATCGGGGGTCCTTCATATCCAGAACCTGAAGGGCTCTCTCATGACAGAGTAAAAATCCTCTTGCTTTTGCATCAATTGTCATTGTGTGAGCAGTGTCTGGAGCATCAGTATGTGTTTCAAGTCAGGTCTAGGTAGCTGTCCTCAAAAAGGCAATTAAAGAGGCCAAATTAAAAGTGGAAGCAGGAAAAGACTTATTCAATTAGACTATGCTGAGGACAAAAAGATCTAGGGAACACCCCAAGTCTGGTTTTGCTATATAAAGTAAGGTTAAAGTTTAAATATAGTGCCAGGGATATAAGCATTGACTTATTGCCTGGGTTTCACTTCTGTAAGGTGGTATGATAAATTATTACAACTATGTGAAATAGTGACAGCAAGTAGGCTAGCTAAAGAGTCTGAGCACTTAGCTACTGTACATACTGTATCTCTTTTCAAAATAGAAATTAAGAAAAATTGATCTAATTTAGAATACTATTCTCCAGTTGGTCTAAATATGTTGTTACTTAATAATCTTTCTTTTCCTTCAGCGTCTATTGTCAATATTATTGACATCTTTACCAAGAAAAATCAATGTATTTATTTCACATAAAATTTAATTATTTACTTAATTTTTAAAGAATTTATATTATTATTTTTAATTATGTATATGTATATATATGCATATGGGTATGTGAATGTGAGTGGACTCAGAAAACTTGGTCATTTCATCCTCTAGAGCTGGAGTGTCTTAGTTCAGTTTTTATTTCTGTGAAAAGACACTGTGACCATGACAACTCTTAAAAGGAAAAAATATACTTGAGGGAGCTCACTTACAGTTTCAGAGGTTCAGTTCATTATCATCATGATGGGGAGCATGGCAACATGCAGACGGATATGGTGCTGGAACTGAGAGTGCTACATCTTACAGGCAACAGGAAGTCGCCTGACAATCACACCAAGAGAAGCTTGAGGGAAAACAGACCTCAAATCCTGCCCCTAGAGTGACACACTTCCTCCAACAAAGTTATACCCACTCCAACAAAGCCACACCTCTTAATAGTGCTACTTTCAATGAGATTATTGTAGGCAATTGCATTCAGTCTATCACATGGAGTTACAGGTGTTTGTGAGCTACTTGATTTAAGTACTGGGAACTGAACTCACATCTTTCAGAACAGTGTCTTAATTACTTGTCTGTTACCTTGACAAAACCATGATTATGGCTACTCATGAAAGAAAATGTTTAAATTTAAGCTGGGGCTCACAGTTCCAGAGGTTTGGAGTCTATGACCATCATGGCTGGAACAATAGCAGCAGAAGGGTAAGCATGGTCCTGGGGCAGTACCTGAAAATTTGCATTCTTCTTTAAAGTAGGAGGCAGACGAAGTTAACTGTTAATGCCTTGAGCTTTTGAAACCTCATAACTCACTATGAGTGACACACTTTGTCCAGTGAAGGCATACCTACTAATCCCTCTTGAACAATTCCAGTCACTGTGGGCGAAACATCAAAAATGTAAACCTGTGAAGGTCATTGTCATTCAAACCGTGACAGTTAATAAATGCCCTTAACTGCTGAGCCATCTTTCCATCCTTAACTTTTTTTAATCAATTTTTTACATATGTGTGTTTATATGTGGTGTTTACATGAGTTGTTGTTGGTGTGTGTGTATGTACATGTGAAGTCACAGGTTGATGCAATATGTTTGGTTCCATTTCTCTCCATTTTAACTTTTGAAAAAGGTTTTCTTGCTAAACATGGTGTGCATCCATTCTTCAAAAGTAGTTGGCCAACAAGCACCAGGAATCCACCTATTTCTTTCTGTCTCCTCAGCATTAGGATTACAGGAACACACCACCATACTCATTTTTCTTACTTTTTTTTCATACTCATTTTTCATCAGGCATCAGGAATTAGATTCAAGTCCTCATGGATGTGTTCAATCAAGCATTTAATGATTGAGTCATTTCCTTAATTTCAAAACTCTTTATGATACAAACGTGAGAGCAATGTAAGTATTTGTCCAATTCCAGCTAATATGCTGCTTATTTATGACAAGCAGCAAGCCAAGAAAACACCTTAATCTTATTGATTATCTAAAAGGGAGTAAACAAAATTATACTGTTTATTTCAAATGTTGCTGTTATAGAAAAATACCATATATTGTATAACTTTTTAACAATAAAAATTAGTTTTCAAAGTTCTGGATATTGGATATTAGGACACTATCTTCAATGGAATATACATAACAAAAAGGCTAAAATTATTCCTCCAAATTAAATACACAAAATAAGTCATTTTAAAGAATGAAAATCTGCATAATCATAGTTGATACTGAGCAAAGGGTCTGACAGTATTTAATGCTATTTCATGATTTTCAAAAATAATTCAACAAATTAATACATACTCCACATGGTAAATAGAAAATATTGGAAATTCGCAGGTAAAATCACTTTACTTGCCACTGAAAAAAACGAAATGAGATAAGGATGTCTACTCTCACTACTGTTAGTAAATACTCTGCCAGAATTTGGACAACAATTAGGCAAGAAAATGGAGTTAAATAACATCCATATTAAGAAATAAAAACTAAAAAATAAACCTGCTTATTGAAAACATTACATTTTCTTTATAATTTATAAGACATGATAACAGAACTAAGAAACCAACCATTTTATACTATTAAACATACTAATGGCAGTTTTTTGTTGTTTTGTTTTTTTCAGAAATGGAAAATCTGAGTTTGGAAATGTACAAAATACCAAAGGACCTAGAATAACCAAAACAATATTGAGAATTAACAATAGAGTTTTATAACTCACATTTACTGATATGATGATTTTCAACAGAGCTACAGTAATCAAAACTACGTTTAAAATTTTATTAGAATTTGGATTCTAGAAATAAACACCTTAGCTCATACTCAGTTAATTTTAAAATAAATGGTACCAAATGAGTTAATTAGGAAAAAAAAACGTAAGTTTTTCTACAATTAGTGCTAGGACAAATTCATATCCAAATTTAAAAGATGTAAAATATACCAACATAATATACCAAGACTTAAAATATTAGTACTGATCCTGGAAAAGTCTTAAAAGCAAACAGAACTGAAAGTCTAATTACCTTGACTTGGGTAATTATTCCTTGTATATTACATAAAAAGCACAAGCATCAAAATTAAAAATAGGAAACTAACTTTCTAGTATTTAAAACTTTTGTACTTCCATAACACTATCAAACTGAAAGCTGAAAATGAAAAAAATAAATAAAAGAACATGAACATGTTAAGGGGAAAGAAATATTTGAAATGTTTGCATATTTGTCAATCATATATCTGGTAAAATGCTGCATAGAATTAAGGATATAATGACAAGGGAAAAATTTGACAAATGAGTAACAAATTATTCAAGGGCCTATAATCTCATAAAAAGATAACCAATTGTTTCTTTCTAGAGCTCTGTACTTGTATGTGTCTATGTAAAAGATCATTTGATTTTGTATTTTATTCAATCAAAACACTTTTAAAATAACCACTCAGAGGCTTAATATTAATTACATACTGTTTGGCTAGTAAGCTGAGGCTTGGTGTTAACTAGCTCTTACAATTAAAATTAACCCATTTCTATAGTTTATATTTTACCACAAAGCTTGTTAATTGCTACCTAACATCCTGCTTTTCTGGCAGATGTTTGCATCTCTCCTACTCTGTCTTCTTTTTCCCTTCATCTATTATGCCTGGCTATTGGCCAAATCATCTTCTTTATTAACTAATGGTAATAAAATATATTCACAGCATACAGGGGGGTATCCCACATCATTGCATAATAATGAAATGGTTTGAAGTTAATAATTAATGCTATACTCATCACATCTTTTTTTAGTTTTTTACAGGATTTATTTATGTAAAGTAAACCATAACTAATCTGATAATATTTTTTTTATTTTTCCATATTTACAAGACTTTATTTTAAACTCTCATTCTTTTATTGTTATTTTTAAATTTTTACTTTTTTGGTATATTTTTTTTTATTCAATACTGATTTCCAAAATGGTTTTACAAGTTTGCATTCCCACCAGCAATGGATGAGTGTATCCCTTACTCCACAACCTCTCCAGCAAAGGCTATCATTGGTTTATTTCATTTTAGCCATTCTGACAGGTGTAAGATGGTATCTCAAAGTTGTTTTGATTTGCATTTCCCTGATCGATAAGGAGGTTGAGCATGACCCTAAGTGTCTTTTGGCCATTTGAACTTCTTCTGTTGAGAATTCTCTGTTCAGTTCAGTGCCCCATTTTTTTAATTGGGTTAATTAGCATTTTAAAGTCTAGTTTCTTGAGTTCTTTATATATTTTGGAGATCAAATCTTGATATGAGGGCTTTTTGTCTTGTCATATTTTATCATGTTTTGGAAGCCTGCTTTGTTTTAAAGAAACAGGGAAGTTGATTTGAGGGAGTGAGGAGACGCAGGAGGACTGGGAGGAATAGAAGAAAGGGTAATTGTGGTCTTGATATATTGTTTTAGAGAAGAATCTAATTTTGATAAAAATTGATCTGATAGAATTGTAGAATAATAAGCACATGAAGTTGATGAGAATGCTGCATATGAAAGAAAAGAAATTGACCAAATATGGACTAAATTATATAGAAAGATAACAGTAAGAAATTTTACTGTCCTATTGCCTAGCAGGATGACTATAAACAAAAGTGTCCTCTATATTTCAAACAGTCATAAAGAAAACGTCAAATTTCATCTTTAAAAAGTTAGTATTTGCTGAAATATTATAATTTTATTTTTGCTCAATGTATACCTGTAACTAATCATTGCATGGTCTTCATAACTATGCACATTGTTATATTTTATAGATTATTTAAGATAAGTTTAATTTTAGATTATAACATTGATATAATTTATTTAAATACATTATAATATTCTCATTTCAATCATCCATTAGAATATTAAGAAATGAATAATTACTGATTCTTTCACCTCATACTTCACTTGCCTATAACAATAAAATTTTGTTTTCTAATGAATAGTCAAGCTAAACTCCTAGTAAATATCCCAACCTGTTCTTTGTAAAAAATTATGTCATGCTTTTCTAATATTTCTTAAGATTATTTGTTGCTATTCTCACAACCCAAGGAAAGTAGAAGAAACTATTTTCTATTCAGTGATCCCACTTCTAAAACTCCAGATACCACACACAAAATATTCATATGTAGATATTTACCTAATCCTTTATTGTCATGTAGATATTTGCCTGATCCTTTATTATCTGTGTGAAATTCTGCTTTCAACGTCTCTAGAATAAAATGAGCATGTCTCAGATAATTTCCTAAAGTCTTGTGGAAAGTTTATGTTGCAAGAAAAATAATATGTCTATATCCTTGCAATCTTATTTAAAAGACGTTTGTTGTGGGAGGTCCTTCCACTCCTCCAGCCAATAGCCGCTGATATACCAGCCCATTGGGGCGTGGTCTCTCTCCATTTAAGAAAGCAGCTACTTCCCTTCTCGCTCTCTTTGCTTCCTCCTCCGGTTCCGGTGACTAGACTTCTTCCTGATTGCGCAGAGGGCTGTTGTCTGGGACAGTTATCTGTAAGTTTTTCCCCTTTAAATAAATACCAGTCTATTAATCATAATTCCAAACTGGTGTGGCATTGTTTGTGACTTATGCCTTCAGACGTCCTTAGAATTTTACTAGTTATTAGTTTATCAAAAACATGAAGAATACTATAAATAGCATGATATGTAGCTTACTATTTCTGAATTGCTTCCATTATTTTATAACAGCTCTAGATATTCACTAAAGTGATAATCAGTTTCCTATATTATTTAACATTAATGTGTGTAGTGGCATATCAATTGTATTTTAATAAATAAAGCTTGCTTGTAAATCAGAGAGTAAAACAGCTCCACTGATCATCCTTCCAGACCAGGCATTGGTAACACACATTTAATCCCAGTACATATTCTAGTTGCCACGTAAACCAGAGTGTGAATATGATTAATCTCAGTGGTGCAAGCTTTCAATCTGAGACACAGAGAGGATTATAAATCGGAAGGAAACAGCTCTCAGACAGTCTTATTCTGAGATTCCTGGATGCAGAATAGCCATTTTGGACTGAGGTTGAGGTAAGAGACAGTGGCTAGCTCTTTTGCTTTTCTGACCTTCAGGATGAACTCCAATTTCTCTCTCTGAGGTTTTATTAACAGTGATTCAAATGTACTTACATTAAGTATATTAAATTTTATATCTACAAATATTTTTAACAATCACATGTTCATTAAAACATCTATCATTAAAAATGAAAAATTTGTAAATATAGGCACCAAGTCACAATAATTTCCATAGTATAAGTATGATCAGAGTTTGAATCTTGTCTAACTCCAAAGCAATATGTTTGACAGAGTTTAAATTGGTTTTTTTTGCTCTGCCAAAAAAATATAGTTTAATTTTTTTGTGGTCAAGATAGAAGACCTGATGACTCATTAGTGTTTTAGTTTAAATTTAAAACTGGGATAAAATTTCACAAAATGTATCCCAACCTTATGAAGCATAATGGAGATCATTAATGATTGTGAATAATTGAAGTGATTTGTAAAAACTTTTAGATTTTCACATAGAGGCAAATCTATGACTGCAAAGGAGTGAGAAGATAAAAATAATCAGAGTCAAAAGAGGATAAAGTTGAAAGAATTTGGGAAGCAGAGGATAAAGGGGAATTTTCATGATGATTAAAGTGTCAATTCAGAAAGAAGACATAATAATCCTTAATGTGTATAAGCTTAAAATAGAGCTTAATAGCACAGGAAGTAAAACCCAATGTAAGACCTAAGTATGGGATCTAGAATTCTTGAAACAAACTTGAGAAATGAGAAGAAAATGCTAAACCTTACAGTTTTACATTCCAAATTTATTACAAAAATAGAGTAATCAAGGGAGTATGGTTCTGACATGAAGACAGAAACACAGATTCAAGGAAGCAATCTGTCATCCAGAATTAAGATCATGTGACATTTATACACTGCATTTCAAGAAAAGGAACAATATTATATACTGTGTATGCGTGTGTATGCCTATGTAAGGGGGTGAGCAAATTTTTCTACAAATAATGCTAATCTTTATATAGCTGTATGAACGGGAATGAAAATGGACCCCTTCCTTATACCTTGCAAAATACTGACTCAAAATGGATGAAGGGCATGAAGAAGAGAGCTGTAACTATAATAATTTCAGAGAAAATACAGGAGTAAATAAATCTTCTCAACTTCAAGTAGAATTAAGTCATCCTACATATAAAATAAAAAATATGAAAAATAAAATAAAATAATTCATAAATTTGTCCATGGTAAATGTTTAAGGTTTGTGCCTTAGTGGATATTTCCAAGTCTAAAATAACATGAAAATTTGAGAACATCAAATATGTGTCAATATACTTCAGTTCAAAATGTAGAAAGAAATATGAATGGAAGTACATCTTAGTGATAAGAAAGAAAGAATAGTAACATAAATGCTTGTGCATTATTAATCTGCATTTGTTATTGTTATCAAATCTGTGATCAAAAATTAACAGAAAGCAATTTAAAGGAGGAAGGATTGTCATACTAAAGAAAGCATGATACTGGAATTGACTTGGTCCATATGTTCAACAAGAAAGCCCGATGGGGGATAATGGTGCTCAGCAGACTTTGTCTGTTCTCCCACTTTATTTAAGCTTGGGTCCTAATTTATAGAATAGTACCAACCATATTCAAAGTAGGCCTTCCTCATCAATTAAACTTTTCTGGAAATGTACTCACAGACATACCTTGAGACAGGTTTTATTAATGTTTTAGGTGATTCTTAATTTAATCAGATTAACAGACATGCCTAGAGGTTGGCTTAATTAATGTCTTATGTGTTTTTTAACTAACCAAGTTGACATTGAAATTAATCACTACATATACAGGTACATTAAACAAAATTGTCAAAAACTGGTACCACAGGACACAGAATCTCTTTAAGTGGTGCAAACAGAATAATAGGGGCTGACTGTTGTGAGGCATAGAGCTTCCTATTTACATGATGTGCGTTTCTTGAATTAGGTGGTAGTGAATGTTACATTTACTTGTGAATACATAAAAACACTTTATTATCCATCTTACATTAAATTTACATTATGAAATTTACACTGTAGTAAACTGAGCTTATTATAAATAATGTTCAGTTATAATATTGTGCTTCAGTAGAAAATCTTAAAAGCCATATCCAAATATGTATTACAAGATAGCAACTAGATCATGAAAAAGGTGGATATAAGCAATTATTTTTCTGTATAAAATCAAAATGTAATTATAAACATTAATAATTATATATTTTTCAAAAATATAAAATGATGGTTTGGCTCAAATTTATTATGATTTATTTAATAAATTTGAATAATATATTGACACTTAAAATATAAAAAAAACAGCATAATTCAAGAAGTTATGATCAAATGTAAAAATAGTCCCTGTTTATGTATTTTATGACATAATTGTGGTGTTTTGAAGGAAAATTGCTCCCATATGGTCATAGGGAATGGCACAATTAGGTGTGGTTTTGTTGAAAGAAGGGTGCCAATAGGTGTAAACTTTGAAGTTTTAGAATCCCAAAACAAACTCAGTGTCACTCTGTCTGTTTTAGATATATAACTCTCAGCTACTTGTCGAGCACCATGTCTGCCTGAATGCCTCCAAGCTTCCCACCATGACAATAATGAAATAAATCTCTGAACCTGTAAGCTAGCCTGAATTAAATGTTTTCCATTATAACAGTTGCTGTGGTCTTGGTGTCTCTTCACAGAAAAAGAAACCCTAACTAAGACAATAATATATTTGAAGTGTCCTTCCCCTAACTTTTTCTGTACATCAAATATAATTCCAATACAAGTTTAACCCAATTCTTTACACAAAAATATTTTCAAGCTGTTTCAAATTTATAAAAACATGTAAGGGATACAAGATAATAAAAGCATGCTTGAAGAGAAAAAAAAGAGAAGCAAGAGCAAGGACTAATTTTTATTAATACGAAAATGTGTGCTAAGATTAAAAATTTCTTTAAGACAGTATATACATATATACATAAAGTTAGTTCATTATAATGAAACTAACAGGCAATTCAATAATGAAATAAAGCATTTTTAGCATTTTATTTTGAAAGAGATTTAAATATAAATTGTTTCTTGTATGAAACCATACAAATTATAAAGTTATACCATAAATATTCAAATGTATCATAAATATGCAAGTAAAATTTGAGAACATCTACACTAAAGCATAAGATAAAACATCATGTGATATGAATGTAGAATGGGAATTATGGAAGAGGAAAGGTTAAATGAGGTGGAGGATGGGATCAGAGTGGAGGGCAGAGGACTCAGTATGGGAATGAATAGGTAACACTGAAGATATTTGAGAATGCAATATGGAAACCTCCTAATATAGCAACTTCCTAAAATATGTGCATTTGAAAGGAATTTAGAGTTATTTTATAATAGGTAGGGGACAATGCCTCCGACAGATACCACAGAGTATTAAATTGAAAATGCAGATCACTTATGGATTAATGTTTTTGAGTTCTTGGTGATAGACACTCCAACCAATACAGGATATAATAATTGCTCATAGTTTCCCTCCATAAATTGTTGATCAGACCTGAATTTTGAAAACACCACATATATGAGTTATAAGACACGGATGCATCAAAGTGGTATTTATAAGGAAACTTCATCTCTACTAGCTAGCTTTAATAATGCTTGAAAGTAATATGCATAATCCTGTCCCTCAGAGCTTGGAGAACCCTAGAGAAGAGAATGCAGAAAGGATGTGAAAGCCAGAGGGATGGAGGACAGCAAGAAAGCAAGACCCTTCTAAATCAATATGAAGAAAGCTCATATGAACTCACAGAGAGGGAAGTAACATGCACAATGCCTGGAACAGTTCCTCTGCATTTATATTATGGCTTGCAGTTTAACATTTTTATGGGATCGCTGAGTGTGTGAACAAGTGAGTCTCTGAATCTTGTGCCTTCTCTTGGGCTATTTTTCTTCTGTTGTCTTGACCAATGTCAGTGTTACTGTTTTTATTTTATCTTATTATATTTTGTTGTATTTGTAAAAAGTGAAAGAATGAATGGATTAAAACCAGCCATGAGGTTAAATCTTAATAGTGGAACTATCACCAAAACTTCTGGGAGAGGGAAAATCAGTTTTCTCCAACAGTGTGTCACTAGGTATATCAACTACTTCAGGGCAGGCCTTATGTTCAGGAGTTATATCCAATTATATCCAATATATAATTCAACTTCATATTTTTATTAATGTGCATGTGTACTTTTATTTGATTACAGTTTTTTGTTCATATTCTTTTTGAATGTGTTTTTTTTTTGTTTTCTTGGTCTTGGAGGTTTTGTTGTTGTATTGGTTTTTGTTTGTTTGTTTTTTTCTTTCCTTTTTAAGAACTTAAAACTGGTGGGTAGTGAGAGGGATAGGATCTGGAAGGACTTTGGAGAGGTGAAGAACATGATCAAAATATAATTGAATTTGAAAATTGTGTTAAATATAAAAATATAATGAAAAAAATGAAAATGCTATGTCACAAGAGGAGAAAAGTAATCATTAGTCTTACCCACATACCTATAAGGACCATGAGCTATAATAGCAACTAGTCTGGTAAGATAGGCTCATTAGTATATCAGTGATATACATGTTATGGTAGTAATCCACAATATTCTAATTGTATTTAAAGTCAGCTCCAGAAGATGGAACTGATGCCTTCTAACATTAACTAAAATAAAATAGAATAAAGGATAACACTGATTACTTCATAGACCTTATATAAAAACTTAATACTATGATTCTGATAAATGGACATGGTAATAAAACTGCTCTCAACTATGTATCTTTATACCCATAGATTAGGACACCTCTCAATCTATTCATATTAGAGAAGCTTTTGCTTAAATCGTAGTAGATGTTGTTACAGAGACCAAAACTACTCAGTGTGTGGGAAATAAGAAAATATGGAATGCTCAGATCCAAATGGGAGAGGTGTAGCAATATTGTGGAAGGTAGAGAAAAAATGATTGTAATAGCTAGATAGACATAGTGGTATTCTGTAGCAAAACAGTATTTTCTGGGCATGACAGCACACTTGACCTCACACTAACTAGGATTCTATGTACAAGACTGGCACAAAATCAAGCCAGAAAAATATCAGCATAGATTGAGGGATTGCCTTGTGAAGTTTTACCCATATCTAAAGAGCTAATGGTAGTTGATGCCTGCTGGGAAGAGGATAGTAAGTTTTCAGGGATGTGACTTTCTGATAAATGGCCCTGCAAATGTGCACATACAGGCAACAAACACTATGTGAAGTACTTCAACTTATTGACACAGTTAATAACTTTCTAAATTCAACTGGAAGCTAAATAAGTTACAGTATCAGTTGATACATGAGATCTCATAAAATTAAAAAGTTTCTGTACAGCAAAGATAGCATCATTTGAATTTTGAAGGCTACCAGGCATGATTGCCATGAATATACATAGATTTAGGTAAAACACTCATTGTGCTATGTAGTTTTATGTCAACTTGACATAATATATAGTTATTATGTAAGGGGGAGTCTTACATAAAATAAAACACCCCATAAGATTGCCCAATGTGAAAACATATAATGTATTTTCTTGAGTGATTATTGATGTGGAATGGCCCAGAGCATTATGGACAGAGACATTTCCACCTCTGAGTTTATAGTTTATAAATAATAAACCAAACAATCCATAAGGAGAAAGTCCATAAGCGTTATTCTTCCATTGTTTCTTCTTTAGTTCCTGACTCCAGATTCCTGTCTTGAGTTCTTACAGTGATTCCTATTCAGTAATGGAATATAACCTGAGAAGTATAATATTAAATCAACCTTTTTCTTCACAAATTGCTCTATGTCATGATTTTTTATCAAAGAAATAAAGTCCTAACTAAATAATAAATTGGTCACAAACATGACAGACTTAATCATGTTATTGAGAGGATTGAGGACAAACTGGAATTTTGGGCTGGAAAAGTCATCAAGTGGTCAGAATTTAGTAAGCTATTGAGAGAACTTAGACTATAATGCTTCGAGCAGTGCAGATGATGAAGGCTTGAATTTTGAAGCTTTCAGAAGGAAGTTTGATAATACCTCAAAGACTATAAGTCTATTCATGTGATATTTTAAATTTAAGAACCACTAAAGTGAAACCTTTGCTTTTCTGGGACAATTGATACTAACTACTTGTAGCTGAACAAGCAGCTGTGATTAAGAAGTGACCAGAATTATTGAGTCAAAATCTTCTGGGAGTACATCATTAGGGTCAGCATACAAAACCTATGCTACAGAGATGGCCAAGGTTGAAACACATGCTGACAGCCAAATACGATAATTTATAAGGGTCTCCAGGTGGTCATGGTTTTGAAGATATGAAAAAGTCAGAGAGAGCAGCTGAATCTGGGAACACTGTTACAAGACTTAAGTTCCTGTAGAGAGACTGTTAGTGAAGGTGCAACCTCAGTTTCTGTGAAAGATCTAGTACTGAAGATATCATAATTACCAGAATCACAGTCCTTAAAGAGAAACCAGCAGAGTTTGTAGAAAAAGGTGCAGCCCATTTATGACAGACACTCCAGCATTTTAAAGATGCCAGCACCGTTGAATGAATACCAAAGACAGCAACAGCTGTGGAATGGAGTTGGCCAGAATTTAGGAGACAAGATGAATGTGCTATGAATTGTAGCACTGAATACTACTGAGTTTTGATTTTCTTTGATTTTATTGTGAATGTGCCCTTGAAATAGAAGGGCTTTTTTTGTTAGATTTTGATTTTTTGTTGTTGTTTTTGCTTTTTAAATTGAGCACAGTGTTGAGAGAGTTTGGAATTTTAAAGTCTTTGGACAATTTAGAGGGACTTTCAACATTGAAAGACACTGGATGTTTTGAAGAGTCTGAACTTTTAAAGTGTTTGAATTTTTAAAGACTGTAGGATTTTCAAAAGTTGGAATGTTTAAAATTGTTATATTAGTATGAATATGACATCTTGGCATTGAATGAGAAGGGAAAGTTATAGTTTATCACTGGTGTATTTTGTATGATGTTGATAAAGGGTCTGTTAAGATGGCTAGTTTTAAGTCACATTGACACAAACTAAAGTAATTTTTAAAGTGTGAACCTCCATTTGGTAGTGCTCTCATAAGTGTGGCCTGTAGGGAAACATATTGTGTAAAATTTGAGTGGTGATTGATGTGGTAGGACCCAGGAGACTGTGTTGTTATAAGAAAGTAGAATGAGCAAACCATAGGGAGCAAGTCAGTAAACATCACTTCTCCATGGTTTCTGCTTCAGTGCCTGCCTCCAAACTCCTGTCTTGAGTTCCTACACTTACTTCCCTAGCAACAGAATGTAACTTGAAAAATATATGATGAAATAAGTCCTTTCATCTCTAAGTTGCCTTTCCCCATGGTATTTTATTACAGCAAAAAAAAAACCCTCCAAGTAATATACTAATATACACAAAATAAAAATAGTTAAACATTAAAAAAATAAAATGGTCTCTGCAGCTGAACAGAATGTTCTCAAAATAGTTATATGAATGGCTAGAAAACCATATAGAAAGTGCTCAATCTTCTTAGCTATCTGAGAAATGAGAATAAAACTATATAGTAAGATTCTATCTTACCCAAATTAGAATGGCAATCAACAAGAATACTAGATAACAAATGATGGTGTGGATGTTGGGAAATGGAGAACACTTACACATTTTGGGAATTAAACGTGAGGGATCTGAAAGGTAAAGTTGGGTAAAAACAGAGATAGAGAGCAAGGAAAGAGACACCTTGAAGAAGGGAGCCATTATGGGGTTAGTGAGAAACCGGTCTGATGGAGGAGGGTCATCTTTCTATCTGTTGGTTCATCGGTTAAGTGATAAAGAAACTGCCTTGGTCCGTTTGATAGGCCAACCCTTAGGTGGGTGGAGTAAATAGAACAGAATGCTGGGAGAAAGAAGTTGAGTCAGTGAGTCGCCATGATTCCCCTCTCGGACACAGACGCAGGTTAAGATCTTCCCTGGTAAGGCACCTTGTGGTGTTACAGGGATATTATAAATGGGTTAGATCAATATGTAAGAGCTAGCCAATAAATAAGAGGCTAGAGCTAATGGGCCAAGCAGTCTTTAAAAGAATACAGTTTCTGTGTAATTATTTCGGGTAAAGCTACCCAGGTGGCAGGACGCAGCCCGCCACTCTTATTACTACAGAGTGGCACCCAATTTGATGGACTAAATCCACATAAAAACCTAAATATTGTTTATAATTTTTTTTTACATTTAAAGGGGGATATGATATAGATATGAATGATTTACATTGGTGTGGATTTTAAGGTCAATTTTGTTATATGTATTTCTGATCTTGATTAAGGTATTGTGATTGTGTAGTTCATTTAAAAATGTAATGTATAATTAGGAAATATAGGTTGCTAATGGATAATCACTGATAATAGTAAAGCTTATAGTCATGTTAGTTAGATTTTCTAAATATATAGAAATATATTTCAGTTGGATAGGCATTCTTCATATATTTCAAAGACTACAAAATATGGCATTTTAAATGTTTTAATAATTTAGGGCTTTTCATGACAATGAGACACATCTGTTCCTGGCAGCACCAATGTACTTCAAGAGGAAGACGGGCATCAAAGAGGCTTCTTATGGAGTTGAATAGCCATTTGGGCAAGAAACTGCTCTTGCCTGGACTGTTGCATAAACTGGACACAAAGAACCCACAGACAGAGGACTGCTGAACTTCCCTAAAGGTGAGATGGTCTTTCAGGGTTCCTGACTCATGAAAGAGTCTATGAGACATTCTAAAGGACACAGCAGATAATGACAACTGTCTTTAAAATTTCCTGCTTCATGGAAATGTCTACTGGATACTATGGGCCTGAAGGCTATAAAGATGGATGCCCCAATGGTACAGAGGAACTTTGGGTGACTGTCCAGGCAGCGAGATGTCTCTGTCATTTCTAGAGTTTTGGAAATTGTTTACTTAGGTAGTATTATATACTTCTGGAGTCTTTGATGGAGTTAAAAAATGATTAGTTATAGTCTCCTTAGTTATGATAAAGGATAAAATAGATATAAATATTACAACTGTAATTATTGCTTGATAACTGTTTTGTTATATGCAATTTTACTATGTTAAAATTAATGCCTTCTTTTTGTTTAAACAGAAAAAGGGGAAATGATGGAGGAGGGTCATCATTCTATCTGTTGTTTCATTGGTTAGTAATAAAGAAACTGCCTTGGTCCATTGGATAGACCAACCCTTAGGTGGGTGGAGTAAATAGAACAGAATGCTGGGAGAAAGAAGTTGAGTCAGTGAGTCGCCATGATTCCCCTCTCGGACACAGACGCAGGTTAAGATCTTCCCTGGTAAGGCACCTCGTGGTGTTACAGGGATATTATAAATGGGTTAGATCAATATGTAAGAGCTAGCCAATAAATAAGAGGCTAGAGCTAATGGGCCAAGCAGTGTTTAAAAGAATACAGTTTCCGTGTAATTATTCCAGGTAAAGCTAGCCGGGTGGCAGGATGCAGCCCGCCGCTCCTATTACTACACTGGTCACTGGGGAAATTCCCAGGAATTCACAAGGATGACCCCAGCTAAGAATCTATGTAATATTGGAAAGGCTACCTGAACAGCCCTGCCCCTGTAATCAGATTGATTATTACCTTAATTGTCATCAAAAAAAAGCCTCATCCAATAACTGATGGAAGTAGATGCAGAGATCCACTGGTAAGCACTGGGCTGAACTCCTGGAGACCAGTCATAGAGAGAGAGGAGTGATATTATGAGTAAAGGAATTAAGACCATGATAGGGAAACCCACAAAAACAGCTGACCAGAGCAAGTTGGGTGGGGGGGGGGCTAGCTGACTCTGGACTGACAGTTGTGAAACCTGCATAAGCTGGAACTAGGCCAGTGAATGTGAGTAACAGGTGTGTGGCTTGGCCAGGTTGTCCGGTCACTAATGATAGAACCACTATTTATCCCTAATGCATGAACTGACTTTTTGAAGCACATTCCCTATGGAGGTACAGATTGTTAAGACTAGATACAGGAGAGAGGGACCTGGCCCTGCCTCGAGTGATGTGCAAAACTTTGTTGACTCCCCATGGAAGGCCTCAAACTCTGAGAAGTGGATGGGGGAGGGGGTGGAGAGGAGATGGGGGGAGCAGAAGAGTAGGAGAAAGAAAGAATTGGGATTGATATGTAAAATAAGATGTTAAAAGATAAAAAATGAAATGAAAGAAAATCTATGACGGCTTCATTCATGTGATATGCCTTTAAAACCAGTATCACATAGACTACCCTGACTACCAGCTTGAGGTGTAACCTGTTCTCCTTGTTGCACTCACAGCACAACTTTTTTGTTGTTCTAAATCAACGAAGATTTCTAGGAGCAGAAATGGATTAGGCTCTTTATAGTACACATTCTCATCAGACTTTCTTGGATCACTAACTAGCAAATGATGACATGGATTCCTATTATTCATTTTGAAAGATTTGCCTAAGTTTAGGCCTTTTTCCAAATATATATAGTCTATATTCTATCACATGGCTCAGTCACCTCTCCTTTTTATTTTTTATTGATTTTATTGAGCTATTCATTTTTCTTCCCTCCCTTCCCTTCCTATCCTCTCTTCTTCTATCCTCTCCCATGACCCCCAAGCTCCCAATTTAGTCAGGAGATCTTGTCTTTTTCACCTTCCTATGTAGATTCGTATATGTCTCTCTTGGGATTGTCTTTATTATCTAGTTTCTCTGGAGTTGTGACCTGTAGGTTGGTTTTTCTTTGCTTTATAACTAAAACCACTTATGAGTGAATACATATTATATTTGCCTTTCTGTTTTGGGGATATCTCACTCAATATGGGGTTTTTCTAGATCCATTTGCCTGAAAATTTCAAGATATCATTATTGGAATTCCCTGGCAGGAGTGAGAAGGAACCTCAGAACATGCAACAAACTTGCTTCGGTGTTTATTTGGGGGTGTAAAGGTCTGGTGAAGGCTCTATGTGGAGAGGGAGAGAGAGAACTTGAAGATGGTGTGTCCAGCTTTTAATGGCTGCCTAGCGCATTCACAGAGGAAGATGGTATGGCTGCGTCATATGCAGATGATAGAGCTCATGCAGGTGTGCAAGGGCTCACTCAGCTGCGTCATAGGTAGATGAGGCAACCATGCTGCACATGGGTCATGCAGTGTCCTTTATAATTCCTGTAGCTATTAGGCACTTCTGCCTGAGGGTTAGTCCATACATACATGGCCCTGGAACCTGCAAGTGTTAGCCATGTTGTGTGGCTGAATCATTACATTCTACCCTTTTGTTCATTATAAAAAAAATAGGAAGTTTTGGGTATTTAATGGGTGGGAATGGGGCAAAAATTTGGGGAGTTTGGGGTTTTTAATGAGTGGGAATTGATCATTGTAAATTCTCTTATGACTGCTTCCTGCTGATTTTGTGGGCATCATCAGGTCTCTCAAGACTGCTTTTTGTGGGCATCGGAGAATTGAGATTTTTAACCATGTTCTAGAGTGGCAGATTACTTTTGTGTTTCTTCCTGGCTCTGTGGAACTGGTTGGCTGGCAGCTTGGACCATGCCAGATGCTAGAAAGGCAGAAAATTTTGTCTGGAAAACAATTTAGATCCTGGTGATTAAGGGAGGAGTGTCCTAAGATGGAATATAAAGGGTATTTTGTGAGAGTGGAAGATAAAATTTCCCAGGCTTTCTGAGACCAGGAATGATAAGGGAAGAATTAAATGATACTTATTCTGGGTGAGTCTGGTCCGCTTAGATAGGTCCAATTGACTTCCTGGGCCTTACGAAAAAAAATGTTGGAAAATAAATAAAATTTGACATTAAAAACTTATGATTATGATGATATAGTATTGGAATAGAAGATGGTAGGGAGGAGGGCATAAAAGAAAGGGGGTATTAGAAAGGGGAATTATTAGACCCCTCAATGTTTTACCTGAAGCAAATCTTAAAACACTTGTTCTCTTTAGCATCATGGTAATACCTTAACATCCAGGAGACACTGCTGTAGTCAGTGATAAACATCTTATGTTAATGTCTGTTTTATGAGTTTTTGGAGTCTGGGGCTGAGAATGTCCCAAGTTCGTTATTGTTTCTTACCAACTGGGCTCCTGGCAATCCTTGTACCTCTGGCAATCCTTGTACCTCTGGCTCTATGTTTAATGATGGTCCATGTAATAAGAGCTGAGTGGTTAATCTGGAAATTTAAGTATGACATTGAAGATATAGAGAAGTTGGTAAAGAAGATAGGATAAAGAGGAAGAGGAAATATATATGGAGTTTTTAGCATAGGAGGGTTGAGTACGGTGATGAAACTTTTATTTTTCTGGAACTGGAGAAAAAGTGACTGATCTTGGTGTCCTCTGGAATCTAAGGGAACAGGGCCCTGTTTGAGTTACCATATATGAGGGGGTATCTTGAGCTGGAAGAGTAAAAGGTTTAAGGTGAGACAGGTGGATCCAATGAGAGGGTCCCTTGAGTTTGGCAGCTGTGGGAGTTAAAAAAAAATGCTTTAAAAGAGCCCTGCCATTTAGGGAAAAGTGATGAGGACTGCTAGTGTGGGGGAGAGAATAGTACCTGATCTCCTATTTTAATGAGTAGTAGACACAAATTGGTACACGATTGAGGTAATGAGTAGTTGGTAAATTCCCACATAATAGGGAGCAAAGATGGGATAACAGCAGAGTAAGAAGGTGATCAGGAAAGGGAGAGGATTTGGGTGAGAGTCTGGGGGTTAAAACCAGCTGCCCATACATGAGTTCAAAAAGTGAGATGAAAATGGGCCCTTGGGGGAGAGCCCTAAGACTAAGAAGGGTCAGAGGCAAAAGTTTTACCCAGTCAAGGTGAAATTCCTGTGACATCTTAACAAGAACATTTTTTAAGGAATGGTTAGTTCGTTCTACCTTCTCTGAAGACTGAGGATGGTATGGGATATGAAAATACCAGGGAATGTTAAGCACCTTACCTAAAGTTTGCGAGATCTGGTAGGCAAACTCTGAGCCATTATCCTACTGAAGAGAGGTTTGGATTCCAAACTGGGGAATAATTTCTCAGAGAAGAACATGGGAAACTGTCTGGGCATCCTTGTTAGTGGAGGGAAATGCTTCAATCCACCCAGACATGGTGTCCACCAAAACCAGGAGATATTTAACTAATCTGACTGTGGGCATCTGAGTAAATTCAAGCTGCCAGTCAGTTTCTGGAAGGGAGCCCCTGGCCTGGTGGGTGGGAAAAGGGAAGCTATGACATTTGGTCTTGGGATCTTACTTTTGACAGATTTTATAAGAGGCATTTATAGCTTTTAAGAACTCTAAATACTCACATGTGGGTTGGAGGTAAGCCTTGACAAGATAAAACAGAGCTTTGCTATTAGGATGAAAAAGCTGATGTAGGTAGGACTGAATTTTCAGGGTGTTAGGGAGTGTCTGCAAGAATGTGGGCTGTACTGTATAAACCCCCTGAGGTAGCTGAGGTAGGTTTAGGCTCTGGAATGCTGCTATTCTAGCAGCTTGGTCAGCCCAGTGAAGGCAAAGATATTTTGAGATTGAGAACTGAGAGGAATAGAGAAAAAAGCATCCTTAAGATCTAGAACTGATCATAGGAGGTTCATGGGAGGTAGCAAAAAGAAGTGTATAAGGATTAGGCACTACCGGATAAAGAGGAACCAATGTGGAGTTAATGAGCCAGAGATTTTGAACCAGGTGATAGGTTCCCTTAGTTTGTTTAACAGTAAGTATTGGGGCGTTAATGGGAGAAGTGGTGGGGTGAAATAGCTTTTTTCTTAGAAGGTCAGAGATAATAAGCTTAACTCCACTAAGGATCTGGAGAGAGAGGGGGTACTGAGCTTGGATAATGTACTTAGTAGGGTCTTGTAATTAGATAACAATGGGGGAATGGTGTTTAGGAACAGAAGGGTTTTGGGTGTCCCAGACAGGGGTCTACCTGAGAGGCTGGTAGGGGAAAAAACACATTGGAACTGGGAGGTTGGGAGGCTAGGAGGAGGGGGAGGGGAGCTGTTGGTGAGTCTGACATAAAGTGAATTGAAAGAGCAAACAAGAAGGAAGCTCTTACTTTTGCTAAAAAAAAATCTCTTCCCATAAGAGGTACCAGGCAGGTTGGCATGACTAAAAATGAGTGAGATAAATACCCCTAAAAACACAGTTAAGTGGTGGGGTCTGCTGAGGTAGGCTGTCCCCATACCCTGACAAGAGGGAAACTAAAAGGAGAGGTAGGTTCCCATAATTCCCTTAGTACCAAGTATGTGGCTCTAGTGTCCAAGAGAAAGGTGATGGGCTGTCCTGATACCGTGATGCTTACCCATGGCTCCCTGTTACAGATGATGGTTGTGGTCAGGTCAAAGAAGCCTGAGCAGCCTCACTTGTCTATTGCCAGCCACACTTAGAGAGTCAACTTGGGAATTTCCCAGTTTTGTTGTCTCCATGCTATACTGTGCATGTGGACAATCAACTTCCCAATGTCCTTCCATAAGACGTCTTGGACAAGGTCTCATGGGACTAAGATGAGGATTAGGGCATGCTCAAGTCTAGTGACCAGCTCTACCACATTGGAAACACAGGCCTGGCAGTTCTGGAGCCCCAAGGGGTGGCAAGGGAGCAGCACTGACAGCACAGATCAGACATTCTGTCACCTCAGCTGGTTGGAGGGCCATAGCTAGCATGTAACTGTGATAATTGTTGGCTTTGTCATTCCTTGCGTGGTACACCTTAAAAGCCAATTCTAATACTTCTGCCTGTGGGGTCAAGGAGCCTTTCTCCCAATGTCTAAGTTTAGCCTTACTGTCAGGGTAGCACTGAGAAAAAAATGAGGCATGAGTAACTGCCTACCTCCCATGGTTTCTGGATCTAAGTTAGTATATTGTAACAGAGCTTTAGTGAGGCATTCCAAAAATGTAGAAGAATTTTCATTCATGTCTTGTATGACCTCTGAGAGCTTACAGTTTACTGGCTTGAGGGCAGCCTTACCTGCCAAAAGGCAAGTCAAAAACCAGTCCCTAGCTAAAATTTTACCTGGCATGTTATAATTCCAGTGTGGTTCCTGCTCGGGGACCACCTCTGTACCTGGAGGGTATGTTGCATGTGTTTCATGAATCTCCTCTTCATGTAGTCTGGCCTGCTCCCAAATTTGCCTGCACTCTTTGGGCAGTAGGTTATTAGATAGGATCATATAGATATCATGAAAGGTGAGACTATAAGACTAGGACTTAGAGCTTAGGTAGTAAAAGGTTTGGATATAAGGAAGCACCTTCCATTTACCTGTGCACAGACAGTAGTTAGAAAGCTCCCATAGACTATTAGGTTCAAAGGTGCCATTAGGCAGCCACTTTAAAGTGTTATCTAAATTGTAACGAGGCCATCTTTTGAACAAATATGGACAAGTGAATCTATAAGCAAGGCACTAAGGTTTGGGGATTTAGGGCCTCTAAAAGACATTTTGGGGAGGGAGGCTGGATTGATGGTCTTGGATGGCTTGCTACCCATAGCTGAAACTGAAAACCTACAAAAACAGCAACACTGCAAGGCTTATAGGTGGATGTCTCCCCTCTATAGGCCAGGTATAATAGCAGCAAACACCACAAGGCTTGTAGATTAGCATCCTATGTCTACAAGCAGGGTGTTAAAACCTGACTGGCTTCAGTCTGGGTGACTGGGAAGCCAGAGAGTCCAGAGACTGAGCAGTCTCTCACAACAGTGTCCACTCTCTTTTTTCTAAGAGAAAAGGAAAAAAAGGAGAAAGAAAAATCCAAGGGACCCTGGGCACTCAGTCACAGAAAGACTGACATGGCATCATCCAAGCACAATTTCAGCAAAGGGAAGAAATCCAAAGATGAATATCAGCAAAGGGCCCAAGTGTAACCAGGAAGGCCTTGGTTGGGGGCTGCCCCTCCCATTTCTAGGAAAACTAGAAGATTTCTGGGAGCTCAGTTAATTCCTCAGGTTCAGAGAAATGGTTAACCTAATTAGAATGAGGAACTCACCAATTGAAGCTGTTGGTGTGTGTAGAGTTCACACTCAGGCAGATGGAATATATGGTTGCTGTAGAAAAAAATAGCTGGTTCTAGATCCTGACCCTGGGAGAGGGGCTCAGGGTGGGAGAGTCTCCTGAGTCTTACAACACCAAAGGAATTACCTGGTGCAAGTGAGAAGGAACCATGAAACATGCAATAAACCTGCTTAGGAGTTTATTGGGGGGAGGGTGTACAGGCCTAGTAAAAGGTCAGTGTGCAGAGAGAGAGAAAGTGCTTGAAGATGGCATGTCCAGCTTTTAAAGGCTGCCTAGCACATGCACACAGGGGGATGATGTGGCTGCATCATATGCAGGTTACGGAGCTCACACATGCATGTAAGGGCTCATTCAGTTTTATCATACATAGATGATGCAACCATGCTGCATGTGAGTCATGCCAGGTTTTTTAATATTCCCGGGGCCATAAGGCACTCCTGCCTGAGGACTTGTCCTAACAAATGTGGCCCCGGAACCTGGTAGTGTCCAAAATGTTGTGTGACCGAATCATTACACTTATTTTTTACTGATGTGTAGCACTCAATTGTGTAAATGTACCACATTTTCTTTATCTATTATTCAGTTGAGGGGCATCTAACCTGTTTCCAGGTTCTGTATATTATGAAATTATGCTGTTATGAGCATAGTTGACCACATGTCCTAGTGGTATGATTGAGTATCTTTCAAAAAGATCCATATCTATTGCCATACACAAAATTCAAATCCAAATTGGTCAACTCCTTTAGTACAGTACATCCTACTTGTTCTGAGTCTGCTGGGTAAATCCTGAGTCTAGGGTCCTTCTCCCATTTTCTCTTTCTTCCCACAAATCACACCTAGTCTCTTCTGCCTAACTATTGGCCATTTAGCTCTTTTTAAAAACCAAACATATGGTACCTTATTCAGAGACACACCTTTAGAGTGTATTCCTTAACAGCTCTCTTGTACATGTTGAAAGCATTATTAGGTGGGGTCTTTCCCTGATTTTCCCTTCGCTTTATTCCAGTGTTGAGCCTGAGGAATCTTTGTAACTTAATGGATATAATCTCCTTAAAAACTTCAGCAGCTTTGACAAACAATGTGGTATGATTGAGCATCATTTGAGTATATACCGAAAAGTGGTATTTCTGGGTCTTAAGGAAGGTTGTTTCCTAATTTTCTGAGAAATCACCATACTGATATCCAAAGGGGCTATACTGATATGCACTCCCACAAGCAATGCAAGAGTGTTCCCTTTTCCCCATATCCTCTTCAGCATAAGTTGTCATCAGAGTTTTTGATCTTGGCCATTCTTATAGGTGTAAGATGGAATCTCAGACTTGTTTTGATTTGCATTTCTCTGATGGCTAAGGATGTTGAGCATTTCCTTAAGTGTCTTTCAGACATTTTAGATTCTTCTGTCGAAAGTTCTCTGTTTAGGTCTGTACTCCATATTTTTTATTGGATTATTTGTTCTTTTGATGACCAATTTCTTGAGTTCTTCGCATATTTTGAAGATCAGACCTCTGTCTGATGTGGGCTTGGTGAAGACCTTTTCCCATTCTGTTGGCTGCTGATTTGTTTTGTTTACTATGTCCTTTGCTTTACAGAAGCTTTTCAGTTTGGAAACAACGCAAATGCCCCTCAACCAAAGAAAACGTGGTACATTTACACAATGGTGTACTACACAGCAAAAAAAAAAAAAAAAGACATCTTGAAATTTGCAAGCAAATGGATGGATCTAGAAAACATCATATTGAATGAGGTAACACAGACCCAGAAAGATGGTGATCATATATAATCACTCAAAAGTGGTTTTTAAATATAAAACAAGGAAAACCAACCTAGAAATCATAATCCCAGAGAAACTAGACAACAATGAGGCCCCTAAGAGAGACATACATGAATCTAATCTATATGGGAAGTAGAAAAAGACAAGACTTCTTGAGTAAATTGGGAGTATGGGGACCATGGATGAGGGCTGAAGGGGAGGGGAGCAGAGAAAAATGTATAGCTCAATAAAATCAATAAAGAAAGAAAAGAAATACAGAGAAGTTGATAGGGAAAAAGATTCAGCAGCTTACTGGCATAAGCCTTTTCTGTAATATGTTTCATACTACTATTTTCTCCAAACAGTACATTTTATATTTCTTTTGCCCCACTTGCTCTTTTTCATTTTAGATCACATAAGAATTATTGACAATAAATATATGGCAGACTTAATATTATGTTGCCTCAGATCACCTCTGCCAAAGAAAATAGTTCATTTTTTTAAATTAAGCCTCAGGAAAGTTCCTAGGTAAAACGCAGCCAGTATCTTTCCCAAAATATTACAAGAAGGGCCTGTGGACTATCAAAGATTCATATATTGAGCTTTGCTATTAAAAACATTTGCTTTCCAAAAACATCATCAAGAATACGAAAGATCAATTCACCACAAGGGAAAAATATGGTTAATATAATGTCTGTAATAATTTACAAAATAGTTCAAACTGAAAAGAGACAGGACAATTAAAGAATGAACAAAACCCAATTAAAACAAGCAAACAAATTTGAAAATGAATTTCTTTTAAAAAGTTATTGCAAGGTCAATATAAATGAATAAACCATGAATCATCAGGTAAATCTCAGTTCATTAACTATAAATGTACATCTAGGTTCACTAACTATTATAGCTAAGGTGAAAAGTACTTAGTAAACCAAACATTGAAGAGAATCTTGAGTACTAAAATTCGTATGTATGTATATATATATATATATATATATATATATATATATATATATATATATATATATATATGGTGGAAAGTAAATGGTTCAACTACTTTGAAAACTGGAGCTACAGAGATGGCACAACATTTAAGAGCATGAGCTACTCTTGGGGAGGATCCAGGATTGAATACAGCACCAACATAGTAGTTCATAAACCCTGTAATTCCAGTTCCAGATGATATGATACACTCTTCTGGCTTTCATTGGCACTGCCCACACATTATATAGATACACATATAGGCAAAACACTCATACACATATAAAGAAATTAAAGCTTCAAATACTTCAGAAAACTTTTAAACACACTTTGTCATATTTCGAGGTTCTGTTATTGCTATTTAAATTAATTAGACATGAATTTATAATGAATTTTAATTGCTGTCATAAAGAATACATTTTAGGTTTATAAAACTTTGACACAGTTATATGAAAATGTTCATAACTATTTTGTTTATAAAAATTCAAGAACTGAAAACCTAAATATCCTAATAAAATCAAGAGAAAAAATTAATCAAATTATGATATATTCAAATGTTGGGAATTTTCAGCAATATAATAAAATGAACTAATCATAGTTATTAATACATTTCAATAAATTTTCTACAATAAATAATCTATATGTAAATATTTTCATAATTATAATTATGTAAAAGTCAAGTGAATATTATTTAACTTATGATGATAATGGCAGAAAGTTTATGCTTGCCTTAGGCCAAGTGTTTTAAGTACTAACTGTAAAGATATACAAAAACATATTTTGAGATAATTAAAATCCTATATTCTACTTTGGGTAGTACTTATATGAATATATTTATCTTTCATAGCATCAAAATTTACAACAAAATGGTTGTATTTTATTTTAAACAAACTCTACTCCTAGTATACTCAGGAACCAAAAGAGGTGTATATGTTAAAAGACTTTTACTTCCTCCTAAGTTGCTAGATAGTCTTAGGAAATTATTTTGATTTTGATATGAAAACATTGCATTCTCTGGAGTAGTAGAAACTAAGAATGTGAGTGAATATGAACAGCAATGGCCAATATAAAAGAACATTCTTAGCATATGAAGTAATTTTCCATGCAAATTTAAGTTGGTGGCATTAAAATGAATGTGTATTTTTACACAGCCCTCAAACAGAAAGTGAATGGAGCATTGTAATACAATAAATCATATGATTTTCCTGCTGTATCTCCAATTATAAAACCAAACCCAATGAAATAAATTTCACATATTATTAATTTTAATACACATAAAGAAATAAGCTATAAAATCAACCATGACATTCTTATTATCATGCATAAATTAAAAATGAAATTAAGTCAGTTATTCAATTTGATTTATAGATAAAATTAAAAGTTCTTTTGGCCACTAGATAGAAATTTAATACTAATGTTCTAAAACAGAGTCACCAAATCTACTCTAAATGGATAATTATCTTACATGACTACTTTGTCTCTATAAGTTATGTATTTAGAACTTGTCTAGAGGTTCAAAAAGGACACTTTTTTCCTTGTGTCAGATAAACCATGAGTTAGAAAACTTCCTTATTTTAAGGTTTAGTGCTTTGTGCATGATTCACTGGGGAAAATGAAGATCTACCACTTCTCTGTTAATAACCTCCATATTTATATTAATAAACCAATTGAAAGGCTAAATTACAATGTCTATTTTCCAAAATTACTATTCTGACTTAGTACACTGATTAAGAAAAATAAGTTTGTTTAAATATATGACTTGAGAAAGATTAGTAGGAACATTTCTTGTACTGCCTATGAAGATCTTCTGACATTGGCTGCAACATAAACAGCCCTTTGTCAAAGGCTACATTATGTGTTTATTAATTGCCTGTGTATAAACTGAAGAAGAAACCTTATTTCACCTCATAAAAATTTGAAAAATTCTCTTAGCTAAGGACCATGAGATTTATAACCCCTTTAGCAATGGAGCTGTAGAAATGAAATAAAATTTTAAGCCTGCATAATCATATTTCTTGATGAAACCCACTCCCATAGATTCCATTTCCCAAATTATAAAGTTTCTAAATATAAAAACCTAGTATGAAATAAATATTTCCCACATTATTAATAAAACAAGCTAAAGAGTGCTTGTTTATTTATTGCTCCAAAACTATCTTCCAGAACTACTAAGTGGAAATACTGAACTTAAAGTGTTAGGAAGACTAATTTTATGTAATGTTGATCATAATTTTATTACCAAGTAAGGTAACATATATCAAATTAATTAGGTTGTCTTTGGTCTTTGTATAATAGAACTATGTATTTAGTTTTTACTTTCCTTTTTCCCCATAATTAATATATGAGCTTATACTTTTTTAATTGGAAAAAATTCAGTTTAAAAATAAACAAAAACTGAGTAAAGATTAAATTTACATGTCTAAAAAGCCATATAATTACATGATAAATTTTTGTAATTAAGGACAAATAATAGTTACACATTTTGAAACAAAAACAAGATAGATTTTCTTCTTGGAGATAGAGTAATAGAATGTAACTTTAGTGTCTGTTTTCTGGTTTTCAAGCACACTGGTTTTCACCTCTAAATCAATTTGACATAACCAAGAAACATGTAAAGAGAGAACCTCTTCAGATTGGTATATGGGCAGGCCTGTGGTACATTTTCTTGGTTGATTAATGATGCAATATGGCTCATTGTGACTGGTGTCTCCCTGGGCTGATGGTCCTGGGTCCTATAAGAAAGTGGGATGAGCAAGCCATAAAGAACAAGTCACTAAGTAGCATACCTATGGCACTATTTCAGTTCCTGCCATGACTTCCTTCAATGACTGACTATGAATGGGAAGTGTAAGTGAAGTAATCAATTTCCTACCCTAGTTGCTTATGGTCATAGAGTTTTAACACAGCAATAGAAGCCCTAACAAAGTAATAAACTGGTAACAATTTGTGAAATTTTGCTGTAAAAGACTTAATTATGTATTTTGGGGAGGATTGTTATGCATTTGAACAGGGGGCTGGAAAATGTCTTGATTACTCAGAGTTCAGTGAGTTGTACTAAGAGAGCTTGTAAGACAAGCATATTGAGAGCAATGTAGATGATGGAAGCCTGGGATATGAAGTTTCAGAGAGAAGTTCTGAGAATCTCTTAAAGACACTATAAAGGTTATTTAATATTTTGAATTAAGAATCTAGGATGCCTGTTCAGGTGGCGCTGAAGAAGCAACTGTGACTAACAAGAAATCAGTTGTTCAGCAGGAGCTGAGAAATGAGCAGTAATTAAGAAGAGATCAGCATCATTGAGGATCTTTTAATTCTTGGATTATTTCTTTAGGGTCAACACATAACGACTATGAAATAGAGGAGGCCAAGTCTACATCTCATTGTGGGAGCCAAACTTGGTAATGTGGAAGAATCACCTAAGTGGTATGGGTTTTGAAGACATAAAGTGGGTCATGAAGAACAGTTGATGCTTAACACTATGTGGTAGGCCTGGAGTCCATGAAGGGAGACCAGGGATGGCCATTGCTGAATATACAGCTTCAGATGCAGTAGAAGACTCAGAGTTGAAGAGGTCATGTTGTGAAGTGGAGGAATGATATGATTTGGCAGGATAGTCCCTTAAGAGATATCAAGAGAGACTATTGGTAAAACTGCACTCCAATCATAGCAGCAGACACCAGCAGCTATTGAGGGAGCAGAGGGCTGTGTTCCTGCCGCCCCAGCTCCCGGCCGCCTGGCTATCTTATACCCCAAAATAACAACACACAAACTGTATTCATTTAAACACTGCCTGGCCCATTTCTATTAATGTGTGTAGCACTGAGGTGCACTTACCGGGAAGATTCTAGCCTATGTCCATCCTGGGTCAGAGCTTCATCGCGTTTGCCCGGGAGAGGGGAGCATGGCCTCTGAGCTCACTTCCTCTTCCTCCCAGCATTCTGTTCTGTTTACTCCACCCACCTATGTTCTAACCTATCAGGGCCAAGCAGTTTCTTTATTAATTAACCAATGACCTTCCTCCATAGCAGCTTTAGAGATGGCACTACCATGGGATGATAACAAAGGACAGAAGCATATAGAGAGTGGTGCCTTCCTAAGACTATAAGAGAAGCTCTCTGTCCTATTAATAGCAGTTTTAGGAAGTGGAACTAGTTACAAATACCTGTCAGATGTGGGAGGATTGTGATTGTATCTCAGATTTCAAAAACTGAACTTTTTATACTGTTGAATTTTGGTTTGGTTTTTACTTGATTGTGACTGTGCCCTAGTTCTCCCTTCTTGGATAAGAAGGTATTTAACTTAGTTTTAATTTTATAGGAGCCCATAATTAATAAGACTTTGGAATTTTAGACAGATTTTAGAATGTAACAGAGATTGGTATTTGGGAGAGACTGTGGATATTTTTAGAAAGATACTATAGAGAGGTATACAATTTGATTATTTTAAAGAAACTAAATATTGAAGTGTTTGGATTTGTAAAAGACTATAGAACTTTGAAAAGCTGTAATGTTTTAAATTACATATTAATATTAGTATGACTTCCTAAGGGTAACAAGAAAGGAAAGATTATAGCTTAGTAGTGATGTATTAGTATATCAATTTGACAAAATGTCAATTGTGCTGGCTAGTTTCATATAAATCATATGTGTTGACTGAGTGCTATTCTGTTGACAGAGGTTTCTGTTCCACCCAGTCCTGCAGTCATTCAGTCCCAAAGAATCATACAGAAGTCTACATTAGTTATAAACTGATTGGCCAATTAGCTCAGGCTTCTTATTAACAATTCTTATAACTAACATAGTCCATAATTCTTGTCTGAGTTAACCACATGGCTTGGTACCTTTTTTGTCAAGGCAGTCACATCTTGCTTGCTCTGTGTCTGAATCACTACTGCAGACTGAAACTTCCCTCTTCCCAGACTTCTCATTGACCCACTTCTACTTCTTGCCTGGTCACCCAGCCTATACTTCCTGCCTGACTACTAACCAATCAGCATTTTACTAAAAATAATACAAGTGACAAGATAAAAGACCATTGTTCCACAGTACATATGGGCCAGAGTAATTTGGGAAGAGGAAACTCAACTGAGGATATAACTCCACAATATTGGCCTGTGGTGCATTTTCTTTATTGATTATTGATGTAGGATGGCTCAGATCACTGTTGGTGGTGCCCCTCCTGGGCTGGTTATCTCAGGTGATATAAGAAAGTAGGTTGAGAAAATCAAGAGCGGCAAAGCAGCAAATACATTGTAGTCTCTGTCACAGTTCTAGTCTTCAGCTTCTTGTGTTAAGTTCCTGCACTGGAACCCTTAGTCATGGATTGTTATCTGGTAGTGTAAGAAAACCCTTTCTTCCCAAGTTGTTATGAATATGGTGTTTTAGCATAGAATAGTAACTGCTTGCCTTTTCATATAATACTTAATGTTGTAGAGGGACCTGACTCATATATCCTGCTTATTGAGTAGTTAATAACTTAGGAAGAATACAGCCCTTATGGAACAATATTTCTAATACTAGGTGTTCCATCTTAAGGACTACTAAGTGATGTTTATTTTTCTGCAGCTCTTTATATTTTTTTTCAGGGAAGACAAGGAACACCTCACAAGCTTTGGTCAATGTTCAAAATTAAGTTTTTATGAGATTATATGCTAAGTTTTAAAAGACATCATGTAATCTTTAATTATATTAGTATTCAAGATCCTTTCTGAACATTTAAAAAAAAAACACTGAATAAGCCCATAAAGAACTGACAGTTTTGTAGAAAGCCTCATGTTTTCCCAGATAATTCTGATGATATTTTTCATGGTGAAACAGAATTACAACACAAACAAGGGAGAATACTAAAAGACAGTACAATGCTTACTCTCAAGTTTCATAAAAATATCTGCTTTATTAAAACTACCTATAATTTCATCAAAATGTATCATTAGAAGTTTAGTAAAAATTGAACAACAGATATGACATTCAAACATCAGTGGAATCACAGAGAAAAACCATACAAACTCTTCATGAAAAGAAATGTTTAACAAATAAGGGAAAATTTCAAAAATTATTTTACAACATAAATAAAATGTACAAAATGTTAAGCAAGCTATTTTAATTATGAAGATTACCATCTAACATTGTACTAAATATTCATTTGTTCTTCTAAAAATACTTCTGTGTTTATTCTGAAATGTCTACTGTACTAGGCAGTAAAAAATAAATCAGACATGTTTTCTGCTATCTCAAATTTATAAGTAACAGAGACAGATATTAATCAAATAACAACAGTACTACATTGATATTAAATGAGTGTGATTGCCACAAAGAAAAATTTATCAGTCAGTAATATTCTGTTACAATTGGACTTTACACAGTCATGGGGAACAGAAAGATTTTCCTTAAAACACTAAAGATTGGGCTGAGATCCAAAGGGTGACTAGAAGTTAGCACGGCAAAACAATGAGGATAGGTTTCCCAGGTGAATGGAAGAACACATGCAAATATTCTGCAGTAACTAAAGCACAGTAATTAAAGGAGACTAAATTAGAAGAACTAAAATAAGGCCAAAGCAACTGAAAAAGACAATACACAGGAAAGATGCATTGTATGGGATGCTTTAAGGACCTTGTTACATGACTTTTCTGGGGAGATACAAAGAAGATTCTATTCACACTAGATAGGAAAAGCACTGAATGCACAAAGAAAGGATTCTGTTCATGTTCAGATAGGCGAACAAAAGAGTTTATTTGGGTCTTACCAGGATTTGGCCCACTGAAAGGAACTACAGTGTGATCAAGTCCCTTGGGCAACTGAAAAGTACACCTATGACTAATCTCAACATCTGCAAAAATGAATCACAAAAAAGCCCACTGTTGAAGAATCCCCTAAGCAACATACAGGGAACTGCACAGTGGAAGCACCTCACTCATTCAACCTTCTTTATAACCTCAGAGAGGCACGGGACATTGTACAAATCTGCTGGAACCAGAGGAGCTTCAAGAACCTCCTTCCTCCATAGAAAAGGTCAAAGTGTCACAGCTGCTCTCATTCAAGACTGCAAAAGTCATATCCAACCTTGGGGAAAGAGCTACACAATAAATCAGGTACAGTTTTAAAATGAATATTTTATTAATTCTAAATATAGAGAGAACAAGACAAAATTCAGAAAATAACATTGGCAAATGAGCATTAATCATATTCAACAGTTTTCATAAAACGGTTTTTAAGAATATTATTTATTTATTGTGTGTGAGTATTCATGATGCAAATTTAGAAGTCAGAGAACAACTATTTGTAGACAGTTCTTCCCATCATCCTTGTTGAGAAAGATCTTCTCTTGTTTCTATTGCTGTGCTACTACTTTAGTCTAGCTGGCCCTCAAGCTGCCAGGCCATTCTTCTGTTTATGCTTCCCATTTTGCTATAGGTGTGTTGGGATTACAGATGCATTCCACCATATCTGCTTTCTATGTGGGTCCTAGAGGTTGAAGTTAGGCCATCAGGCTTGAGTGTCTAACAGATTTACCAACTGAACAATCTACCTGGCTTTTCACAAGTTGTGATACTTTGAATAAGAATAGCTCCTATAGGCTCATACATTTGAATGTTTAAGCTTCGGTTTTGTGAAATTGTTTTGGAAAGATTATTAGACATGATCTTATTGAAAGAGGTATGTGACAAGGGGTGGATTTGAGATTTCAAAATTCTACCTCATTACCTGTTAGTACTTTCTAAGTCACATGCTTGCTGATCAGATGTGAGCTCTCAGTTGCTTCTCCAGGGGGCTGTCTGATTTCCTCTTTCTTGCCACATTCCTCGTCATGAGGGGCATAAACTCTAATTATCTGGAGCCATGAGCCCCAAACTAAATCCTTTCTTTAGTAAAGGTCCTATGTTCTGGTGTCTCATCATGAAAATTGAAAAGTAACTAAGGCACACGTTTTTCTATCCATTTCTCCAAAATTCAGCACAGGATCCACACAGAATTTAGTTTTAATACCATCTTGGCTTCCCCCAGTCTTTATCAGTTTCTGGGCCCATTTCTGCTTTTGAAGATTAGTGTACAAGCAATGTCTAGATTATACCTATAAGCGAAGACTGTTCCTTCATTTTCCGACCACCCAGACCTGAATAATCACACAAAACCTATATTAATTACAACACTGTTCGGCCAGTGGTTTAGGCATAATCCTAGCTAGCTCATACATCTTAAATTAACCCATTTCTATTTACCACAAGGCTCATGGTTTGTTACCTCTTTCTTCTTGGACAGCTACGTTGCCTCTTCCTGACTCTGCCTTCTTTCTTGTTCTATCTCTGCTTGGATTTTCTGCTTTGCTATATTCTGCCTTGCCAAAGGCCAAAATATCTGCTTTATTAACCAATAGTAATAAAACATGTTAACAACATACAGAGGGGAATCCTGTGTCATATATCCTATATATAATCACATTTTCATAATTATGCTGTAATTATGGGTTTCTGGCAAAAATTCTACAGAAGTTCACTATATTCCTCATCATATTATACCAGAGGTACATTCGAGTTGAACACAGTTTAGCACTTAGATAAGTTGGTACCTATTATATAATTCCATTGTAAAAACAAAACAAAACAAAACAAAATCCTGCTTTTTCTTTCTTTGTGTTACAGTTTGAACTTTGTACATATATATGAGTGTGCACATTTATATGTGTTTAATATATACATTTGAATTGATATATATACACATGTGTATGACAAAGAAATGTGTGCATATTATCCTAAGAGATAATGCATATGCCTTTTATCTTTTATGTTCTAATCACATTTTAAGTATTTCTTAATACAAAAATCATTATGTCTTTTTCTACTGAAACCTCTTTTAGATTGGAACTTGTGTCATATTGACATCATTTTCTTACTTTTAGAATTTGCTTAACTTCTTTAACTATAGGTACCTCTATTCTAATCTTGTATTTCCATATACCAAAAGAATGAATATAAAGATATCTGAAATCACTGACCCAATGTTGAAAAAAAATTCTATCTCGAATATAATATATTTACTCTTTCCTTTATACTTATAGTATCTAGTCAAAACACTTTCCCTGAATTATATATCACCTCCTTTTCTATATATCCTCCAATGATGTCAAAATATGTATAATTAGACTGTATTAGTTGTATTTTTTATTCTGTGATGGAAACATGACATATGTTAGTTGGCATATTTACTAACATAGTGAAAGGATGCATCTTTATATTGAATGGTTCTGTAGAATTTGACAAATGCATAAAATCATCATGTATTGCATATCACATAGGCCTTTATGATTCATGCAAATTCTGTGAATCAATACTGGTTAAACATCATTAAACCAAAAATTTGAAATAAAATGTGTTCAAGCCTAAAATATTTCCAGTAAAATTGTTATTTTGTTATAGAAAATATTCTATGTATGAGCATAGTAGTTTATTCTAATATTCACCAGGTTTTTTGTTTGTTTTGTACTTTAATAGTTTTAGACAAATTACTACAAAACTTTTTGTTTAGGTTTTTATGTTATCACAAAGACCATACTACATTCAGACAGTTATAACAATAGTACCACTGGCTTGTTAGCTCAGTTTTGTGTGACTGAAATAATCCAAAGACTTAGGTAGATTGGAATGTGAAGTTTATCAGTCACAATGGACTCAGCCACACCGAAAATATCCAGATACCCTAGTTTTCACCAGTACTCTAAGAAACCACTGTTTATTGTTAAAGCTATCAAACCAATGGTATTTTCCTCCAAAGATATGATAGCTGCTATAAGCAAACTGACAAGAATCACAAGAGATGTATATACAAGTTCTTCTGTTTTGTATATGGAGATCCATTTTCTGTGTGGGAGAGAGGTGTTATCACTTCTCTAGTCTTTTCTATTTCTCTATATATTTGTCTGTGCACCAATATCATGCTGTCTTAAATGCCAAAACTTAATATTTTTTGTATTAAAGGACTTTTTCTTGGCAATATAAATCATTATATTTTTTCAATATCTACAAAAACCTCATTACTCTGGACATTTGAAAGGAATTTTAAAGAATCTATGAATACAGTTCAGGAGAAATGATATAATAATTATGTCAAATCATCCAATCCAGCATTGTTCTTTTATTTATTTAAAGATTTTCAATATTGTATATTTCATAGCACACAGTTCTTTCATATATTTGATTAGATTTAAAATTAAACCATTTTGGCATCAGTGAGAATAGTGGAACAGTCTTCTCCATAAACTGTCTTCTTCTTCATAAATGCAAGGAGAATTATAGGGAGAAGGGTGTGAAAACTCATCTTTTCTTGACAAAAATTTGCAGCAATCTAGAGCATGAATTTGAAAATATCCAAATTTTTGTATGAAGATTGAAACTTGTAGTATTTTTACTTGGTTTCTCCTATTTTTCATTTTCCATATCTATGAAAGTTGTTAAAGATAATAACCCATCAGTCATCATGAAAACCATCAGCCTAGAATATCCTTCAGAAGGAAAAAATAGGTTTGATATTACTCAAAAGCACCATTCCCAGAGAATGTCCATTAGTTTAGTTGAGCGAGAATTCCCCAGAAACTTTTATTTATTTTTAATTTGTTAACTTTTTGGTTTATATAACCTCATTTAGGGTTCACTCAATAGAACCTTTTCCCTAGGAACAATTGGAAAGTGATGTTTAACTTTTCAATTTCTTTAAGCTATGATAACAAACAAAGAAAATTATAAACTCATTAAATAACCCAACAATCTATAACTTACAGTTATGGTTACTTACAGTTATGTATGTATATATGTATGTACACACACACACACACACACACACACACACACATATATATATATATATATAATGTATATCAGTAGAGATTTTGTTACTTTCTACAATGTTAAAATGTTCCACCCTCTAATACCTCAAAATGTGATCTTATTTGGGGATAGGGTCTTTATGAGAGATGTCTATGGATATTGGTCAATCAGTGTTTTATTAACTAATCCGTGTGACAAATCTTTACAGTGTGAAAGAGCATTAACCCACAGAATTCCCCCCCCCTTTTTTTTTCAAAACAAGAACTCTGAGTCTAATCTCCATTGTTCAGGGTTTTTTTCCCTGACCATTTTCCATAACAACTTGTAACCAACACTCTAAACAAAGATGGACATGTGGGCATAGTTTCCTAAGCTACTTCTTGCTGATTGGGGTTGCTAATAATTTTATGGGGGATCATGAAAAGAAAATTTAGGATTATGGTCAAGTTCTGACTGGAGTATTCTTTGATGCTGGATCATCTAAGTTAGCAGTCTTGAGGCTATTTTGGATATAGACATCTAAGGAAACTGCAACAGAGGTGTTCTGAAACATGGGATCATCTGGACCATCTGTTCCCACTGGAGAGTTTTCAGGGGATCTTCCTCAGAAATTTTTGCCAAACATGTGGGCGTCATTTGTGGATGGAAGTTTCTGTCCTGCCTGGTCCTGTATCTATTAGGTCCCAAAGAAGCACACAGAGGCTTTTATTAATTATAAACAGTTTGACCTATAATTCAGGTTTATTACTACCTACCTCTTAAAACTTAAATCAACTCATAACTCTTATCTATGTTTAGCCACGTGGCTTGCTACCTTTTCTTAGTAAGGCATTATCATCTTGCTTTCTCTGCTTCTGGATGGTGACTTGTCTTTGCCTTTCCTCTTCACAGAATTTTTTTGTCTGGTTATCTCACCTATACTTTCTGCTTGGCTACTGGTGAATCAGTGTTATATTAAACCAATATGAGTGACAAATCTTTACAGTATACAAGATCATTATCTCACAGCGGAATGTCTTAAATACAGGGCCTCTTTGAACATGATTTGTGTTATTATGTGAAGCAATTAGGTTGCCAGAGAGATGCTTCAGCAATTAAGACCACATACTCAGCACCTAACTTGGGAGTCTCATACCTACCTGTAACTAAAGCTCCATGAAATCTGGCTTTCTCTTTTGGCCTCATCAAGAACTTCATTCACATGTATGATATATTCTCCCCAAAAAACACAGAAGTAAGCATAAAAATTTTAAAAAGAAGCCAGGTGGTGCTGACACACACATTTTATCCCAGCACTCAGAAGTCAGAGACAGTTGAATCTCTGTAAATTCCAGGTCAGCCTGGTCTACAGAGCAAATTCCAGACCAGCCAAGGCTGAACAGAATGACATTTTTTTGAAAACAAACAAAAAAACCCAATAATTTTAAAGAGAAAATAAAGCATTAAGACACTAGTAGAAGAAAGACCACATAATGGCAAAGGACAAATGTGACTCTACGGGAATTCCCAAATAGTCATGTTTGTCCTTTGTGTTTACATGTGGCACTATACGGTTTTAAATGTTGTTTTTATTGGAAGTTATGTGGCTTACAAACAATTAAGACAAACTTTTCTTACATATTTCATACAATATGAAATAAGGCAGTGAATAGAAATTTTCACTGAGGAAGTCCACAGGTTGTAACTTCTAATGTAAATATAAAAAAACAAAATGAAACAGAAATGCACAAACAAACAAACAAACAAAAACAAAACAGCAACAACAAAAATGTAATGTCTCTCACCTCAATGAAATTATGAGATTTGAAGCTGTGGGTAATAATTCTTAGAAAGGAGCTCTGTCAGTAAAGTGTGATTTGATTTGATGAGGTATGACTTTAATACTATACTTGGAAGCTGAGGACGATGGATCTTCGAGAGCAGCCTGGTCTAAAGAAAGAGTTCTAGGACAGACAAGGCTACATAGAGAAACCCAGTTTTGAAAACAAAAGAAACAAACATGGAAAACAATAGCAAAAAAACCCACCAAAATCAACATTGAATAAATGGGACCTCCTGAAATTGAGAAGCTTCTGTAAATCAAAGGTCACAGTAATTAAGACAAAAAGGCATCCTACTAAATGGGAGATCTTCGCCAACCCCACATTAGACAAAGGTCTGATCTCCAAAATATATAAAGAACTCAAGAAACCAGACATGAAAATTCTAATTAACCCAATTTAAAAAATGGGGTACTGAACTGAAAAGAGAATTTTCATCAGACGAAGTTCAAATGGCCAAAAGACACTTAAGGTCTTGTTCAAGCTCCTAAGCCATCAGGGAAATGCAAATCAAAACAACTTTGAGATACCATCTTACACCTGTCAGAATGGCAAAATCAAAAACATCAATGATAACCTATGCTGGAGGGGATTTGGAGTAACAGGAACACTCACCCATTGCTGGTGGGAATGCAAACTTGTGCAACCACTTTAGAAATCAGTGTGGCAGTTCTCAGGAAATTGAGAATCAATCTACCTCAGGATTCAGCAATACCACTCTTGGGAATATACCCCAGAGATGCCCAATCATACTACCAAAGCATTTATTCAACCATGTTCATAGCAGCATTACTTGTAATAGCCAGAACCTGGAAACAACCTACATGCCCCTCAATGGAAAAATGGATAAAGAAAGTACGGAATATATACACATTAGAGTACTACTCAGAGAGAAAAAAAATGACATATTGAATTTTGGATGCAAATTAATGGAAATAGTAAACACTATCCTGAGTGAGATAACTCAGACCCAAAAAGATGAATATAGTATATACTCACTCATTAGTGGACTCTAGCCATAAAGGACATTAAGCTTATTGTTCACAATCCTAGAGAAGCCAAATAAGAAGGTGAACCCAAAGAAAAACATATATAGAACCTCCTGGAAATTGGAAGCAAACAAGATTGCAGGGCAAAAGTTGGGATCATGAGGGTGGGTGTAGAGGTGGGATTGGGGTTGGGGAAAAGGAAATGGGGGAGAGAGAAGGGAGAAAGACTGGAGAGAGCTTGGGGAAGTGGGAGGGTGGAGATGGAGGAAGGGCAGATGTAAGAGCAGGGAAGAAGATATCCATATTAAGGGAACCATTTAAGGGTTGACAAGAGACTTAGCTCTTGAGGGGATCCCAGGTGTCCACAGGGATATCCCCAGCTAGATCCTTGGGCAAAAGAGCAGAGGGTGCCTGAACTGGCCTTGCTCCACTATCACACTGATGTTTATATCACGAATATCACCATGAAGTCTTCGTCCAGCTATGGACGAAGACAGAGACAAAGCCCCTCATCAGAGCAATGGACTGAGCTCCCAAGGTCCAGTTGAAGAGCAGAAAGAGCAAGGAAGTCTGTACAGCGAGGGGTTGGTCCACCCACTGAGAGAGTGGGCCTGTTCTAATGGGAGCTCACCAAATCCAGCTGGACCAGGACTGAGTGAGCATGCTGTCAAACAGGACTCTCTGAATGTGGCTGACAATGGGGGCTGACTGAGAAGCCATTGATAAAGTCACTGGGACTTGTTTCTACTGCATGTACTGGCTTTTTGGGACCCTAGTCTATTTGGATGCAAAGCTTCCTAGGCCTGGATGTAGGGGAGATGGCCTTGGACTTCCCACAGGGCAGGGTTTCCTGCCCTCTCTTAAGGAGGGAGGGGGAAGGAGGAGGGTAAGTGGGGGAGCTGGATGGGAATGAATGGGAGGAGGGGAGGAAGTGTAAATTTTTTAGTGGAAAAAAATATATATATATAAGCTTATGCCATCCTGAGAGGTGATCCGGATATGCAAATGTACTTCTGCTCCTTCCATTGTGATTGAGGTCACCTGGGGAAGGGCTGTTTTTTGCATATGAAATTCTGAGTGTGCGACTTGGGTCATCTCACTACCTAGGCAACAGAATGCTGATGGTGGGGAGCCTCAGAAGTCTTTGTTACCTTCTCCCCCAGTTTACACTGAGTATAAAAACTATGGAAAAATAAACAGGTGATTTTCAAGAAGCTGAGTAATTCCTGAAACTCCCTCTCAATACTCTCTTAATGTTTCTGTCCTCACTTCCCATTCCCCTGGTGGTAAGAGGTGATTTTGTTGAGGCCAGTCCTCAAGAAGCCTCTGCCTCCTGAGTGCTGGGATTAAAGGTGTTTCCTCCATTACCTGGCTTCTATGGCTAGCTAGTGACTCTTTCTACACTCTCATCCTCAGACAAGCTTTACTTGTTATAGCACATACAAAATATTGTCACATATTTTAGTGAAGAAAGTGGCTGCGTTTTGCCCTTATTAGAAGAGTCTGCCTGAAGCCAAGGTGAAGAAATTTGGATTAATTGCTTTGGCGGAGAAAATCTTAAAACAGCTTAAGATAGACTCTGTTGTGTGGTTACTAGTGTTAACTCTAATGAAGATATGAAATGGAAGGGAGCAAGTTAGGTAAGGAAAAAATATTTGTGGAGAAAAGGGGCACTGGAAAGTGGAATGGAGCTAAATCCTGTATTCAAGGAGTTAAACAGATTAAGAAATGGAATAAAGGATGAGGTGACCTCAGGGCAAGACCCCACCTAAGCTATATATACTATTTGTGAAAGTAATTAAAGAAAATATTAGAGCTGGGTTGTTGGTACCTGCTTTTGATCCCTGTACTCCAGAGGCAAATGCTGGCAGATCTCTGAGTTTGAGGCCAACCGAGTCTACAGTTCAGCTTCAGGACTGTCAATCTGGGGCAATGAAAAGCAGAAAGCTGGTGAAGATATAAATGAATAAGGGGGCCATGTTCTAGCTCTAGCAAGCAGCAGATCTTGGCAGCTTTAGCCACATGGTTCTGGCTTAATACTCAAGGAGCAACTATGACAGACCACTGAGGCCAGCCATGTGTCTTAGAGACTTAAAGTTCTTAGAGATGCCACAGTCATGGGATATCTGTTGAGGAAAGATGCTAATAGGCAGCAGAATAAACCCAATAAAAAACTGTGTTGCGTAAACAAAACTGATAGAAGATGGAGATCTGAACAGTATTTTGACACCAGATATGGAGATGAATACTTTGGAGTTTGCCCAGCTAGCTTTCAGTCTTCTTTTGATCCAGTATTTTGTCACTATGCTCCTTTCCCTACATTTTGGAATGGTAATGTATATCATGTGCCATTATATGTTTTTTTAATTTGATTCTATAGTGGATTGGAGTTAAAAGCATGCAAGAGTCACAGAAGAGACTCTGAATTTTGGACTTTTAAACATTCTTGAGACTGTGATAAAATATGGAAACTTTTGAAGTTGGACTGAATGTAATTTTGCATTATGATATGACTATAAGCCTTGGGGGACAGGAAGTGGAATGTAGTGGTTTGAAAGAAAATGACCCCCCAAAAAGGGGCAATATTAGGAAGTGTGGGTATGTTGAAGTAGGTGGAGGAAGGGGTACCCTTATCCATTGCTGGTGGGAATGCAATCTTGTGCAACCACTGTGGAAATCAGTGTTTCTGTTTCTCAGGAAATTCGGAATCAACCTACCCCTGGACGCAGCAATACCACTCGGGAATATACCCAAGAGATGCCCTATCATATGACAAAAGCATTTGTTCAACTATGTTCATAGCAGTATTATTTGTAATAGCCAGAATCTGGAAACAACCTAGATGCCCTTCAGTGGAAGAATGAATGAAGAAAGTGTGGAATATATACACATTAGAGTACTACGCTGCGGTAAAAAACAATGACTTCTCGAATTTTGCATGCAAATGGATGGAAATAGAAAACACTATCCTGAGTGAGGTAACCCAGACCCAAAAAGATGAACATGGGATGTACTCACTCATAATTGCTTTCTAGCCATAAAGAAAGGTTGTGTAGTCTATAATTGATGAACCTAAAGAAGCTAAATAAGAAGGTGAACCCAAGGAAAAACATATATTATCCTCTTGGCTGTGGGAAGTAGACAAAATTGCCGGGGAGAAAATTGGGATCTTGGGGGTGGGGTGGGATGGGGGTAAGGGGAGATGGGGAGAGAAAAGTGAGAAGGGGAGGATGGGGGGGGGACTTGGGGAAACAGGATGATTGGGATAAAGGAAGGTTGCATAGGGGAGCACGGAAGCACAATTCTTAGTTAAGGGACCCACCTTAGGGTTGGCAAGAGATTTGAACCTAGAGTGGCTCCCAGGAGCCCAAGGCGATGTCCCCAGTTAGTTCCTTGGGCTGCTGAGGATAGGGAACCTGAAATGACCCTATCCTATAGCAATACTGACGAATATATTGCATATCACCATAGAACCTTTATCTGGTGATGGATGGAGATAGAGACAGAGACCCACACTGGAGCACTGGACTGAGCTCCCAAGGTCCTAATGAGGAACAGAAGGAGGGAGAACATGAGCAAGGAAGTCAGGACCACGAGGGGTGCACCCACCCACTGAGACAATGGGGCTGATCTATTGGGAGCTCACCAAGGCCAGCTGGACTGTGACTGAAAAAGCATGGGATAAAACAGGACTCTCTGAACATGGTGAACAATGAGGGCTGATGAGAAGCCAAGGACAATGGCACTGGGTTTTGATCCTACTTCATGTTCTGGCTTTGTGGGAGCCTAGCCAGTTTGGATGTTCACCTTCCTAGACATGGACAGAGGGGGGAGGACCTTGGACTTTCCACAGGGCAGGGAACCCTGACTGCTCTTTGGACTGGAGAGGGAGGGGGAGAGGAGCGGGGGAGGGGGAGGGAAATGGGAGGCTGGGAGGAGGCAGAAACTTTTTTTTCCTTTTCTCAATTAAAAAAAAAAAACATTTGTGTGGTCCAAGGGCACATTGGACCATTAGCTTCCATCATAATCACTGATATCTGAGCCAATGACAGTCTCTCATCTTACTACTATCATACTCATGGATGCTTGTGTTTCACACTGACATACATCTCTTTTAGCAACAGTCATGGAAATTCCTCTTTGGGCTGGACAGAGGATGTGCTACCCCTCTAACCAAGATGAAAATTTTTACAGCTTTGTTTGAAGTTCATTGATAACATTGAAGTTTATCATAGCAGAAAATCTGATACAATCTATATCATCAAACAATTCTGCATAAGGATGCATATTTAGGAGTCTTGGAACTGCAGTCTCAAGAAGTGCTTCAGATGATTGGTGCTGGAACATGGTATTCTGGTAGATTGTCAGACAATCCTTTGCTCAAGGGAAACAGGGATGCAAGGGAGGGTCTATAGCTGCTAATTGGGGAGTTCAATAACCCATTCTCAGTCTTTCCTTATTGAAGTAATCATCAAAAGAAGTATCTCCAATATGAATTTACATAACTAATCTATATCAATAGTGATTTTTGACAGATATTTGCACTGTTTTAACAATCCTTAACATCTACTTAATGTTTCTGGCAATGGTGAGTTTTCCTCACCCATTTCAAAAGCAAGACTAAAAGCAAATAGTAGCCATAAATTTGAGAGGGAACAAAGAGGAATGTACAGGGATGAGATTAGAGGATAAAAAAAATACAAGGGGAAAATTATGTTAATTGCAGTATAAATTTAAAAAATATGCATTATTTAAAAAGCACACTTTTTTCTACCCTGAGAAGCACTATTCTTAATGTTAGACATTTTGTTGTAGAGCGTTGTGGCTCTGTTTCTTCTTGGGGATCATTGACTTCTATCTGAGAAGAGAGAGGGAGCTAAAGTAAGTGAGCAGGGTCTGACAGCTTGTGAGTCAATATACACAGCTCTCTGGAGAAACAGTTTAAGAGTTACAATTCTGCTTTATTCCAGAGAGAAAGGAGAATACAAAGACTGGGAAATGTGATTGGGACATCACCTAATTTGCACTAAGTGGCATGCTTCTATCATAGGCTTTGTATGTGGCAGTAGTGTCCTATAGCAAAGCTCCTAGTTCAAGTATTAGTTATATCTACAGCAGGGGAAGAACTTCTAGCAGGGAACTATGACAACAGTCACATTAAAGATAAATCAGGTATTCAGGCTTAGAAACAGCTTTCAGATAAGGTCAGTCCTCTGAGCCCAAAGTCATTCTCCAGATAAGTGGAGGTACAGAGATGGAAGTCTGGCTTGGGAGGGAGTCCTCCATGTTGCAGGGTTTGGAGAAAACTTCTAGGCCAGACTGTAACCTCTGGCCAGCAATGCCTCCCAACAGAGTGATAAGCATACTGAGACATTCATGCCCACAGGAAAGAGGAGCGTGTTTTTAACTTGCAGTTGAACATTTTGTAAATATTCCAGGTGAAATCATCCAGCTCAACAGCCTGACGGAATTTCTGCACCAGGGGCCGCCCTTCTGATTGCTGTATTCTTCCCCATAGAGATATTGCTGCATCACACTCAACAAGTCTCAGTGGAACTTACATCTGTATGACCTCATATCAGAGAGCTGACATAAGATATTACCATTCTCAATGGCTTTAGTCTATCACCAAATAGACTCGCCAGATCTATGTGCCATTTTCACACCCACTGAATTCTTACAACTCTTCTTTTGCATGAGCCATGTGTTATATTAATGGTTCCAGTTGTTCTCTGACTTTGGATTAGACTTCACTTTGGCAAATTGTCACATGAATGTGTGCATATGGTAAAAAACAAATGTGGACAAATATCCACTTACAAAAAATTGCATGCAAAACTAGGCAAAGTGAAATGAGGCAGGTGAAATAGGTTCATGGCTGCTTTTCAGCTGTGATTTTTGTATATTTGTCCCAATCTTCTCTCATTCAATTATCATTTTTCCTCTCAAACATTTCAAGATGTTAGCAACCAGAGGAGTCTTAGTTATGGACACACAGTGATGCCTCTCTGTTTGCAAAGGCATATGAGAAATTGCCTCCAACATCAAAATTCAACTTAAAAGGCAATCACACTTATATTGAAAATGAGCATGGGTCACCAAAATTAATTAGAATTAGGACAGAGTTAAATACTAAGGTGTAAAAGAAGGGGAACACATGTTAAATTCAAGCATCTTTCAAAAATTCACAAAGTAAAATGAATGTATCTGAGAAATCCAGTAAAAAGAAGAGCAGAAAATATGAAAGCAAACAGGTCTTAAAACCTGGCTTGAATGAAACTCTAAAAACAAGAGACATGAAAAGGACAATGTCAACAAATAGCATACTTGTGGAATTATCCTCAAAGGCTGTGCATACATGTATTAGAATGTGTTTATAAGAAGACAAAGGGCATACAGGTGGGGAATGTGGAGGAAGAGGAGAGATTATGTAGAGAAACAGATGGCACTAAAATAACAGCTCAAGGTCTAGGATAGCTTAGTCTTCAGCACCAGAGATCTCTATTTTATATTTTACCACAAAGCTTGTGGCCTACTGGCAAGGTTTCAGCCAACAGCTTGCTTCTTTCTCCTCTGGTGGCTCCCTGGCATCTCCCTGAACTCCACCTTCTTTCTCCTAGCATTCGGTTTTGTTTTCCCTGCCTAGCTCTATTCTGCTCAGCTACTGGCTGAAACAGCTTCTTTATTAATTAACCAATAAAAACAACAGATATACAGAAGTACTTCCCACACCAGAGGTCAGAGGTCAAACCATTCCATTCCATCTCACTATTTTTGTAGTGGAAGTAAAATTGATGAGAGTGGTAACAATGCTGAGGCGTGGAGGATGGTAAGAGAAATGTTTTCTGTTAGTCCAGTTCTCAGTAGACAGTGACCTCCTTCATTATGTATGTGGGGGAACACTGTTCCCACTTCTTTGCCTTAATAGGACACTACTCCAAGCCAGGTTTCTTCACAACAGACTACTAGAGGTCCTGGTGGTCAGAATGAAAGTGGCACCCATATGCTCATAAGGAGTGGCATCATTAGGAGGTTGAAAATGTGACCATGTGGGAGGAAGTGTGTCACTGTGGGGATGGGCCACAAAGTCTCATTGCTCAATATATGCTTAGTTTGGTTCACTGGCTTCCTGCTATGGATCAAGATGTAGAATTGTCAGCTCTTTCTCTAGCACCATGTCTGCCTGCATCATGCAATGCTTCTCTCCATGATGCGAATACACTCATCTCTGAAACTGTAGGGCAGCCCCCATTAAGTGTTTTCCTTTGTAACAATTGCAGAGATCATAGAGTCTATTCACAGCAATAGAAACCCTTAAGACAGTGGTAAACTTTTGATTCTACTGACAGGTTTTGTACCCTCATATCATGGCCTGGGTTACAGCACACATCACTATGACAAAGGGAAAGATTTTGTTGTCTGTTTTTGTAAATATGTCAACATCCCTCATACAGAACTCAAATCCTCATTGGCCCCTCCTATGTGTGTGTGCATAAACATACACACACACCCCTATAAATATTGCATTATCATGTGGTGCAATATGTTTTGAAGTGTCTTCCTCCATTCATTTCTTCCTCTGGATCCTATTGACAAGACTGACTAACTTGTCAACCTCTGTGTTCACTCCATATTCCTGTGGGTACTTGTGCTCCTCAGTTCACAAATCTGTACTTCTTCCTCCCTTCCCTCCCCACTGTCCCTTTTCTTTTCCCTTTCCAGTATTTTCAGTATTTTCTCTAACATTTTTCTCAGTCCTTCATCTTTTCCCATTTTTCTTCTACTTTATTCTCTTGTCTTCTTTTCCTCCTTCCATTCCAATAGTTCCTCTCCTATATTCCTTGCTTCCATTATCCTGTACCACCTCTTCCTCCATTTTTCTTCTTTCCTTTCTCCACTTCCCTACTCCGCACAGCCACCATTTCCCTCCTAATTCCTCCTCTACTCTTCTTTATTTGTTCACTTGATTCCAAGCCTTTAGTTCCTTCTCCTCTCCCCTCTTCTGCCCTCCCCCATCCACTTACCCTCCATCCTTTCTCCACTCTCCCCTTCTTTACCTCACTCTATCCTATTCTTCCATCTCTTCCATCCCCTCCCTTACATCTATCCTATTCACTGCTGCCCCCTCTCCCTCAAGCACCCTCTGTTCACCTTGTCCTAGCTCCCCTTCCTTCCCCTCTTGTGCTGTTTATTTTATGTCAAATTGGCATCAGAAAGAGAGAGAGAGAGAGAGAGAGAGAGAGAGAGAGAGAGAGAGAGAGAGAGAGAGAGAGAGCTGAGAAGGGCCTGAACTGAAAGAGAGCATCTGTCAGTCTGGACTGTGGGCATGTGTATGGGATATTTTCTTGACTAGTGATGATGGAGGTCCAAGTCCATTGGCAGTACTGCTAGCCCTGAACAGATGGATCTGGATTGTATAAGACATCAAGATGAGTAAGCCAGTAAGCATCATTCCTCCATGGTCTCTGCTTCTCTTGATGACTTCAGTTTCAGTCTTGAGTTCCTGCTTTGATTCCCCTTCAGGATGGACTGCACTCAGAACATGGAAGGCAAATAGACTCTTTCCTCTGTAAGTTACGTTTGGTCACTGTTTTATCACAGCAATAGAAACCCAACTAGGATATGATTCCTTCTTCCCAACCATCACATGGTCTTTCCCCTTGTCCTCCTTTATCTTACTCTCCTACTTCCCTCCCACTTTCTCCTTGCTGACCTCTCTTCTTTATTCTCTTCTACTCCCTTTACTCTCTCCTCCCATTACCCTCTATTACCTTCCTTCACCTCTTCCCTCGATACATTCTTATCCCTTCCCCTCTCCCTCCCTCCTCTGTCATTGGCCCCCACTTCCCTCTCCCTCCTATCCCCTCCGTATTCCTTACTTTCTCTTTCCCTCACCTTTCCTTGCCCTCCCTTCCTCTTTCCCTCTAGTTCCCTCCTTTCCTTCTAGTCCACATCTCTATACTTCCCTCTCCCTCCATCCTGTAGTTCACCTTCTCATCCATTCCATTCTCCAGCGATGTTCCTCCTACTCCACTTTCTTTTACCCCTTCTTTATTTATTCTTTATGCCCCACCCTCCCTTCCACCACCCCAGTCCCTTTTCATTCCCTCTGCATGTCTTTCCTCTCTGGAACATGCTCTATCACTCCCCCTTCCTTTTTTCCCCTCATACTCTTTCCCTGCCCACTTCCTTCTGCCAACTCTCCATCATCTTTCATGTATCTCTGATGCCATCCGTAACCCATGTCCTATACTTCTTCCTCACTCTTCTCTCAGGGAACCACCTTTCGCTGTTTTTCATTGCCTTCCATTTAACTTCCTTCTCCATCTGCATCCATCCCTTCCTCTATACCCTCTGTCCAATTATGTTCCCATCTCCTCTCCCTTCCTATCCTTTATATCCTTTTCCTACTTCTTTCCACACTCAATTCTCTGCTTCCCTACCACCACCTCTTGATTCCTATTATTCTCATTTCATTTTAATAAATTGTGATCTCACCTCTTTTTCTTATTTCCCCTCATCCCTACTCCTCTCCTCCCCTTCATTTTTCCTTTCCTTCTCTATCTCCTCTATATGCCTACCACCCTTCTCTCTCAGCTCTAGAAATACCCCCTTTACAGCATGCTTTTTACTGCCCTGTCTATCGCCATCACTTCTTCTCCTCTCATCTAATTATTCCCCCACCGCCTCTCCTTACTATACCCTGATTTACTTCCATTCTGTTCTTTTCATGTTTTGCTTCTCTTGTCTTCCCTCCCATCACATTTTTAATCCTTCTACTATAATCTCATCACTTTTCTTGGCTCCTTTTTGACCATCCTTCCCTCTCCCTCCTTCTCCATCTCTTCTCTTTCAGCTCACTCATTCCCCATTCTTCTTTTCCTATGAAACCCCACTTCCCCTTTGTTTCCTCCATTACAATTGCCTCCCATTTTCTCTCCTTTCTTTCCCCTTGCTTTCTCATTCTTTTCTCTTCTCCTTCTGAGTCCACCCACTCCTTCTTCCCTTCCCTTCCCTTCTCTTCCCTTCCCTTCTCTTCCCTTCCCTTCTTTTCCCTTCCCTTCCCTTCCCTGACCTTCTCTTCCCTTCCCTTCCCTTCTTTTCCCTTTCCTTCCCTTGAACTCTTTCTTTTTCTTCTTTGGTCCTCCCTCTTCTTTTTTTCTATCCCCCTCTTTGCCATCCCTCTCTCTTGCTCACTCATCTCTCTCCATTCCCTATTACTCCCTCCTTTTAACTTCACTCTCCATCCCCATCTCTCTCTCCCTCTTCCATCTAGTTCTGTCCCACTTTCTCCCCTTTCTTTCCTCCCACTTACTGCTATGCTCCTCTTAACTCATACTCTCATTATCTCCTTTTGCCTACCTTCTACTTTCCCTCACTCCCATTCTTTTCCATTTTTCCATTGTAATCACCCCTCCTTTCATCTCCAGCTCTTCTCCCGTTTTATCCTCTAACCTTTCTAATGTTCTCCTTTCCTGATGGCTTTCCCCTTTCCCCTCTCTGTTCCCCCATTACAGTGGCCTCTACTATTGTCTACTTCCTTACTCCTTGTTCCTCCCTTCCTCCTTCCCTTCACTCATTCTACCCTCCCAACCCTCCCCTCTCTCTAACTCCCCCCCATGCCTTCCTTCCCCCTGTTTCCTCTTCTATATTCATTTTCCTTCTCTGCCTTCCTTTTTATTTTCCTCTTCATCGCCATCCCCCTTTCTTTTCTATCTCCATTCACTGCTTTCCCCACCTCCTCTCCTTCCCTTCCCCTCACTTACCTCAAATCTCCTCTTCTACCCTTGCTTAAGTTCATGCCCCTTTCCAAACTTTTCCTTACCTTCCATCCATTGTGATCTCACCTCTTTTCCTTTCCTGTTCCTCTAATCCCTCCCTTCCCTCTCATCTACCCATCTAGTTCCTTGTTTCTCCATTTCCTACTAGCCCTCACCTTTACTCTCTGTTCTTTCCATTACAATTTCCCCCTCTTCTCCTTTCTTTCCCTTAATTCCATCCTCCTCTCCCCCTTTCCTCTCCTGTTTCCACCACCTCCTTCTCCTTCTAACTCCCTCCCTCTTCTCTTCTATCCTCCCTCTTTTCTATTCTCTAACCCTCCTCTTTGCTATGCTTCTCCTTTACTAACTCATCTTTCTCCATCCCTCATTACTTCTTTCATTTTTACTTTTTATCTTATACTTCATGCCCATATCTTTCTCTGTCCTTCTTCCAATTCTGTCCCTTTCTCTCTTTACCTTCCTCCCCCACTTATCTCTATGCTCCTCTTTACTCATACTCTGGCTGTCTCCCTTTGCCTACTCTCTCCTTTCTCTGCTTCCCATTCTTTTCCATCTATCCATTGTACTTTCCCTTACTTTCTTCTCCAGCTCTTCTTTTTTTCATCCTCTAGCCCTTCTAATTTCCTTCTTTATCATTCATCTCTTTCTCCAACTAGCTCTCCCACTTATCTAAAGTTCCCCTATTATAGTGACCTCTTCTACTGTCTCCTTACCTTACTCCTAATTTCTTGCCCCCTCTTTACCCTTAACTCACCCTACCCTCCCAACTCTCATCCTTCTCTGTCCTTCATGCTCTTCCCCTTCCCCTTTCTAACTCTCCTTGAATGCCTTCCTTCCCCTTCTTTGTACTCTATCTCCATTCCTCTTCTCTATCTTCCTTTTTACTTTCATCTCAATCACCATATCCCTTCCTCTCCTTCCTCTATCCAATTCTTTCTCTACCTCTTCTCCTTCCTTTCCCCTCACCTCAAATCTCCTCCTCTACCCTTGCTTTAGTTCATTTTCCTTCCCCACCCTTTCCTTATCCTCCCTGCATTATGAACTCACCTCTTTTCCGCCTTTGCACTTCTCCTCCCATCCTTTCTTTCCCTTGCCTCTCACCTACTCCTCTAGTTTCCTTCTTCCTGTCCTCTCTTCTTTTCCTACTAGTCTTCTCCTTTCCCCTCTGTTTTCTCCAGTATAATACCTCTCTTCTCCTCTAACTCATTTTACCTTGCTTCCCTCCACCTTCTCCCTTATCCTTCTTTGTTGCTTCCAGGCCCTCCTCCTTCCCTTCCTCAGCCAACTCTTACTCAGTTCTCGTCTGTTTTCTTTTCTATCTCATCTCTTCCTTTCTTGATGCTATTCTCTATGACTTTCTTTTCCTCGACTTTTTGCTCTACTTTCTCTCTTCTGTCGCACCCATCATCCTTACCTTTCCCCTTCTTCTCCTATCCCCTCAGTCCCCTTAAGTTTTACTTACCCTAACTTTCTTTTCACCTCCCCCTCTCTTCTTCACCCCTTTCCTCTCTTACCCTCATTCTCTTCTATTCTAACCACCAAAGAACTGTCTTACAGTTTCTGCTGCTATATCATGTTCTTGCTTTATTGACCAGACCTGACGTGTTCCTTATAGGGCTCTACAGCCTGCTGGAGATGGTGCAGTGCTGCTGTGGTCTGTGATTGCTGCCATTCACTGGCTGTCATTTGGATGGTTAGAATGGTCCAGCGTCTCTTCCTTTTCTAGCTGACTAGGGTTTCGCTTCTTCTTACCTCTATAGCAGATGATGATCACAGTTGGTTTATTGGCCTTGTTCGGGCTTTGAGCAAGAATTTCCTTCACTCTCTTAATTATCTTCTCCTTCTAGTCAAGAAACAAGGAAAGATGGGAGAGTGTTAGGTTGAGTAAGATGTAGAATAGCTAAGAGGCAAAAAGCTCTGTAAGAGGGAATGAAAATTCAAAAAGGTTTTGTAATAAGAAACTCATGGGAACAAGGACTCATGGAGAAAGGTTTAGGAAAATCTAACCTTCTCATCTCGTTTGTTTTCACGCCGAACAGATTCTTCTGCAGCAGCAATAGTTTCTTCTGCCTCAGTCTTTTCCACATTGTTGCTTTGTGTGGTTATTTGTTCCATCTTTCTGGTGATATTTAGTTATTCTGGCTTCCCCTGGTGTACAGCGTTTTGTAGCCAATGATATCCCTGGCAGTAATGAGCAGGAGGGGCCCTGCCTGCACTTTATGTAGCCACTCCAGGGTCATGAGAAGCCATACCCTTAAGGTTTGTTTGGTCACCCAGGTACCTCAGGTCATACCAGGTCTCCAACCAATGGGGCCCTCTGCTAGTTTAGACATCACAAAAGTCTAACCTTTACACATCTTTGGGTGTGGTGGGTTTAGGGGAGGATGGAGGAATACAAGATGGTATAGTGGTTAATTAACACTGAATTATGTACCCAAATAATCTACCTTCTCACTTTCCCCATGTTAGTTTTTCATGATAAGCATGACAGAAAAATGTATTCCTTCAAAACATTTTTTTAATGTGTTGCTGTTTAGATGGGAAGGCAGCTTGGCTATTGGGAGCCAAAAAATTCCATGAAGTTACACTGCACAACAATCTACACATAAGAGATATATTGGGAGGGAAATAACACAGAGGGTGGCTTCCTTTGCTCAGGTGAGAAACGGCAAAGAACTGAGAAAAAGGCAGGATTTACATAGAGTTTCTTAGTTGGGAAAAGGTGGGACTTCTCAGGGTGAAGCTTCCCAGGGTGAGGATTGGTGGAATTTCAAGTCCAGAATTTAGGCTTTTTACTCTTTAGGGCAGGGGCTGGGTCTGTCCATTAGGACCGTTAGAGTGTTCTGTGGGTGGAACCTGGCAGTTGGAGGTCCTCAGGGGAGGGGTCTGGTCACTAGTGTGCCCTGAAAGGCTTATATTCCCCCAATTATTTATTATTGGTAAACAATCAGGTTACAGGAAAGATGGGTGATGCTATCTTTAACGACTTCCTATTGAACACAGGCATTAAAGTCCTTTGAGAGAACTTTCTCTTCACCATCAGTATAAAATCAGAAGTCGCTGTCCTCTGGTTTTCTGGGTAGAGGATGGTAATCCTGTATTTGCAACCAGTTAAAAGTCTGGCTAAAAATCTTTTGGATCTGTTGTTGAAGAAATCTAGGCAAGTAGTTCATAAGGCAGGGTGCAACTAGTAGGATTAATAAAAGGAGGAGAAAGTGGATTCAAAAGGATAGTATCCAGTTCTATATAGGACTGTCAATGAGTCACTGGCCAGAGACATTGAATTGTTTCTTATGTTTTTGTATATCCTTCTGGTCCATCTCTCTCTGCTGTTTTTAAATAGCTTTGCTGATTTTCGTAACGCTTAGGTGGGCCAGTGAGTCTATTCATCCCTTGAGGATGAGAATGGTCTGTCTGATCCACCCACTAGAGATCCTGGATAAATTTAGAGAAAAAACAATGGTAAATAAGTAAAGAAAAAGTGAGTATTACTGCACTAGTGGTGACTCCAGTAGTTATACCCAGGACTGCTAGAGAGGGTATGACCTGAGTCAATCATTAGTTATGTTGTGTTGCTATAAACCTTATGGTGGGAATTGGAAAAGCTTCTTCACCAGCTACCAGCTGCAGTTTTGGAAAAAGGAATATCAGGGCACATGTCACAGACCCTGCAGCAGGTAGGCAGTGATAAACTTGACTGCATCAAAGAATCAAAGCATCGTGAATGTTTGGGTATAAGGACTGGGTATTGTAGGAAGCTGCTTGTTTGATTTCCCAGCCACCCAGTCTCCCAAAATAACCACACAAAAACTGTATTAATGAAATCAGTGCTTGGCCAATCACTATAGCATATTCCTAGCTAGCTCTTACACATTAAATTAACCCATTTCCATTAGTTTGTTCATCACCATGAGGCTGTGGCCTACTTGGTAAAGAGCCAGTATCTGTCTCCCGTGGCTTCTCGTTGACTCTGCCCTCTTTCTCTCAGCATTCAGTTTCGTTTCCATCATCTAGCTCTGCTCTAGCCTATCACAGGCCCAAAACGGTTTCTTTATTAACCAATGGTGTTCACAACATACAGAGGGGAATGCCACATCAACTGGGTGGTTGTACTATTGGTTAAGAAATGACTGCCGTCTGTGGAATTCAGTGTGCTCACAAAGCATGTTCCTAAGGCGTTAACACTTAGGAACTGTGATACTTAAAGATGGAAATGTAGGAGACATAAGGTGTGGTAGTGATGTTTGGCTTAAAGGAATTAACAAGAGGCAAGGTGAGAGAACCTAATAAGATAATGCATGAAATCAGAAATTGTGGTCATGCATTTGATACAGGAGGGTCACACAACCAGCATTCTCTGAAGGCAAAGTATTATTCAATAGCTCACAGGCAACGGTTAAGTTCTGAAACAAGAAATTGTATGACATGAATGTGGGATCAATATCATCTAAAAGGGGTGATATTGGGTATATAAGAACCTTTGAGAAACTTTTGACCACTTATTCTACTGTGTCTATACCTAGGAGTTGAGAGGATGTGCACCCTCTGTGTTTTAATTATGCCTATTGGGAAGATATGATAAATGCTATAGTAAAGCTTAGCAATGACCCCTGTTTCCCATCTAGGGTATCATGGACCATTAATTAGCATACATAAGATGGATCTTTTGCATAAATGGTAGAACATCTTCTTGAATATGCATGTTTCCTATAGGACCAATAATGGCAAACTCCATAAGTCTCTGGTCAATATCAACAGTAATCACTAGTTTGATCAGAGACTTCTGTGAGACAGTGGTTTGTAGCCTGTCAATTGTATTTTAATAAAATGCTGATTGGTCAGTAGCCAGGCAGAAAATATAGGCCGGACAACCAGACAGGAAGTAGAGGTGGGCCAATGAGAAAAAAAGAATTCTGGGAAGAAGATGGAAGTCCTAATCCAGCCACAGAGCAAACAAGATATGACTACCTCGCTGAAAAAGGTACCAAGTCACATGGCTAGCACAGAAAAGAATAATAGGCTAATTTAAGTTATAAGAGTTAATAAGAAGCCTGAGCTAATGGGCCAATCAGTTTATAACTAATGGAGAATCAGTTTATAAATAATGTAGACCTCTGTGTGATTTCTTAGGGACTTAACAATTGTGGAAACTGGGCAGGAAAGAAATTTCAGACAAGAGAGAAAACAAGCACAGGGCACAGGTGTTTTAGATGTCAATTTAGGTTTTATAGGGACAAGTATCTCCTTTTGGTTACCTGCTGGTTAGCGATCTCCAGGCCCTATTATGAGAATGAGCAGTATAGTTTTCCTAAACCTTTGAATTCTTAATATAACTATAGTATAGATGGTGAAAAAACTGAAAATTATTTTTTCATTACCTTAAATCACTTATACCTCCAAAACTTTCTTAAGTTTTTTGTCCTCAGACCTTTGTATACTTTCTTAGACCCTCAGAAATTACTGAAGCTTTCGCATTCTTACACCTTCATAAAATTTTCTTAGACCTTCATTGTGACTGGTCTGTGTTGTCACCAGTAGCCCCTTTTGGACTCTCTTTAGGAACCTCAGTTCTGTCACACTGTGAAGTCTCTTTCTTTGACTCCTTCATGTCTTTATAAAGCTAATACCACCTAGATGACTCATAAAATTTGGCTACTAGTATGAGGTACATAATTTCATGCATATTTGGAGGTCCAGCTTTAACATCTTATTTAGCAAGCATTGTAATTTTAAAATCTTATCTTAAACACTGTTTTTATGGCTTTTTGTTTTCATAATAATAACTATTCTACAAAAATAGAGAAAACAAGCATGGGGTAAGCTCCAGTGATGTATAGATGAATAAATGAGTTACAGTGAACTAAATCAGTCTTTGACAGCCTGACATAGAGAAATTTCTGGACAGTATTAGGAAGGACAATTGGTTAGAGGTTAGGGTCTCTTGGATTATAAACCAAGAGCCACCCTAGACAGGTATGATAAAGAAGTAGAGAGGATAGTAGGCTTAGATATAAAAGAATTTCAGATAATTTGCTTGTGCAATGACTGTAGTTGCCACCATTAAAAATAGAGGGTGCCAGTTTAGGTCATTGGAATTCATTGAGGCCAATCTGTTTGTAGTAACAGAGTGAGGATTTGATAAAATCTAAGGCCACAGAGGAATAGAGGAAAGGTCACAAAATCAGTTCTACTGGGGGGAGTTTCTATAAGCTCCAAGAGGGAGATGAGAGGCAAACAAAAAACCCAGGTGGGCATAGAGAAGCTGGGAGACTTCCAGTACAGAGCTGAGAGACAGGAGAGACCAGGCCACAGAGGCCCAGAAGGGCTTAAAGAAGTTGTGGAATTTAGCAAGCAGGTCCTAAGCAGAGGAGGCAAGGAAACAGGGAAGGTTCCAATAGAGGAAAAGGAATAAGTATCTTAGTAACTAAAGAGTTGCTCATAGGGTGGGTCCTGGAGGGTATAGCAGGCTCCAGGAGCCAGAGAGAGGACTCTTACCAAGTAGAAGATGAAGGAGAGATGGATGTATAGAACAGGTAGAAGAGAGAAGTGGTTGGAGGGGAACATACTAGGATTTGATATCAATTATAGTGAGTGGTATAAACCAGCAGAAACCAATGATCCAGACATACCTTAGGGGCAAATCAGCTACTTGAGTCAGTTTGAAATGTGGAGACATGGGCATGGCTAAAAGATAATTATAGCATCTTTTGCCAGTGCTATCTGAAGAGAGAGAACTCTGGAAGGGATGGGGTTTGAAGATGGGATGCGTGGTAAAAAGAGAAAACAATAGTGGGTAACATGAACATTAACCTTTTTTATTAGCATATAGTAAGATTGACTGCAGCCAGAGCACACAGGCAAGGTGCTGAAGCTTACAAAATAGCTTAGTAATGGATGCAAGAAGGGGTTTATATGAAGTCCCAAAGGTTGCCTCTCACAGGGTAATTATGAGAAGAGAAAAAAAAAAGAAATCTAAGAGTGTAAGGAGCTGACCATACTTAGGAATTGCTGTTGGTGGTGGGGACAATGAGTGACTAAATAAAGTGTTCTTTTTTTTTATCTAGGGTAATGGCCTTGTGAAGTGTAGTGATCACTAATCCCAGATAAATAATCTGAGGGTTAGACAAATGGATCTTAGAGGGTGAGACTCTATATACATGGCTGGATAGAAAATTTGATAAGGTAGAAATGGACTAAAAAAGAAACGACCACCTATGGAGTGTATAAACTTGGATTTAGGAAGAGACAGAAAAAGTAAGAAGCTAAAACCTGATCAAATATATGTAGAATGTCTTAAAAACCCAGTAGGAGCAAAATCTGGGAGAGATGGGTAGAAAGATGAGTATCTAGATCAGTATGAATAAAGGCAAATGTATTTTGTGACTAGATATGAAGAGGTATGAAAAAGAAGGCACCCTCGAAGTCTAGGACAGAGAAATATGAGTCTTTGAGGGGATGGTGGAGAGGAGAGTATAGGTGTTGGGTAATATGGGGTGAAGGGAAACCACTGTTGAATTGATAAGTCAGAGATCCTGGATCAAGTAGTCAGCTCTATTGTTTTGCTTTGTTTTGTTTTAAACCAAGAATATGGAGGTATTAAAGAGGGTTAAAGTGGAATGCAAAATATGCAAAATATTCTTTCTTAAAGGTCAGGGGTAAGAGGCTTAAGTACCCTGAGGTTGTGGAGAGAAAGGGCATATGGAGCCTGAATGACATATTGGGTGGGGTTCAGTAAGCTGTCTCCTTACCCTGACAATAGGGGAGGAAGATGTGTTTCTCTAAAAATCCATCATGACTAAATAGTTGACCTTAGTATCCAGAGGGAGAGAAACAGATAACCCTAATACTGTGATATTTATCTAAGGCTTCTGGTCAGAAATGGTGGTGGTCTGGCCAAGAGAGCCCAGATCCTTCAGTCATCCATGGCCAGACCTAGAAGGTCAGCTAGAGGGATTGATGTCCTCATGCTTCAAGGGACATGAGAGTCGTCAACACCCCAGTGCCTTTCTTCATGACATCTTGGACATAGTCTGGGTAGTTTATGAGGGTTTGGATAGGTCCACACCTAATTACCTTCGTAACTGCATTTGAAACAGAGATCTGAGATTCTTGGGATTGTGAGGCTAGAGAGTCTAAGAAGTTACTAAAGCAAGTTGAATGGTCTTAGCCAGCATCAGGCATTTTTTTATTTTTAGATGTTTATCTCTACCATGATACTCAATAAAGGTCAATATTAAAACTTTCGCCTTTGGAATCAGAGGTATTCTCTAGATGTTGAAGTTTGGTCTTAATATCAAGGAAAATCTGGGAGAAGAAGTATATCTTAAAGAGTTGTTTTCCATCTGGAATCTTGAGATCCAGATTGATGTATTGTAAGAGGGCATTTGTAAGGCTGTCTAGGAATCGAGATGTTTGTGCTGGGTGACCTCATGGAGTTTTTCATAATTTGCCACTTTATTTTTTTTTATTTTATTTATTTATTTATTTATTTTTTTAATTTGCCACTTTAAAAGTGGTCTTGTGAAGACAAGCCATGAGGCAAGTTACAACTTGATCCCTGACAAGGATTCCCTCTAGGTTATTGTAATTCCTTTTACAATTCTGATTGGAAACTGCTTCGGCCCTTACTGGCTAGACAGACATCCCATTTCTGCGGCAGGAGAAAGGAAAACCAGAGAGGATGGAAAGAATGAGAAGGGACTTTGAGTTGAGGTTGATGAGGAGGAGGCTCATGATATGAATAAATATAGTGAAAAAATCATCTGGTTTGGGCCTTTCAGCTACAAGAAGCAGATTTTACTTTGGTTTATATCATGTGGTTAATTTTAATTAAAATTAGAGTGAAACCATATGGAAAAAAGTCTATCTTTTACAACCCTAGTAAAGATGGCGGTCAGTAATATAGCTGTCTCCATTCTAATGGGAGGGATAACAGCTAAGAGGGTAGGAAACCACGTGTTTCCTTTAAGATTACCTACATGTAGATTTTTAACTATAAATCCTAGTGTTATAACTTTTAAGTAAACCCTTAGGAATTTCTAAGTTTTTCATCATACCCAGTATTCTTACAAACCTTGAGTTGCAAAAAGCTTACACAATTGTTTTACAAATTTTGAGATAAAATTCATAAATTAGCGAGCATTTGAGAATTAAATCAAAATCAAAAGACATGAGATGAGCAGTAATAGTCCCTGGGAGAATAGTCTGTTCTTTATTTTGTCTGCTCCCCTTTCTCTGTCACATAAATCAAGTGGATCACCTGACATGGGACAGACATTTTGGAGAAAAGCTTTAAATAAATATGCTTGGGTTAGAGGAGGGGGATCTACACCTTAGCTCCAGAACCAGGTTTTAATTAAAGTAGGACAGCATAAAACAACAGTGTAATTGCACTCAAACTTAAAAGACATATGAATCCCTGAAAAACTGAATTTAGTAAGCTGAGAAAAAAGAAGTCTTCAAGATAGGAAAATTTTAAGCTGTCTATAGACAGAGGGCACTACAGCAAGGAGCTGAGAGATGCACCAGGCAGTGAAGAGTATGTACAGAGTGTGCGCATGTTGCAACTGACCTATTACTTTGCTTTCTTCCGCTCATGCTTGGTGTAGCTACTGGTACCCACTTTGCATCAGTAAACTCACAAACTCATCAACTAGTAACTTAAAAGACAGGAAATTTACATCATGGGTGATGGGGGGACCAGATAAAAATGAACAGGACTTGAAGCAGAGAAAAGAGAAATAGGGAGTGGGGAATCTCTTTCCATTTTCTTGATCTCTAATGGTATTGTAAAAGCCCCAAATTGTATTAGGATCTAGGGTACCATTTAGCTGCCCTTTAGATTGATTATCTAAGGGGCACTGAGGCCAAATTTGATTATTAAAATGAATACATTTAGGGTGCTTCTGTTTGGGTGCCAGTTATAGCAGTTGGAGGTTTCCTAAGAAGCATCTCAAGGGGGAATGAGAGGATATATAAAGCAACATTCCCATGGATGAGAGAGAAGAAGGATAATATCACTGCAACCTGTAGTCACAGGCTACCCAGGATGCAGGGAGGACTGAACAAGGATGAGGTAGTTCAGTGGATTGTCACTATACTCAACAGCGGTCAGGGGCTTATCCTGACTAATCCAGAGGAGAGACTGGACTCCTGGTACCAGGGCTTTTGAAGGGCAAAAGGTAAGGATGGAAAACCAAACTCTAGGGGGAGGGGATCTTATCCATAGTAAAATATTAGAGAACAGAGTCCCAAAAGTCTTGAGGACTGAAGTGAAGGTGGTATAAGAGGGCAGGGAAGGGTGCAATAGCCTACTTAGGCCTAAGAAAACTGCAGGTTTCCAGTTCCAAGGATAGGGTGATGGAGTCAAGTGAAGAGGGTCAAACATACCCTTAAAAACTGAGGCTGAGGATACCTCTACCTCCAAGAATACCAAAAGGTTGCTAAATACTCAAGGGTCACTTCCTTACACTCAAGGAAACATTTAAGATAATGAAAGGAGAAAAATATCAAATTGTTACTAGTGGATGGAGTGCTGAGCAATTAATAAGCCAGAAAGTTGAATTTGTTTTGGGTGGACTAGAGATGCGGGATAGGGTTCCAGTGCATCGTAGGTCCATGAGGGGAACAGAGGCACTAGGAAAGCCTATACCAGGTTTTAACACCAAATATAAGTGTTACAGTTCAGATGGAAAGCTATCTTGGCAGTTGGGAGCCAAAGAAAAACAAAGTCACACCGCAGACAAACCTCCCACAAGAGATTTATTGGGAGGGCAAAAACCAGGAAGGTGGCTGCCTCTGCTCAGGAAAGAAACAGCAGGGGTCCTCTGATGAGCATAAGGTAGGATTTATGCAAAGTTTCTTGGTGGAACTTTTCAGGGTGATGCTTTACAGGGTGGGAATTAGTGGGGTTTCAAGTCCAGTGTTTGGGATTTTTAATCTGTAGGGTAGGGGCCTGGGTCCAGCCATTAGGACTGTTATAGAATGTTTTGTAGGTGCAACTTAGCAGTTGGAGGTCTTGAGGGCAGGGTCTGGCCACTCATGTGCCTCAAGTGGCTTACACTAGGACTAACTTTATTATACTGTTTCTGGCCTATGTTGTATCTTCATCCTCATTATTATCCAGTATTTTGGATGTCTCTGTCAAAATTTCTAAAGTTAATGTAGTCAAGTTATAGCTTGGTGAAAACGTACTTCTACCTTTTTTTTTCTTTTTATTATATAATCAAATGCACCTTGAAGACAATTTACTTCTTGGCTACTTCTGTGATATATGCATATCCCATCTGGTTCTCTTTAATCTCAATGTAGAATTCCTCAGTAGTTTGCTTCCCACTTGAAATAACAGCCTCTTTCTGTCAAGATTTCTATAAATAAGCTTTCTGAAGTAGAGAATAACCTTGTTTCACATCAGTGCAATATGTTCATGTTTCAGCCCTTACATGCTGCATTCATACACAGGTTTACTAGGCAGGAGGAGCAGTTACCCACATGGTAAATTTTCTGTAAGCTATAGCCTCACCAGTTCTATAGTTATGAAAGTATACCCAGATGGTATGCTAAAGATTCTACTGAAGAGGCATGAGGATAACTGTGCACATCTCTCTAAATACATTTAGGAACTTCTCATTGAATGAAAAATTGAGGACATGACTGTTCCAAGGTATAATTGAGAAGGCTTATTGTAGATATGAGGGAGAAAATAATCAGAGGCATCTGAAAGCATCCAGACTTAAAATGTCCAGCAGACTAAACCTGGTCATGAGAGGAGAATAGGGTGTTGAGAAAGAGAGAAAGGAAAAGCCAGGCTGTGGTGGTGTTTGTCTTAATTCCAGCACTCAAAAAGCAGAGGTGAGTGGAACTCTGTGAGTTAGAGACCAGCCTGGTTTATAAGAGATAGTTTCAGGACAGGCTCCAGAGCCATAGAGAAACCTTGTCTCAAACAAAGAAACAGAGAGAGAGAGAGAGAGAGAGAGAGAGAGAGAGAGAGAGAGAGAGAGAGAGAGAGAGAGAGAGAAAGAAGAGGGTGGGTCAAGAGAGAAGCTGTGGTGGTTTGAAAGAAAATGCCCCCATAGACTCATAGAGAGTGGTACTATTAGAATATGTGGCCTTGCTGGAGGCAGCAGGTTGCTGGGGGAAGGCTTTGAGATCTCAGACATTCAACCCCACCCAATGTGGCTGTCTTTTCCTTCTGTCTGTGAATCCGAACATAGAACTCTCAGCTACCTCTCCAGCACAGTTTCTGTTGCATGCTGCCATGTGGACTTAAACTCTGAACTGTAAACTAGCCCAATCAAATATTTTCCTTTATAAGAGTTGCCATGGTCATGGTGTCTCTGCACAGCAATAAAGGCCTAATTAAGACAGGAGTCACCAAACAACCAAAAGATTAAGAGCTCCAAAGAGATCACATAGCCAAAATTGTTCACTTACACAGGTGTCAAAGAAATTGGGAAATGGAAAGTAAAGCTTAGAATCTGGAAATTTACGGTAGGAAGCAGGGCATGCTAACCAATATGACTCTATAACAGACACTGGTGAATAGGAAGTGAGTGGGCCTAGGGGCTAGCATAGACCTTGATATGCTAATAAGCACCACATAGGTTAATGGAAGAGTCATATGTACCCTTTGCTGGAAATAAGAATAATGATTCCAGATAGCAAGTAGGAGATATCTTCTTATGTCCCCGAGAGAATGCTAACTTTTGTCTAAAATGTCAGATTTTGGAAAAAGGAATTTCTTGAGACCTAAGATTTATGGGTATATAGTTATTTCTGGACAAAAATAATTTAAAGGCTCAAATTCAAGAGATAGGAGACAAATAACAGAGATGGCAAGCTCACACACTTTTGCAGTTTCTTTAGAATTTGCATACCTCAAAAGAGAAAAGTAAATAAAAACATCAATAAAGTGGACTGGAGCATGAATCCTTGTTTTAGTGTTTGTGCAGGCACCAGAGTTTCAAGGAAAAGGGGGCTAAGGAGGTGTCAAAAAATTCCAAGGCAATTACCTTTAAATGTTAAAGAATTTGCTTCATTTCTCATTCTGGAGGTTTCTGTTAAAGGGTGATTGGACCTACTTCTTTTAGCTTTTCCTGGTAGCACTGTTATAATGCAGAGAAGTGGTAAAAAACAAATGCTCTTTTAAGAGTCAGGAAACAAAGGAAAGGCAGGAAGAGATTGGGAACCTATAATCCACTTCATGGAAATACCCACAAAGCCTAAGGGCTTCCCACAGGGCCCTAAATCAGAAAGCTATACTCCCAAACCCTAGCTCCTCTCCCCAATGCTAGCTTGGAGGCCAGGCTTGAAATAGACCACCAAGATGAACAAAAAAAAAATGACGAAGTAAGAATAGGACACATCTTAGTAAATCCCAGGTATAATAGTGACTATTACCTCCACTTATTTGAATATTTGTAAGCCTACTTTGTTTTATTTGGGGAACGGGGTCTCTTGATTACAAATAACATCAAGGATATCACTCTGGATGAACAAACAACAGTGAAAACTACATAAGCACATGACATCAGACGTCAAACAGATCATTTAAAACTGGTTAAAACATTGAAAGTTAAGCAGTTTCCATCATCATACAAGGTTAATCCTACGTATCAAGCAGTGAGGGGAATGAGACAGTCTCTAATATCCAGCCAGTGTTTTTTTTTTCCCTCTGAATTGCCTAAGGCTAAGGAAGATGATCCTTTATTACTGTTTCAATGCCACATGATATATGGAGAGAGTTTGCAATAAGAAATGCCTGCAATTGTACAGCTCAAAGGGAGAAAGAGCAAGCATTGTGAGGTTTTGTTACCCACAGCAAGGCAACTTGACAAGATAGTCTTTCATTCCAACGAGGTTCTTCTGGGAATCTTTACTTGAGATCAATACTTGGTATTTTTAAGGAGAGTAGAAAAAAGTGCTATTTAATGTTTTTTGCCTATTGATATTTAGTATATTCTGTCTATCTCATCTTAACAGGTTCATTTCATGTTTGACAATGTGGGAACATAGTACAGTTAAATGTTGAAAATGATGTCAACCCCCACCAAATATCTTAAACACAGAATCTCTGTTTCAGTTATGCTTGGAATTTTAGTTTTCACATCTAACCACATCACTGAAACCCATCCCTGTACTAGCACTTCAGGCTCAGGTAAGGAAAGTCTCCTGTAAGTGATTACTGACTTTTCTCAAATGTTGGAATGTTGAGTGGGTACACTTTGTAGGTCTCTGCATGATGTGGTACTGCACTCTACCATGCAGGTGGGTGAGTATACAGTACAGAGATGTCCATTGCTAACAGAGCTGCTCTGTTCCTTCTAGGAATGTGACAATCCATCTTTCACTTTCTCATCCACTCCTGAGCCCTTTCAGCTACATGAGAATCAAAAACCACTACAGTTCTGTGGATGTCATATAGTTTTGCACAGAAGTCTCAGTTGGGAGACCAAGGAGCACAGTACAACACTTGTCTAACTTGTCTGGCTTGTAGTGGGCCTAGGGTCTTCAGCATTGTCAAATGTCAGTTAGAGCTGATTCATTGTGGCAGACAGCCCTAGGTTGACTCTAACCTGTGCTCCCTGTCCTTGCACTGTTTCTGTGAGTCAGCCAAATGTCCTTTATCAATATTCTTCTACCACTCATTATTCTTATGTTCACCATGCATCATGTATCTGTGTTGCCTATCCATATGCCACAGACCTTGGTTTGTAACTCCTCTTCTCATTGTCTTCCCTTTATTCCCTTTCAACTGTCTGACTGGTCAGATTGGAGTTCAAGGTCCCTGACTCACAGTTTTGCCTCCACACGTCATCATTCCTTCTTCAAAATGTCTCACACCTGTTTGTAATGATGTTCTCCCAAAATAACTAGAATATTGTTCAACTACAGTAAACACAGAGAATCTGCAAAGAACTGTGGACTGCCGTCGTTGCTGTTGGGATTCAGCTAATCAAATTCTGTCTGTGTCTTACCTGAAGAGCAGAGGCATGGGAGAGGAGAAAAGAAGGGATTTATTCATGTGAATCACTAATACAAAATCTGAATAAAAGTGCTTAAGAGAAGTTTTTTTAGTCCAAATGACCACCAACCACAAACATGATAAACACTTTTAATGGGCGAATGGTATGTGCCTTTGCCTCGGGGGAGAGGAACAGCAGACCAAAGATAACATTCCACTCAGGCCTATCAGGATGAATCAGTGAGTTTTCTGGGGTTACCAAGAGTCTGGTTGACTAAAAGGCAGCTGCTTCACTAGAAGGCCCATGCCAGCAAGGGAGATGACTCATCAAAGCTGCATCTCTGGAGCTCCCTACACAATTTACAATCAGCTCCATCAAAGCTAGTCTCTTCTCCTCAGTGACTGTTGTTATTTAATATAGCCTTTGGGACAGGCCTTGTTAACGTTGTCACTTTCTGGGCTCCAAAATCTCCCAAGCTTTCTTAGCTATCTAAGTCCTGTGAACTTCTTTCTCTCCCTTGTCTAGAAGGGAATGTTTCAATTTAGAGGAAATTGCACAACAGAGAGTGACTAATGATTGGATTGTGGTATGTCTATGATGTAGACTAATGCTTAGAGAAAAATACTGGTCACACAAGCAACTTGAATTAACATTGATAGAAATTATACTGAGAGAAAAAGAGAAAGTGAACAGACTGCATATGTCAGCATTGATTCTCTATGGTCTTGAAAAAACAAGTGTATAAAAAGCACTCCGGCTCCTTGATGCCTCAGAGCTTCCAGCTGGACATCACTTTGGCTCCAGAAACGAAACAGGAAAATGTGAGATAGTGATGGGACTCATTCCTAGCTAGTGTTCATGGATATAGTGATACACATGAGCGATAAAATTCATAATTGTGGACATAGAAAAGTTAAGGTCAGAGGACGCTGATTACAAAAAAATTCCCCAGAAGATAGCTTTTGTAGGTGACATTAATAAAAGAAGTAACTAACTCTAATTGGATTCTCTAAAAACCAAAATAAAAAAATAATGTAAATAATTGGTTTAGTGATTTTAGAGACTGAAAACTCTCATGGTATCAGTTGGAAATTCCCACAGAAGTCTGAAGATGTAAGTTCTGGTCCCCAAAGTGACAGGCTGAGGACCAAAAAGAGTTGATGTTTCAGTCCAAGTCCTAAGAGCAGAATAGATGGGATACTATAGACCCTTACAGTAAGGCAGCAAGAATTCACTCTCACTCAGAATTTTGTTCTATTCATACCCTTGACAGATTGTGTGTGACCTTCACACTTATAATATAGAGCAGTCTGCTCTTCTCAGGGTAGTCACTCAAGAGACATTTAGAAATACCTTCACACACACACACAAAAGAAGGAAGGAAAGAAAGAAAGGAGATAGATAGATAGATAGATAGATAGATAGATAGATAGATAGATAGATGATAGATAGATAAAATATCCCATGTCCATGATACAACAGAGTGTTCATACACCATTGATGATCTCACTGATTTCAGGAAATTTCATGCTATGTGCAACACTCTAGGGCTTAAGCCTGAGTGATGACTGCCCTCACCATTTCAGGGACACAATTTAGCACACATATGTGTGTTGACTGATTGTATGTGCATTGAAATTGGCTGTGAGTAACTGTATCTATTCTATGGCTACTTTGTGACAAAGCAAAGACTCTCTTTATCTTCCTCAGATCTGAAACTATGTGGAAACAGATTGCTACCAAATTAGCATGACAAGCACCACAATTTTCCATATACTTTCCTTGTCACTGCCAAAGTATAATCCATTCACAGAAGGGGTAGGTGAACCATTCTGTATACAGCAGGCTGTGGCTGAAGAGTCTAAAAGGCAAGCCATTGGAGTTGTGAGACACAGCTGAGTCTTATGAACTGAAGACTGAGCTAAGTGTTCAGATGTGTGGTTATGGTGGTCATGAGGTCACAGGAACTGTTACGGGAGGTCCTCCCACTCCTCCAGCCTATCGCTGCTGAGATACCAGCCCCTTGGGGCGTGGTCTCTCTCCCTTTAAAAAAAGCGGCCACTTCCCTCTTCTCTCCTCTCTTCACTTCCTGCTCCGCCGGTGACTTGACTTCCTTCCTGGTTACGCAGAGGGCTGACAGTGATCTGTAAGTTTTTTCCCCTTTAAATAAATATCACCCTATTAATCATAATCCCAAATTGGTGTGGCATTGTTTGTGACTTACGCCTTCATTTGGCGCCCAACGTTTGGTTTTAGAACCTCTCCCGGCTCGCAGCCGCGAGTTCGGCTTGGCGGCCGGAAGTTCGGCTTGGCGGCCGGAAGTTCGGCTTGGCGGGCGCTTGTTCGGCTTGGCGGGAGCCCTTGCTTCCTCAGCCGCTGCCTGTGGATTTAGACTCCACAGGCCCGCGTAGTCTCTGCCCGCGTGATTTGCTCTTTTCTGAGTCGTTTTCAAATCTCCCTTGCAAGCACAGCTCTTAAGTGGCGCGAACCAGAGCACGCGGTTGCTGAAAGCTGCAACCCCTCAGGGTGACTCTGTCACGTGGAGGCATAAGTAGCTTCCAGATTGCTCTTCTCTACCCCTGGATTCTAGGTTTCTGGTTCCATCTCTGGAATTGATTTAATTACATTTACTTTGTTGAGCAACTTACATTTTCCAGTTTTTAACAAATACTAGGCCGACTCTGAAACAGGACCGTGTTTTCGTCGAGACTTGGCAACAGCGCCACCTGCTGGATAATAGGTAATATGGCAGTTCTCGTTTCCAACGCGAATTTTACTGTTCTGGTTACCAATACAATGGGTTATATCATGCAAGGTTTATATGACTATGGGGATAACTTAATTTACTGGTTATTAGGTTTCAGTATTCTTTTGCATATTCTATCATTTAGGAAGATCATGGCACTCCTAAGAACCATACAATCTTTACTAGAAACTCATGCAGGTCAGGAGATTAAGGATTCAAAAGAGACAATAATAAAAAGACTTGAAATGATTGAAGAAATGATTGGAGCTGGTGAACAGAGTAATAAGGCACAAGGACAGGATACAATGCCAACACCAGCTATTAGAACTGGCTTACCAAAGGTTTTAGCAGCATACCCTATACTTAATTCTGACAAAGCGTCAACTTCTAAAGGCTCAAAGGGAGTCAGAGAAGCTAGATGGACGCCAATAGCAATGAATGATCTAAAAGAAATTAAGCAAGCTATTGTTAATTTTGGCTTGCACTCTGCATACGTAAAGGAAATGATAAGGACTTGGGCTTCTAATGCTAGAGCTACCCCCCATGATTTCCATCAGTTAGTGTCTGCAGTTTTAGATAATGGACCTTCCTTGATGTTTGGAATTTATTTCAGAGAAGAATCCAAACATATGGAACAGCAAGGAAGAGCAAAAGGTATTGAGGTTTCCCAAGATCAAATTCTTGGTGCAGGAGAATATGCTGATCCACAGGTCCAAGCTCTTTATGATGATGAAGTACTGTGTCTATGTCACCAAGCAGCTTTAAATGCTTGGAATAGGATACAAGATCCAGCAAAAAGGGTTGAATCATATACCAGAATTAGGCAGGGACAGAGAGAACCCTTTATTGACTTTTTGCAAAGATTAATTAAGGCTCTGGACATAGGGGTAACAGACCCAGAAGCTAGACGAATACTTCTTGAATCTCTAGCTTTTGAGAATGCAAACATAGAATGCAAAAAGATAATTGGGCCTTTAAAGTCTAGATCAGCACCTATGGATGAATGGATTCAGCATACGATGAATGTTGAGACGTTTAGCTATAACGATGAATCTTGGGTAGGAGAAGCGATTTCCACAGCAATGAGGAGACATCAAACTGCCAGGTGTTTTAATTGTGGTAAATTAGGACATCTGAAAAGGGATTGCAGGCACAGAATTTCTAGGAATATTATCTCCTCTGGGAATGACAAAGATAGGAGACCTAGGCCTTCAGGTATATGTAGGAGATGCGGTAAAGGCCGACATTGGTCCAATGAATGCAGGTCAACAACAGACAAACAAGGCAACCCGATACCGTCGGGAAACTCCTTGAGGGGCCTCTCGCAGGCCCCCAAGCCAACAGTGGCCCAGTCATTCCCAGTCACAGTGGAGAACGTGCCTCACCAAGAAAATTAAAAGCTCCAATTTCTGCTGTAAAAAGTAATACTGGTCTAAATGATGAAATCCATGTGGAGGATGAGTCAAAAAACCCAGTTGGACAGAGTAAACGTATATTTTGGCAGACTTCTATTAATGATCAAAGACCAAAGCTAAGAGTCTGTATAAATGGCACTTTTATTGAAGGCTTATTAGACACAGGTGCGGATGTAAGTATCATTACCCCAGAATCTTGGCATCCGAATTGGCCTCTTCAAGAGGTAGATGTTCAGTTCTTGGGAATTGGAACCCTATCTCGTGTAAAACAAAGCACAAGATGGGTTGAATGCATAGGGCCCGAAGGGCAAATAGGAAGACTAAGGCCATATATAGCCAATATTGCCATAAATTTATGGGGCCGTGACCTGCTACAGCAATGGAATACCCAGATTAACATTCCTGTAGTTCCAGGAACTCATAATTCTGGGAAGTATATGATGAGGTATTATGGAAAAAGGTCACTAGCCATTCAGGCTGTACAAGAACATACAGCAAATACCAAACCTTTAGAGGTACCAACAGCCCTACCTTTAAAATGGCTAACTGAGAAGCCAATATGGATCAAACAGTGGCCTCTAGCTGAAGATAAACTACAGGCATTGGAACAGCTGGTGCAGGAACAACTAGATGCTCACCACATTGAAGAATCAACCAGCCCTTGGAATTCTCCTGTGTTTGTTGTAAAAAAGAAATCTGGTAAATGGAGAATGGTGACAGATCTAAGAGCTGTCAACAAAGTAATTCAACCTATGGGCTCACTACAATCTGGAATTCCTTTGCCTTCTCTGTTACCAAAAGGATGGCCTCTTATAGTTATTGATTTGAAAGATTGTTTTTTCACTATACCGTTACAAGAAAAGGATAGAGAAAAATTTGCCTTCACAGTGCCTACTTATAATAATTCTCAGCCCAATAGGAGATATCAATGGACTGTCCTCCCACAGGGTATGCTCAATAGTCCTACACTGTGCCAATATTTTGTAAGTAAGCCATTGGAAATAATTCGTAAACAATTCCCCAAGTCCATTATTTATCATTACATGGATGACATCTTGTTATCTGATTCAAATAAAGATACTTTAGAAAGGATGTTTGAAGAAGTAAAGAAAGTCTTGCCTAGGTGGGGATTACAAATTGCCCCTGAAAAGATTCAAAGAGGAAATTCTATTAATTACCTAGGTTACAGAATAGGGTTAGAGAAAATTAAAACGCAAAAGGCACAAATTAGGAGAGACCGGTTAAAGACTCTTAATGACTTCCAAAGATTGTTAGGAGACATTTCCAGTCTACGACCAGCTGTTGGGATAACACCTGATCCAATAGTTCATTTAAACAAAACCTTAGATGGTGATAAAGATTTGAATAGTCCAAGAAAACTGACAGCTGAAGCAGAAAAGGAACTGACAATGATTGAGGAAAAATTACAGGAGGCACATGTGGATAGGGTGAACCCAAATCTTAGCTGCATCCTAGTCATATTGCCTTCCAGAATTTCTCCTACAGGGATTCTAATGCAGAGGGAAGATATTATTTTAGAGTGGATATTTATACCTAATAAACCAAGTAAAAAATTAAAAACTTATGTGGAAAAAGTCTCTGAATTAATTATAAAAGGTAAGCTGAGACTTCGTCAACTAGCAGGTATAGACCCAGCAGAAATTATAGTGCCTTTTACTACTGAAGAAATAAAAAAGTTATGGGAAGACAATGAACCGTGGCAAAGAGCTTGTGCTAATTTTTTGGGAGAAATTAATAGCAACTATCCCAAAAGTGGTAGACTTAACCTCATAAAAAGAACTTCTTGGATTCTTCCTAGAATTGTACGTGATGCTCCAATAACTGGAGCCCGTACGTTCTATACTGATGCAAATAAATCAGGGAAAGCAGGTTACAAGTCAGATGAATTGAGTAAGGTGGAACAAAGTCCTTATAATTCTGTCCAGAAGGCAGAATTATATGCCATTCTTATGGTGCTAAGGGATTTTAAAGAACCTCTTAATATAGTTACAGATTCACAATATGCAGAAAGAGTTATCTTGCATATTGAAACCGCTGAATTTATACCAGATGACACAGAGTTGACTTCATTGTTTATCCAGGTACAAGACATAATCAGGAACAGGCTTTGTCCGATGTACATAACACACATCCGGTCCCATACAGGTCTGCCTGGTCCTCTAGCCCAAGGCAACGCTGAGATTGATCAATTATTGATTGGAAGTGTGTTGCAGGCCTCAGAATTTCATAAGAAGCATCATGTCAATAGTAAAGGCCTAAAGAAAGAATTTTCCATTACTTGGCAACAAGCTAAGGACATTATAAAGAGATGTCCTACTTGTTCTTTCTATAATCAAACACCGTTGCCTGCAGGGAGTAACCCAAAGGGCACTAAGAGAAATGAAATCTGGCAGATGGATGTGTTCCACTTTATAGAATTTGGTAAATTAAAATATGTACACTACACCATAGACACGTATTCAGGTTTTCAATGGGCTACTGCCCTGAGCTCAGAAAAGGCTGATTCAGTAATCACACATTTATTGGAAGTTATGGCCATCATGGGTATACCTGCGCAAATAAAGACAGATAATGGTCCAGCATATGTATCTAAGAAAATGAAACGCTTTTTTGATTATTATAATATAAAACACATTACAGGTATACCAAATAATCCTACAGGTCAGGCAGTTATAGAAAGATCAAATCGTACTATAAAGGATATGCTGAACAAACAGAAAGGGACCGAAAATACCCCCAGAAATAGATTACATAATGCTTTATTAACCTTGAATTTTCTTAACGCTAATGAGAAAGGAACGACAGCAGCAGAGAGACATTGGATAATGGAAAAGTCTGCTGAACTAAATCAACCGATTTATTTCAAAGATGTGCTGACCTCTCAGTGGAAGCCAGGAGATGTGCTACGTTGGGGAAGGGGTTTTGCTCTTGTTTCCACAGGAGAAGAAAAATTGTGGATACCATCAAAATTAATAAAGTTTCGATTTGAAGAAGAGAAACCTCTTGGAAAGGAGAAATGACAACTCATCCACAATGATGATATTCATACAGGTGGTAAGAAAAACATATAGAATGGGGGCAGGGTTCTGTTCTTATCTCCACAGGAAAACACTCATCTTTGAGAAATTCAAGGGACCCTGGATGTTTGGATACTGACAGATGGAAAAATACCTGCCCGATGGGAAATATCAAGAAAACTGAATGGATTGTGTAAGTAATATTAAACCATATTTCTAAATTTATAAAGCTGGTTTTGAAGTTGGACTCTGGCTCAGTCCTTCTCCAATTCCAAGCCTGTTAGTAAGAGAAAAACCCAGAGTTTCTGGAGTTTCTGTCTCATGTCAAGAGCCATGATGTGGGACAGAAAGAAATATGAGTTTAGAAAACATCTTTGCTTTTCTTCATATCTATCATACTTTTCATTGAATATATCTATCATGTCTTTCATTGAATATATATATATATATATATATATATATATATATATATATGTCTATATGATTAATGCTTAAGTTTCTCATAATGAACAATGAGTTTTTCCTGAAGTGACATTTGAAGTTTCCAGGAAGAAGATGGGGCCCCATAACAACAACTCCACCTGGTTGATATGACATCATGATACTGATAGCGCTACAACAAGACCTGCTTTGGGTACCAGCTGCACAAGACAGTTCCAACTTGGTTAGCTGAAATGGTGCACATCTTATACAACATTTTGGCCAGACCTGCACAAAATACTCAGAGACTATTGGCAATATTAAAAGACATTGATCTTGAAATTTAACCATCATTTTACTTTCACAGGATCCCCCAGAAAGAACGTCGCCCCCATGACAGCTGGAAGTAATTCTAGAGGACGACGTCCCCTCTCCCAGTAAAGTTTGCCCTTGGGTTTAGGGACATCATTTAGGGGTTGATTATAATTAGTATACAATTGAGGGTTGGGGGAGGAATTTTATAAGCTCAGGGATCATTTTGAAAAAAAAAAAGAGGGATGATGGGATAATAGATTTGTAATTGTGAGTTACTGTTTTTGACAAATATATTGGTATAGATTCTTGTATATTGATACAAAGTTAAATTATATTGACTATTGTATGCATGCATGTTTCTACCTTGTTTAAAACATTTTTATGTATTGACATATATTGTATTGTATATATTTATCATATTGCTGTGTACATTTCTACCTCTGATTAAGATACTTATATAATGTTTGTGTATTGATATATATTTACCTACAGCAATGTATATTTGTACATTGTTTATATTTGGAGGTCATTGTCCTCATTTGTTTCACAGTTGTTTATTGTCTTAATCTTTAAGTTAGATAGATATTGAGAATTATATAGACTAATAGTCATCTAAGTTTGTCATTTATAATTAGACTAATCAGGTTCTTTAGATATATAGAGATTATACTCAGTATAGATAGATAATCTTCAACTTCTTCAAAGAGCTGTAGAAAATGGCCTTTAATCTAACTCAGAGTTTTGTGGTAGTGAGACACAATTGCTCCTGGCAACACCACTCTATTCCCGAGAGAATGTTGAGCACCAAAGACACTCCACCTGGAGCCTTTCTTTTTAGCAGAACTGGCCTTTGGGCAAAGAAATGCCCGTACCTCAACCACCGACAAAGATAGAGAACATGCATCAATGGATAAAACAGGACTGTCTTATCCTGCCAAGACAGGGTAAGATAGTTTTGAAAAGTTGCTTGCCTTTGAAAATGGTGTGTCAGTTATGTTAGGCCTTAGCCAAAGTTGGTTACTTCAACGCTGCTAATGTGACTTTGGGTGATTGCCTAGGTAGCTAGTTGTCTCTGTGATTTGTTGCATGTTTTGGAAGTTGTTTTATTGAACTTCCTAATTAACCAGGTAACATTATTTCCCTTCTCAGATCTTTGATGGGGTTGAAGACTATATAGATGTAGTTACTTTTCTCTCATGACTTGGCCAAGTTATTTATTATACAAGACCTAAGCTAGTTAGAATAGGATATTTGTACTTATTGTATATAATTTCATAGTAGGTTTAGAACTCTCTTATTTAAACAAAAGGGGGAGGTGTTACGGGAGGTCCTCCTACTCCTCCAGCCTATCGCCGCTGAGATACCAGCCCCTTGGGGCGTGGTCTCTCTCCCTTTAAAAAAAGCGGCCACTTCCCTCTTCTCTCCTCTCTTCACTTCCTGCTCCGCCGGTGACTTGACTTCCTTCCTGGTTACGCAGAGGGCTGACAGTGATCTGTAAGTTTTTTCCCCTTTAAATAAATATCACCCTATTAATCATAATCCCAAATTGGTGTGGCATTGTTTGTGACTTACGCCTTCAAGGAACAGTAAAATGGAAACAGTAAAAGCACAAGTGGACTCAGGAAAAAAGTCAGAAATACAAATTTTCAAGTGGTGGCAGAGGAAAAAGGGCTTTTCAATGAAGTAGGAAATATGGCTGAGCTCAGAGAGGCAGAGAAAAAAGAAAACATGAAAGAATCATGTCATATATATGAAGATGTGGTCACATTAATAAGAGCATGATCACAGTGTAGACAATTTCTGTACAAAAAAAGTGTGAAGAAAAAGGGTGCTGTGTTTGTTCCTTCCCTGCATAATTCATGACTGCTAATTGCTTGAAGAAGGATGCTTAAAAGAAATCCCACACTAGCTCAGAATTGAGAAATAGACAGTTATTTCTTTAGGAGTAGACTCACAAATCAGAATCCCCTGCTGGAACAGAGATCAGAAACTGAATCCAGCAGCCAGAAAAGAGGCCAGACACATGCTTTACATTGGCATAAATAGTATAAGAGGCCACGCCTCAGTGGGCATGTACCTACTGGCCATAGAACTTCATACAGCAACTCCTTAGAGGACTAAGCCTAATACAAAATTATATACAATAAGAACAAACATATTCAATAATTTTCCTATCCTAACTAGTTTAAGTCTTGTATAAAAAAAATAACTTGGCCAAGTCATGAGAAGAAAGTAAGTACAGCTATCTTGTCTGCAAACCCATTGAAGATATGAGAAGAAAAATAATATTACTTGAATAAGCTGGAAATGTACAACAAATGACAGAGACAGCTGGCTACTTGGGCATTCACTCAAAGTCTCATTTGCAACATTGAAGCAACCAACTTTGGATAAGGCCTAGAATAACTGACAGACAGCTAACCAAGTTGGAACCATCTTGAGCAGCTGCTACCCAAAAAAAGGTCTCATAGTAGCACTATCAGCATCATGACGTCATATCATCCAGGTGAGGTTGTTGTTGTAGGGTCCCATTTTTTTCCTGGAAACTTCAAAGATTACTACAGGAAAATTCATTGTTCATTGTGGAAAACTTAAACATTATTTATATAGATATATACAGACATATATATATATATATATATATATATATATATATATATATATATATATATAATGAAAGGTATGATAGAGACAAAAATAGATATGAGGAAAAGTAAAATTTTATATAAATTCTTTTTTCTTTTTGTTCCATATCATGGCTCCTGACATGAGACAGAAACTCTTAATTTTTATCTTAACAACATGCTTGGATTTAGAGAGGGACAGAGCCAGTGTCCAACTCCAAAGTCATCTCTCTCTCTCTGTATGTATGTATGTATATATATATATATATATATATATGTGTGTGTGTGTGTGTGTGTGTGTGTGTGTGTGTGTGTGTGTATGTGTGTGTGTGATTAAATGTGTTTGTATAATTTACCTGATGTCAAAAATCATGATCTTATTCTCGATGATCCTCAGTGGATAATTATTTTTCCATCTGTCAGCATTAAAACATCCAAGGAATCTTGAATTTTTGAATATGAGTATTTTTTTGCAAATACAAGAACAGAACCCTGCCCCAACCAATATAAGGTTTCCTTATCATCTGTATGGTTGTCACCATTGTGGGTGACCTGTCATTTCTCTTTTTCAATTTTTTAATTTTGATGGTATCCATAGTTTTACTTCTCCTGTGAAAACAAGAGCAATACCACTTCCCCAACATAACAAATATCCTGGCTTCCATTGTGAGGTCAGCACATCCTTAAAATAAACCGGTTTAATTAATTCCCAATGTCTCCCTGCTGCTGTTGTCCCTTTCTCATTAATATTAAGAAATTTCAAAGTTGACTCAACTCACCTATAAAAAAGCACAGGCTAAGAGAGTGGATACAAAAACAGGATCCAACATTCTGCTGTTTACAAGAAACACCTCAACCACAAAGACAGGCATCTCCTAAGAGTAAATGGCTGGAAAAAGGCTTATGAAGCAAATGTACCTAAGAAACAAGAGGTGTGCCCGTACTAATTTCTAACAAAATTGCCTTCACACTTAAATCAATCAGAAGAGATGGAGAGGGACATTTTATACTCCTAACAGGAAAAATTCATCAGGATGAAGTCTAGATCCTGAATATCTATACCCCTAATGTAAAAGCACCCACTTATGTAAAAGAAATAGTAATAAAACTCAACGCAGTCATCAAACCACACACACTAATAGCAGGAGACTTCAACACTCCTCTATCACAAATTTACAGGTCAATCAGACAGAAACCTAACAGAGAAATAAGAGAATTAATAGAGGTAATGAAGCAAATGGACTTACCAGACATCTATAGAACATTCTACCCAAATAGGAAAGAATATACCTTCTTCTCTGCAGCTCACGGAACCTTCTTGAAAATTGACCACATACTCGGTAACAAAGTAAACTTCCACAGTTACAAAAAAAATATTAGTAACAACCTGTGTCTTATCAGATCATGGATTAAAGTTAGAATTCAACATTAATGCTACCCCCAGAAAGCCTACAAACTCATGGAAACTGAACAGTCAACTAATGCACCACACCTGGATCAAGGAAGAAATAAAGAAAGAAATTAAAATCTTTCTTGAATTCAATGAAAATAAAGACACAACATACTCAAACCTATGGGACACATAAAAGCAGTGCTAAGAGAAAAATTCATAGCCATAAGTGCCCAATTAGAGAAAACGGAGAAAGCACACATTGGAGACTTAACAGCCCACCTGAAAACTCTAGGAAAAAAAAAGAAGCAGACTCACCTAGGAGGAGTAGAAGACTGGAAATAATCAAACTGAGGGCTGAAATCAATAAAATAGAAACACAGAAAACAATCCGAAGAATCAATGAAACAAAAAGCTGGTTCTTGGAGAAAATCAACAAGATTGATTAACCCCTATCCAAACTAATCAATCCGCAGAGAGAGAATACACAAATTAATTAGATCAGAAATGAAAAGGGGACATAACCACAGAAACAGAGGAAATTAGGAAAATCATTAGATCTCACTACAAAAGCCTCTATGCCACAAAATTGGAAAATGTAAAAGAATTGGACAATTTCTTAGATAAGTACCATATACCAAAGTTAAACCAAAACCAGTTGAACAATCTAAATAGACCTGTTAGTCGCAAAGAATTAGAAGCTGTTGTCAAAAATCTCCCTACCTAAAAAAGCCCAGGACCAGATGGTTTCAATGCAGAATTCTACCAGAACTTCCAAGAATACCTAATACCTATACTCCTTAAGATATTTCACAATATAGAAACAGAGAGTCATTGCCAAATTCCTTTTATGAAGCTACAGTTTCACTGATACAAAAACCACACAAAGACTCAACCAAGAAAGAGAATTACATGCCAATCTCACTCTTTAACATCGACACAAAAATCCTCAATAAAAAACTGGCAAACTGAATCCAAGAACACATTAGGAAAATTATCCATTATGATCAAGTAGGCTTCATCCCAGAGATGAAGGGTTCGTTCAACATACGAAAATCTATCAATGTAATCCATCATATAAATAAACTGAAAGAAAAAAACCATATGATCATTTCATTAGATGCTGAAATAGCATTTGGCAAAATTCAATATCCCTTTATGATAAAGATGTTGGAGAGATTAGGTATAAATGGTCAAGCCTAAATATAATAAAAGCTATTTACAGCTAGCCAACAGCTAACATCAAATTAAATGGAGAGAAACTCAAAACCATTCCACTAAAATCAGGAACACAACAAGGCTGTCCACTCTCCATACCTCTTCAATATAGTGCTTGAAGTTTTAGCAATAGCAATAAGACAACATAAGGAGATCAAGGGGATTCTAATTGGAAAGGAAGAAGCTAAACTTTCATTATTTGCAGATGATATGATAGTGTACATATGCGACCCCAAAAACTCCACCAAAGAACTCCTACAGCTGATAAACAACTTTAGTAACATGGCTGGATACAAGATCAACTCCAAAAAATCAGTTGCCCTCCTATACACAAAAATAAGGAAGCCGAGAGGGAAATCAGGGAATCATCACCTTTCACCATAGCCACAAATAGCATAAAATATCTTGGGGTAACTCTAACCAAGGAAGTAAAAGAACTATTTGACAAGAACTTTAAGGAATTGAAGAAAGAAATTGAAGAGGATACCAGAAAATGGAAGGATCTCCCTTGCTCTTGGATTGGGAGGTTCAACATAGTAAAAATGGCAATTCTACCAAAGGCAATCAATTCAATAGCTTCAATGCAATCCCCATCAAGGTCCAATCAAAATTCTTCACAGATCTTGAGGGGGCAATAATCAACTTCGTATGGAAAAATAAAAAAAAAACACAGGATAGCCAAAACAATCTTATACAATAAAGCAATTTCTGGAGGTATTACCATCCCTGACTTCAAACTCTGTTACAGAGCTACAGTATAGAAAACAGCTTGGTATTGGCATACAAACAGAGAAGTAGAAAAATGGAATCGAATAGAAGACACGATTTTAACCCTCAATGCTATGAACACCTGATTTTTGATAAAGTAGCTGAAAGTATACAGTAGAAGAAAGAGAGCATCTTCAACAAATGATGCTGGAGCAACTGGATGTCAACCTGTATAAGAATGAAAATAGATCCATATCTATCACCATGCATAAAACTCAAGTCCAAATGGATCAAAGACCTCAATATCAATCGGAACACACTGAACCTGATAGAAGTGAAAGTGGGAAGTACTCTACAACATATGCGCACAGGAGATTTCTTCCTATGTATAACCCCAGCAACTCAGACATTAAGGGCAACATTTAATAAATGGGACCTCCTGAAACTGAGAAGCTTCTGTAAAGCAAAGGACACTGTCACTAAGACAAAAAGGCAACCTACTGACTGGGAGAAGATCTTCACCAACCCCACAACAGACAAAGGTATGACCTCCAAAATATATAAAGAACTCAAGAAACTAGACTTTAAAATGCTAATTAACCCAATTAAAAAAATGGGGTACTGAAATGAACAGAGAATTCTCAACAGAAGAAGTTCAAATGGCCAAAAGACACTTAAGGTCATGTTCAACCTCCTTAGTGATCAGGGGAATGCAAATCAAAACAACTTTGCGATATCATCTTACACCTGTCAGAATGGCTAAAATAAAAAACAGCAATGATAGCCTTTGCTGGAGAGGTTGTGGAGTAAGGGGTAAAATCATCCATTGCTGGTGGAAATGCAAACTTTTGCAACCACATTGGAAATCAGTATGGTTCTTTCTCAGGAAATTTAGGATCAACCAACCTACCCCTGGGCCCAGCAATACCACTCTTGGGAATATACCCAAGAGATGCCCTATCATATGACAAAAGCATTTGTTCAACTATGTTCATAGCAGCATTGGTTGTAATAGCCAGAACCTGGAAATAACCTAGATGCCCTTCATCAAAGAATGGATGAATAAAGTGTGGATATATATTAGAATATTACTCAGCAGTAAAAAACAATGACATCATGAATTTTGGATGCAAATGGATGGAAATAGAAAACACTATCCTGAGTGAGATAAGACAGACCCAAAAAAATGACCATGTGATGTACTCACTCATAATTGGTTCCTAGCCATAAATAAAGGACATTGAGCCTATAATTTGTTATCCCAGAGAAGCTAAATAAGAAAAAGAAGGTGAACCCAAAGAAAAACATATCCTCCTGGATATTGGAAATAGACAAGATTGCCGGGTAAAAATTGGGAACTTGGGGGTGGGGTGAGAAGGGGGTAAGGGGAGATGGGGAGAGAAAGGTGAGAAGGGGAGGATGGGCGGAACTTGGGGGAATTGGATGGTTGGGATAAAGGAAGGGTAGATATATGAGCAGGGAGGCATATATCTTAATTAAGCGACCCATCTTAGGGTTGGCAAGAGACTTGACCCTAGAGGGGCTCCCAGGTGTCCAGGGTGATGTCCCCAGTTAGTTCTTTTGGCAGCTGAGGAGGGAACCTGAAATGGCCCTATCCTATAGCCATACTGATGAATATCTCACATATCACCATAGAACCTTCATCTGGTGATGGATGGAGATAGAGACAGAGAGCCACATTAGAGCACTGGACTGAGCTCCCAAGGTCCAAATGAGGAGCAGAAGGAGGGAGAACATGAACAAGGAAGTCAGGACTGCGAGAGGTGCACCCACCCACTGAGACAGTGGGGCTGGTCTATTGGGAGCTCACCAAGGCCAGCTGGACTGGGACTGAAAAAGCATGGGATAAAACCGGACTCTCTGAACATGGCAGAAAATGAGGGCTGATGAGAAGCCAAGGACAATGTCACTGGGTCTTGATCCTACTGCATGTACTGGCTTTGTGGGAGCCTAGCCTGTTTGGATGCTCACCTTCCTAGACCTGGATAGAGGGGGGACCATTTTGGACTTCCCACAGGGCAGGGAACTGTGACTGCTCTTTGGACTGGAGAGGAATGGGGAGAGGAGTGGGGGGAGGGGGAGACGAGTGGAGGGAGGGGGAGACGAGTGGGGGAAGGGGGAGGGAAATGGGAGGCTGAGAGTAGGCAGAAATTTTTTCAATTAAAAAAAATTGGTAACAGAACAGGAATGTAACCATATGCATTTTTTGACACATTCATCATGTTATTTTTCATCTTAGTTTTACTAACTTTCAAAGTCATAGCAATGATATTTAGGTTTTATATGTAGAGTAATTTTAAGCTATCATTTTAGTTATGTAAATTTATAATAATTCACATTTACTATATGTAATATTAGTAAAAGTAAAGTACAAATTATGCATTTATGTTTACAAAATAAGAGAAATTTCAAGGTTGATAGCATTATGTAATCTATGTCTTGTGACATTTTCCACCCCATTTTATTTGTTTAACATATCCTTTATAGTTCGATATGAACTTTCTATAACTGACTTACCTTTGGGATTATGTGGTATGCCTGTAACATGCTTAAAATTATAATAACTGGAAAAAAATGCTTCATTTTTTTAGAGACATACCCTGGACCGTTATCTGTCTTTATTTGTGCCAATATAACCATGATGGCCATAACTTCTAATAAATGTGTGATTACTGAATCAGCCTTTTCTGAGCTTAAAGCAGTTGCTCACTGAAAACCTGAACAAGTGTCAATAGTGTGGTGTACATATTTTAAATTTCCAAATTCTCCAAAATGGAACAATCCATCTGCCAGATTTCATTCCTTTGAGAACCCTTTAGGTTAGTCCTTGCAGGTAGTGGTGCTTGGTTATAGAAAAAGCAAGTAGTGCATCTCTTTATAATCTCCTTAACTTGTTGCCATGTAATAGAAAACTCTTTCTTTAAACCTTTGCTATTGACATGATGTATTTTTATGACATTCTGAGGCCTGTGACATGCTTCCAATTAATAATTGATCAATTTCTGCCTTACCTTGTGCTAGAGGACCTGGCCAACCCATATGGGATCAAATGTGTGTTATGTACATAGGTCAAAGCCTATTCCTGATTATGTCTTGTATATGGATAAATTAAGTTAATTCTGTATCATCTGGTATAAATTCAGTGGTTTCAATATGCAAGAGAACTCTTTCTGCATATTTTGAATCAGTTATGATATTAAGAAGTTCTTTAAAATCCTTTAGCACTATGAGATTAGCATATGATTTTGCCTTCTAGACAGAATTATAAGGGCTTTGTACTTAATTCAACAATTGCCAATTCCTTTTCTGCTTCAGCTATTAATTCTCTGGGACTATTCAAGTCTTTATCACCATTTAAGGTTTTGTTTAAATAAATTATTAGATCAGGTGTTATCCCTACAGCCGGTCATAGACTGGAAATGTCTCCTAACAGTCTTTGAAAGTCATTAGGAGTATACAGCCAGTCTCTCTTAACTTGTTCCTTTTGTGCTCTAATTTTCTGCAAACCTATTTTATAACCTAGGTAATTGACAGAATCCCCTCTCTGTATTTTTTTCAGGAACAATTTGTAGTCCCCATTTTGGGAAACTTTGTTTACTTCTTCAAACATTTTTTCTAAAGTATCTATGTTAGAATCAGATAGCAAAATGACATCCATGTAATAATAAATTATAGACTTAGGAAATTGCTTACATATTATTTCCAATGGCTGATTTACAAAGTATTTGCACAGAGTGGGGCTATTGAGTATTCCTTGTGCGAGGATAGTCCATTGATATCTCTTAGTTGGCTGAGAATTATTATAAGTAGGCAGGGTGAAGGCAAATTTTTCTCTATCCTTTTCTTGTAAAGGTATAGTTAAGAAACAATCTTTTAAATCAATAACTATAAGAGGCCATCCTTTTGCTAAAAGAGAAGGCAGAGGGATTCCAGATTGTAGAGGGCCCATAGGTCGAATTACCTTATTGATAGCTGTTAAATCTGCCACCACTCTTCATTTACCAGATTTCTTTTTTACAACAAGGAGAATTCCAAGGCCTGGTTGATTCTTCAATATGGTGAGCATTTAGTTGCTTTTGTACCAGCTGTTCTAAAGCCTGCAACTTATATTCAGCTAGAGGCACTTCTTAACCCATATTGGTTTCCCCATTAACCATTTTTAAAGGTAGGGCTGTTGGTAACTCTAAAGGTTTGCTAGTTGCTTAAGTTCTTGTATAGCCTGAATGGCTTGTGACCTTTGTGCATAGTACCTTATAATATCCTTCTCAGAATTATGAGTTCCTGGGACTGCAGGAATGTTAATCTGGGTATTCCATTGCTGCAGCAGGTTACAACCCCATAAATTTACTGCAATGTTAGCCACATATGGCCTCAGCTTCTCTCTTTGACCTTCTGGCCCAATGCAGTCAATCCATATCATGCTTTGTTTAACTTTAGATATGGTTCCAATTTCTAGTAATTGAATATCTGCCTGTTGAAGAGGCCAGTTTGGATGCCAATATTCTGGAGTAATGATACTCACATCTGCACCTGTGTCTATCAAACCAACAAGTACAATGCCATTTATATGCACTCTTAGCTTTGGACTTTGATCATTTATAGAAGTCTGCCAGAATATATGTTTGCTATTTCCTATTGGAATTTTTGACTTATCCTTCATGTTTATGTCATCATCTCCAACATTATGGTCTTTTACAGAAGGCTCTGGATTTTTTAATTTTTCTGGTGAGACATGTCTTCCGCAGTGACTGGAAATGACTGATCCACTTTTTTCTTGGCCACCTGCAAGATGCCCCTCAAGGAGTTTCCCTATGGTATGGGGTTTCCTTGTCTGTCTTTTGCTGATCTGGATTCATTGGTCAAATATCGGCCTTTGCCACACCTTTTACATAGACCTAAAGGCTAAGTCCTCCTATTCTTGCCATTCCCAGAGGAGATATTATTCCAAGGAATTACTTGTTCACAATCCCATCTTAGATGTCCTATTCTACCAAAATTAAAATATTTGGCATTTTGATGTCTCCTCATCTCTTTGGAAATTGCTTCTTCTACACAAGATTCAATATTATAGTTTTTTTTTTTCTGTGAGGGTCAAAGTTATGTGTTACTTTTTTATTTTTTTAAATTTTTTTTCCGTTTATTTATTTATTAAAGATTTCTGTCTCTTACCCGCCACCTCCTCCCATTGCCCTCCCCCAATCAAGTTCCCCTCCCTTGTCAGCCCATAGAGCTATCAGGGTTTCCTGACCAGTGGGAAGTCCAAAGACCACCCACCTCCATCCAGGTCTAGTAAGGTGAGCATCCAAAATGCCTAGGCTCCCACAAAGCCAGTACGTGCAGTAGGATCAAAAACCCACTGCCATTGTTCTTGAGTTCTCAGTAGTCCTCATTGTCCGCTATGTTCAGCAAGTCCGGTTTTATCCCAGGTTTTTTCAGACCCAGGCCAGCTGGCCTTGGTGAGTTCCCTATAGAACATCCCCATTGTCTCAGTGTGTGGGTGTACCCCTCGCGGTCCTGAGTTCCATGCTCATACTCTCTCTCCTTCTGCTCCTGATTTGGACCTTGAGATTTCTGTCTGGGGCTCCAAATTGGGTCTCTGTCTCTGTCTCCTTTCATCTCCTGATGAAGGTTAATATTCAGGAGGATGCCTATATGTTTTTCTTTGGGCTCTCCTTATTTAGCTTCTCTAGGATCACTAATTATAGGCTCAATGTCCTTTGTTTATGGCTAGAAACCAAATATGAGTGAGTACATCCCATGTTCCTCTTTTTGGGTCTGGCTTACCTCACTCAGGATAGTGTTTTCTATTTCCATCCATTTGTATGCAAAATGCAAGACGTCTTTGTTTTTTACTGCTGAGTAGTACTCTAATATTATAGTTTAATGTCTCAATATTCATTATATACAGAATCTATTCATCCATAGTTGCTGATCTAACTTTTAAAGGCCCAAGTATCTTTTTGAATTCTAAGTTAGCATTTTCAGAAGCCAGAGATTCAATAATTACTTGTCTAGCATCTGGGTCTGTTACTCTTATTTGTATAGCTTTAGTTAATCTTTGTAAGAAGTCACTAAAGTGTTCTCTCTGGACCTGTTTAACCCTCGTATATGATTCAGTTCATTTTCCTAGTTCTTTAATCATGTCCCAAGCTTTTAGACTGCTTTGTGGCATAGAGACAAGATTTGTTCATTGTAAGGAGCTTTAACCTGTGGGTCAGCATAAGTGCTTTGTCAGAGTAGATTACAGGGTGTGAAGCTAAAACCTTGGGTAAGTCATCTCTGACAGCTACTGGTATTATTTAATTCTGTCCTTGTGCCTTCTTTCCCTGTTCATCAGCTCTAATAATTTCCTCAATTATTTCAAATCTTTTTATTATTGTCTTTTATAAAGCCTGAATGTCCTGGTCTGTTATAGTTCTAGTAATTTCCTTGAGGCACCTAGTCTCTGGTTCTCATTATACACATGTGATTTAAAAGTCTGAAGTTTCTCCTTTAAAGATAATGCCTCATCCTTGGACATTAGTTGGGTTGCATGCAGATTGCCATCCTGGAGATATAACCTATCTGCTAATATATCATAACTTTTTAACATATTTTGATTGTCAAATTCAACAATATAAATTCTTTCAGATAACTTCTCAGTACCCTTAGATATGGATTCAATTTTGTCTTTCAAATTTATGTTATGCTTTTTAATATTATTAATTTTTTAGATAACTTTTGATTTTAGATGATATTAATCCGGTCAACTAGGTGTTTGTTATTAATATGAAAAGAATCTATCATTCCTAAAAGTACCACATTCTTTCTTAATGAGAGAATATGAAGAAATAAACTGAGTCCCAATACCCAATAAATGGAACTATCACCATAGCCATATAAGCCTTACATAATATAATCCATAATATTAGCAAAATGTTAATGTTTCAATATTACTGTAACAATCCATATTGATTTATTTATTACCTGTTCTGAGATCTGGTAAATTTTTAAGTGTAATAATCGTTATTGTTCAGCAGATGTTGTGGTTGCAGAGTTGCACTGGGGACAGAAATGTTACTGAGCCACTTTATTTTCTGAGCCGCTTTAGTTTCCCACCTTGGTATTAGTAAAATATTGAAAAATATGCTTTACTTAATAAATTAAAATCAATTAAATTAATTCCATATACAGAACAAGAAACTCAGAACTTACAGGTAGGGAGCAGAAACCGGAAGCTGCACAAGTTGCTATGCTGCAAGGAACTGTGCCAGGAAATCTCACCAGGGAATGCGGCAGTCTTGCACGTACTTGGAAATTTTTCAAATTGCCACAAGCAGTAAGTTCTGCTGTGGCAGGGGTTCTTCAAAAAAACACTTAGGTAAAAGCAAGCCAAGCGGGCAGGGTTGGGAAACTGTCTGGGCCATGGAGCAGCTAGGCCTATAGGCCATCCACCCAGTAGGTGTAGAGTCTAAATCCATGTGGGCACCAAATGAAGAAGGATTCTTAAAAGAAGTCCCACACTAGCTCAGAATTGAGAAATAGACTCACAAATCAGAATCCTCTGCTGCAATGGTGATCAGAAACCAAATCCCGCAGCCAGAAAAGAGGCCAGACGCATGCTCTACAATCAGCATAAATAGTATAAGAGGCCACACCCCAATGGACGTGTAACTACTGGCTGTAGGATTTCCTACAGCAACTGCTTACTGTGGCAAATCACTATTCTTCTAGCAGTGACTTGAGAATAAGTCTAAAGAGAACAAGATTAATAAAAGTTTCAGTCCCCAATTAAACAAAACCTGTACAGTGAATTATCTAAGTTACACACATAAATGAAATCATTCTCATAACATTCCCAGTGAGAAAGGAGTATGCAGGTATAATTCCCTTTACTGTCAGTCATTTTTGATGGTTTCTGAACCAGGCACAAATGTCAACAAAACAGGCACAGACATTGGTGGTTCAGAATTGCACATAAAGGCAACAATTGATATTTTGAGACTAACACAGATAGCCTAGCTCTGTGTCCTCACAAGGTCTTTGCAGCATAAGGAATCATTGATGAATCCAGGTAGTAGAATTACATCATTGACAAAAGCACAGATTTTAAGATGCCTGGACCAGGGTTTGGCAGGATATGGCAGAGTGCTGTGCTATTATCTATTGTAGCCCTGAGCAAATGTTGGGTTGTGTAAAGACAGATAATGGAGACAAGTATTATCATGTAGGAAAGAAGACTGATTAGATACTTTAGATACTGCTTCAGGCACATATGATTCCAAGCAGTCGTGAGCCTAAATGGATGGTATTTTTTTTTTTTATTTTCGAGACAGGGTTTCTCTGTAGTTTTTGGTGCCTGTCCTGGAACTAGCTCTTGTAGACCAGGCTGGCCTCAAACTCACAGAGATCCTTCTGCCTCTGCCTCCCGAGTGCTGGGATTAAAGGCGTGTGCCACCACCGCCCGGCAATGGATGATATTTTTAACTGCTTCACAGGAAGCAGGGAAAAAAAAAAGATCTTTCTGCTAGTCAGTGAGTCTTGAAGAGTGCTTAGGATGATGAGTGGGCAGGCAAAATGAAACTCAGAGAGGGAGAGAGAGGATACTCTGCAAGATAAATCCAGTAGAGGTCAAGCAGTCCCTGAATAATACCACCAAATGTGGAAACTGAACTGTGTGTGTCCTCCAGGTGGTGGCCCACATCCCAACCCCAGTCACCAGGTCAACTTCTGATAATCTATAAAACCACCAATTTTTTGTCACAATATACAGACAACTTTTCTATTGAAACATTTTTCTATTGTTTTTCAAAGAAAATGTAATTACCACTTGACAAACTTACTTTTCTATGCAGTCACAAGAATCCTGACTATGAATAAAAATTGGACCATACCCGAGACCTCTCTTCTTTGCTTATTGCTAACAATGACAATGTTCTCCATACCAACAAAGACAATGAAGTTGCTTTGCAAATTTCAGCCCCATGGTCATAGACATAGCCTGGTCCCCTCCCTCTTTCCTCATCAGTCTGAAGTTTTAGCTTTACTATTTTGAAAATTACAACATGTCTTTGAATATCTTACCACATAAAAGTTACTTAAAAGGTAGGTATGGTTAGCCTATGGTGGTAAACTGTTACCAATATTACTTTAGAATATTGGAGCTGCCACTGCATTTGAAGGCTTGGCTGTCTGTAGGGTACTGATGCCTGGGTGCTTTTAAATAGATGTTGAAAGAATTACCTAAAATAGTAAATAAGAAACTCCATATTTTCAGGCCAAAATCTAGTAAGGTAAACTATGAAGTACTTCATTATACTACAGCGTTTTAGAGGAAGTTTTAGTTCATTTCAACTAGTAGCTTCAGAGTATTAGAACAAGCACAACATCAAAATATTTACCTTGCATTTGCCAGCACTAGACTTGACTTAAAGCAATATAGCCTTCCTGATCTCTGGTGTCACACCAGAGCTCAACCTGGAAAAGTTAAAACATAATGTTTCTTCTTAGCAAGACAATCCAAAGCAAGAAATGGGTGAGAAAAGAATACGTTGTGTGTGCACTATTTTTTTGTTACTTAAAACTCAAGTAATATTGAAAAACTGACAACACTGACAGGTGAACGGATCATTTTGCTACTAATTGACTATCATCAGTAGTATAATGGAAAGATAGAAAGTTCAACTTCACATTTAATTATTCATTCAGACAAGATCTGAATGAATGCCCTGTAGGCAGAGAGGCCTTCAAATACAGTATGCAACTGTAATATTCTAAGGGATGATGGCCTGGGAATTTATAAGGGTTGTATATGTATATTTGTTTGTGTTTGTATATGTATATATGCATATACATATGGTATCTATTCCAATGTATATAAAATTTCTGTTTGGAAAAATAAATTTAAGAGAAGTATGATAGAATAACCATAGTTTGAAATTATATACTATATTCTTAAAGATTGTAATGACACATATTGTGTCCTCATTTTAAAAAGTATATAAGGTTATATATGCATATATAGCTATTTATTATATAGCATATATGATTTTTTAAACAACATATTGTACATACACTATTTTTGTTAATTAAATCTTAAATAATATTTATAAACTGTCAACATTAACATGTGAAAGGACTATTTTCTATGAACTTACTAGCATTAATAATGTAGTAAGATAATACTAAGTTGTCAATGTTCCCATTTAATTATCATGCATTCATTCAGACAAGGTATTTTGTGTACTCAAGGTTAACCTTAAATGAATCATTATCCTAACTTCTTCACCACTGGGATTATAAACATGTTACCAACATGACATTTATATTTCTGTGTGCATGTGTGCATGTGTGTGTGTGTTAGCATGTGTATGTGTGTGTAACTGCATAATGAACTCATCAACTCATCATGTCTTATATACTTCATGAGTGTTATAATATTTAATTATATATATATATATATACTTCTTTTACATATATATATATATATATATATATATAGCCTTCTTTTAACTTTTAGAGAAGTTCTCACTAAATGGTTAGGGTATCTTTGAATTCTCTTTTAGGTAGACAAGCCCTCAACTTTTGATCCTTTTCCTCAGCTTTGTGAGTGGATGGTATTATAGACTTGTGCCACCATTACTAACTTTGGTGGTTGGAATGAGATGTACAGTATAATTTTAGGCAATTTAATGCTTTTTCTTCAGTTGGTTGCACTGATTGAGGGATGGATAGGTTAAGAGGTATGACCTTTATGGAAGAGGTATGTTACTGAGGATTGAGACTGTAAAGCCTCATGTCATTTCCAGTTTTCTAGTTTCTTACCTGAGGTTCAAGATGTTAACTCCCAGCAACTGCTTCAGCCATTACACCTAACACCCCATATCTTCAGTTCATTGTTGTGGTAACTTCTCCCAACAATATCCTTTAAGAGAGTAGCCAAATTGAGGCATGGTTTCATGTACTATATAGTTATAGTACATGAAAAACATGTGTGGCCTCCTTTTCTGCTGGATTTCATTCCAGTTCCCAGGACATGCAGAGGACTATGGACAGTTATTATCCTTACTGTGAGTTTATCTCCAAATAAATAACTTTGTTATACTACAAAAAACGGGGGAATGGATGGGATTGGATAATAAGTAAATTATTACTTGTGACCTATTATTTATAGATAATTTACATTGGTATAGATTCTTGTATATTGATACAAATTCTAATCATATTTGTTATATTGAATATGCTTCTATTTTTGTTTGAAAAATCGGTGAACCTTTGCAAAGTTATTTTGTCATATTGTATGTATGCATGTTTCTACCTCTCCTTAAGATATTGGTATATTGATACAATTTTAGGATATAGTTATTATGGTGCACTATACATTTCTACCTCTGATCAAGATACATATCTATCTTTAAACTACATAGGTATTAAGAATTTCAGATCAATAGTTAGCCATGTTTGTCATACTTAGACTAGTCAGGTTCTTTAGGTGCATAGAGATTGTATTCCACATGGGTAGGTAATCTTCAGACACTTTAAGGAACTACAGAATATGGCATTTAAAGAACTTTGGATTCTGTTGATGTGAGAAACAATTGGTCCTGGCAGCACCAATCTATTCCCAAGAGAGTGTTGACACAAAAGACATTCCACTTGGAACTTGTTTTCTTCTTAGCAACACTGGTCTTTGGTCAAAGAACTGCCCCTGTCTCGACCACTGACAAAACGCATGGTATCCAAAGTGGACAAGCAGGATACAAGATAAATGACTGCCAACACTTGCCAAGACAGGGTAATGATGTGGGAGTGTCATATATCAATCTGTTGATTTCATTGGTTAATTAATAAAGAAACTGCTTGGCCTAATAGGTTAGAACATAGGTGGGTGGAGTAAACAGAACAGAATGCTGGGAAGAAGGGAAGTTAGGCAGACACCATGCCTCTCCTCTCCAGGGCAGACGCTATGGAGCCAGCCACCAGGTCTTACATGCTAAATCTTTCCCGATAAGACACAGATTGTAAGAATTGGGTTAAGCAAGATATGAGATTTAGCCAGTAAGGGCTAGAGCTAATGGGCCAAGCAGTGTTTAAAAGAATAGTTTATGTGTTGTTATTTCGGGTATAAAGCTAGCCAGTGGCTGGGAGCTGGGAGGCAGGAAGCGGCCTGCAGCTCCATCAACAGAATGGCACCCAACGTGGATAACAAAATCCACTGAAAGGCTGAGAAAGCTTGGGAAAGACTAGAGTAAAGCATGTTTTCTTGGTAGCAGCAATTTCTCGGGTCTGCTCTGCTTGCTAGATGCAAGCAAGTGCTCTCATTTAAGAGAGGCTTCCTGATTCAGCTTTAGCTACAAACCTTGCAGCTCTTTTAAGAGGTTCTGCCATGAAACACTTAAACACTGTTGATGAAAAGCTGAACACATGCTTTTCGGGTTTTCAGCCATAGCAGGAAAAAAGTTGTGCTGTATTGAAGTGCAAGCTTTCTAAGTTGTCCTGCTAGGGCAAACTCTGACTGTTTGAGGCAGGAGGGCCAGCTACAGAGAGAGGACTTGAGTATTGTCTGTGGACATACTGTTGCAGCTTGCTTGCTGGCAGGGACTTTGAAACACCATGGAGTTGTGGCGTGATAAACGTGGCTACAGTCAGTATCTCAGCTACGAGTTTGGAAAGCTAAGGAATGGGCTGGATCTAGCTGTCAAAGCCATGGCTTTAACCCTCTCCGTAAAGATTCATGTAGTCAGAAAAAGAGAGATTCAAAGAAAAAGAAAAGCTCTAAATGATTTACAATGTGTTAAGAATATATGCAGGCTAAAAGTTAAAGTTCTTAAAATTAAAAAATAAAAAAAATATAGAGAGTAGTTGGGTGTGGTGGTACACACATTTAATCCCAACACTTGGGAGGTAGATTGACTTCTGTGACTTCAGGGTGTGGTAGCACACACCTTTAATCCCAATGCCTGGGAGGCAGAGACAGATGGATATCTGAGAGTTCAAGGACAGCCTGGTTTACAGAGTTATTCCAGGACAAAGATATACAGAGAACTTGTCTCAAATAAATAAATAAATGTAAAAATAAACAAAATAGAGTTAAAATATAGCTGCACAAAGATGGAAAATACACAGAGAATCTTGATACTGTGTACTATTATGCTCTCTTTGAGTTTTTTGAATGCTGAGGAATGAGCAACAGCTGTTAAAAGATATTTGTTTATAAATGCTGCTGAACTAATCGAAGACAGATATTTTGAAAATACCTTGAGTTCAGAATTTGGATCTAAGGATATGATACTTTGGAAAAGAGATTCTTCTTTTGTTTTCACAGAGGATGAGACCCTGTGGATTGCTTCTATCCCAATATGGTATGATAGACCACACCCTCCTGAAAGGTTGCTGTGAACACCTTCAAAAAATACTTCATTCAACTGATGCCTGAGATGAATCTAGCACACAGGTTATACCATGAAAGACCTAAATAACAGCAACCCCATTCAGCAGGAAGCAGTTTGGAGAGAAATAACTGCGTCCACTTCCAAATATTGTTTATAAATGTTCTTTTACATTTAAAGGGGGATATGATAGAGATATGAATAATTTGCATTGGTATGGATTTTAAGGTCAATTTTGTTATATTTATATGTATTTCTGATATTGATTAAAGTATTGTGTAGTTCATGTAAAAATGTAATGAATATAGGTTGTTAATGGATAATCATTAATAATAATCAAGCTTGTAGTCATGTCAGTTAGATTTTCTAGATGTGCATAGATATATTTTAGATAGACATTCTTCATATCCTTTAAAGACTACAGAATATGATATTTGATGTTTTAATAACTTACGGCTTTTCAGGACAATGAGACATGTCTGCTCCTGGCAGCACCAATCTACTTCAAAAGGAAGATGGGCATCAAAGAGGCTACTTATGGAATTTGATACCCATTTGGGCAAGAAATTGCTCTTGCCTGGACTTTTGCATAAACTGGACACAAAGAACCTGCAGAGAGAGGACTGCTAAACTTGCCTAAAGTTGAGATGATCTTTCGGGGTTCCTAATTCATGAAAGAGTCTGTGAGACATTCTGCAGGACACAGCAGATAGTGACTGAACTGCCTTTGAAATTTCCTTCTTCCTGGAAATGTCTCTGGATACTATGGGCCTGAAGGCTGAAGATGGATGCCTCAGTGGTACAACAGAACTTTGGATCACTGTCCAGGCAGCAAGATGTCTCTGTCACTTCTAGAGTTTTGGAAGTTGCCTATTTCTTGTTTACTTAGGTAATATTATATCTTTCTGGAGTTTTTGGTGGATTTGAAGAATAGATAGATAGTTATAGTTATAGTTTCCCTTTGTTATGGTAAAAGATAAAATAGATATAAATATTGTAACTGTAATTCTTACTTGATAATTGTTTTGTTATATGTAATTTTGCTATGTTAAAGTTAAAGCCTTCTTTTTTTGTTGAAACAGAAAAAGGGAGTGTCATATATCAATCTGTTGATTTCATTGGTTAATTAATAAATAAACCACTTTGCTTGATAGGTTAGAACATAGGTGAGTGAAATAAACAGAACAGAATTCTGGGAAGAAGGGAAGTTAGGCAGACACCCACGCCTCTCCTCTCCAGGGCAGACACGATAGAGCCAGCCACCAGGTCTTACATGCTGAATCTTTCCCGGCAAGACACAGATTATTAGAAATGGGTTAAGCAAGATATCAGAATTATCCAGTAAGGGCTAGAGCTAATGGGCCAAGCAGTGTTTAAAAGAATACAGTTTGTGTGTTGTTATTTCAGATATAAAACTAGCTGGTGGCTGGTAGCTGGGAGGCAGAAAGCGGCCCGCAGCTCCATCAACAGGGTAAGACAGTTTTTAAATGTTACCTGCCTTTGAAAATGGTCTGTCAGATACTGTAGGCCTTGGACAAATTTCAGTGCCCCAACATTGCAAATGGGACTTTGCCTGATTTCCCAGGTAGCCAGTTGTCTTTATTTTTGTACCTTTTAGAGGTTGCTTGATTTCACTTCCTGTTTACTCAGGCAATATTATTTTCTTTCTCATCTCTTTGATGGGGTTAAAGACTAGATAGTGATAGTTACTTACCTTTCATGACTTACCCAAGCCATTTCTAATATGAGACATAAGCTCCTTAGGATAGGAGCACTATTGAAACATTTATCTTGTTTCATGTTTGATGTTATTCATGCTGGTTGTAATTCTAAATTTTATGTATGATGTTGTCTCTTCTTTGCCTAGGAAAATACTTGATATTTTTTCTTATTCTATGTATTATTGTATTAGACTTAGAACCCTCTTATTTAGGTAAAATGGAGAGGTGATGTGAGAACTCCTCCAGTCAATAGTCGTTAAGATACAGGCCCATTTGGGGCATGGTCTTATGTACTATAAGTGCAGCTGAAAAGTGTGTGTTTCTCTTTTCTGTTGGATGCAGTTTCATTTCCCAGGACACAGAGGACAGCAGGTCCCTTGCTGTGAGCTTATCCCCAAATAAAGAAATATTTGCTGTACTACATTCTAGGCTGTTGTGGAACTCTCTGGCACTACTACACTTCATCATTGTGGACTCCAAAATTCTGAAAGTGTAAGTCCAAATAAAAATAAACGTTTTCTACAGGTTGCTATGGTCAGAATGTTTTTTTTTCTTTTGATTTTCAAGACAGGGTTTCTTTGTAGCTTTTGGTCTTTTGGTTCCTGTCCTGGAACTAGCTCTTGTAGACCAGTCTGGCCTCAAACTCACAGAGATCCTCCTGCCTCTGCCTCCTGAGTCCTGGGATTAAAGGCGTGCACCACCACCACCCGGCTTGGTCACAATGTTTTATCAGAACAATAGAAAAATAGTTAATGGACAGACAGACCTTCATTTTTTATAGTAGACATCCTAAGATTTATAAATGATCATTGAAATTATCATTATACATGAAACTATCCTTGTGGCAACTAGTGTTTAAAAACCATACATGAGATAATTATTTTTACTAACTTTTAATGCAGAGTTCATAAAAATAGATCGTTTTACTGTAACAGAAATTTGTTTATTTTTCTAAAAAGATTTTTTTTATTATTTTTTTGCCAGATACCTTAGAACTGTAGTTACAGACAGGTGTGAGATGTCATGTGGGTGATAAAAATTGAACCAAGGTCCTTTGAAAAGAGAAGCCAGTGCTCTTAACTGCTGAGTCATCACTCCAGCCCTGAAAGAGAAATTTATAATTGTTTGTTTGTAATATTGAAAAGAGTTTGTTTACTGTAATAATGTTGATATTTCATGTTCATTCCCTTGACTTAAATTATCAAATTGCTAAGCTTCACAAAACACTTAAAAATCTCTTTCACTAAATCTTTATTCAATTATTTAGTCACAAATTTTCTAAATTTACTAAAGTAAATTTTGTTCAATTTTTTATTAAAGATATACCATATTTCATCTTGAAACGCAGTTCTGAAAGCAGAAACTTAATTGAACACTAAGAAGTTAAAGAAATGCCAGTACTCAGCAAAAGCACCATAGACACAAAACCTCACACTTCAGGATATATCTAATTTCATGGTGAATATGAGACTAAAAACATGGATATTAACTGATAGTCTTAAAAATTGCCTCATTAGAAAGAATTCCTTCATTAGTCTGAAGGATTTTTAAATATATATTTTAAAATCCATTTGAGATATTCCTAAAAACTTTAATTGGTAGCCTACACAGAAAATAGAAAATAGTTAAAACCTTATACATCAAAATTAAAAAAAAAATCTCAGATTTTTTTCTTACACTGACAGTTGGGAACAGGTGCCTATAAGACATAATGGATAATAATAGCAGATAAAAGGTAGGCTATTTTCTGATATGTGAATACATAAAGGAAACAAAAATACTTATGAGGACTGGAGAGATGACTCAGCATTTAAGAGCAGTTGCTGCTTAGAACTTCTAGAGGTGCTCTTTTGTACCTGTGAAGGTTACCTCACAATCACTTATAACTCCAGGTTTAAAGATTGTGATATTCACATGTGGAATATGCCTATCCATACATATACAAGTAATACAAATTAAAATAATTCTTTAAAATCAGTGGGATTTCTAAAATAAATTGTTCAGGCACATGTGCCTATAAAGCTCCCCCCCCCCAAAAAAATAAACAGTATCATTAATGATTTGAAGAAATAACACAATATGAAAAGTATAAACAGAGGCTGCATATTCATTTCCCAGCTTCCCAGACTGAAATAATCACATAGAAACTATATTAATTGCAACACTGTTTGGTCAACAGCTTATTGCCAGCTATCTCTTACATTTCAAATGTACCCATTTTTATTAGTCTGCGTATTCCCGCGAGGCTGTGGCATACAGGTAAGGTTCCAGCATGCCTTCTCCTATGGCAGCTGCGTGGTATTTTGCTACTCTGCCTACTCTCTATACATCTCTGTTCGGATATTCTGACACGCTTTACTATACTAAGCCATTGGCCAAAAAAGCTTTATTCATCAACCAAAAATGCAACATATATACAGAAAGACATCTCATATAATATCCCCTTTTCTGTCTAAATAAAAAGGAAGGTTTTAAATTTAATGTAGTAAAATTGCATAAGCAAAACAGTTGTCAAGCGAGAATTATAGATACAAATATTTAGTTTATTTACATGTGGCAAATTAAGGAAGCATCTATCTTATATTTGTGAGCCTGAAGTTTTATATCTAATATATTTTTTGTCACAACTAAGAAAAACTATGACTATCTCTCTTTAAGTCTTTAAAGAACCCAGAAAGATACAATATTACCTAAGTAAACAGAAAGTACATTGTAAGCAACTTTCACAGTTTTAGAATTGACAGAGACATCTTGCCTGGACAGTCATCCAAAGTTCCTTGGTAATATTAGAACATCCATTATGAGGCCATAGGCCCATAATATCCAGCAGACCCTTTAGTGTATCAGGAAATTAAAAGATCTACTCACCTTGAAATGGCAAAATTTGTGAGTTGCAGTCCTCTGTTACCTGCAGAATGTTTGGCAGTTTCTTCTGTGAAGCAGAAACCCTGAAGGAACATCCCATCCTTAAGAAAGTTTAGTAGTCACTTTTCTGTGGATTCTGTATGTCTAGTTTATACAGCATACCATAAAATACCCCAGAAAAGATCAGTTCCCCACCCAAATGTCTAGCCTTGTCACCTTGAAGGCAAAATCCACAATGAGTTTCTTCAATGCCCATCAACCTCTCTGAAGTAATTGGTGCTGTTAAAGCAGACATGTCTCAATGTCAAGAAAAGTCTATGTTCTTAAAACATTTTAAATGCCATATTCCACAGTTTCTTGAAGTGTTGAAGGTTATCTATCTAGCTGAAATATATCTCTCTATATACAGAAAACACAACTAACATGACTACAAGCTTTACTGTCATAAATGACTATTAATCTATAATTCTTAATTATACATTACATTTTAAAATTAGATGTATAAACATAATACCTTAAATAAAGAGTAGAACTACACACACACACACACACACACACACACACACATACACACACACAGTGTAACAAAATTGAACCCAAATTTGTATCAATAGTCAAAGATTCTCACCAATAAAAAGTATTTATTTCTATATCATATCACCTTTCAAATGAAAACAAATATTTACAAATAATCATTTGGGGAATTTGGGCATTGTTTTCTCCAAATTGCTTTCTGTTGTTTTTTTGGGCAAAGTATATTTAGGGTTCACAGAAATCTTTCAGGGGGTCTTGTTCCATCAAATCACATTAGCCTGGAAGGAATCCAAAGGTTCTCATCTGTGGAAACAGAAGCAGAACCTCTTTTCCAAAGTAGCATATCCTTAGACACAAAATTTGAAGTCCTTTTGTCCAGCTTTCATTGGTTAATGAATAAAGAAACTGCTATGGCCTGTTGATAGGGCAGAACTTACGTAGGCAGGGAAGATGGAACTAAATTCTGAGAGGAAGAAAACAAAATCAGAGGAATGCCATGGATCTGCTGCCAGTGGTAGACATGCGGAAACATTTCTGGTAGACCACGACCTCATGATGATATACTGGTTGATAGAAATGGGTTAAATAAAGATGTAGGAGTTAGCCAAAAAGAAGCTAGTGTTTTAATTAATACAATTTCTATGTGGTTATTTTGGGGCTAAGATAGCCAGGCAGCTGCCACAAATAAGTGGGCCCTTATGCTAGCCAGATGGCCAAGGACAAACAAGCATCTTTGTCCCCTGCAACAATTGGTGTCAACAAGATGGACCAAATCCACTTAAAAACAATTATAAACAATATTTGGAAATATGAGTATAGTTTTAAAACTTCTATTAAAGGAGTTGTGGGATGCCACCAACAAACAGCAAAAAGCTGTGTTAAACTCTGTATTTTTGTGTTTAAAGTTAAACTCAGGTTTTTAAGGGGGACATGCTATAGAGATTTGCTTTGGTATGGACTTGGTTTATTGATACAAATTTAATGTCCGTTTTGTTATATGTGTATGTATTTCTGATCTTGAATAAGGTATTTTGATTGTGTAGTTCATTTAAAAATGTAATGTATAATTTAAAATATAGGTTAATAGATAATCATCTATAATAATCAAGCTTATAGTCATGTTAGTAAGATTTTCTAGATGTGCATAGATATATTTCAGATGAATAGACATTTTCATATCTTTCAAAGACTACAGAATATGGCATTTAAAATGTTTTAAGAATTTAGGAATTTTCATGGCAGTGAGACACATCTGTTTCTGGCAGCATCAATTTTTTTGAGAAAAAGATGGGCATCTTAGCCATTTGGGTAAGAAACTGTTCTTTCCTGAACTGCTGAACTAGACATGCAGTACCCACAGAAAAATCACTGATGAACTTGCCTAAAGATGAGATGATCCTCAGGGTTCCTGCTTTATGAAAGACTCTGCAAGACATTCTGCAGGATACAGAAGAAAGTGACTGAACTATCTTTATAATTCCTTGCTTTATCAAAAAGTCTGCTGGACACTATGGGCCTGTAGGCCAAAGATGGATAACACAATGGTGCAAAAGAACTTTGGGTGACTCTCCCAGCAGCAATGTGTCTCTGTAAATTCTAGAGTTTTGGAAGTTGCTTACAATGCACATCCTGTTTACTCAGGAAATATTATGTCCTTCTGGAATTTTTGATGAAGTTAAAGAATTTATAGTTATAGTTTTCCTTAATTATAATAAAAGATATAGTAGATATAAATATTGGTACTGCAATTCTTGCTTGATAACTGTTTTGTTATATGTAATTTTAGTATGTTAAAGCCTTCCTTTTTGTTTAAACAGAAAAAGGGAAATGGTGTGGGAGGTCCTTTTGTCCATGTGCAGTGTTCATTGGTTAATGAATAAAGAAACTGCCCTGGCATGTTGATAGGGCAGAACTTACGTAGGTGGGTAAGACAGAACTAAATTCTGTGAGGAAGAAAACAAAGTCAGAGGGACATCATAGATCTGAGGCTGGAGGTAGATGTGCTGAAACTTTGCTGGTAGGCCACGACCTCGTGGTGATGTACAGATTGGTAGAAATGGACTAAATAAAGATGTAGGAGTTAGCCAATAAGAAGCTAGAGCTAATGGGCCAAGCAATGTTTAAATTAATATGATTTCTGTGTCATTAAGTTGAAGCTAAGCTTGCCAGGCAGCAGGGACAAACAACTGGGCCCTCCTGCTAGCCAGACAGCCAGGACAATCAAGCGGCTCTTTCCCCTGCAACATATGACCGGTTCGGAGGTTTATTTTTGTCTGAATCTGTCTTTATCGTGTATCTATAACCATTTTCTAATCAGGAGTACCTTTTTAAAAAATGTTAAGCAGGCTAGGACCAAATCCCAGTCTTATCTGTTGGCTCCAGCCTGCCCAACATGGTCAAGGTATATTCACTGCCTCTGCAAGCCTTTCTCACTGCCACAGTTCCAGGTATACAAGGGGACTTTTCACCATTAAGTAGCTAGTAGCACACCTCTCACAAACCTCATTTAAGTGAAAAACCTCCCAAAAGAGCCAAGAAACTGTCTCTTAAAGAAGCCATGCAGTTTTTGCTGCAATTTCTATGTCAGGAAGCCTTCTCTTACAAGGAGCTTCACTTCTGCTTATTCCCAACAAATAGAGACTGTCTGAAAAAATGTGGCTACCAAGATGCTCCAATTGACTGCTGTTTTTTTCTAGGTCTCGAAGTACTTTTTTAAAGCTGTTTTTAGGTCTTATGTGGCTTCATGCCTCAGATGGTGGGTACCATTAGCAAAGAAGGTAGACACTGGAACCTTACAGGTAGGACACTGCCTCATGGTAATACACAGGTTAATAAAAATGGGTTAATTTAAGATGTAAGAGCTAGCTAGCAATACACCTAAGTCATTGGCCAGTGTTGTAATTAGTATAGTTTCTGTGTGATTATTTGAGTCTGCGTGTCTAGGAAGCATAAGAACAGTCTCCATTACAGAAAGGCAGAATTTTACCTTAATAAGGAAGGAAACAATGTAGAAGCCATGCAAGTGCAGGAAATGCCACTTGGTGTAGATTATGATTTTTTAGTTTCCCAGAAGCTCACATGGGCCTGGACTGATGATAATGGCTTTATTCACATAGTAGTTGTTACAAAGCTGTTTTTCATATGGTATGTCCTTTTGGGATAATTAATCTGGATCATATTGAGTGTTCAGACTAAAGTTAAAATCCTAAGTTAAGACAAAATTATTTTCTTCCTTCTATTAATGAATGCCCAAGTTCAGATTGAAGTGATATAAAACAAAACTCAATAGATACAATAGATAGACAACAAAAAAACATCATTATTTCAAGAGAATTGCATAGAAAAGTGAGTCAGACAGTAGTATAAAATATGTTAATATTTCAAAAGGTAGATACTGAGAAGAATGAATATCATGTAGCTCATAAGATGGAAATGGGGTAGACTTGACAGGGAGCTACTATAGGGAATTGCTGAAAAGTCATAAAACTGTTGCCCAGCTAATACAAGACCAATTGATTATATATGAAGTTAGAGTTACCAATAAGAAACAGATTTATTTTGTTTTTATTATTTTATATCCTTTCCCATTTTTCCCTCCTCTCCTCCCAGACCCTACCCCTCCTCTCACTCCTCATCCACTCCTTCACCATTTCTCTTATGAAAATGGCAGGCCTCCCAAGAATATCAACCAAACATGGCAAGTTGCAGTAAGACTAAACACTGCCACTCATATTAAGGCTAGACAAGGCAACCTAGTATGGGTCTCAAAAGCCAACAAAAGAGCAGAATCAGCCACAGAGTAGCACATGAAGATCAAGTTACACAATTGTAATATATATGCAGAGGTTCCAGGTCAATCCCATGTAGGCTTTCTGGATGTCAGTTAGTCTCTATGAGTCCACATGAGCCCAGATTAGTTGATTCAGTGGGTTCCTTGTGATGTCCTTCAATCTTCTGGTTTCTTCAGTCCTTCCTCCTCCTCTTCTGCAGGAGTCTCCAAGCTCCACCCCTATTTGTTTGGCTGTGGTTCTTTGCATCAAAAAATGGATATTTTGAAAGATATATTTTATTCTTGAATACAAATATATTAAAATTTCCAATTCCTCTAAATTTATAAATACTGTGTGAAAAGGCTCAGCACATTTTTCTAAGTGTATTTTTTTCTATTTTTAATTTTTATTGAAAATAGATTCTTTTCTCATATAATATATCATGATTATAATTTCCCTTTTCTCTACTTCACCCAGGTTCTCTCCTTTCTACCCTCTTGATCCACTCCCTTTCTCTCCCTTATTAGAAAAGAGCAGGCTTCAAAAGATTAACAACCAAACATGATAAAATCAAATACAATAAGATTAAGCAAAAAGCATCATATCAAAGTTGGACATGTCAATCCAACAGAGGGAAAAGATCCCTAAGAATCAGAGAGCCACTCATTTACACAATTATACGTCCCATAAAATACTAAGCTAATAGGTATACTATCACAGATGACATGGTGTAGACACATGTAGGCCCTGTGCTTTCTGCTTTTCTCTGTAGGCACATATGTAGCTTGTTTATTTGGTTCAGATGGTCTTGTTCTTCTGATGTCCTCCATACTCCTTGGATCTTACAATCTCCATGGTGATGTAGAAGGGTCTTTATCTATATGTTGTTTCATTGGTTGATTAATAAAGAAAACTGCTTGGCCTGATGAGTCAGAACATAGGTAGGTGGGGAAAACAGAACAGAATGCTGGGAGGAAGTGAGGCAATCGCCATGCCTCTCCTCTCTGTGGCAGATGCGAGGAAGCTATGGCCCAAGATGGACATACACTAGAATCCTTTCTGGTAAGCCAGCACTTCGTGGTGCTATACAGATTATTAGTAATGGGTTAGTTGAGATGTGAGAGTTAGCCAAGAAGAGGCTAGATATAATGGGCCAGGCAGTGTTTATATGAATACAGTTTGTGTGTTGTTATTTCGGGGCATAAGCTAGCCAGGCGGCCAGGAGCCAGGCAGCAGGAATGCAGCCCTTTGCTCCTTTTACAGAATGGCACCCAGACATGGATGACTGAATCCACAGAAAGCCTGAGAAGGCATGGGAAAGAATAGAGTAAAGCCCTTTTTCTTGGTAGCAGCAATTTCTTGGGTCTGCTCTGCTTGCCTCTCATCTAAGGGAGGCTTCCTGACTCAGCTTTAGCTACAAAACCCTGCAGCTCTTAAGAGGTCCTGCTATGAAACATTAAAATGGTGCTGATAAAAGCTGACTGCATGTTTGTTTGTTTTCAGCTGTAGCAGGAAAAAAGTTGTGCTGTTTTAAAATGCTGGCTTTGTGGGCCATCCTGCCAGGGCAAACTCTGACTCATGCAGGCAGTCTGAATGAGTGTGATCTGTGAGCAGAATGTTGCAGTTTGCTTGTTGTCAAGGACCTTGAAATGCCACAGAGTTGTGGCAATAAAAATGGCTAGAGCTGGTACCTCCACCATGAGGCTGGAAAGCTAAGGAATGGGCTGGATCCAGCTGTCAAAGCCATGGCTTTACTCCTACCTATATTGCTTGGTAAATTAAAGACTTGTGTGGTGAGAAAAAGAAAGATTCAAAGACAAAGAAAACTTCTAAATGGTTTGCAGTGTGTTAAAATATATATGCAGGCTAATTGTTAAAGTTCTTAAAGTAAAAAACAAACAAAAAAAGGAAAGAAAGAGAGTAGTTGGGTGTGGTAGTACACACCTTTAATCCCAACACGTGGGAGGCAGAGGTAGATTGACCTCTGTGACTTCAACGTGTGGTAGCACATGCCTTCAATCCCAATGCCTGGGAGGCAGAGACAGACGGATCTCTGTGAGTTCAAGCTGTGGTAGCACACACCTTCAATCCCAGCTTTGAGGAGGCAGAGAAGGATGGATCTCTGAGAGTTCAAGGACAGCCTCATCTACAGAGTTATTCCAGGACAAAGATATACAGAGAACCTGTCTCAAAAAGTAAAAGTAAAAAGAAAAGAAATAGAGGTTAAAATAAAGCCACACAAAGATGGAAAATACACAGAGAACTTTGATACTGTATGCTATTATGCTCTCTTTGAGTTGTTTGAATGCTGAGGAAGGAGCAACAGCTGCTAAAAGATATTTGTTTATAAATGCTGCTGAACTAATCCAAGACAGATATTTTGAAAATACCTTGACTTCGGAATTTGGATCTAAGGATATAATACTTTGGAAAGAAGTTGCTTCTTCTTTTTCACAGAGGACGAGACCCTGTGGATTGCTTCTATCCCAAAATGGTATGATAAACCATACCCTCCTGGAAGATTGCTGTAAACACCCTCAAAAAATTACTTCACTCAACTGCTGACTGAGATGAACCTAGCAGCAGGTTATGCCGTGAAAGAGCTAAACAACAGCACCCCCATTCATCACGAAGCAGTTTAGAGAGAAATAACTACATCCATATTCCCAAATATTGTTTATAAATGTTTTTTTTTACATTTAAAGGGGGGTATGATATAGATATAAATAATTTGCATTGGTATGGATTTGACTTTATTGATATAAATTTAAGGTGAATCTTATTATATGTATATGTATTTCTGACCTTGACTAAGGCATTGTGATTGTGTAGTTCATGTAAAAATGTATACAGATTGTTAATAGATAATCATATATAATAGTCAAGTTTGTAGTCATGTTAGTTAGACTTTCTAGGTGTGCATAGATATATTTCAGATAGGCATTCTTCATATCTTTCAAAGACTACATAATATGGCATTTTAAATGTTTTAATAACTTACGGATTTTTCATAACAATGAGACACGTCTGCTCCTGGAAGCACCAATCTACTTCGAGAGGAAGATGGGCATCAAAGAGACTCCTTATGAAGTTTGACAGCCATTTGAGCAAGAAACTGCTCTTGCCTAGACTGTTGTATAAACTGGACACAAAGAACCCGCAGAAAGAGGACTGCTGAACTTGGGATGATTCTTTGGGGTTTCTGACTCATGAAAGAGTCTGCCAAACATTCTGCAGGACACAGCAGATAGTGACTGAACTGCCTTTGAAATTTCCTGCTTCATGGAAATGTCTCTGGATACTATGGGCCTGAAGGCCAAAGATGGATGCCCCAACGGTACAGAGGAACTTTGGGTGAATGTCCAGGCTTCGAGTTTTCTCAGTCATTTCAAGAGTTTTGAAAGTTGCTTATTTCTTGTTTAATTAGGTAATATTATATTATTCTGGAGTCTTTGAGGGCATTGAAGAATGGATAATCATAGTTTTAGTTTTACTTATGATAAAAGATAAAGTAGATATTGTAACTGTAATTATTGCTTGATAACTGTTTTGTTATATGTAATTTTGCTATGTTAAAGTTAAAGCCTTCTTTTTTGTTTAAACAGACAAAGGGGAAGTGATGTAGAAGGGTCTTTATCTGTTGTTTCATTGGTTGATTAATAAAGAAAACTGCTTGGCCTGATAGGTCAGAACATAGGTAGGTGGGGGAAAACAGAACAGAATGCTGGGAGGAAGTGAGGCAATCGCCATGCCTCTCCTCTCTGTGGCAGACGTGAGGAAGCTATGGCCCAAGATGGACATACACTAGAATCCTTTCTGGTAAGCCAGCACTTCGTGGTGCTATACAGATTATTAGTAATGGGTTAGTCGAGATGTGAGAGTTAGCTAAGAAGAGGCTAGATATAATGGGCCAGGCAGTGTTTATATGAATACAGTTTGTGTGTTGTTATTTCGGGGCATAAGCTAGCCAGGCAGCCATGAGCCAGGCAACAGGCATGCAGCCCACTGTTTCTACTATACCATGGTATTCTCTGAGCTCCTTTAGTGGAGATCTCCCATTTCAATTCTCTCTCCATATAATTTCTGGCTGTGGATCTCTACATCTGTTCCCTTCTGCTGCCATAGGGAGCCTATGTGATGATCACTGGATAAGACATTGATCTATGAGTGTAGCAGAATATCTTTAGGAGTTATACACACACACACACACACACACACACACACTGACCAGTAAGTAGATCTTGATTTTACTTTAGGTTCTGAGTTATCTAGTATCCAGTTCTTGATTATTGTATCTGTGTGAAGGTACGGGTTCCTTCTAATGATGTAGGGCTTAAGTGATATCAGACATTAGTTGATTACTCCCACAAGTTCTATGCTACTATTGCCCTAGCATATTTTGCAGGCAGGGCAGATTTTATGTCAAATACTTTGTGGCTCTGTTGATGTCCATGTTGATCTTTTGGTGACCTTCAGAGTACCTTCCCTCACCAAAGACACTAGAATGGTATGGGTGAGGGCTTGATGTAGTCATCAGTTTGACTTATTCATGATGAATGAGTTGTATGAATGTTATCCTTGGCAATGAGGACTCCTGCTTTCACTTTGCAGATAGCAGCACTTTGTCTTAGCAATGCTTGTGTTATTTCCAGATTTCCATGGGATCCCCTTAGTCAACAATTCAACTACGTACAACCCAATCCCAGTATTGGAAGACACAACTGGCAACCCGAGGTGGCTAGTTGAGACGCCTTAAGTCCCATTACTAGAAGTTCTTATTAGAATCACCTTCATAATTCCCAGGCTATTTTTTCTACACAGTTTTTCTATGTGACACACCAAAAGTCTGCCAATTTCAGAAATCTCTAACTAAACTTGCTCCTTCCACCTCATTTCTCTCCAGATCCTTCAGTGTTCACACTTTGCCCTAGACATCTCATAAAATCTCATTCCCCCTCCCAAGGAGATGTATAAATCCACTTAAAATCCCTCCTCTTTATATAACCCCTGTGGATAAACAAGTGTAGCTTGGTTATCATTTACTTAATGGTTAATATTCACTTATAAGTGAATGCATACCATATTTGTCTTTCTGAGTCTGAGAATGATTTTTCCTAGTTCTGTACATTTGCCTGTAAATTTCACAATGTCATATTTATAGAAGCAGACTAATAATCCATTGTGTAAATGTATGATATTTTCTTTTTTCATTCTACTGTCAATAGGTCTCTTCAGGTTTTATTGCTCTGAAAAGACACTATGATCATGGCAACTCTTACAAAGGAAACCATTGATTTGCATCTGGTTTACGATTTAGAATTTAAGTCCATTATCATCACAGTGGGAAACATGGTGGCATGCAGGCAGATATGATGCTGGAGAGGTAGGTGAGAGTATTATTTCTAGATCCACAGCAACAGGAAGTGAAAGTGGTACACTGGATCAGCTTCTGAGGTCTCAAAGCCCAGCCCTTAGTGACAAACCTCTTCCAACAAGGGCACAGCTCCTTATAGCAGCACTCCTGAAGGGCCTATGGAAAATGGGTATATCCCCAAAAGTAGTAAAGCTGAGTTTTGAGGTAGACTGTTTTCCAACATTCTAAGAAACTGACTCTTTGATTACCACAGTTGCTGCACAAGTTTTCAGTCTCACCAGCAATGCAAAAGGAGTGTTCCCCTTGCCCCACATCCTCACCAGCATGAGTTGCTCTTGTGTTATTGATCTTAGCCATAATGACAGTTTTAAGATGGAATCTCAAAGTAGTTTTCATTTGCATTTCCCTAGTGGCTAAGGATGTTAAACATTTCTTTTTTTAAAGTATTAAATGTTTATTTTTTTTTAATTTTTCATGTGGCATAAAATAAATTTCTAAGAAGCTAGAGTACATTATTTTGGCTAAAATCATACTTGGTATATGTTAAGCTTAATTCTTAGGAAATTAACATTGATTGTATTTATGTCTAAAGAAGGCACAACATGAGGAATAGCACCTGTTTCTATCAGTTAGCTGAGTGCTTTATTTGAAACTATGAGAAACAGTTAGTGGCCAGAGTACAAAATAAAAATAAAAAATAAAAAAAACAGGACTAAAGTGACTGATATTTAAGTATAATACTATGAACTTGAATACATTGTGCTTTTGATTGAACTGGAAAAGCAAGGATGGGGCCAGTATCTATGAAAGCTCAAGAGGACCCATTATGAAGTTGTCCCTGGGGCTCATCAATTTTTTTTCTTCAATTTCTTATATTTAGCTGTCTTCTTCATTTCCTCTGCTTTCCCTCCAATTTAGACTCAACATTTTATGTCTTGGCTTTTGTACTGGTCTTCTAATTAATCAACATGACTAGTCTTTCCTAAGTTAAATAGACAACACATAAAAGCACCAGGCCAATATTTCTAAAGCAACACCCTTCTCTATTCTTAATTTTCCTTCCATCTAATATTATCCATTATCCAGAATGGTGTGTGAGTCTCAGTCATTGCAATTCCTGTCTTGATAATTCTGTTTAGAACTATACCCTATTTTAAAAATTGAGTTATTTGTTTTTGATATACAGTTTTATGAGTTTTTTATTTATTTTGGATATTAGTCCTAAAATTTGCAAAAATATTTTCCCTTTCTGTAAGCTGCTGTTTTGTACAGTTGATGGTTTCCTTTGCCTTGCTGAAGCATTTCAATTTCATGAGGTCCTATTTAGTTGGTCTGCTATGCCAGTGTGTTCAAGACTATTCCCCACATTCTCTTCTGTCAGGTTCAGTGTCCAGTTTTATGTCAATGTCTTTGACCCACTTGAACTTGAGTTTTTTACAGGGTGATAAGAATGGATGTATTCGCATTTTTCTACATGTAGACATCCACTTTAACCAAGATCATTTGTAGAAGATGATGTTTTTGTTCCAGTGTGTATTTCTAGCTTATTTATGAAATATCAGCTGTCCACATATGTGTGAATTTATCTGATTCTTGAATTTAATTCCATTGGTCAAAGAAATAGATGTTTTGAAATTTTTATTATTTTTTAACAAAGAGATCAAATATTTGTTATGGAAATGAAGGGTAATTTGCTAGGGAATTGGATAGTGGAATATAAATGGAAAAATGAAGGTAGAAATGTATATTTATAATTTTATTTCTTCTGTTCCATTTCACCAGTTATCCCTAACCTTCAAACAGATATCCAACACCTTCTTACTAAAAATAATCTTATATTTAATTTAACCTTTCTTATCCATCAGATGGTATCTTAAAGGTTGAAAATTATATTAAGAGAACACATAAATACCATAAACAGGTAATCTACATTCTCAATTCTGTAAATTTGTAAAAATGTAGTAAATGATACACAAAGCAAGGAAATCTCAACTCTTGGTTGAGATTTCATACTCTTTGAGCTTCAGTTCTGATTTCAGCAGTGAAAGTTTTGGAGAGTTTTGCTCCTTCCCAACCTGCCCAACAAAAATAACATTTGTACTTGGAATTGCATTACTAAATTTAATTAGCTATTACATTAACCTCAGGAACTAAGAGTAAAGGAAGAAATGTTTCTGTAAAAAAAAAAATCACCTTTTTGACTGGGAAAGATTCTCAAGAAGTTTCTTTATAAAACAGTTCTAAATTAACTGTGAGAAACAACCTTAAAAACTTAAGAAAAACTCATTAAAAAATCCAACAATACTTGAAAGGACTCTATTTTAAAATTGCTTTGCAAGTTTCGTTCAACTTTAGAATATATAAATTTTCTGTCTGCTATAGCTCTCTTCAAATGGGAGCTACTCGAATAACATTCTTTGCCATGATTTCAAGAAAAATAAATTATATACATTTATATTTCAAAACAAATTAAGACGTATCATTCAGATGCATGCTGTTTTGTGATAATTCTGTTTCAACTTTTTCTAAGTTGACCAAGCACTATTTAAGATTATATGAAGAATATGACTAGTTATTATTTTAATGCAAAAGACCCAACATACATTAAGCCCTCAGTTATCAGAGTTACCTAGTAAATGACAGATAAATTGAAAAAAAAATAAAATTAGTATTTCTTAACCAAAACTGAAATGCTAATGTCAATTTGACCTTTCCTCTTTCTCAATAGTATTATAAAAATAATCAATCTGTTGTATACTTCTAAAATCGAATCAGTTAATTTCACATCCATTTTCAAATATACTTGAAGGTTCCTAGGTTTCTATCACTGATTTTTTTGTTGTTGTTGTTGTTGCAACCATTTACCTGTGTTGATTTCCTTGGTTAGGAATGTCAGAACTTTCAACAGTAATCTTCCGAGTTTTATTTTCAGGACTTTTGTCATTTTGAAAGAGAATGACACTTTTACAAACTCTTATATTTAAATGCTTAATAATCAGGGAGTGGGCTGTTTGAGAAGTGTTGTAGGATATTATTTTAATACAGTATGTTGTGATTGTTTATACTGTGGAACATTTGTTCAACAATGTAAAGTTGTGTTGCTTTTGGGTTATTTTTTGCATTTGTTTAATTCTGTGAAGTTGTGATTCTTTACCTGTCTAAAATACATAATAATTTAATAAAGAGCAGAATGAATGACCAATAGCAAGGCAGGAGAAAAGATAGTTGGGGCTGACAGGCATCGGGTATAAATAGAAGGAGAAATCTGGAAGGAAAGAAAGAAGCAAGAGAATAAGAGGAGGAGGATATCAGCGGCCACTCATCCAACCACAAAGCCAGCCATGGAGTAAGAATAAAAGTATGATAAACAGAAGAGAGAAAATGAAAAGTCCCAGAGGCAAAAGGCAGTTGGGATAATTTGCGTTAAGAAAAGCTGGCAAGAAATAAGCCAAGCTAAGGCTGGGATTTTGTAATAAGTCTCTGTGTGTATTTATTTGAAAGGTAGATGGCAGGCTCCCAAAAGAGTGAAAGAGCTAAGAGTATAATAAATGAGCAATATAATATATGACTCTATTTGAAGAGGTGTTTCACAGAGAATGTGCTTTGAGGACTCAAATGCCCACACCAGACCCAATTACTCTCTCCAGGTCTGCAATTTTTGGTCAGACATGAGCTCACAATTTCTGCTTCCCTCAGCCTACCGCCATGCTCCTACCACAGTGATAATGGATTAATCCTCTGAAGCTGTAAGTAATGCCCCAACTAAATCCCTGTTTCCATGATTATGGTGTCTATGGACACCAGTTTTTCTTAACAAAAAACAAACAAGCCAACAACAACAAAACCACCCCCCCAAAAAAAAGGAAACAAAAGAAAAGAAAACTCCATACATGTAATTATGAGAAAGTATTGGGAGCCACAGGGACCAATAGACAGAAATCCTAATGGTAAAAACTGTAGTGGTTTGAGGAATAAAGCAAAATTGTATGAGATTACAACCAGTTCTAAAATCAGTTTTCATGTCTCCACATATATAACTTAAATGATTTAAATATAAGAAAAAAACACAAATACCTTCTGTATATCTGAAATCTGAAAAGTTGATGTAGCTATTTTTCCCAGTATGAAGTACAACATAATCCCCTATTCCTTAGTGATATGTGAATCCTAACCATGCCAGATGTAGTGACATTTTATTCCAGGGCAAAAGTTATAAAAAGATTAATTAGATTAATTATATGATGGAGAAACATGACAAGCCTTACCCTAACCACAAAATCAATGTCATTATCAAAATTTGTATAAGTCATTCTGCAGTGCTTACCATGAGCCCATGATAATGATTGGGAGAAAAATATTAGACAAATTTGAATATACATTGTATAAAATCTGTGACTAATATTTTATAATGTTATTAATAAATACAAGAACTATATTATAAACTGTGATTGTCTGCTGTGTTCTATGGTAGCATGACACCTGAATGTAATTTGGTATTTGAAACAAATCCTAGAATTGAAAGGGAACATGTGAAACATAGCAAAGGCTGAATCAAGTATAGATTTTAGTCAATTATAATGAATATTGGTATATTGATTTACAAATATTAAAATAATATAGTATGTATATTTTAGGAAACTGAATTTAGGATATAAAGGTACTCTTTGTACTATATTTGCATTTTCTCTGTGTATTTAGAAGTATCCTAAAATTTCAGTATATTTTAGTAATCCAGTAGACCACTGCCCAAGCCCATTAGGAATGAAATGGAGAAAATTTTCATACTTATATGATATATTAACAAAATAATAAAAGACTGTCATAAATTTGTAGCACTATATTGAAACTTGAGATAAACCAGAAATTCTTAGAAAATATAAATTACCAAAAATTATCAGAAAGAATTTAAAACTGAATAATCTAATCATTATTAAAGCATTAGCAGTGAATTATTGAAAGCCACAGGTATAAAAATGTTACTGATCATTCTAGCAAAATTTACAAAATCAATAATTTAAGAATTACATAAGCTAGTATTCTAAATAATGGCAAAAGAAAGTGAAATTCTTAGCTCATTTAATGAGTCTAAAAACATTTTATTTATAAATTTTAGCCATAGCTGTGGGCTAAAAAGAAATTTTATGTGTATCTCAGATGAAATAAATATAAAACAATACATAAAATATTGGCAACACAAAATGAAATAAATATATACTGTAGAGTTAGTTCAGAAATAATTGGTTTGTTTCACATTAAAACATTTATCTATGGAATGTGCCCCACTATCACATCAAAAGGAAGAAGTTAAAATTTTCAAAATTAGTGTAGTAAAATTTTCTGATTAAATAATCATACAATTGTAAATAAAAACACTACTTAGAACTATGAATTTTCTTTTTTGAATTTAAATATAATTTAGATTTAACATGTAAAGTAAAAATGTTAAAATAATTATATGCCTCTTAGATGCTATGTAATAATGATTAAAAATGGTTAGTACACATCGTGAGCAGTCCACAAACAAGAAATCCCACATAGAAAAGCTTATGTAATATAAACCATGAAACATCCAAAAAACGCCATACTGATATGCTATATCTAATAGCAACAGAAGAATATAGCACATAGGTATATAATTGACAGAGTAATAGGTAGTAGTTCTACCTGTCATTGGCACAAGAAGATTAAATATAGATGATATATACCAGCATTTATGAAATTGCTACTTCTGTAAGATGTTTTTATAATAATTGAAATTATCAGAGGTTATAGTAAACTGAGTAAATTGATAATACACATTTTCAAAAGAACTGAGGTATTTATCTAATTTTCATTTCATTTATTTATTTATGGACAGATAATAGAAGTGGTCTAGAATTCACCTATAACCAAAGGTGATATCAAGTTCCTGATGCACCACCTATCTTTAAATGTTGAATGCTACTATTAAAGCATGTGTCACCACCACATTGATACCTGTTACAATTTTTAAAATTCAATTTTCACTTTCCCTTAACACTTCTCTCACAATTTCTTTTAATATAATTTAGTATACTAACATATTTAAGGATATGGCATTTAATTTAATAATCATTCATATTTTACATTCATGATTACTTTATTAATTATGCATTCAAGTTCACTTTTCATTTATCAAACTATGGTGGTGCAGGTCCATTGTCTAGAAAATTTTTGACAAACAGCAGGAATATCAGACTAGTTGTGGATGAACAAATTAAGGTCTATTTTTCCTCACAATAGCATAACATCTCAAACAGTTTTCGTGCTCAACAATGAAGTTTTTTTTTTTTGATTTTTCTTTTAAAAGCATATATATTTGACCTTTGCCATTAACTTCCTGATTATATCCCATTTGACATGGGTTTTCTCAGATGAGAGTTGGAATTGAAAGGCTGTGAATAAGTTATATTTTAACATCAAGTGCTTATGTAAGCCATATTTAATAATTACTTTTTAAACTTTATTATTATTATTACAAATTTTCACCTCCTCTCCTCTTCCTATTCCCCCCTCCCCCCTTCTCCCTCCCCCCTCCCTCTCCAGTCCAAAGAGAAGTCAGGGTTCCCTGTCCTGTAGTAAGTCCAAGGACATCCCCACCTCCATCCAGGTCTAGGAAGGTGAGGATCCAAACAGACTAGGTTCCCACAAAGCCAGTACATGGATATTTCTATTATAATATTACTAGTATTCTATTTACTTTGGTTTCTATACTTTTATAAGCATGTTCCTATAGTTACAGGAAGCAAATCATACTGAAGACTGAGAAAACAAAGGGAAGGGAGAGTATACAACCACTGTGTCTTTCTTTTTGCATTAGTTAGTAAATGTATTTTAAAGAATGCTTTTATTTGTGTTTCCTTCTTTTCTCTGTTTAATTAGAACTATTTTCCAAGCGGCAGCCTTAGCCACAGACAAAGTTATTCTGTAGAAACTAAAAATGCAATGATGAAGAGTTAAGAAATGAATCTACATGAACCCAAAATTTGCCAAATACCAAATAAATGTAAGGAATTAGTCTATTCCTATTGGAAATAAGGATTTTAAATGTATTTTATAGAATTAGAATAATGATTTAATTATTAAGTGCCAAGAATGTGTTCTATGTGCAGGTGCACTAAAATATTTCTATTTTTACCTATTTTGAATTTTAGCTAGCATCTGCTTTCAGTACAGTTTGAGATTTTGTTCAGGACAGAATATCTCAATTTAATGAGCCAATGTGAAAAATCCCTTTCCTTTCAAGGAGATGAATCTGGAAAGGTTGTCATATTATTTATCTTTCACTATAGCTTTTACTGTGAATAGACAGAAGGAAAAAAGAAAATATTCCATATAGAAATGGGCAAGGGGAAAACTGATATTGATTTTTTCAAAATAAATTCAGAGTAACTCTCATAGGCTTTGGATATATCTAGGTCACTTGGAAAAAACAAGAATGAAATATTTTGCTGGCAGATAAGGAGAAATATAGTTATTTCTTACATATGGTAAGAACCTTTTAAATTATTATGCCAAGATTATTTCTATCAAATGGACATTATATACATATACAAGCAAAATTCAGAAGAATGACTTTGCCAACGCTATGCATTTAGAACAGGTTTAATAAGGAACTTATGGTTAAATTAGCATCAAATCCAAAATCTTATCACTTATGCAGAATTCTAATAATTTAAATCTTACAGCTATTTCACACATGATTGTATAAATAAACATTTTGTAGTTAGGTTAGTAATTACTACTATGTATCTCTTTGACCTTTAAAATTCAATAGAAGAACAAACAAGTAGACACTCTAAAAACTATAAAAATAGACTTGGGTATTGGGCAAAATTGCAATTTACAATTACAAATATAGGGATACAATGGATCAGAAAGAAAAAATGTCTTCATTAGCCAGAAGTAGTCATTGTAGGCTCTCTCTTCATAAAAATGCATCTTACTTGTTAGAGTCTTGGGTAGATGGACGTTTTCCATGCTTCCTATTGTCCCACTGCAATTTAGGATTTTCCTTGATGGTGCTAATTTCACACACCCTTCCTTTCAAAATTTTGCATTCTGTACACTATAAATTTTAAAGACCATGACCTACTTATAAATGGTCATATATTGAATACTTTTTCTGTTGCTGTGATACAACACTATGAATATGGTAACTTTTTTTTTTGTGTGTTTTGTGAGACAGTGTCTTTTTTTTTATTGAGAAAAGGAAAAAAAAGTATCCGCCTCCTCCCAGCCTCCCATTTCCCTCCCCCTCCTCCCACCCTTCTCCCCCTCCTTCTCCAGTCCATAGAGCAGTCAGGGTTCCTTGCCCTGTGGAAAGTCCAAGGTTCCCCCCCCTCCGTTCATGTCTAGGAAGGTGAACAACCAAACTAGCTAGGCTCCCACAAAGCCGGAACATGAAGTAGGATCAAAACCCAGTGCCATTGTCCTTGGCTTCGCATCAGCCCTCATTGTTTGCCATGTTCGGAGAGTCCAGTTTTATCCCATACTTTTTCAGTCACAATCCAGCTGGCCTTGGTGAGCTCCCACTAGATCAGCCCCACTGTCTCAGTGGGTGGGTGCAGCCCTCGTGGCCCTGACTTCCTTGCTCATGTTCTCCCTCCTTCTGTTCCTCATTGGGACCTTGGGAGCTCAGACCAGTGCTCCAGTGTGGGTCTCTGTCTCTATCCAAATCCATCACCAGATGAAGGTTCTATGGTGATAAGCAAGATATTCGTCAGTATTGCTCTAGGATAGGGTTATTTCAGGTTGGCTATCCTCAGCTGCCCAAGGGACTAACTGGGGACATCACCATGGGCTCCTGGAAGCCACTCTAGGGTCAAGTCTCTTGCCAACCCTAAAGTGGCTCCCTTAACTAAGAACTGAGGTTCCGTGCTCCCCTGTCCAACCTTCCTTTATCCCAATCCCCAAGTTTCCCCCGCCTCCTCCCCTTCTAACTTTTCTCTTCCCATCTCCCCTTACCCCCATCCCATTCCACCCCCAAGATCCCACTTTTCTCCCTGGCAATTTTGTCTACTTCCCATAGCCAAGAGGATAACTATATGTTTTTCCTTGGGTTCACCTTCTTATTTAGTTTCTTTAGGTTCACCAACTGTAGTCTCTGTGACCCTTATTTATGGTTAGAAACCAATTATCAGTGAGTACATCCCATGTTCATCTTTTTGGGTCGGGGATACCTAACTCAGGATAGTGTTTTCTATTTCCCTCCATTTGCATGCAAAATTCGAGAAGTCATTGTTTTTTACCGCAGTGTATACTTTAAAATGTATATATTCCATACTTTCTTCATCCATTCTTCCATTGAAGGGCATCTAGGTTGTTTCCAGGTTCTGGCTATTACAAATAATACTGATATGAACATAGTTGAACAAATGCTTTTGTCATATGATAGGGCATCTCTAGGGTATATTCCAAAGAGTGGTATTGCTGGGTCCAGGGGTAGGTTGATCGCGAATTTCCTGAGAAACCAAAACACTGATTTCCACAGTGGTTGCACAAGATTGCATTCCCACCAGCAATGGATGAGGGTACCCCTTCCTCCACAGCCTCTCCAGCACATTCTATCATTGGTGTTTTTGACTTTAGCCATTCTGACAGGTGTAAGATGGAATCACAAAGTTGTTTTGATTTGCATTCCCCTGATTGCTGAGGAAGTTGAGCATGACCTTAAGTGTCTTTTGGCCATTTGAACTTCTTCTGTTGAGAATTCTCTGTTCAGTTTAGTGCCCCATTTTTTAATTGGGTTTATTAGCATTTTAAAGTCTAGTTTCTTGAGTTCTCTATATATTTTGGAGATCAGACTTTTGTCTATTGAGGAGTTGGTGAAGATCTTCTCCCAGTCTGTCACTACGTTGCCTTTTTGTCTTAGTGATTGTGTCCTTTGCTTTACGGAAGCTTTTCAATTTTCGTTGGTCCCATTTATTCAATGTTGCCCTTAATGTCTGTGCTGCTGGGGTTATACATAGGAAGCGATCTCCAGTGCCGATCTGTTGTAGGGTACTTCACACTTTCTCTTCTATCAGGTTCAGTGTGTTCGGGCTGATATTGAGGTCTTTAATCCATTTGGACTTGAGTTTTGTGCATGGAGATAGATATGGGTTTATTTTCATTCTTCTACAGGTTGACATCCAGTTGTGCCAGCACTATTTGTTGAAGATGCTTTCTTTCTTCCATTGTATACTTTTAGCTCCTTTATCGAAAATAAGGTGTTCATAGGTTTGTGGGTTAAAATCCAGGTCTTCTATATGATTCCATTGGTCGACTTCTCTGTTTTTATGCCAGTACCACACTGTTTTCATTACTGAATTTCTGTAATAGAGTTTGAAGTCAGGGATGGTAATGCCTCCAGAAGATCCTTTATTGTACAGGATTGTTTTGGCTATTCTGGGTTTTTTGTTTTTCCATATAAAGTTGATTAATGTCATCTCCAGATCTGTGAAGAATTTTGATGGGATCTTGATGGGGATTGCATTGAATCTATAAATTGCCTTTCGTAGAATTGCCATTTTTACTATGTTGATCCTGCCAATCCAAGAGCAAGGGAGGTCCATCCATTTTCTGGTATCCTCTTCAATTTCTTTCTTCAATGCCTTAAAGTTCTTGTCAAATAGATCTTTCACTTCCTTGGTTAGATTTACCTCAAGATATTTTATGCTATTTGTGGCTATCGTGAATGTTGAAGCTTCTCTGATTTCCCTCTCTGCTTCCATATCCTTTGTGTATCAGAGGGCGACTGATTTTTTGGAGTTGATCTTGTATCCTGCCACATTACTAAAGCTGTTTATGAGCTGTAAAAGTTCTTTGGTGGAGTTTTTGGGGTCGCTTATGTACACTATCATATCATCTGCAAATAACGAAAGTTTAACTTCTTCCTTTCCAATTCGAATCCCCTTGATCCCATTATGTTGTCTTATTGCTATTGCTAGAACTTCAAGCACTATATTGAAGAGGTGTGGTGAGAGTGGACAGCCTTATCGTGTTCCTGAGTTTAGCAGGATGGCTTTGAGTTTCTCTCCATTTAATTTGATGTTAGCTGTTGGCTTGCTGTATATAGCTTTTATTATATTTAGGTATTGGCAGGATACCCATCTTTTCCCTATGGATCTTCTCTTACAGGATCAGTTCTTCTTGCCCACTGATGTACCTTCCCAGTGATGTCACTCCCCAGTGATGTTTCTCCTGCTGTCCAGATTGGATCTCTCTGCTGCTTGGGTAGCTCGCAAACAAAGGTCCCACCCTGCTTGCTGTAGGCAGGCTATGGAGACAAAAGAACTACCGCCCTCCCCTTTGCCCTCCTGATTCGGGTTCGGTCCCAGCGCGCCCGCCTGAGCAGGCCGAGCTGGGAGGTGCTATGCAGCCAAAGAAGGGAGGGAGGGAGGGAGGGAGGGAGGGAGGGAGGGAGGGAGAGAGGGAGACAGGGGGTGGGGGCATCTGGATGTAAGCTTGATGGGTTGGGAAGAGAGAGGAGGTATCAGGCAGTGTAGCCCCTGCAGGATGAGCAGGAAGTGTAGGAGGGATGAGGAACATCTGAGTTCCCTGTTCCCAGCTAGGGCGGCACTCACTCACCCCAATGATGTCTCTCCCAGTGCCCAGATTAAAACTCCGTGCTGCTTGCATAGCTTGCAAACAAAGGCCCACCCTGCTTGCTGCAGGCAGGCTATGGAGACAAAGGAACTACTGCCCTCCCCTTTGCCCTCCCAATTCGGGTTCAGTCCCAGCGCCCAAGCAGGCTGAGCTGGGAGGTGCTATGTCACGAAAGAGGGGAGGGAGGGAGGGAGGGAGACAGGGGGTGGGGAGGATCTGGATGTAAGCTGCATGGGATAGTGAATATGGTAACTTATAAGAAAGAAATTTCTTGGGCTCACAGTTTCAGAGGATTACAGAAAGGGAAGAATGACATCAGGCTATAGGCATGATGAGAAGAATAAGCTGTTGAGAGCTCATATACTGAACTGTAAGCAAAAAGGAGAGAAAGCAAAAAAAAAGTAGATGAGTAGGTAAGGCTTTTTACTTTAAAACCCCCTTCCAAAATGACATACTTCTTCCAGCAAGGCTACACTGTTGTAGTAGGAGTTGTAGGCTACATTCCTGGCACCTGGCCACCCACATGGCTAACTTATGCCCTGAAATAATTACATGGAAACTTTATTCTTTTAAACACTGCCTGGCCCATTAGTTCCAGCCTCTTATTGGCTAGCTCTTACATATTGACCTAACCCATTTCTAATAATCGGTGTAGTCCACGAGGTGGCTTACCAGGGAAGATCTTAACCTGTGGCTGTGTTGGGAGTGAGAATCATGGCAACTCCTTGACTCAGCTTCTTTCTCCCAGCATTCTGTTCTGTTTACTCTGCCTACCTAATTTTATGTCCTATTAAAGGGCCAAGGCAGTCTCTTTAACCAATGAAATTAACACAAAACAGAAGACTCTCCCCCATCACTACACCATGTAAACATCCCCCAACAGTGCCATCAACTGTATTTAAGTATTCCAGTGCCCAAGACTGTGGGGAAGAATATTGCTCACTTAAGACAAAGCATACCACTCCTTGGTAACCATAGTCATATGATCATATCAAAATAAAAAGAAAATTGAATTTAGTCCAACTTCTTAACACCCCATAATGTTCCATGATCTTAATACTCTCTAAAAGTACAAAATCTCTTCTGGGATTCAAAAACAATCTCTTATTTCTAACACCCTGTCAAAACAAAAAGCAATTTACATACTTGCAACATATAATTACACAGCATAAATCCTATGGCTCCAAAAGGAAGAAACTGGGGCAAAATGGGATAATAGTAGACCAAAACAAAACCAGAACCCAACAGGGTAAACATCAAACCTTGTTCTTTTCCAGGGTCAAAGAGTTTGGAAGACTCTGCTACTCTAACTTTGCTGTCTGCAACATGCATTTCTCCCTTTAGTTCTGCTACCTATATGCAGCTCTCCTTAGCAGAAATATCACAGCTGTGGCATCTCCAACATCTTGGAGTCTCCACTTCAATCCAGGCTTCACTTTTATATTTTCTCTCACTGACCTTTCAGGGACTCTTGCTCTCTTAGGACTATAATACAGGGACAACCCTACCACATTGACTCTCTGATAACAGACAAGGAATATATGACCTTTGAATCCTTGAAACCTTCAGAAACCTACAGCACCACCACATGGATGACATTGCCAACTTCTGCACTTGGATTGGAATGGACACGAGCCACTTTCAATCACATTAACGGCTTGCTTTATAGAAGCAGAAAGGTTCTTAGGCCTTTTATTTCACAGGTTGAAAGCATATATGGGTGGGGTCTTTCCCTGAAAGCATTCTTTCCTTTTTTCTGATCCAGAGCATGGGGTCTCTCATTAATAGAACCAGTCCTCTTATCTCTTACTCCACAAGCCTTGGTTGCAGCAGGAATCTTCCTAGTACTTTTTCTTTAAAACTAACATTGTGTTTCTTTATGCCAGACTTCTTTTGTTGTTGTTGTTGCATTGTAGACTTGCATAACAGTCACTAACAAGAACCATATCAGTTTCAATAGCAGGCTGCATTTAAATTGCTACCAAAAAAAGAAATTAATCAATTATTTTAAAATTTAGTTTCAGGCAATTACTTAGTAATGAGTAGAATTCACCCACATTTTCTGCCAAGATTTAAGAGGAATGAGCTCTAGACCAGTTACTGATATTGTTCCTTCCTGAAATCTCTTGAGCTGGTCTTCCACATTCTACATTTCTTTTGTCACTACTGCCTTTCAGGATCCTGCTAGAATGGCCTATTAGATTCTGATTATAGATTTCCTATTCCACAATTCCCAAATCTTCAACATTTTCCAAAAAAACAATATGGCCAGATATATCAGAACATTATTCCACTCTCTGATAGGAACTTCTATATTTGTTGCTTTCCATTTGCTGTAATTAAATAGACAACTAATTTATAAAAGAGGATGTTGATTTGGACTTAAGAATCTAAGGGGGTTAGTGACCATAATGACAAGGACATTGTCTAGCACCAAGAACTGGAAGCTGGGAGTTTATAAGGATGAAGCAGAGAGAGCACTAGGGAGGAGGTGGATCATTTCTCTTAAAATCTGAAGTTAGTGTTGCATTTCCTCCCTCAAGGCTGCACTACCTAAACCTCACTAAGTAGTGTAACCTACTGATCAAGTGATCAAGACTATTAGGGATATTTCTTGTTCAGAGCATCTCATAAGTCATTTAGTTAAAACTAAAATTTCTGTCCCTGAAACTCGTTTGATAAGTAAAGCATAATATTTATGACACAACATTTGTTAATATTTATTTAATATAAAATATTCAGTGTGAATTGAAATATCATAACTTTCTAATATATCTATTTGCAATGACACATAATTATTTTCTGTCTTATAGAAGTTCATGCATATTTCTAATCCTGAGAAGATGTTTACTTATAATTTCCAATAGATATATGGACACTGTTATGTTTGTTATTAAAATTTTTAGCAAACTATGGAGTTTTCTAGAGAAAAATCAGACTTTGAAGACTTTACTGCTTAATAACTTCATTTAATTTTGTATAGCTTCATTTCATTTCTAAAATATTGCCATATATTGAAGTCTACAGTCCCTATAGTAACTATCACAAAAATGTTTTATAGGCACAAAAGTTAATGTCTTTATGAAATAGTTTCAACAACATGGTGATATAGAAATATAAAATCTCAATCAAATTCCTCTAGGCAGTTATAGTAATAGCAATCTGGACAGATTAATTGAAATAAAACTTAGAAAATTATACACCATCAGAACTAATAGGGAAAAGGGGATTACCATTAAAGATTGGAAAACATGACATGCTTATATAAATATTGTGTTGACATGCTTATATAAATATTGTGTCTTTCATATGATTATATGTAGGATATTGATGTGATTAGATTAAGAAGAATACATATTTAGCTAGTAAATGATCGGAACTACAAACATGTTAAACCTAGTAATCTCAAATTTACTGCCAATTCAAAAATGAGATATAATTTCTTGTTTGTTTTCTCAAGACATAGTATATGAGTTTCTAGAACTGTTAACTATTGGATAGTGTCAAAAGAAATTTTAATAGATTTATTATATGATCAGCTTTGCAAAATACAAAAGTATAAGTTTGAGGAGGTGGTATGACAATAATTAAACAAATTTAATTTCCTCAGGACATAAGAAACTTAGTAAAAATTCCCTATAACTACACAATGTTATGAGGACAAACAGAAAACTGCTATTAGCATATAATTAGAGAAGGAAGTCTTACATAGACTTATGGGTACATAAATAATTTGTCTTAGAGAGACCAAAAAGAAGTATGCAATCATTTTTTTCTTCCCTTGTGTCCCACTCAGAATTAAGATGATAATAAATTTGTTTTCATCATCTGAGACTTCAAATGAAATACTGTAACGAAGGATTTCAAGTATGAGCATAAGGCCATTTATTTATTTATTTATTTATTTAATCTTTTGAAATGTACAAGGATCACAGAGAGAGAGGGAGAAATAAACACTTCTACTTAAAATTTGAATAATATGAATTCATAGATATTGTAAAGGTGTAATGATTGCCAAATACAATGGCAATAGAAGACTAGATTAATTTATAACAGGAAAGGTAATGCAGCAGACCTGGGAGAGGTGTTTGACAATAATATTTTATGACATGGTGTCACTCTGTAGCCCTGTCTGTCGTAGAATTGTCTATGTGGACCAGGGAAGCCTTAAACTCAGGGAGATTCACAAGCTTCTGCCTTCTGAGTACTGGGAATAAAAGAGTGCACCACTAAATCCAGCAGGTTGACAGTTTTATTCTTGAACACTAAATCAAGATCCTAAATTGAAAAGAAAATGCAATGTGAAGAATGTGGAGCAGCTAAAGATATTATGGAAATATAACATTGAATATTTTGAATTTATATAGTATTATAAAAATAAAATATTAAACATAAATGTTGGAGTGTTTCAAGTATTTGGGGATAGAGAGGTTGTTCACTGGTGAAGAGCAATGGCTGCTCTTCCAGAGGAAGAGTTCAGTTAGTAGGATCACAACCATCTGTAAATCCAGATTCAGGGAATACAATAACCCCTTTTAACCTCCTTGGCTCCTGCACTCATGTCATAGTTTCAAATACATACAATTTTATACATACTTTAAACAAATAAGTTAGCAAATAAATGACTTAGAAAAAAATAATTTAATAACACAAATCAATTTGTAAATAAGTATCTTAGAAATAAAAATAGAAGTTCAGAAGAGGAAGTAAAACATAAAGAAAATAAAATATAAAGGTGAGTAAATAAAAGGATCATAGTACACTAAAAAGGAAGAGATAAATTATAACACACATACACACACACACACACACACACTCAAATACACACAAACAAACCCAGAACATACTAGAATGAATTATTTTAATGACTAAGGAAAGGAAGAGATTTTAGAAACATAAAGGGATACACAATTCAAAAAATATTAGTATTTCTTAAATACTAGCACATGATATAAAAATTTGAAGAAAATATAATAAATATATCCAACTAGTTAAGTAAAAGTGCAAGATGAAATAATTTTAGGAAAAAAATTCTAGACATTCTGTTTGCAAATATTTTCAGTTCAAACACCTATAAATGAAGTACTTAAATAAGAGTAAAATACTATAGCAATAGGAATAAAAATTTATAAATTGTCATAATAAAGTTTCTTATGATAATGTGAATGAGTGAAAGAAACAGTGAAGAAATAAGTGGGACATAATTTATATAGAGTGACTTGATTATGTGACAAAAACAAATATTAAAAATATAGAAAGAATTAAAACCACATGGTGTTCACTGAAGGTATATAATATATAAAATAATTCATAGTTGAAAGTGAAACCACGAAAAGACACATTTGACAAAAATTAGTCAAAAGAAGCTAATATGGGTTATATTAACATACAAGAACTAGTGCTCAGTTTATATAAAATAGGGATATAAATGATCATATATAGCATCAGCTATAATTTACCATAAGAAATAGAACAATTTTAAATAATCATGAAGCAAAAATCCCATTTGTATATTTGAGAAAAGTAGTGAAGATATATAGTGAGAAATGGAAGGCTTCATGGGAAATAGCTGAATTAACTCTCAGTACATTATAAAATAAGAAAAATTAAGGATATCTGAATATTAAATAGCAAATAAGAAATAAAAAATTAAAATTAATTCTGAGTCATAAGGTGATATTTACCTTCATTAACTAAAGAGAACACACATTTAAAATACTGACCAGGAAACACTTATAAAAATTCCTATAGCCTAGATAAAAACTGATCAACATATTTTGACAAGCTTTTGAAGAAAATACAATAAACTTGTAGAATAAAAATTACATATTTGAGAACAGCAAAAAGAATACATAAATAATTCAAATTTTAAAAAAATCACATGTGGCTACTACTAGTTTCAAAGTCTCTCAAGATGCTGAAAGTGCTGAAATGTATAGCTTACCTCAGACTCAATGGGAATTGACAATCATGGGCATGCTTCCTTCTGGTCTAATGACTTGCTAAACATTACTAATAACTAAGAAATTCTAAACAAGGTATTCCTAAGAAGTCATTTGAAATGTATTCAGTCCTTTTCATCAGTACAGGGAATGCCATTGTCTACTGTGGTCGTAGAATCGGGGTTTCTGTTTTACCTCTATGTGGAGAAAGTGGGGTGCTACTGGTAAGGGCTAATGCTGTACATATCTGACAGTTGTAAATACCTCAGAAAGAAACCAACAGATTATCTGTATATATGACAGTAAAGTCACTTACATTGTTTATGGTGACTTAAGTATTTTATTTATTATATATATTTATAATATATAATAAATATGTATTTATTTTATGACAAAATTGTGATTTTATATTATGTATATGAACATTTTGCTTGTATGTATGTGCACCATGTGGGCACAATGCCCGTGGAGGCCAGAGAACAACAATAGATTCCCTGAACTCTGATTTTAGATGATTGTGAACCAGCATGTGAATATCAGAAATGTAATGCAGGTCCACTGCTAGAATAAATGCTATTAAATATGGAAGCATCTCTTCAGCATCAATTTGTGATGATTTTTTCATGGTACGTGTAGGGGTTCGTTACCAGCCCAGACCTAAAATTATTTCTCGTCCCAGAGTGGAGGTGTGGGAATGAAAACACAACTCACACGATTATATTCGGAGGGAGTTTTTTAGTGATCTTTTATGAAATCCTGAAATTACATCCTGAAAATCACCTGTGTTTATTTTCCAAGAAGCTTTTGTATCAAAATGTAAACTGAGGGGGAAGTTTATTAGTATTCTGTTTCCTAGGTAGCAGGTGGGGGGGTGACTAAGGTCACATCTTTTTATCTATGCCCATTTTGTTAAGTCCTTCTATCTATGCCTGTGTCACATAGACTGAAAAATACCTCTTCCCCAGGCAACCTTCTAAATTACAATAGGAAGAGCAAAACAACGTTAGCATATCCTGCCCCTTTACTTAGGATGACATCAGGTTATCTAACTATCAAAAGGCTATACGACCACCTTTTGTATGGCAGGTGCAAATTGTGCCTTGCCATGTTGCTCAAAATTCTGACTGCCATACAATGTAGATATATGGCCTATATAATACGGTCTCTACAGGTACTCATGTGGTATGCTGCTATTGACGTCTGGTTTTTATTTTTTTATAGGTTAAAGCCTATTCTAAATGGGTTTCTGGAGTATGTGAAGGAAACTTACCCACAGATCTGAAGCTACAGGATCTGTATGATAGAGGGTAACCAAAAGATACTCAGGAACAATCCCAATCAGGGCCCAACCTTGATAGTGTATTAGAAACCAGAGGCTTCCAACCAGACCAATGACTCCTTGTAATGAACACCTGCAAGTAAATATATCTGAACAAATATATGTTTAAATTTCTACAGATGCCATTTTTAAGAACTAAATTGTTTAGAGGTTCAATTGTAGTGTGTAGAAATTTAAAAAAAAAACACATGTAGACATACATGTCACTGTTAAGAGTGCTATAGTGTGAAAAGTACTGACCTACCCTGCTCCTGGTTGGGGCATTCAGCTGAGTTCTGCCAACCCCAGCTGCATGGCATAGGATGGGAGTTTTGTTGGAGTACTAGGTTAAGATTGCTATCCTATTGTGTATTCAACCTGTGTGTTTAATCTGCCTTTAAGAAAACAATGTAAAAATCAACTTCACTAGCCTTGGATTTTTACATAATCAAGTTTTAATAACTTAAGTTAATTTATAGCTATAATCTTATAATTTTATTTCCCTGCATACTCAAGAGCAATGCATGTAGGCTTATGGGTGTTATGATAACCATTTGCTGAAAATAATATATAAGTTGAAAATAATCTTATAAAATGAATATCCACCATTAATGCTGGAAGTGGAATTTGAATATTACTTGACAATATTTGTTCACTTGTTATCTGGGTCAGTTAGGGTCAGTTGTCAGTGACTTTATCCCTTGTGATTATGTTGTTGAAGATTTCTACAAAGTGTCCCTTTCTCCTTTCCCAGGTGAATCTTTTAGTGTTTTTCAATGAAATAGGAAGCAAAACCCACTGACAGACAGACAGATAGACACAGAGAAAGGGACAGATTTACAACACTGTGTTCAGGCAAGAACAGATTCAGACTAACACAACAGAAGACAGAGATGATATAAGACAAAGGAAAGGTGAAGTAAAAAAAAAAAAACCTAGGTTCTCGTTTGGTAAAATGACACTAAAAGAAAGTACTTTATTGATTTTTGTCCTTAACATAACACTAATACATTATTGGTAACTTTGAGTTTGTTATTAATGTGTCCAAACCAATGCACAGAGGGTTAGGAGTCCATCTTCATAAGGGCAGGTAAGCTAAACAACAGCCAACAGATATGGCAACTGAAACAGGAAGTTGAGAATTCTCAAACTTGACCAACAGCACAAAATAAGGTTAGCAGACCAGAAGTATGCAAGGCTTTTTACTGTCAAAATCTCCCAGTGATATATTTCCTCCAGGAAAAAAATAAGGTCAACTGTATCAACTGGAGAATCAGAATTAAAAGTACAAGACTATGGGGAACATTTCTCATTCAAACTACCTTAATGATTTCATTTAAAAAATACTTTTCATTAGCTTAATTTTTTTTTATTAAAAGCATACCTCAGCACAAACATACACACAATACACACACACATACACAGAGTATGTATATGAGAGAGAGAGAGAGCTTGAACAAAAACAAACTTGAAAGAAAATGTCCTTATAAATTCAGGAAAATTACTATTCATTCATTAATTGATAATTATATATTCTGTGTGGAAGACGCTGTTGCCACACTGAAAGGAAAGGGAAGGAAAATCATTTTAATATCACCATCTAGGTATCATAAAAATCATATATGAGTAATCCTGGTTGTTTTTCAGAACTTTCCTACTCACTGTAAAGTAAGTTTTTCCAAAAATCCTTTCTACTGCCTATATTTAATTACATCACCAAAATAATGTAATTTGATAAGAAGGTTCCACAGTGTTGTACTTAAGTCAATGACATTATAACTTAAGAGGAGATGGTGACCTACCAATATTAATAATGCAATTGATTTTATATAACATAATAATAATGTGGGAGTGATTTCTTTCTAATCTGATGCTTTCATTGGTTAATTAATAAAGAAACTGTCTTGGCCCATCTGATAGGGCAGAATTTAGATAGGCGGAGTAAACAGAACAGAATGCTGGGAGGAAGAGGAAGTGAGTCAGAGAGTCACCATGATTCTCCTACTCCAGACAGACTCAGGTTAAGATCTTCCCTGGTAAGCCACCTCGTGGGCTACACAGATAATTAGAAATGGGTTAGATCAATATGTAAGAACTAGCCAATAAGAGGCTGGAACTAATGGGCTAGGCAGTGTTTAAAAGAATACAGTTTCCATGTAATTATTTCGGGTAAAGCTAGCCGGGTGGTGGGATGCAGCCCGCCAATCCAACAACAGAGTGGCGCCCTGCCCGGGGTAACTGGCCAGGATGGAATCTGCCCCACCCCCAAGGGGTCGGGCTGCCCTGCCTTCACCTTCCAGCTTGGTGGGGAGATGGAGCCTCTGCCTCCCCCCACCCCACTGCCACGACCTGCTCCGAGGAGGACTGGAAAATGGCAGTAAATTGCAGTAAATACCCCCAAAAGAATGCAGTGTCCCCACTCAGCAGGAAGTAGCCAGACTGATTGGCAACACCCAAATTTCCTAAAAGATAATTTAAGTGGGGCCTCTTCAATGGTTGCAGAGCAGCAAGCCTGCTTTCTTGAGTTCTGCTCCACCCTTCAGTGTTTGCAGAGCAGCAAGCCTGCTTTCCTGAGTTCCATTCCACTCCGTGCACCAGTTTGGACCCAGAACAAATGCAGCTGTGGCTAGAAGGCAGCTGGGGCAGAGCTTTGCTAGGTGGCTGTGGTGGAAGGCACATTGCCTCAGCCCAGTCAGTGCCTAGCCTGGCAGATGCCACAGAAGTGCTGGGAGTATCAGCAAATGCAACAACAAGGGCTGGAGCTGAGACAAGCTGCAGCACAGACCCTACTAGGATGCCCGAGAACGCAGCAGCGGAGCAAGGAGAAGGCAGTGGCAGTTCCAGGCCCTGAATGCCGAAGAATTTGCATCCGTGAGAATTAATCAGTGAGAATTTACAATAGGGCATCAAGAGACTGCCCTATTGTAGGAGCAGGTGGACTTATGGGTAGTACAACAAATGTCTTGTTCATTATAGTTCATTTGTATGACATCTGTTAATCTTGCTAATGCCTCTTATGTGGTGAAACAACTCAATGGTTACTTGGATAGCCCTTGAAATGTTACAATTAGCACACCAGATTGTAACTGTTTTAGCCAAAGGGTTCCTTAGCAGAAGTAGGATCAGCTGGGCTGCTAGGGAAGCCAAAAAGGTGCAGGAGCGAGAAAGTGTCTTCAATGCACTCAGCTGACAAGAATGAATGTGTACGAATTTTAAGGTAATTCTTGCTTGATAACTGTTTTGCTATATGTAATTTTACTATGTTAAAATGAAAGCCTTTTTTGTTTAAACAGAAAAAGGAGAAATGATGTGGGAGTGATTTCTTTCTAATTTGTTGCTTTCATTGGTTAATTAATAAAGAAACTACCTTGGCCCATCTGATAGGGCAGAATTTAGGCAGGCAGAGTAAATAGAACAGAATGCTGGGAGGAAGAGGAAGTGAGCTCAGAAATCATGCAGCTCCTCTCAGAGCCAGACGCTATGAAGCAAGCCGCCTGGTCAGACATGCCGAATCTTTCCCGGTAAGCGCACCTAGTGGTGCTACACAGATTATTAGAAATGGGCTAAATTAATATGTGAGAATTAGCCTAGAAGAGGCTAGATATAATGGGCCAGGCAGTGTTTAAAAGAATACAGTTTGTGTGTTGTTATTTCGGGGCATAAGTTAGCTGGCAGCCAGGAACCAGGCGGCAGGAATGCAACCCGCAGCTCCTTCAACATAATACATGAAGTAGAGAGAAGATATGATTGTGAAATAGTCTTCAAATTGATGAACACCAACTGTTAGCTAAGAAATGGAGCAAAGAATCTCAATTGGTATTCTCTCTCTTTCCTAGGAGTAGTATTTGTTTACTTTAACAGCAGAAAGTATAAAAGTAACAAAATGTTCAATTATTTATGTTTTAGAGATGAATTATTTAGCTTTTCCATTAGCCAGTGTCTACATTAGTTTGACCAATGACAGATACACATGTGTTTAAAACTTTCTACTTGGGATTGGATACATATCAGGGAGTTTGTTCGTAGACAAAATTGATTCTCTTTTTCTTGGAAGCCAATTTTTGCCTGTAGCTTTTCATCCAGGAGTAGGACTTTGCATAATTTTCCCCATCCACATAATTATTAGATGTTTTTACAATGTGCCTTGATGGCAATAAAACAATTGTATTCTTACCTCATATGTTTTCTGTAGAAATTCATTGAGTAAGTGAATGTGGACAACTTAGAAAAGTCCCTGAAACATGTTAAGCATTCGTGGCAAATCTTTATATTAGTCTGTTTTCTTCTGTTTTGACAGAATGTTTCTGATTAGGTAATTATGAAATAGTGCAGTACATTTACTCATAGTTTTGGAGACTGGAAATCCAAGGGTATGATGACAGCTTCTGGAGAGGACCATATACTGCTTCATTTAATGTCAAAAAAAAAAAAAAGAGGAAAAGGAAGCAGGCATATGTGAAAGAGATAAAATATAAGGGCCAAACTTCACCTTATTGCACCTTTTTCTAGTAACTACTCCAATTCTGTGAGAATAAGAAATCATCCAGTCCCCTAAAGATTGGCCTAGTACTGATAGCTTGCAATTAAATCCTAGAGAGCCAGTTTTTATAAGATAAACATGTGGGTTGCTTAAACTTTGCATCTCAATAGTTTTCAACTGGGAATCAAGTATCAGCATGAGTTGCAGAGGAGTGATACAAATATTAAACCATAATTGTGGAGGACTATAATGGGGTTTAACAACCTGGCAGCTACCATTCTATTTTATATTATAGTATCCTACAAGAGACTGCATATGTCTTTTGTAGCATAGCATTTTTATGAGTACACATGTTCTTTTTTCACTCTCTTGGTACTGCTTATTGAATCACAAGATATTCTAACTTTGATGGGATCTAATTTATATATATATATATATATATATATATATATATATATATATATATATATATATATATATTGCTTTATGTGTTTGTGACCCATGTGTCAAAATAAGAAACTTTACCTAATTCACAGACATACAGATTCAGCATCAATATGTTGACCAAGAGAGTCATTCCCTGATGACTACTTATAAGGTATCTAATGCAACCTGTTTTCGGAATATTGTGGCTGGCTTCCAAAGTCATTTGCTGTCTCCACTATCCCATATTATTTTTATGTTAAAGTGATCTCCACTCTTGTTTTGTGAGTCCTTAAATTTATTTATATGCATTCATTCCTAAATTGACTATGTCCAATGTGTTAGGCTTCATACTCTCTATGTTAATGATACTTAATAATAAACTTTCATCTTAAATTTCTAGAGATTCTGTCCTGTGAGGAATATAATAGCCCATTCTAGCATTGTATTGCAGTACCAAAGTAAAATGCAACTGATGTCCTGACCAACTCAATGATATTTTTCAACTGAAAGCTTCCCATATTAATTTATGAAAATATTATCAATTTGACACCAATCTTGCTCTTTCAAACATACATAAAATAATTGCTACAACTGGTAAACCAAAAAAATGGCATGGTTTTACAGTATGAAAACTGAACTAGTGAATGAGAGGTGATGTAGGAGGATCAGAAATTCAGGGTCACTGCAGGTTGCACCAGTACTTCAAAGTCAACCTGGCTTCATTTGACCCTCTCTCAAAAACAAAACAAGCAAAACACAAAAGAAAACCACAGTAGCTCCTCAATTAAACATGAACTGAAAGCTAGTCCCCTGAGTGGCTTTTCCAAATCTACATAAATCCGCAAATAGAGTACCTTCATTTCTGTGACTTGATATTTACCCACTTCCTAAGGACATTGCACTCCAGTTACAGGAACCGTTTGGTGGTCTTAGAATTTACCAGGAGAGACAGAAGGAGACAGAAATTAGGCATGATGCCCCTTGACTTTGTGCCCCATTTTAACCCCAATATTCCAAAATAACAGCTTCAGAGAAGAACTAAGCATTCAAAATGGGAACTTATTGGAAATCTTTTATATTTAAACCATGTCATCTACCTTAGAGTACTTGGATGGGATAATTCCTTTGTTCATAGTTTTCTATTAATTCATGTTATTCCTTTCTTACAGTTTTCATACATTTCAACTGTTTGTTCAAAATGCCATTGTTATCTTTGCTCATCTTAAATTTTGAAAAAGTAAAGACAAAGGAACATTAGATTGCCTGTAGCCTGGAAATGTGCTACTCTATTTGAGTTTTAAGTTGACTATCTCTTTAAGTTACATGACTTACTTATGCCTGATTCCTGACTCTCACTTAGAATACACATTATCTAAGAACAAGTATTTTATTTTGATTAATGTTTCTATATTATTTTATCTAATCAATGTTTTATTACGTTAATTTTAATGACAGTGCACAGGTATTAAAATTAAGTATATGACTCAAGTTATTAAAAGTGCAACATAACATAATTAAAAGTTGAAATGTTTCAAGGCCAAATTCATGCTAGAAGCTATTGAAACAAGAAAGGTCCCCATCTCTATACTTACACAAAAGGTCCCTATCTCTATACTTACACAAATGTATTTTAGTTAGGTTGGAGAATTGATTTGAGAACATAAACTTTAAGAAATTCTGTTCCAGAGCCAGATATATACTATCTTTTATTGTACATGAGAAGCAATTTTCAGAAAAATGATTTTGTAAAATGAGTTCATGTTTATATATAAACCAAGATTTAAGTGGGTTATTAGCTGTGTAGGGAAGACAGATGTGTATTGATACAAATTTGGATGTTTTGGTATGATAATTATGTCAGAGCATTGAAATTAATTACTAATCTATTTATAAATTTTGTCATTGTCCCAATGTTATAATAAATAATTATAGACATTTAGTGAATGTTACATACAGAATTATATTAAATTAAGCTACTATCAATTATATGTCTAAGGCCATTAATAAGATTTTAAGTCTCAAGCTTCTCAGTTTATTAACAGTGAATTATTCTTGTTGTGATTGCTAATGACAATCATTGTAATGACAACTTCTAAGTATTCCTGAGTTCTAGTTGGCATTTCTGTCACTGTGCTAAAAGCTCTTGCTCAGTTCTGTTAATTTAATCTTCAAAATGAACTCATGACAGATAATATTATTTCTGCCTGAAAGATCTGTCAACAACATTAAATGAGTCAACATACAGGAAAATGCTGCTAGAAACTGAAGTAATTACAACATTTTAACACATACTAATGCTTATAAAATTTCAAATTTATGGATTAAAATTTGTTTAGTCTTTGAGATCTCTAGACTTACTTCTCTGAAGATGACCACCCTGGGAAAACCAATACATTACTTATGATTAAACACTATTACATCACCATGTTACTTTAATAGGTAGCCACTAAACATTTTTATATACAAGTACATGAAATGTGACAATTCCCCAAACAAAGATGCTGTAATGGTAAAATATGCATGACTGTATGTAATTTATCATTTAAAATAAGATATTCCATTAATAAGCATTTTTTATTTTTCATTTAATTATAACATTTCTCCCTCCCCCCCCAATATCTTTCAATACAACCCTCCTTACTCTCTTTCAAATATATGACCTTGTTTTCAACAAATTGTTATTGCATGGATGCATATGTGCAAATCTATCCCATCTACCCATCTAGTCTCAAATATAACCTACTTGGTCCATATGGTACTCCATGTGTATATGTTTTCAGGGTTGTTTTGCACTGGATAATCCACTTGTGTGCTGTTTTCTAAAGAAGGCTACCCACTCCCACTCCCAGCTTTCCCAAGCTTTTCTCATTTGACTATAGTTCTTTTCATAAGGTTAAGACCTTGTGGACTTTTCTCCATCCAGTTTGGTCTGTTCATTTGTATTTTAATATTAATTTCATGTCAATATTTTACTAACTATAATATTTTGTATATGACTGTATAAATAAAATATATTGCATATATATTTGTTACTCTTCTGTTTACAATGGCCAACTAGAAAATTTCTAGTTACACTGTGAAGCACATTCATTTTCTGTTGTCAAAAATTATTTTTAATTGTTTATAGTGAGTCTCTATGTTACTAAAAGGAGGGAATTACTTGATTTGTTTATATCAAAGTCTGGAAATCATTTCCTGGCACCCTTATTTATCTAAATGTAGTTTAAAAACATGGATAAAATCAGTGGAGTTATAGTATGAGAAATGGGATATAACCTCAAAAATAAACTTTTTATTGTTATAATAGATCTTTTAGAGAATGTACCTGTCTACAAGGATGTATGCTACAGGAACAAATTCCTTAGAGAAAACTCCTTAGAAACTCTAGTGTCCTATCTGCCTTCCCTGATGTTCAATTATGATTACAATATACCTTTATCATGATCCCTAGAAATTTCTAGACAGTCAGTAAGAAGGACGCTTCCCATGCCAGTAACAGGACAAAAAGTCTATCCCATTTGAACCACATATGTGCAGGAAAAAAAATAAAGAATATTAAAGCATACAACTTCACAGCAGAGAAAAAATGCAAATATTTTAGTAAAAAGAAAATAAAGATCTTTCTACAATACATGAAGAGACTATTAGAATCTGCAAGAGAGTTCAAATTAGCAAGTTCATACATAGGATTAGCCTCTGCCAACAGAAAGATAGGGCTCTACTGCTCTGAGCATATGTGATAGCTAAAGTTACATTTTAAGTTTTAATTACTGTGATTAAGAGATCTATAAAGCAAAAATATCTCTACCCTGTAAGTCTCACTTGCCCAAAGACAGATAACTTCTTGGAATGTTAGGAGCTATTGTTCATGTAAGGTAAAGTTACATGTTTTCACTTTTGTAAACAAGATTTCTTGCCCCGATTGTACAGAATGGGTGCTTGATCACAAATAGATAGGAAGTGTCTAGGCAGGAAGCATATCAGGATTTATGCCTGTCTCTAATCATACGTAGGCAGGAAATACACAGCCTTGTGAAGTTTGCCTTTATAAGGCCCTGACTAATGTAATTCCAAGCCGTATTCTGAGCATGTCTTATGGGTGTAGACTTGGCCCATATCCATGGTCCTCGCCAGTAATTAATAGACCTCTTAATTGTTAATTTTTTTTAATTACCAGATTGGTGAATCTCTTTGTGATCCAGACCTGTAACACTTGAACTGCTTTCCAAACAAATGTATGCCATTGAACAGTGACCAAACAGACTTAAAGTTCATCCATAATGATAAAATACTGAAAAATTTGTAGTTAAATAAACCATAAAAATATTTTTAAAAAAAGGGGGGGCTGGAGAGATGGCTCAGTGGTTAAGAGCACTGACTGCTCTTCCAGAGGACCCGGGTTCAATTCCCAGCACCCACATGGCAGCTCATAACTGTCAGAAGATCCAGTTCCAGGGGATCTGACACTTTCTCACCAATGCACATAAAATAAAGTTAAATAAACCATAAAAATATTTAAAAAAATTTGTAAAATTACCCACAAAAAGTGCAATGAAAGAGAGGAACTTGCCCAAGCAAGTTGGAATGTAATAGTGCTACACAAAATGCCATCAGAAAGACAGACTTAGGTATTGACAGATACCAAGGGGTCAGAGGCAAATGGCAGTGAAAAAATGGATATCTGTGGGTTAGTTTCAGAAGAATTCATCCAAATTATCAGAAAAAAATATAGATATACTTTGCAAAAATATCTGCACAGGATCAGCATTTGTGCTGTAATACATTAAAAAGACAAACCTCCTTCTAGAAAGGTTGCCCACGGGGATCCCTAAAGCCATGGAAAAAAGTTGTAGAACAAAGTGGAGAGTATGCTTTGTGAATGGACAGAAAAAGCAGCCCAGTCCTGCTCACTACATTCCAGTGGTCTGATAGCAATGCTAATTGCCAGTGGTACACACTTGGTTTGTAGCACAACTTGGTATAGCAGTTTTTGGAAAAGAACAGTCTATTACCAAGCTCACATTTTGGACACAGTTCCCTAGTTGGTTTGCATGAACAAGTGATATTTTAGAAGTTATTCATGATGAACTATGCATTGAAATAAATATGAACTCATCTGTTTTCTCTAAGTTCCTCTATTTCTCAGTCTCATTTCAACAAAACCCTGTACTACTTGCTCTTTGAATAGCAGTAACAACGTATCAGAATTGTAGAAAGCTTACACAAACATAAAATGCTGGAAGATACAGCAAAATCTACCCCCAAAGAATATATTCACATTTCTGTACTTCAAGATCAATACTTTAAGATGTTAATTTTAAATAAATAGCACTTAGGGAAAGTGCCTTTGAACCCCAGAATTTGTAATACTTTGTTGTAGTACTGTCTCTGAGTGATAGAAAGTGAAATAATGCACATTTGTTTTGTTATACATCACAACCATTTTTCACATATGGCCACTGTGCTATGGAAATAAAACCAAGGTGTATTTGTTTAAAATGAATTCAAATTTAAGCAGTCATATGTGGTTAGTGCAGCTTTAGGGAATCTCCTCAAAGAACAAAATTGGAAAATAATGGCATATATTTCTCATATTGGGCACTAAAGTGGAATTTTGAAAGCAATCAATTAAAAGTGAATGGATTGTGGCTTAAGGACACAGAGTTGAAAATAGTAGCAAGACTAAATGCTGCTAGGAAAATTACACTTTTATGGAAAAGTAACTGAAATAGTAGCAGTTTCCTTAAGGCTTCTAGGATTGCCGTTTCTCATTGCTGCTAGACCAACTCTGGGCCAGAGAACAGCAAAAGCTTATGAAACTGTTTATCTGAAGGGAAAGATGCCATCACAGAATTAAACAACTCAGTTTCCTATTCAGACAGAAAAAAAAAATCTAGAAAGCAATGGCCTTACCCCTTCTGTATAAAAAGGTCTAGCTGTAGATCCTGCACATTTAATGTTGCATTGTACCAGAAACAGATGGCAAATTCAGTTTTAGGTCCTGCTGTTGCAACAGTGAGAAAATAAGAAAATGTTTTAGTAAATTCCCACCAAAGCACATTGTATTTGACAAAAATTAAATGTTATAAAGAAATTTTTAAGTGCAGTCAAGATGAAAATCATATATGAAAAGCAGTGTTTTACTTACTGGCAAGCAAAGTTCCATCTAAAATGTAGTAAAAAATAAAACCAAAAAAAATTTATTTTAAGTGAAATCTAAAAGGCTGATATTGAATTCTTCCACAGTTCATCATGAATCACTGGAAATAAGAACTGAAGACAATATATACAGAGAAAAGTACATATTAATTATAGATGCTTTTAAAGGAACATAAAACTATAATGATCTTCAAAAACTTGCTTTTCTTATGAAGTAATGGCTGTGAATTCACTTCAGTTTCAAGTGGAATTAGCTTCTCTACACACACATTCGTGCATACACACTGAAATGGATTAATTTATTGCACATTAACACATGAAGCCACAGTGACTCACTGATCCAAAACATTTTCTTTTTCTTTCTTTCTTTTTTTTTTGGGGGGGGGGGTTCGAGACAAGGTTTCTCTGTGGCTTTGGAGCCTGTCCTGGAACTAGCTCTGTAGACCAGGCTGGTCTAAAACTCACAGAGATCCGCCTGCCTCTGCCTCCCGAGTGCTGGGATTAAAGGCGTGCACCACCATCGCCTGGCTCCAAAACATTTTCTATAACTAATTCATTTTAATTTTTGAGAATTTTATACCTGAGTATTGCATTTACACCATTTTCACCTTACCCCTCCCACATTCATGTCCACCTATGACACACATGTCTCTCAAATTCTTGACCTTCTCTGTATTATTCCCATTACTCTTATTGCCATTATTATTATTACTATTATTATTATTATTATTATTATTACTGCTACTACACAAAAACACACTCTCTCTCACACACACGAAATATTTGGATACACATACAGAGATACTGTTTTTGTTACTTTTCTATTGCCATGACAAAAAAAAATTATGAGTAAGGCATCTTATAAAAGAGGGAACACTTAATTAGGTGCTCATGGTTCCATATGGTTGGAATCCATGACCATCACAGCAGGGAGCATGGCATCAGGCAGGCAGACATGGCATTGGAGCAGTAGCTAAGATCTTATTTACATCTGATCCACAAGTACCAGGCAGAGAAAAAGAGGTAAATGGGAAATGTATGGGCTCTTGAAACTTCAAAGCAGCCTCCCAGTGACATATTTCCTTTAACAAGTGTTGTAATAGGAGCTGCGGGGCTGCATCCCCAGCACCCCAGCCGCCTGGCTAGCTTATGCCCCGAAATAACAACACACAAATTGTATTCTTTTAAACACTGCTTGGCCCATTATATCTAGCCTCTTCTCAGCTAACTCTCGCACCTGGACTAGCCCATTTCTAATAAAGTGTGTAGCACAGAGGTGCGCTTACCGGGAAGATTCTAGCCTACGTCCATCCTGGGCCGGAGCTTGATCGCATCTGCCTCAGAGAGCAGAGCTATTGCATCTGCCCAGGAGAGGAAATCATGGCATCTCTGAGCAACCTACACAAATAAAGACAGATAATGATCCTGCTTATGTCTCTAGGAAAATGAAACGGTTTTTTGATTATTACAATATCAAGAATGTTACAGGTATATACCATACAATCCTACAGGTCAAGCAGTCATAGAAAGATCAACTCGAACTATAAAGGATATGTTGAGCAAACAGAAAGGGGTGGAAAACACCCCCAGAAATAGGTTACATAATGCTTTGTTAACCTTGAATTTTCTCAACGCTAATGAGAAGGGAACGACGGCTGCAGAAAGACATTGGATAATAGAAAAGTCTGCTGAACTAAATCAACCAGTTTATTTCAAGGATGTGCTGACTTCACAATGGAAGCCAGGAGATGTGCTGCGTTGGGGAAGGGGTTTTGCTCTTATCTCCACAGTTGAGGAAAAATTATGGATACCGTCAAAATTAATAAAGGTTCAGTTTGAAGAAGAGAAGTCACTTGGAAAAGATAAAGAACAATCCATTCACAAGGATGACGGGCATTCTGATGGTAAGGATTACAGATAGGTTGGGGGCAGGGTTCTTTTCTTATCTCCATAGGAAAATATTGATCTACAAAGAATTTAAGGGACCCTGAATATTTAATTACTGATGGATGGAAAATAGTAATGACCCACTAAGTATCAACAATAAAATTCTATACATTCTGTAAGTATTGATTTTTATATATATTTATATGTTTTATTGAACACTTCTTTATAAATCTGTAGAGCTGGTTTTGGAGTTGGACTATGGCTCAGTCCCTCTTCAATTCCAAGCCTGTTGATAAGAGATATTTCAGAGTTTCTGTCTCAGGTCAGGAACCATGAAATGGGACAGAATAAGAATAATTTTATACTTGATAAACGTTCATATCTGTGTCTTTCTTTATATGTCAATATATATCCTTGTTGTTAATGTTTAAATTTCCCATAACAAGCAACATATTTTCCTACAGTAATCTTTGAAGTTTCCAGGATGAGTATGGGTCCCTAAAACATCAACTCAATCTGATTTTTATGACGTCATGAATTTTTTTTAAGCGCTAATATTAGACCTGTTTTTTGGTACCAACTGCAGGAGACAATTTCGAATGATGTACATTTTTGACAACACTCTGGCCAGACCTTCTCAAAACGCTCAGAGACTAGTTATAATTTTCTTAGGTCAAAGGTTAATTTGGGAATTTTACCATCATTTGCTTTCACAGGGGCCCCTAAGAAGAACGTCGCCCCCATGTCAGCTAGAAGCAATCTAAGAGGACGACATCCCCTCTCCCAACAGAGTTTGCCCACAGGGTTAGGGAAATTTTTTAGTGGTTGGTTTAGGATTGAGGGGATGGGGAGTTATTGTATGGAATTAGGGGTATATTAAAAAAAAGTGGGGGGATTAACTGGTTTGATGGGATGATTGGTATTTGTGACTTACTGTTTTTAGAAAATTGTATTGGTACTATTTCTTGTATATTGATATATTGAATACTGAATGTGAGTGTTCCTACCTCTATTTTTGTATAATGGATACATATATCATATCACAATGTACATTTCTACCTCTGATACTATTTATGTAATAACATTGTTTACATTTGATATGTAATGACATTGTTTACAGGTGAAGATCATTGCTTTCATATATTGCACAGTTGTTTATTCTCTTAGTTTTCAAGTTAGATAGGTATTGAGAATTATATGTTTGTCATATTTATTTTTAGGTTAATCAGGTCTTTTAGATACATAAAAATTATATTTAGTATAGATAGTATAATCTTCAGCCTCTTTGAAGAGCTGTAGAAAATGGCCTTTAATCTAACCTAGAATTCTGTGCCAACGAGACACAATTACTCCTGGCAGCACCACTCTACTCCCGAGAGAACATTGAGCACCAAAGACACTCAACTGGGAGATTGTCTTCTTGGCAGAACTGGCCTTTGGGTTAAGAAAAGCCCATACCTCATCTACTGACTAAGATATGAAACAGGGTTGTCTTATCTTGCCAAGACAGGGTAGGATAATTCTAAGAAAGTTCCTTGCATTTGATAAGGGTATGTCAGTTATGTTAGGCCTTAGCCAAAGTTGGTTGACTCAACATTGCAAACGAGACTTTGGGTGATTGCCCAGGTAGTCAGTTGTCTCTGTCATTTGTTGCACATTTTGGATATCTCTCATTTGTTAAGTAATATTTATTCCCTTCTCAGTTCTTTGATGGAGTTGAAGATTATTTAATTGTAGTTACTCTCTACATTATTTAGACTCTTTGAGATAGAATGTCTAGCAAAAATTTGTTCTCAATATTGTTTGTTATATTTATCATTTGTTATTATTGTTTATAGTTATATTTGGTTTAGTTCTGTCTTATTTAGACAAAAGGGGGAGATGTAGGGTTAAGCCAGACCCTTTAGGGGGCGGGTTTGCCTTGGGCGAATGTATACGGATAAATCAGGTGCGCAGGAGGCAGCTCGTCCCTTTTTCCTGCTTCCTGTGAAAGGGCTATGCGTGAACCTCGGTTCTGTAAGTTTATTTAAACATTAAAGCTGTATATATTCTTTAATATCTGCCTTGCATTTATTTACGCCGATACAACGTCCTCTTCCTCCCAGCATTCTGTTCTATTTACTCGTCCCACCTATGTTTTAACCTATGAGGGCCAGCCAAGCAGTTTCTTTATTTTTTAACCAATGACCTTCCTCCATCATTTCCACTTTTTCTGTTTAAAAAAAAGGAATGCTTTAACTTTAACATAGCAAAATTACATATAACAAAATGGTTATCAAGTAAAAATTACAATATTTACATCTATTTTATCTTTATCATAACTAAGAAAAACTATAACTATAACTAACTATTCTTCAAGTCCATCAAAGACTCCAGAAAGATTTAATATTACCTAAGCAGACAAGAAATAAGCAACTTTCAAACTCTAGAAATGACAGAGACATCTCACTGCCTGGACAGTCACCCAAAGTTTCTCTGTACCGTTGGGGCATCCATCTTCAGCCTACAGGCCCATAGTTTCCAGCAGACATTTCCATGAAGCAGGAAATTTCAAATGCAGTCACTATCTGCTTGTCCTGAAGAATGTCTTGCAGACTCTTTCATGAATCAGGAACCCCAAAAGATCATCTCACCTTTAGGCAAGTTCAGTAGTCCTCTTTCTGCGGGTTCTCTGTGTCCAGTTTATGCAATAGTCCAGGCAAGAGCAATTTCTTGCCCAAATGGCTATCAAACTCCATAAGGTGCCTCTTCAATGCCCATCTTCTTGAAGTAGATTGGTGCTGCCAGAAGCAGATGTGTCTCATTGTCAGATAAACCCTAAGTTATTAAAACATTTAAAATGCCATATTCTATAATCTTTGAAAAATATAAAGAATGCCTATCTAAAATATATCTATGTACAACTAGAAAATCTTAACTAACATGACTACAAGCTTGACTATTATTGATTATCATCCATTAACAACCTATATACATTACATTTTTAAGTGAACTACACAATCACAATACCTTAATCAAGATTAGAAATACATATACATATAACAAAATTGACCTTAAATTTAAATCACTAAAGCAAAATCCATATCGATGCAAATTATTCATATCTATATCATATCCCCCTTTAAATGTAAAAGACCATTTATAAACCATATTTGGGAACATGGGCACAGTTTTTTCTCTCCATACTGCTTCCTGCTGAATGAGGGCATTGTTAATTAGGTCTTTCATGGTATAACCAGTGTGCTAGTTTCATCTCAGTTGGCAGTTAAACGAAGCAATTTTCTGAAGGTGTTCACAGCAACCTTTCAGGAGGGCATGGTCTATCATACCATATTGGGATGGAAGCAATCCACGGACTCTCACCCTCTGTGACAACAAAATAAGAAACTCCTTTACAAAGCATCATGTCCTTAGATCCAAATTTCGAAGTCAAGGCATTTTCAAAATATCTATGTTCGATTAGTTCAGCAGCATTTATAAACAAATATCTTCTAGCAGATTTTGCTCTTTCCTTAGCATTCAAACAGTTCAAAGAGAGCATAATAGCATACAGTATCAAGATTCTCATTGTATTTTCCATCTGTGTGCAGCTTTATTTTAACCTCTATTTTGTTTGTTTTTACTTTTATTGTTTTTGATTTTTGAGACAGGTTCTCTGTGTCTTTGACCTGGAATAACTCTGTGGACCAGGCTGTCCTTGAACTCTCAGAGATCCGCCTGACTCTGCCTCCCAGGCATTCAGATTAAAGGCGTGTTCTGCCACACCTTGAGGTCACAGAGGTCAATCTCCCTCTGCCTCCTAAGTGTTGGGATTAAAGTCATGTACTACCATGCACAACTTCTCTCTTTCTTCCTTTTTTTTAAAGAACTTTAATTTTAGCCTGCATAAATTTTTAACACAGTGTAAATCATTTAAACACTTGCTTTGTTTTTGAATCTCTCTTTACTGTATATCTCTCTTTTTCTGACCACGTGAGTCTTTAATTTACCAAGCAATATCAGTAGGACTAAAGCTGTGGCTTTGACGGCCGGATCCAGCCTAGCTGCTGAGGTACCTGCTCTAGCCATGTTTATCGCTACAACTCTATGGCATTTCAAGGTCCCTGCCAGCAAGCAGCTGCAACAGACAACAGTCAAGTCTGCTCTCTGCAGTTGGCCCTCCTGCCTCAAACAGTCAGAGTTTGCCCTGGCAGGACAACCCAGAAAGCCGGCATTTTTAAAACAACATGGGTTTTTTTCCTGCTGCTAAGTCAGGAAAATTTCAAAATAGGGGACGTACCATTTTGTGCTAGCTCTGGGGTCACCAGGTAGGAGCAGCACTCAGCACTTTAATTCTGAGACTGAGCGTGCAGCACAGAAATTCTTTTCATCCAATTTAGAGCCAAATCTGACATGCAGAGCACTGCATAGTCTAAAAACACATCTCTGTATGGCAGCAGGAATCTGCCATGCTCTTCCGCCTGCCTAAGCCTGATTCTGCAGTCTGCCCAGGAGAAGTCGGGGAGCTCTGAGCCATCGGCGTGCTCTCAGAGCACTCTCCTTCCGATCCCAAGCGGGAACACAAACATCCAGTCCCAAAAAATCATTTGAAATGCTTTAAAACCAGAGTTCACGCTGGCAACACAGCCCCAAGAAGCTGTGCTTTAAATTGACACCACGTTTTTTCTGCTGCTGTTGCCGAATCAGGAAATCATTCTACAGCACGCCACCAACAGCAAAAATCTGTGTTAAACTCTCTTTCCCTTATTTTTAAGCCTTCTCAGGTTTTTAAGTGGATTTAGTCCATCACTCTGGGGTGCTGGGGATACAGCCCCGCCACTCCTATTACTACAAAAAACAAGACCACATCTCCTAATGCTTTCTAAACAGATCCATCAACTAGAGATTCAAATATATGAGCCTATAGGTGCTATTTTCAGAAAGATTGTTAAATTATGTGTGTACCATGATGTGTATGTGTAGATCAGAGGAAGAAGCTTGTTTCTCTTTCTACCGTGTAGGTTACGAAGATTGAACTGGGGTTATAAAGTTTGATTGTAATTGTCTAGCTACTGAAGCATCTCAACAGCTCTCAATGACTTTTTCTTAAATTAGATCATCAAGGAAAGGAGGAAACTGTATAAAATGATCCCATTCCTTCTATAATCCATAATGGCTAATCTTCCAAGGTGGTGTATGTTTAAGAACTTCTGTTTCAATATTTTCTCTAAAAGGTATAACAATTTTAATTAGGATTTCAGACAGCTCATTTCTTTCAAGTGAGTAGGTAGCTTTTGCTCCCCCACCAATGCTCTCTGAAAAGGAACCACAATTGAAAAAATGGTTCCATAATATTGCCTCATAGTCAATTCTGTATGATAATTTTCTTAATTAGTTATTAATGTGGGTGGCCCGAGCCCATGTGGGTGATGCCACCTCTCCACCTCTGAGAATCTTGGAGTGTATAAGAAAGCAGACTGATCAAGCAGTAGGGAGCAATCCAAGTAAGCAGTGATTATACATGACTTCTGTTTCAGTTTCTGCCTTAAGATCCTTGCATAAATTCCCTCAAAGATGGAGTACAACTTGAGAATTGTAAGGGTAAATAAACCATTTCCTTCCAAAGTAGGTTTTGGTCACAGTATTTTATCACAGCAATATAACTCTAATTAGTACAGTAGGGATAGATGTAATAATACTGCAGAATTTTTGTGTTTGCCAGTTTTATGTCAAGTTGTTACAAGTTGAAATCAATTAGGGAAAGGTAACCTTTGCTGTGAAAGTGATTCCACTGGATTGGCCTGTGGGCAAGTCTGTGGGACATTTTCTTAACTGATTATTGATTTGAGAGGGTCCAATTCACTAGGTGGAGATACACCTGAGCAGATAGTGATGGATGGTATAAGAAAGCAGGGTGTGCAAGCAATGGGAGCAAATCAGTAAGCACTGTCCTCCCATGGATTCTGCTTTTAGGTTCCTGCCTTGAATTCCCGCCCTGATTTTCCATTTATGATGGGGTGTGATTTGAGAGTTGGTTATAAGCTGAAGTAAACCCTTTCCTCCACAAATTGTTTTTATAGTGTTTTTTAACCAAGCAATAGAAGCCTCAACTAATATAGCTTCCATTTAACATCATCATGTAATTTTAGTAAACTCAAGTAGCACGTATTTTAATTAATTTATTTTTATGTGTGTGGATATTTCTCCACATATATATGTCACAGCAACATGTGTAGACCTTCTGCTCACAGAGGCCAGAAGATCACATTGTATTCCGGGTACTGGTGATACCATATAGGCGCTAGGAATTGAACCTCGATTATCTGGAAGAAAATCCAATAATTTTAACTCCTGAGCCATCTCTCCAGCTTCATTTTTTTTTAAGTTTGGAACCATCTCTCAAGCTTAATTTCTTCTAACAAAGACCTTTCAGTGGATAATTATTTAATGTTAAATATGGTGTAAAGTTACACAATTCTTAATAAGCATCAAGTCTCTAATTTCCATGCCTGATTATTAATATGCTCATAATAAACACTGCCTTAGCACATTTCTATCATTATACTGACAGTGGCGTTTTAACAACATTGTCATTGCTTACTATCAAGAAGTACAACAAAATCTGAAGCCAGGGAACTTTTTCCCAAATCTTGCCTTACCTCCTCTTATGCTAAGTGACATTAGATAAAATACTAAGATTTTGCTTTCTAGGTTCAAAGTGGTACAAGAAAGAACTTAATATGGTCTTGAAAAAGGGGTACCTTTAGGTGGTAGAAATTATTTTATTGGATGACTTGGCTATAGCCCAGCATTATAGTTTTGGAATATATCACTATGAGGAACTCAGATTGAAGACACACCATCTCATTCTTTATCATGTCATAAAAACTTATATATGATTTTTGTCTTTTTAAAAAGAGAAAGTTTTATAAAAACAAAATGAACATATAAGATCTTGTATTACCATTAACTAACTACATTCAGGAAATATTTTATAGAATGATAATTAGATTCTGATACAAGCAATATGACATTGGTGAATCACATTAATATATTTGCATTTCTGTTTCTGTAGTTTTAGATTGGTTATACTAATGGGAAACATTGATATTCTAAAATCAAAAGGATATAACATACATACAAACATGTACAATTAAATACTTTTGTAACATCTGGTATTTTTGTATTAACTTTTATTATGCAGTTTAAATAATTTTCATATTATATTCATTCCATTGCTTTTCAAAAGGTTGTTAGTTCAAGTGATAATAATATGCTAACAGATTATTCCTTCATGCTATGTAAGTAATAGGTTACCAATGAAAAATTATAGAACTTTTGCTACAGTAGTCTTAAGGAAGGCCCATTTAAATAAATAAGATATTACAGATTTAAGATATCAGTATCAAGATAAAATTGTACAATTCCCACCTGTGTAGAAAGGCAGTCAAACAATTTATAAAATTAAGTCTCATTTGTAACTACAATGATTTTAGCTGCAAGTACCTATAAATAATATCACGTAAGACAATTGATTTTGGGCTTATAAATAGATTTTGATTTTCTATATAGATTTATATATAGTTTCTTTTTTTAAATTTATTTATTTATTAAAGATTTATGTCTCTTCCCCACCACCGCCTCCCATTTCCCTCCCCCTCCCCCAATTAAGACCCCCCCCTCAGCCCAAAAAGCAATCAGGGTTCCCTGTCCTGTGGGAAGTCCAAGGAACCCCCACCTCCATCCAAGTCTAGTAAGTTGAGCATCCAAAATGCCTAGGCTCCCACAAAGCCAGTACGTGCAGTAGGATCAGAAACCCATTGCCATTGTTCTTGAGTTCTCAGTAGTCCTCATTGTCCTCTATGTTCAGAGAGTCTGGTTTTATCCCAGGTTTTTTCAGACCCAGGCCAGCTGGCCTTGGTGAGTTCCCAGTAGAACATCCCCATTGTCTCAGTGTGTGGGTGCACCCCTTGCGGTCCTGAGTTCCTTGCTCGTGCTCTCTCTCCTTCTGCTCCTGATTTGGACATTGAGATTTATGTCCGGTGCTCCAATGTGGGTCTCTGTCTCTGTCTCCTTTCATCGCCTGATGAAGGTTAATATTCAGGAGGATGCCTATATGTTTTTCTTTGGGTTCTCCTTATTTAGCTTCTCTAGGATCACTAATTATAGGCTCAGTGTTCTTGGTTTATGGCTAGAAACCAAATATGAGTGAGTACATCCCATGTTCCTCTTTTTGGGTCTGGCTTACCTCACTCAGGATAGTGTTTTCTATTTCCATCCATTTGCATGCAAAATTCAAGAAGCCCTTGTTTTTTTACTGCTGAGTTTGCATATGTTGGCAATATTTCACCATGACATAAAGAAGTCAAAATAAATCCCAAAGAATTAGCATTATTCAGAATATATTCCTGGACCACAATAAAGTAAGATACCAATCAAAACAGATAAATAATAATAATAATAAAAAGCCACTTATCCTCCCCATAGGTTTAGGAATTGTAGTGGAAGAGAGAGTCAAAAGACTAGGAGCTAGAAGAAGTGGATGTCTCCTCTGCAATGGTATTTGCCAGACATGACAGTTCTGTTCAACACATGAATTTACAATTACTGAGACAGAACATACAAGATTTATACAATGTTAAGTCAGGTAAAAGAAGAAAAAATCCCAATAGGCAGAGATGTTCACTTTTTTTTCAAGAATACAACCCCTGATAGCCTCTTATGTTCCAGGAGATGGTGCAGTCATTCCCACACAGACAGCATGAAATGTACTAGGTAGCTATTAAATTGAAAGAAACCAAAAAGAGACAGCCTGTGTGGTTCTAAGAAAAAAGGGGAAAGGACATAGGAGAGGGAATGGAAATTCATTGGATACAAGCACATTATAATCATGTATGAATACTCAAAAATATTTAATAAAAGGAAAAATTACCATATTTAATAAAATTTCATAAAACTCCCCAAAATATGATAGTATTTGAATTTAAAAGTATAAACAAGCAATACAATTAAAACTTCAGTGAAAATTATACTAGAAATTTTACACATAAAATTGGGTAGAGTACAACTAAAGCAATGTTTAGAGTAAAGAGAATTCCTCATTCAAGTATGTACATATACATTCTGATGTATATATGTGTATATATTGATTTCTAATCCAAATCTTCTAAATCAAAACTTTTTGAACACCGGCATGATGCTACAAGTGGAAAATTTCATGCCTTACCTTATGTAAACAATAACATTTAAATGCAGGTCCACTAAAACAATGCATACAATGAACTTTTGGCTATGTCCAAAGATGTCCATGAAATGAATTTTGTTCTTAAAATTGGTGTGCATCCCTAAGATATTTCATTATGTATATGCAGATGTTTCAAAGTCTAAAATTTATGAAATCTGAAATATATTGCTCCCAATGATTCTTGAAAACTTTAAATAGCTTGTTTCCATATATGCATATACATATAAAAGTATGTATATATAAATATACATATAAGTATATTTACATTGACTATTAAGTTCCATGAAAGAGAAATTAAAACCTTACTTCAAGGTTTGAGTTTAATATTCCTGTAGGGTATTTTACAACTGTTACTAAGAAATATGGTTTATAGCTCATTGACTAAGGTTTCTATTTCTGTCCTCTAATAATATATAGGGTTCATTATATAACCAAACTTCTCTAATGCTATTGGCTTATTCTTGTTTGTTAAGTACCCTATGCTGGTTAAATTTTGTTAACTTCAAACAAACTAAAGTCCACTTGAGAAATTGCCTGTACTAGACTGGCCTATATGTGTTTCTGTGGGATATTTCCTTGGTTTTTATTGAATGTAGGAGGACCTAGTTCACTGATGGTGAAGCCCATCGATGGGCAGTTGGGCCTAGGCTGTATAGGTAAAATAACTGAGCAAGTCAGGAAAGAATGTACAGTGTGAACTGAACTCATCTGTAATTAATACTATGGTGACTAGGTATTTTAGTAGTGACTGAAGAAGTAGGATGGAGCACAGGAAACTTGAACATTATCAGTTAAGAAGAATTGTATATTTTATATTGTATTATATAGTTTTATATTACAATATATTATATATGCACAGTATACATACATACATATATGTGAATTTTTAATACAAAGGATAGCTGGTTCACATGAAACTTTCTTTTGTTTTTCTGCATGCTATGGAATGAAGTTAGGCATCTGGCCTTCACCAGGAGACAGAGGTCTTATATCTTTCAGTGTTGACTGATACAATGAATAAACAACTCCAGTAACTTTGAGCTATCCCAGCCAGAAACTTAAAATGGGTATGCACAAATGAGTTACTATTATGTTTGTTCATTTTCTGACAGGTATAGAAGTAAGTTGATATGATTTTTAGTTTTCAGAGTCTAGAGTTTTTGTTGAAGATGGAGCCTGATTGACAGGAGAACTCCGGAAAGACCATCTAGACTGAGGTCCAGGACAAGGTCTGTACAGCTGATCTGATAGAGGAAATTGCTAACTAGCTCAAGAAAAACGCTACAAAAATCTCAGTATGATGGTTGTCATCTCAGCCAATTTCTCAATTTTTCATGGAATTTTGAGCATGCTACCCTTGTAGCATGCTTGAAAATACTCAAGAATTCATTTTGGAGATGGATCTTGATATACTGTTGATTTCCATGATGTTTATAATGTGTTATGATTAATTTCAAGATAGAAACTTAACTGGTCTGAACACCGATTTGAGAAAATATCTGTGCATTTGTGTCTCAAAAACTTGCAAGGTCTGAAAATCTCCACTTTCTTGGTTGCAGCTTCCAGAGATGTATTAGAATTTTATGACACAAATATTCATAGCCTTAAACAAATTGAAAGTACTGGCTAAGTTAAATATGTATCTAGATTCTTAATAACATTTACACAAATTCCTATATATGATTTAAAATTCATTTTTAAATTTTTATTGAAAATAATGATTGTACTTGTCATGTATTATTTTTCAGTACATACACATTGTTGATGAAAATGAATAATTAGCATATGAGTTAAATCTAATGTTCATCAGTTCCTTATACTGAGGATATTTAAAATTATTTTAGCAAACTTCAAATAAACAACAAATAATTATGAACTATAGTCATCAGTAATCATAATATATCACAACAGGGATTATTTCTCTGGTCTCACTGAAACTTTGTTCCCTTTGTCAGAGAGGTAATTTACACAATTATTTGATCACCATACATTTCAAATGCATGCATATTAACATCTTGTGATATACCAGAGCTTGTAAGAATCCAGTTTCTGGAAACCCATAGTCAAAAACTTAGCTTTTGTGATTTTTTGAAAAATACTTCAAACTTTAAAATTACTTAAGTTACTAAAAATGAATCACTTCAAATTACTAAGCAAAGAATGTAAAGAACTGAAATTTAACTTCACCTTTTTATTTTACCTCTCTGAGTTCAAAGTGCTGTGGTTGATATATGCTTGTTCACATTTTATCTTATAAACACAGAGTTTATATCTGGATATTTAAAGTGTGTCCCATTGCTTTTGAAATAACACCTGGTTCTGAAACTTTTTATTTACTTTCTTTCTTACTATAAAATAAAATACAATATTAACAAACCTCACAGAACAAATGTGGCTTAATACAGGATTCATAAATATGAACTAGCACGTGAAGCACCTGTAGGGCTTGTTAAAAGGCTGTCCACTGAGAGAATCAGATTAAGATAACCTGGGTTGTATATTGAAAATTGGAACTTCTAACAAATTTACAGGGGATGATGGTGATGTTTATTTGAACCTGCACTTGTACCACTTTTTAAATGAAATACTACAAAATAAAAACTCCTTTCTTCTCCATTCACCTAAGTAGAATGTTCCAGTGATCCTGGGAATCTCTCCATGCTGCACATTTCTATAATAACCTCCCTTTCCCTTTGAAAGCAACAAGAATTATGATTTTTGTAGTAATTAATTCTATTTTAATTTTCTTGAATAATAAAACATAAATACCTAGATATTATAAAATAGCACTATTACTGTTTTAAAATTAAATGTGTTAATTGAAGTTCCCACAACCTAGTGAAAATCTTGTCCTTTAAAATGGAGAGTTATTCTTATAGCTCTTATTGGCATCATACTCTTGGGACAGTTTGCCATACTTCTTAGAGCCCCAGAGCTGCATTAGATTGGCAGCTGCATGCAGATCCTTTTCAGATTCATACTCCATAGTTTTGGAAAGCTAGTGAGACAGTTTCTTCAGTGAAGGAGCCTCAATTATGGCTTTTACACTACATTCTAAATTTATATGGTCTTTTTGTGAAAATTTAATTTTAAGTTAATCTGTTAATTAGGATTTGGAAGCCACTTTAGAATAATGACTGTCAGAGTCAAAATAAAGCATTTATTTAGATCAAATTTTAGTTTTTTTTTTTTAATCTGATTCAGAGCAGTCTTGGAAGTATGTAAGTAATGGCAAAAAAAAAATCTTTCCTGAAATTTGACTCTCTTTAAGGTCTTTACATCTTCACGGTATAAGTGAATCTTCTCATTATGGCCAGACTCCTTCCCATCACTAATGTTCTTTTTTTTTACAAATATACTTTCAATCTTATTTTGATTTTAGAATTTCCTTTGTGTGTGCTCTCATCGTATCATTTCGAACCCTCCGTCATTTTTACTCACTCTCAAATTTAAAACCTTGTTTTAAATTATGATTGTGTATGTGAATATAGTCACAGAGAGACAGAAACGGAGAGAGACAGGGGGACAGACAAAGTGATGTGTTTTAAGCTGATAATGTGGGATTGGATAGTTTACTAGGGATCTTGTTCCTAAAGAAGTCTGATATTGGTTAGAATATTATCAGCCATAATTCCTTAATCTGAACCTTTAGCTCCAAACCAGGATATTCTTCCCAAATACTTGGAATTTTAACATACAGTTTAAAGTGCTTATCTTGCATCATTATTACAGGAAAAGATGTCCTATCCATTCCTGAATTTAAAGGCATAAAGACAAAAAGTAAAATCTCTTTGTGTAAAATGTCTGTATCAGGAACAAGGTGCTTTACAACTGGACTTTACCTAGTTGTCAGGGAACTCCACAACCTTACAGCCATAGATCACTGTATTTACTTCTTTCTTAGTTTTTTTTAATATCACTTCAAGAAAAATAGTGCCTGTTACATAATCAGAGACTTAGGGAAAACACTAGGGCCCCATGTATTTCCAATATCATTTTACACGTAGGACTGCTAACAACTCTATTAGGAATGTTTTTGTGTAAAACCACTGCTGAACAGTATTACACTTCTAAATGACTACCAGCATGGTAGCAAAGAAATAAACAAAATTGACATTCCTATTTCCAAAAGCTAAGACAAGTTGTCCTCCAAGCATCAGACTTTTCCCAATACTTTTCTGTATGATAAAGATCACCTGTTTATTTCACCTGAGTGTTCCCAGTGAATGACAGCAAGTTTATTCACTCATCTTTGTCTGTTGCTGGTGCTTATATCTGCTGTGCTACACCGGGAACAAATCTCACCTGCCTTTCTGTTCTCCAAATACTATGTCTTATTAATTTTCCCTTTAATACCAAGAAGTGATATTGATGGCACTCCACTCCAAAACCAGGCTGTTGCTTACAAAATCATGATATAACACTATCTTTTTATAAATTGACTGCAGCTAAGATTCCAACCTAGCTTACAGTATATTACCATTCCATGCATGCGTAACAAGGTCTTCAGATGGAAAGGAATGTGGGTTTCCCCAGTCACCCATGACAAGCCAACAGCATCATTATAAATAACCTTGTCCTTTGTTTAACATTTCCCATGCCTTCTACCAAGATTTTCTTCCACTTCCAAAGACATAAAGCTCCACAGTACTCAAATATTCTTGTAATGCATCATCAATTTGTCTTAGGACTTTTTCTCTCATGAAGGCAGGAATATCTTCCCAGATTTCTCAAACTTCTGCTGCTTTCTTATTCACATTTTTTTGTCATGTCTGCTGTCCCATCCTGTGAGGCAACAATTAGCAAATGGGACCTCATAAAACTAAAAAGCTCTTTAAATTTTTAGGATTTCATATATGAATATGCTGCATTTGTATCATTTTTCACCACCTCCAATTCCTCCTATGTCCCCACAGCACCCCCTCTTGAATTCATTACCTCTTCTTTCTAATATATATATGTGTGTGTGTGTGTGTGTGTGTGTGTGTGTGTATTTGTGTGTGTGTATTACTTCAATTAAGCAAGCTTTATATTCAACTAGACAGACAAAATACCTTCAACATTTTTGGAAACAGTAATATGAGTAAATTCACAGCATATGAAAGACAGTAAAGGGATCATCACATTAGTGTCCTGCTGGCTCCCACCATTGCAAACAGCTTCTAAATATTAATTAGGTCCCTTTGTAAGTAACTGTCACATGCACAGTTACCACCATAGGAGGATGTTGAAGTAAGAGGACTGAAAGTCAAATGTAGCTTTTTGATATTTTGACCATTTGTCAGTGTAGAAAGTGAAACAGTTATAGTGTGTCCCACAACATTCTTGGCTGGAGAGCCAAAATTCCTTGAAACTTTAAGTTAGGCAGCCTTTTCCTAAATATTTCATATGAATCTTTTAGTAAATGTCTGTAAAAATTGTCAGGTTTTTAAAGTATCCTATTTAGAAAATGACAATACCTTAAATAACATAAATTTGATCATTCAAATAATATTTTAAAATATTCATAATAGAAACATCTGATGTTAAATAAGTTGGAACACATGGATAGAGAAAACCTGATTGCATTTTTGCATTTTGTTTTATGACAGTTAAAGTATGACATATTTGAATGACAAGTATCATATTTAAAATTTGATGTTTAGACATATACAAACTTTCATCATCAAAATAAAATAATAGACATATTCAAACCTTTGTGTTTCCTTTCGTTGTCTTTTATCCAATATGCTGTGCTTGATTATTTTTATGGTAAGAAATCGACATAAAGTATACTGTCTTAAAAGTTAGCATTAACAACACAGTATTGTTAATTATAGGTCCCAAACTATACAGTGCATATCTAGAACTAATAGTACAAAAGACGCACACTCATTTAACAGTGTAACATAATAAAAAACTATTACTCTGTCACTTCTTAAAAATGAATTGTTAAGTTTTTTAAAGTTTTCTTTGGAATAAGAGAGCAAGAGTTAGCTTTTGTTTCTGACGTGAAGCTCCTGGTCCTTTGAATTTTCTGCGTAATACAGTATATTTGAATAAGCTTTATTAACCTCCTGGGTGTGGGCTAGGTCAACAGACACATCTTTCATTTATCAGAGAGAAAATAGGTAGCAAATTAGTGGAATATCTGGTAATAGTTATGTACACAAAAATTCTTAAACTATAAATTTGGAAATTTCATCAAGTTGTTGTACATGGGGAAATTCAGAGGCTGTTTTTGCCAGTATAGTGCATGAAAGCTAGGTTCCTGATTGCATATAGTTGCCAGTCTACCTATTAGATTCATCAGCTTGTGAATTTTAACATCTATAATAATAAACCAGGAAATGTTTTAATAAATTATTGAAACTTGCAGAAGTTCAAAAGATGCTCAAATTTATAGAGCTCTGTATTTTCATATAAATCACAATTTACTTATTTAAGTCCAACAAAATAGAATTAAATGCAAGTTTATCATAAAATCATTTGCATTATTTATTTTAAAAACATTCTCTATTGGAAGGAAAAAAAGAGACTAAATCTATAATATGTTTATGTATTTCTGTTGGTATATTTAAGGCAAATATTTCTGAATTGAATGTTTTATATATTGATTATAGCTTGATGTTAACAATTTAGTCTTGTGCCATCACCCTACATGATAGATTCTATGGCTAACAGTCTATCTGTAATTTCATTATAGGCTCCACTCTGCAGGGTTTCATAAAGAAGCAGTCAAATATACTGCAGACTACAAGATTTTTTAGTTTCAATATGCATACTGTCAATTTAGTTCTACAATGTAGTTTTTATCTACAAGTATAACATCATTTTTTTATTCCAGGAGGCAGTTCTTAAAAGAAACCACTTTAATGACTAATGACTATCAATAAGGAAAAAAGTAGCAAAATACAGGAAAGATTTTAAATCCAATTCCTCTTCTACCCACCTACCTACATCCATAAAAAATAAATAAAAATGAATAATACATACTATACTTTGTGTTATACACAGGTTGGATTTACAAATGCTTATAGAATTAAATAAAAGTATTTATTAGTGGTTAGTACTATAATGTACAAAATTAATGAATAAATGATAAAAAAGTTAAAAGTAAAAGACAAAAATATTAGAAATAGTCCATTAATTCAGAAAACTTGAACTTCAGAAGGACAGATAACCCATTCTATTTGAAACACATTTCTACATAATAATATTAGTCCGTTTTCTGATATCACTTTCATTAAAGAATCTATTTTGCACATCTTTAAATATTAGCAAATACTTTATGGGTCCAGATCATTATCTGCACAATATGTAATTTTTATATTTACCTTACCCATCTGTAGATTTGCTAAAATAATTCAACGAGAAAATGTATGGATTGTCCATCTGTACATACTATAAGATGAGAAAATAGAAACACAAATGAAAGGTAATATAGTATGGGTAATTATAATACTGAAAAAAAAAGTTTTTTGAAATCACTATAGCCAGTATTATAATGCCTTTATTAACAAATATACTGGATGAATCATGTCTCACCTCCCAAAAGAAAAACATACCTACTCAGATTCTGGTTTGTAAATAAGGATTTTTCAGTTTTAAGTAAGATTTCTCCTATGACATTAATGCAGATTAGGATGTTTAGTGTGGGAAGTCCTTCTGTATATGTGTTTCTTTTATTGGTTAATAAAGAAGCTGCTTTTGGAAAATGGCTTAACAGAAGATATATAAAGAGTAGTCAGAGTCAGGAAGAAGCCATGTAGCACCACCGGAGACAGATATTGGACAGAACTTTACCTAGTAAGCCACAAACATGTGACAATACACAGATTAATGGAGATGGGTTAGTTAGTCTAGGATATAAAAGTTAGCCAGAAATATGCTTAAACTATTGGTCAAACAGTATTTCAGATAATACAAATTTCTGTGTGATTATTTCAGAAATCTTGGTAACCAGGAAATGAACAAACAGCTTTTTCCCAATAGATGTTGGCAAGGAAAGATTAAAAAAAAGCTTGGTCACAGTTGCCTAAATAAGAAAGCAGAAACAAAATTAGGAGTGGGTATCTGAAATCTTAACTAGAGCCTTCAGGGATGTGGCCATGCTTATCCTTTTACTGCAGGAATCTAATTTTAGATCTGTGAGATAATAAATTTGTTGTTATGCTATTTAGTCATGTTGCTTTAATATGTTGATTTTAAGTAACTAAGAGAATAAGTTTAGGTTTTGAAAATACATACTGACTCATGATAGAAATTATTCTAGAATATCCAACTTGATACATTTTACTGAATTTTTCCATGACTTGTTTTCTGAGCCATGGCTTTATTCAGATCTTGAGGTCATGTCATAAATTATCATCAACCGTGCTCAAATTCTTTCTACACAATACAGCTGCTAAGTTAAATAAATTTGGTGCAATGTATTGCAATTCTTCATTGAATTCAGTGTTTGTTGGAAATTAGAACAGCTGTCATTGATCAAAAAGCTCAATTCAGAGTTAGAAAATACAGCACTTTCTGAAACTGTGGGGCTATGTATATTTCAGTGCTATAGCACTTAACCATCATCATCAAGACTTTGCTTTCATCCATAACCCAACCAAAAAAATAAAAGTAAGGAAAAACAATAAAAACAACACTATGAATTGAAGAATGTCACTTGTATTATTTTGGCCTTCTTTTCATCACATAGTAAATGGAATTAGTTTTATGTGCAGGATAAAGAACGGATAAAGAGTAGGTCCCATTTATTCAATGTTGCCCTTAATGTCTGAGCTGTTGGGGTTACACATACGGAAGCAATCTCCTGTGCCCATCTGATGTAGGGTACTTCCCACTTTCTCTTCTATCAGGTTCAATGTGTTCTGACTGATAGTGAGGTCTTTAATCCATTTGGACTTGAGTTTTGTGCATGGTGATAGATATGGGTCTATTTTCATTCTTCTACAGGTTGACATCCAGTTATGCCAGCACCATTTGTAAAACTGAGAAGCTTCTGTAAAGCAAAGGACACTGTCACCAAGACAAAACGACAACCTACTGACTGGGAGAAGATCTTCACCAACCCCACAACAGACAAAGGTCTGATCTCCAAAATATATAGAGAACTCAGGAAACTAGACTTTAAAATGCTAATTAATCCAATTAAAAAATGGGGCACTGATCTGAACAGAGAATTCTCAGCAGAGGAAGTTCAAATGCCCAAAAGACACTTAAGGTCCTGCTCAATTTCCTTAGCAATCAGGGAAATGCAAATCAAAACAACTTTGAGATATCATCTTACACCTGTCAGAATGGCTAAAATAAAAAACTCCAATGATAGCCTTTGCTGGAGAGGCTGTGGAGGAAGGGGTACCCTCATCCATTGCTGGTGGGAATGCAATCTTGTGCAACCACTTTGGAAATCAGTGTTTCGGTTTCTCAGGAAATTCGGGGTCAACCTACCCCTGGACCCAGCAATACCACTCCTGGGAATATACCCAAGAGATGCCCTATCATATGACAAGAGCATTTGTTCAACTATGTTCATAGCAGTATTATTTGTAATAGCCAGAACCTGGAAACAACCTAGATGCCCTTCAATGGAAGAATGGATGAAGAAAGTGTGGAATATCTACACATTAGAGTACTATGCTGCGGTAAAAAACAATGACTTCTCGAATTTTGCATGCAAATGGATGGAAATTGAAAACACTATCCTGAGTGAGGTAACCCAGACCCAAAAAGATGAACATGGGATGTACTCACTCATAATTGGTTTCTAGCCATAAATAAGGGACACGGAGCCTACAACTGGTGATCCTAAAGAAGCTAAGTAAGAAAGTGAACCAAAGGAAAAACATATAGTTCCCTACTATGGGAAGTAGACAAAGTTGCCGGGGAAAAAAATGAGATCTTGGGGGTGGGGTGGGATGGGGGTAAGGGAAGATAGGGAGAGAAAAGGGAGAAGGGGAGGAAGGGGGGAACTTGGGGAAAAAGGAGGATTGGGATAAAGGAAGGTTGGATAGGGGAGCATGGAAGCACAATTCTTAGTTAAGGGAGCCACCTTAGGGTTGGCAAGAGACTTGAACCTAGAGTGGCTCCCAGGTGCCCAAGCCGAAGTCCCCAGTTAATTCCTTGGGCAGCTGGGGATAGAGAGCCTGAAATGACCCTATCCTAGAGCAATACTGACGAATATCTTGCATATCATCATAGAACCTTCTTCTGGTGATGGATGGAGATAGAGACAGAGACCCACACTGGAGCACTGGACTGAGCTCCCAAGGTCCCAATGAGGAGCAGAAGGAGGGAGAACAAGAGCAAAGAAGTCGGGACCACGAGGGGTGCACCCACCCACTGAGACAGTGGAGCTGATCTATTGGGAGCTCACCAAGGCCAGCTGGACTGTGATTGAAAAAGCATGGGATAAAACCGGACTCTCTGAACATGGTGAACAATGAGAGCTGATGAGATGCCAAGTACAATGGCAAGGGGTTTTGATCCTATGTAATGTGCTGGCTTTGTGGGAGCCTAGCCAGTTTGGATGTTCAACTTCCTAGATATGGACGGAGGGGGGAGGACCTAGGACTTGCCACAGGGCAGGGAACCCTGACTGCTCTTTGGACTGGAGAGGGAGGGGGAAAGGAGTGGGGGGAGGGGAAGAAGGGTGGGAGGAGGGGGAGAAGGTTGGGAGGAGGGGGAGGGAAATGGGAGGCTGGGAGGAGGTGGAAACTTGTTTTTTTTTTCTCATTTTCTCAATAAAAAAAAGATTAAAAAAAAAAAGAATGGATAAAGAGGACCCGTCCTCCCGTCGGGCTGGCTGGGCATCTTTCCCCAAGGGTCTCTACACAGTCTTCACCCCCCAGAAAAGTAGCAGAAATGCTGAGTTTCCTGAGAAGAATGCTTGGCCGCCGGTCTATGCGTAAACATGCTGAGAGGGAGCGACTCCAAGAGCCACAGCGTGCTGCCACACACATTTCTGCAGCTGGAGGTGCCAAGTCCATCATCACATGCAGGGTGTCCCTTCTGGATGATACAAATGTTAATGTGGACTTGCCGGAAAAAGCCAAAGGACAGGAGCTGTTCGATGAAATTATGTATCACCTGGACTTGATTGAAAGTGACTATTTTGGTCTGAGATTCATGGATTCAGCCCAAGTAGCTCATTGGTTGGATGGTACAAAAAGCATCAAAAAACAAATAAAATTTGGTTCATCCTATTGTCTTCATCTTCTGGTTAAGTTTTATTCCTCAGAACCAAACAATCTTCGTGAGGTGCTAACCCGGTATTTATTTGTTCTGCAGTTAAAACAAGAATATTAACCTTCATCAGGCGATGAAAAAAGACAGAGACAGAGACCCACATTGGAGCACCAGACTGAAATCTCAAGGTCCAAATCAGGAGCAGAAGGAGAGAGAGCACGAGCAAGGAACTCAGGACCACGAGGGGTGCACCCACACATTGAGACAATGGGGATGTTCTATTGGGAACTCACCAAGGCCAGCTGGCCTGGGTCTGAAAAAGCATGAGATAAAACCAGACTCGCTGAACATAGAGGACAATGAGGACTACTGAGAACTCAAGAACAATGGCAATGGGTTTCTGATCCTACTGCACGTACTGGCTTTGTGGGAGCCTAGGCAGTTTGGATGCTCACCTTACTAGACCTGGATGGAGGTGGGTGGTCCTTGGACTTCCCACAGGGCAGGGAACCCTGATTGCTCTTTGGGCAGACGAGGGAGGGGGACTTGATCGGGGGATGGGGAGGGAAATGGGAGGTGGTGGCGGGGAGAAGGCAGAAATCTTTAATAAATAAATAAATGATATTATCAATGGGAAATTAGAGTGTCCCTTTGATACAGCCGTTCAGTTGGCCACTTATAATCTGCAAGCTGAGCTTGGCGACAATAATCTCACTGAACATAGTCTTGAACTTGTCTCTGAGTTCAGATTTCTGCCCATTCAGATCGAAGAGATGGAGCTGGCTATTTTTGAGAAATGGAAGGAATATAGAGGTCATACACCAGCACAAGCTGAAACCAATTATCTGAATAAAGCCAAATGGCTAGAAATGTATGGAGTTGATATGCAGGTGGTCAAGGCTAGAGATGGAAATGACTATAGCTTAGGACTAACTCCAACAAGAGTCCTTGTTTTTGAAGGAGAAACCAAAATCGGCTTGTTTTTCTGGCCCAAGATAACCAGAATGGATTTTAAGAAAAATAAATTAACTCTGGTGGTTGTGGAAGATGATGATCAGGGTAAAGAACAAGAGCACACCTTTGTATTTAGACTGGATCATCCAAAGGCCTGCAAACACTTACGGAAATGTGCAGTGGAGCACCATGCCTTCTTCTGTCTCTGAAGACCTGTCCAAAAGAGTTCTCATGGATCGGGATTCATTCGACTAGGATCACAATTTAGATATAGTGGAAAAACTTAATATCAGACCACAAAAACTAACAAAGCAAGAAGATCGACCTCCTTTGAAAGAAGGCCCAGCAAGCAATACTCCCGGCAGACCCTACAGATGAAAGCAAGCACAACAAAACCTGAAGATCTTGGTGTTCATAATACTTCAACCCAGAAAAATGACTCCCTACAGGCTTGGGGTGTGAGGTCTCCTGTGCCTGTGATCCCTTCCTCAATATCTGGTCCTGTGCTGGTGGAGATAGAGAATCTTCCGCAGAATTCTGCAGCAAACCAACAAGACAGGAAAAGAATTTCAAACATTTCTACCTTGGGAGTGTCCCAACAACAACAGGGACAGGCTCTCTGCTACCAGTGACTGCTATCAGCGAGGTGGAAACCAGTGGAGCACAAGGGCCTTGCCCCCACCCCAGACTGCACATAGAAACTACACTGATTTTGTTCATGAGCACAATGTGAAGAATGCAGGAACCCACCATGATGCTCATTTTTCTGGCCGTGCAGCCATGACTGAGATATGAGCTGTTACACATTTTAGGCCACGGGACTCTTCTATCCAGGTTGATAATGTGTTTTATGATGTTTATAGAGGATTGATTCCACTGGGAGTATTGGAGATAATTTATTTCATACCGAGTCACTAGTTATACAGTGCTGTAATTGACCTCTGTGGAAGGGAAGGGCATGGCAAGGAGCTGTAAGCTGTCACTGGTGATGGCAGGTGTTACTACTGTGTTGAAAGGGGATGCGTACCACTGTGGCCTTGGGAAAGGTGTTCAGAATTTTAACATTTAACGCGTCACTCGGAGAATCTCTTAGGATGTTGTGTTTATGGTAACCTGTTGGTTGTCGTCCTCCCACATGTCAACTGAGTAGACAGAATTTAAAAAATAAGATGGAAGAAAGCACACCCAAAAGGAGCCATGATCAGTCATGGTGTCCCAGCCTTTTGTGGTGCTGTAATAATACCGTTCTCACGTACCACATTCTAAAGTGACCCATGCCTTAATTTCCCTAAGTACCTGTGGTTGTAATAAAAGTTAATAAAAGTTTACTATACTTTATTTGTGATAAACATATTTTGTTACCACAGGTCTAGAAACTGCAATAACGGTATGATTTGTGTAGAGGTAAGACTGAATGGTTACACTACTAGCTAGTGGTTATACTAAATACAAAACGGAAAACTTTCTTTGCCTGTAACTTTTTTCTTTCTCATTGAAAATCCTTGACAAATCACTCAGGTATATAACACCTTCCTAATCTGGCCTTACATAGCCTTAAAATAAAGTTCTGAAGTCAAAAGGGTACCATTTTGAGATGAGTTGCATATATTTCACACTTTTAGTCTTTTTTGAACCTTGCAATGTAGTTAATTCAAGCTTTTTGGTTTAATTCACTGGAGGCAAACTAGGTGGTAGAGTACATTTCTGATGATTGAGACACTACTGTAAAGAAGCAGTGTTTCTTCTTACAGATATTTTAAATTTTGAAAAGTTTCTGAATTTTATGTAAGGAGAAATTTGAAGGTTTATATTGAGAACTGTTGATACTTTGAACTAATGAAGCTTTTTAATAAACAACCTATTGTTTACTGGTCCTGCTTACCTCAGAGGTTGGCTTCATCCTACAGGTTCTCCCTGCTGGGCAAGGAAGACAACTTCAGGTTCCTGATGCAGATATAATAGGGTTTGTTGGTAGAAGACAAATATGTAAATCAAAACATTTAGAGCATGAAATCTGGGCAAGTCTTCATCTGCTTTATCACCATATAAGGGGATCATTGCCTAAATTTGTTATAGATAGATATGGGATGGATGTTCAAAATATTATCAATCTTGAGTAAGAGTTAGATAGCCCAACCTTTAAGACAATCAATACACAGTATGCTTTAAATAGGCACTAATTGTATGGCCCTCTGAGGTTTGTTTTGCTTTGTTTTGTTGGTTTCTTCTTTGCTTAGATTATAGTTACTAAATATTAAAAAAAATGGATAAAGAAAGCGTGGAATATATATGCTATATAAGCATTAGAGTACTACTCAGTGGTAAAAAAAAAAGACATCTTGAATTTTGCATACAAATGGATGAAAATAGAAAACACTATCCTGAGTGAGATAACCCAGACCCAAAAAGATGAATATGGTATGTACTCAATCATTTGTAGACTCTAGCCATAAACCAAGGACATTAAGCCTATAGTTCACAAGCCCATTGAAATGGAGGAAGGTCATTGGTTAAAAAGTAAAGAAACTGCTTGGCCCTCATAGGTTAAAACATAGGTGGGTGGAGTAAACAGAACAGAATGCTGGGAGGAAAAGGACGTGAGCTCAGACTCGACAGCTCTGCTCTCTTGAGTATAGGCCATGGTCCCCTTTCCCAGACACACACGATGAAGCTCCAACCCAGGATAGATGTAGGCTAGAATCTTCCCAGTAAGCGCACCTTGGGGTGCTAGACACATTATTAGAAATGGGCTAGTCCAGGTGCGAGAGTTAGCCAAGAAGAGGCTAGATATAATGGGCCAAGCAGTGTTTAAAAGAATACAGTTTGTGTGTTGTTATTTCGGGGCATAAGCTAGCAGGCAGCTGGGAGCCAGGGTGCTGGGGAAGCAGCCCCGCAGCTCCCTCAACATCCTTGGACAGCAGAGAAGAGGATGCCTGAACTGTCCATGCCCCACTATCACACCGATGATTGTCTCGAATATCACCATAGAATCTTCATCTGGTGATGTATGGAGATAGAGACAGAAACCCTCGTCAGAGCAATGGACTGAGCTCCCAAGGTCCAGTTGAAGGGCAGAAGGAGGGAGAAGATGAGCAAGGAAGCCAGGACAGCGAGGGGTTGGTCCACCAACTGAGGCAGTGTGCCTGTTTTAATGGGACCTCACCAAATCCAGCTGGAGTGGGTCTGAACAAGCATGTAACCAAACTGGACTCTCTGACTGTGGTTGACAATAGGGGCTGACTAAGAAGCTATTGATAAAGGCGCTGGGACTTGTTTCTACTATATGTTCTGGCTTTTTGGGACCCTAGTCTATAGGATGCACAGCTCCCTAAGCCTGGATGTAGTGGGGGGGTGGGGGTGGACTTCCCACAAGGCAGGGTTCCCTGCCCTCTCTCAAGCAGGAAGGGGAAGGGAGAAGGGGGAGTGGGGGAGTGGGAAGGGATTGGGAGTAGGGAAGGAAGTGTAAATATTTGAATGGAAAAATAAAAAAATAAAGAAAAACAATAAAAACAACACTATGAATTGAAGAATGTCACTTGTATTATTTTGGCCTTTTTATCACATAGTAAATGGAATTAGTTTTATGTGCAGGATAAAGCAGTCATGACACTTCTCTGTACCCAATATGCCCAAAATTTCTTTATACACTGACTTATATCATACACTGGATTTTTTGACAACAGAGACACTGGACATAACAATTTAAAAGGCTTTTATATTAACTTATTGACAATTATAGAAAATTCAATTTTGCCCCAAGGAGTAAAACATCAGGGGGTTCATTTTTTTTAAAAAATCATATTAAATTTCAGACATATACCACTGAAAACTGAAAGTCATATACTTCCCACCAACAACCATCATATTTGTGAAACTATTACCTCAAAATGGATTCTAATAATAATAATTTGGTTTGCCTAGCAGGGTTTTTTACACATTAGAAAAATACTATATATGCTTGTACCAATAAAGGCTTTCTTTCTGAAAGAGAAAGTAATACACAAATTTCAATTTAGTACATAATTAGCAATAAGTAAAGGTCATTATAAGACAATGATAAATACAGTGGAGAGAAGAAATAGTATCCTTTTCCATGCTGATTTGACGAGTGAAGACTGAATAAGCACATGATTAATAGGAGGAAATGATACAATTTCCTTTCAATTTTATGTGACTGGAGAACTTCAGAAATAAGAACCTAAAAATATAGAGAGCTCTGTGTGTCTTTATGTTCAAAATTGGTGCGGAAAGATAAAGGCAGAAAGATCAGATGCTTATAAAAAAAAGGAATCCAATACTAGCTCAGAAATAAGAAATAGAACAATGTTTATTAAAAGGTAAAATTTACAAAGTCAATATTCTCTGCTTGTATGATGTATGAAGATCAGATCCAAAGCAAACCGAACATCATACGCCCCAGGGGGAAGCAGAAAGGAAGGGGCCGGATGGGCTTCTGCATCCAGGTAAATAGTCTATGAAGCCATGCCCCAGTAGGCGGGTAGTTGCTAGCTATAGACCTTCCCACAGCACCTCCCCCTTTTGTTTAAATAAGAGAGTTCTAATCCTATTACAAAATTATATACAATAAGAACAAATATCCTATTCTAACTAGCTTAAGTCTTGTATAATAAATAACTTGGCCAAGAAATGAGAGGAAAGTGACTATATTCCTCTAGTCTTCAACCCCATCAAAGATCCGAGAAGGGAAATAATGCTACCTGAGTAATTAGGTAGTGCAATCAAACAACTTCCGAAACATGCCACAAATCATAGAGACAACTGGTTACCTGGGCAATCACCCAAAGTCACATTTGAAATGTTGAAACAACCAACTTTTGCTAAGGCCTAGAATAACTGACAGATTACTTTTTTTTTTTAGAATTGGCTTTCGTTTCTTTATCTTTTTTTTAATTTATTTATTTATTAAAGATTTATGTCTCTTCCCCACCCCCACTTCCCATTTCCCTCCCCCTCCCCCAATCAATTCCCCCTCCCTTGTCAGCCCAAAGAGCAATCAGGGTTCCCTGCCCTGTGGGAAGTCCAAGGACCACCCACTTCGGTCCAGGTCTAGTAAGGTGAGCATCCAAACTGCCTAGGCTCCCACAAAGCCAGTACGTGCAGTAGGATCAGAAACCCATTGCCATTGATCTTGGGTTCTCAGTACTCCTCATTGTCTGCTATGTTCAGCGAGTCCGGTTTTATCCCATGCTTTTTCAGACTCATGCCAGCTGGCCTTGGTGAGTTCCCAATAGAACATCCCCATGTTCTCATTATGTGGGTACACCCCTCGTGGTCCTGAGTTCCTTACTCGTGCTCTCTCTCCTTCTGCTCCTGATTTGAATCTTGAGATTTCAGTCAGATTATTTTTAAAGGCAAGAAAATTTCCAAAACTCTCTTACCGTGTCTTGGCAAGATTTGGCAGTCCTGCTTATCCATTTTTGGATACTATGTATTTTTTCAATAGTTGAGGTATGGGCAGTTCTTTTCCCAGAGTCCAGTTTTGTCCAGAAGAAGAAAAGCTCCAAGTGGAGTGTCTTTGGTGCTCAACATTCTCTCAGGAGTAGATCGATGTTACCAGGAGCAATTGTGTTTCACTACCACAGAAATCTAAGTTAAATTAAATGCCATTTTTACAGCTCTTTGAAGGGGTTGAAGACTATTTATCTGTACAGAATATATTTTCTGAGCCGGGCGGTGGTGGCGCACGCCTGTAATCCCAGCACTCGGGAGGCAGAGGCAGGTGGATCTCTGTGAGTTCGAGACCAGCCTGGTCTACAAGACCTAGTTCCAGGACAGGCTCCAAAACCACAGAGAAACCTTGTCTCGAAAAAACCAAAAAAAAAAAAAAAAAAAAAAAAACAGAATATATTTTCTATGTATCTAAAGAACCTGATTAGTCTAACTATAAATATGACAAACATAGATGACTATTGATCTATAATTTTTAATACCTTTCTAACTAAAGACTAAGACAATAAACAACTGTGCAATAAATAAGGACAATAACCTCCAAATGTAAACAACGTATACAATACGCAATAAAAATGGCTACAGCCAGTATCTCCGCCATGAGGCTGGAAAGCTAAGGAATGGGCTGGATCTAGCCGGCAAAGCCACGGCTTTAATCCTACCCATATTGCTCAGTAATTTAAAGGCTCGTGTGGTCAGAAAAAGAGAGATATACAGTAAAGAGAGATTGATAAACAAACAAAAAACCTTTAAATGATTTACAATGTGTTAAAAATATATGCAGGCTAAAAGTTAAAGTTATTAAAGTAAAAAAAAAAGTAAGAAAGAGAGTAGTTGGGTGTGGTAGTATACACCTTTAATCCTAACATTTGGGAGGCAGAGAGAGATTGACCTCTGTGACTTCAAGGTGTGGTAGGTCACACCTTTAATCCCAATGCCTGGGAGGCAGAGACAGATGGATCTCTGAGAGTTCAAGGACAGCCTGGTCTACAGAGTTATTTCAGGACAAAGATATACAGAGAACCTGACTCAAAAAATGAAAGTAAAAATAAATGAAATAGAGTTAAAATAAAGCCACACAAAGATGGAAAATACACAGAGAATTTTGATACTGTATGCTATTATGCTCTCTTTGAATTGTTTGAATGCTGAGGAAGGAGCAGCAGCTGCTAAAAGATATTTGTTTATTAAAGCTACTTAACTAATCCAAGATAGATATTTTGAAAGTACCTTGACTTTAAAATTTTGATCTAAGGACATGATGCTTTGGAAAGTAATTTCTTCTTTTGTTTTCACAGAGAATGAGACCCTGTGGATTTCCTCTATCCCAGTATGGTATGATGGACCACGACCTCCTGAAGGGTTGCTGTGAACACCTTCAAAAAATTACTTCACTAAACTGCTGACTGAGATGAATCTAGCACACAGGGTATACCATGAAAGACCTGAATAACTGTGCCCCCATTCAGGAGGAAGCAGTTTGGAGAGAAAAAACTGTGCCCATGTTCCCAAATCTTGTTTATAAATGTTCTTTTACATTTAAAGGGGAATTTGGTAGAGATATGAATAATGTGCATTGGTATGGATTTGACTTTATTGATATAAATTTAAGATCAATCTTGTTATATATATATGTTTTTCTGATATAAATTAAGGTATTGTGATTGTGTAGTTCTTGTAAAAATGTAATGTATATAGGTTGTTAATGGATAATCATTGATAACAGTCAAGCTTATAGTTATGTTAGTTAGATTTTCTAGATGTGCATAGATATATTTTAGATAGACATTCTTCATATCTTTCAAAGACTACAGGATATGACATTTAATGTTTTAATAACAGGCTTTTTCATGACAATGAGACATGTCTGCTCCTGGCAGCACCAATCTACTTCAAGAAGGAGATGGGCATCGAAGAGGCACCTTATGGAGTTTGATAGCCATTTGGGCAAGAAACTGCTCTTGCCTGGACTGTTGCATAAACTAGACACAGAGAACCCACAGAGAGAGGACTGCTGAACTTGCCTAAAGGTGAGATTGTTTTTTGGAGTTCCTGATTCATGAAAGAGTCTGAGAGACATTCTGCAGGACACAGCAGAAAGTGACTGAACTGTCTTTGAAATTTCCTGCTTTATGGAAATGTCTGCTGGAAACTATGGGCCTGTAGGCTGAATACAGATGCCCCAATAGTACAGAGGAACTTTGGGTGACTGTCCAGGAAGCAAGATGTCTCTGTCATTTCTAGAGTTTTTTAAGTTGCTTACTTCTCATTTACTTAGGTAAGATTATATCCTTCTGGATTTTTTGATGAAGTTGAAGAATGGTTGGTTATAGTTGTTTTCCTTTGTTATGATAAAAGATAAAATAGATATAAATATTGTAACTTTAATTCTTACTTGATAATGGTTTTGTTATATATAATTTTAATACGTTAAAGTCAAAGCCTTCCTTTTTGTTGTTTAAACAAAAAAAGGGGAAATGATGTGATGTGGGAGTGTCATATATCAATCTGTTGATTTCATTGGCTAAGCAATAAAGAAACTGCTAGGCCCATTGGATAGGCCCACCCTTAGGTAGGTGGAGTAAACAGAACAGAATGCCGGGAGGAAGAGGAAGTGAGCTCAGACTCCACAGCTCTGCTCTCCGGAGCAGACGCAGGAGAGACGCCATGCTACCTGCTCCAGGGAAGACGCACGATATGAAGCTCCGACCCAGGATGGACTTAGGCTAGAATCTTCCCGGTAAGCGCACCTAGGGGCGCTACACAGATGATTAGAAATGGGCCAGTCCAGGTGCAAGAGTTAGCCTAGAAGACGCTAAGTAGAAATGGGCCAGAGCAGTGTTTAAATGAATACAGTGTCTGTGTAATTATTTCGGGGCATAAGCTAGCCGGGCAGGGCAGGCGGCTGGGGTGTTTGGGGACGCAGCCCCGCCGCCGCCCCATATTACTACAAATGGCGCCCACGTGATGGACTAAACCCACTTAAAAAACCTGAGAAGGCTTAAAAATAATGGAGAGAGAGTTTAACACAGATTTTTGCTGTTTGTTGGTGGCGTGCTGTAGAGAGATTTCCTGATTCGGCAACAGCAGCAGAAAAAACGCTGTGTCATTTCAAAGAGTGGCTTCCTGGGGCCGTGCCGCCAGTGCAAACTCTGGCTTTATGTTTGTGTTCCCGCTTGGGATCAGAAGGAGAGTGCTCTGGGACCGTGATGATGACTCAGAGCTTCCCGCCTGCTCCTGGGCAGAAGGCAGAATCAGGCTTAGGCAGGCGGAAGAGCATGGCGGATTCCTGCCGCCATACAGGGACGTGTTTTCAGACTGCGCAGTGCTCTGCATGTCAGATTTGGATGTAACTTGGATGAAAAGAATTTCTGTGCTGCATGCTCAGTCTCAGAATTAAAGTGCTGAGTGCCGCTCCTACCTGGTAGCCCCAAGAGGCTTCCTGACTCAGCTTTAGCTGCAAAGCCTGCAGCTCATTAAGAGGTCCTGCCACGAAACACTTAAACGGTGTTTACTAAAAGCTGAACGCATGCTTTTCAGTTTTAAGCCATAGCAGGAAAAAAGCTGTGCCATTTAAAAATGCCAGCTTTCTGGGCCATCCTGCCAGGGCAAACTCTGACTGTTTGAGGCAGGAGGGCCGGCTACCAAGAGAGGATTTGAGTGTTGTCTGTTGTAGCTTGCTGGCTGGCAGGGACCTTGAAATGCTATAAACATGGCTACAGCCAGTACCTCAGCCATGAGGCTGGAAAGCTAAGGATCCAGCCGTCAAACCACGCCTTTAGTCCTGCTGATATTGCTTAGTAAATTAAAGGCTCATGTGGTCAGAAAAAGAGAGATATACAGTAAAGAGAGATTCAAAGACAAAGAAAATTTTTAAATGATTTAAAGTGTGTTAAAAATATATGCAAGCTGAAAGTTGAAGTTCTTAAAGCAAAAAACAAAAAAAGGAAGCGAGTTGTTGTGTGTCGTAGTACACACCTTTAATCCCAACACTTGGGAGGCAGAGGGAGATAGACCTCTGTGACTTCAAGGTGTGGTAGCACACGCCTTTAATCCCAGTGCCTAGAAGGCAGAGACGAACAGATCTCTGTGAGTTCAAGGTGTTGTAGCAAACACCTTTAATCCCAATGCCTGGGAGGCAGAGACAGGAGGATCTCTGAGAGTTCAAAAACAGCCTGGTCTACAGGGTTATTCCAGGTCAAAGATATGCGCTCAAAAAGCAAAAAGTTAACTTAGGAATGTCACAGCTTAGATTCTTAAGCGCCTAATGATTTAAAGGCGCAAATCAAAAGTGCTCCTGGATAGTAAAAAATTGCAGATTCACAATAGGACAGATTCAGACCACTAAATGAGTCACACTGTTGGATGAATATACGTAGGCTTGGGAGAGAGAAGAAAAAGAATATAGAGAATAAAGTTAATGGTTTAAAAAGAAAAAAGTAAAGTAAAGTCTTTAAAGAGACAGAGTACAGATAGTTATAGATATAAATAAAAATAAGCCGCGTAAAGATGGAAAATTCACAGAGAGTCTGGATTATGTACATTGTGTTTTCTTTAAAATTTTTGACTGTGAAGGAGCTAAGTACAGAGAGACATTTCATTATATGGGTTGCCAAGTGGAACCAGAACGGATATCATGAGGGTATGACTTCAGAATTTGGATCTAAGGATATGATACTTTGGAAAAGAGATTCTTCTTTTGTTTTCACAGAGGATGAGACTGTATGGATTTCTTCTATTCCGATTTGGTATGATGGACCACATCCTCCTGAAGGGTTGCTGTGAACATCTTCAGAAAATTGCTTTGCTCAACTGCCAACTGAGATGAAACTAGCACACAGGTTATACCATGAAAGGCCTAATTAACGACGCCCCCATTCAGCAGGAAGCAGTTTGGAGAGAAAAAACTGCGCCCATGTTCCCAAATATGGTTTATAAATGTTCTTTTACATTTAAAGGGGGATGTGATATAGATATGAATAATTTGCATTAGTATAGATTTTGCTTTATTGATAGAGATTTACGGTCAATTTTGTTATATGTATAAATGTTTCTGATGTAACTTTTACTTGATAACTGTTTTGTTATATGTAATTTTGCTATGTTAAGGTTAAAGCCTTCCTTTTCTTGTTTAAACAGAAAAAGGGGAAGTGATGTGGGAGTGTCATATATCAATCTGTTGATTTCATTGGCTAAGCAATAAAGAAACTGCTAGGCCCATTGGATAGGCCCACCCTTAGGTGGGTGGAGTAAACAGAACAGAATGCCGGGAGGAAGAGGAAGTGAGCTCAGACTCCACAGCTCTGCTCTCCGGAGCAGAAGCAGGAGAGACGCCATGCTACCTGCTCCAGGGAAGACGCACGATATGAAGCTCCGACCCAGGATGGACTTAGGCTAGAATCTTCCCGGTAAGCGCACCTAGGGGCGCTACACAGATGATTAGAAATGGGCCAGTCCAGGTGCAAGAGTTAGCCTAGAAGACGCTAGGTAGAAATGGGCCAGAGCAGTGTTTAAATGAATACAGTGTCTGTGTAATTATTTCGGGGCATAAGCTAGCCAGGCAGGGCAGGCGGCTGGGGATTTGGGGACGCAGCCCCGCTGCCGCCCCTATTACTACAATGATGGAGGGAGGTCATTGGTTAATTAATAAAGAAACGGCTTGGCCTGATAGGTTAGAACATAGGTTAGTGGAGTAAACAGAACAGAATGCTGGGAGGAAGAGGAAGTGAGCTCAGACTGCATAGCTCTCCTCTCTGAGGCATATGCAATGAAGCTCCGACCCAGAATGGACGTAGGCTAGAATGTTTCTGGTAATCACACCTCATGGTGCTACACACATTAATAGAAATGGGCCAAACAGTGTTTATATGAATACAGTTTGTATGTCGCTATTTTGGGGCATAAGCTAGCCTGGCGGCCGGGAGCTGGGTGGAATGCAGCATGCAGCTCCTTCTACACCTTCTTCTCTGCAGCTCATGGAACCTTCTCAAAAATTGTCCACATACTCGGTAGCAAAGCAAACTTCCAAAGTTCCAAAAAAATATTAGTAACCACCTGTGTCTTATAGGATCACCATGGATTAAAGTTAGAATTCAACATCAATGCTACCCCTAGAAAGCCTACAAACTCATGGAAACTGAACAGTCAACTACTGAACCACACCTGGATCAAGGAAGAAATAAAGAAAGAAATTAAAGTCTTCCTTAAATTCAATGAAAATAAAGACACAACATACTCAAACCTATGGGACACTATGAAATCAGTGCTAAGAGGAAAGTTCATAGCATTAAGTGTCCACTTAAAGAAAACAAAGAAAGCACACATTGGAGACTTAATAGCCCACCTGAAAGCTCTAGAAAAAAAAGAAGCAGACTCACCTAGGAGGAGTAGAAGACTGGAAATAATCAAACTGAGGGCTAAAATCAACAAAATAGAAACACAGAAAACAATCCAAAGAATCAATGAAACAAAAAAATGATTCTTGGAGAAAATCAACAAGATTGATAGACCCCTATCCAAACTAATCAAACGGCAGAGAGAGAACATGCAAATTAATAAGATCAGAAATTTTGTATTGAAACCATCTGGTCCTGGGCTTTATTTGGTAGGGAGGTCTTTGATAACAACTTCTAATTCTTCATGACTAACAGGTCTATTTAGATTGTTCACCTGGTCCTGGTATAACTTTGGTATATGGTACTTATCTAAAAAAGATGTCCATTTCTTTTACATTTTCCAATTTTGTGGCATACAGGCTTTTGTAGTAAGATCTATTGATTCTCTGAATTTCCTCTGTATCTGTGGTTATGTCCCCATTTTCATTTCTGATCTTATTTGTCACAAATAACATAAAATATCTTGAGGTAACACTAACTAAAGAAATGAAAGACCTGTTTAAAATGAACTTTACGTATTTGAAAAAGAAACTGAAGAAGATACCAGAAAATAGAAAGATCTCCGATGCTCTTGTATAAGTAGAATCAAAATAATAAAAATGACAATCCTACCAAAAGCAATCTATATGTTCAATGCAATCCTCACTAAAATTCCAAAGCAATTCTTCACAGATCTTGAAAGAACAATAATCAAATTCACATAAAAAACAAAAAAAAACTAGGAGAGCCAAAACAATCCTGTATAATAAAAGAACTTCCAGAGGCATCACCAACCCTGACATCAGGCTCTATTTTAGATCTACAATAATGAAAACAGCTTGTTATTGGCATAAAAACAGATGTTGACCAATGGAATTGAATCAAAGACCCAAATATTAATCCACACACCCATGAACACCTGATTTTTGACAAAGAATCTAAAATTATACAATGGCAAAAAGAAAGCATCTTCAACAAATGATGCTGGCATAATTGGATGTCAACATGTAGAGAAATGGTTACAGACCCATATCTATCATCATGCACAAAACTCAAGTCCAAATGGATTACAGACCTATATATAAATCTGACCACACTGACCCTGATAGAAGAGAAAGTAGGAAGTAGCCTTCCATATATGGACACAGGAAACAAATTCCTAAATATAATACCAGTAACACAGACACTGAGAACAATAATAAATAAATGGAAATTTCTGAACCTAAGAAGCTTCTGTGAAGCAAAACACACAGTCAATAAGACAAAAGGCAGCTACTGAATGGAAAAATATCATTACCCATCCCCACATCAGACAGAGGACTGATCTCCAAAATATATAATTAACAAGAAATTAGACATCAAATTTCCAAATAACCCAATTAAAATTGGGGTAGAGAATGAAACAGAGAAATCTCAACAGAGGAATCTCAAATGATGGAAAGACACATCAGGAAATGCCCAACATCCTTAGCCATCAGGGAAATGCAAATCAAAATGACTCTGAAATCCCATTGTGCACCAGTCAGAATAACTAAGATAAAAAAAAATAAACCACCAATGGCAGTTTATGCTGGAAATGATGAGAAGGGGAACACTCCTCTATTTCTGGTGGAAATCCAAACTTGTACAACCACTTTGGAAATTAGTATTGCAATTTCTTACAAAATTGAGAATTAACCTACTGAAAGACCCAACAATACCACTCTTGGTCATATAACCAAGTGATGTTCACTCATACTATAAGGACATTTGTTCAACTATGTTAACAGCAGTATTATTTGTAATAACCAGAACCTGGAAACAACCTAGATATCCCTCAGCTGAAGAACAAATAACAAAAATGTGGTACATTAGCACAATTGAGTACTACTAATTGGTTAAAAACAATGATATCTTGAAATTTGCATGTAAATAGATGAAACCAAAAAAAAAGCATCCTGACTGAGGTAACCCAGACTCAGAAAGATGAACATGGTATGTTCATAAGTGGATTCTAGATGTAAAGCAAGGGATAATGAGTCTATAGTCTATGACCCTAGAGAAGCTAAGTAACAAGGTTAACCCCATGAAAAACATATATACATCTACCTGGAAATGGTAAATAGACAAGATCACCTGAAAATATTGGAGCATGAAGGTGGTAGAAAAGGGAGGGCAGAAGGGGAGGATAACTTCAGGGATCAGGATAGTCAAGATGGAGGAAGACAGAGATGAAAGCAAGGAAAGAGATATTTTGATTGAGGGAGCCATTATGGGTCTAGCAAGAAACCTGATACTAGAGAAATTCCAAGGAATCCACAAGGATGACTACAACTAAGACCCTCAACAAAAGATGAGAGAGTACCCAAATTGTCCTTGCTCTGTAGCCAGGTTGATGACTATCTTAAATATCATCATAAAACTTTCATCCAGCACCTGATGGAAACAAAGGCTGAGATCCACAGTGGAGTACTGGGCTGAGCTCCCAAAGTCCAGTTCAAGACTTGGAGGAGTGAAGATATGAGCAAAGAGATCAAGACCATCATGAAGTTAATGAAAGCCAACCAACTGACCTGACAGGAAAGGAACCAGCATGGGACCAACTAGACCAGAGTTCTGAATATGGGTGACAGTTGTATGGCTGCAGCAGACTGTGGGGACACTGGCAGTGGCACCAGAATTTATCTCTACTGCTTGTATATTTGGAGGGGAGGTACCTATTCTCTTTGGATGGATACCTTGCTCAGCCTAGATATAGTAGGGAGGGCTTTGAATCTTCCCCAAAGCAATGTTCCTTACCAACTCTGAGGAGTAGATAGGGGGTGTGGTGGGAAGTTAGGTGGAAGGCATGGGAAGAGGGGAGAGAGTGTGAATAGGGATTGGTATGTAAAATGAAAAAAGATAGTCTGTTTTCTTTTAAAAATGGAAATGGGCCTCTAGTAGGCTCATTTGATTATAATGTTGTCAATTTTATTTTTATTAGCAAAATATGGCTATCATTTAATTTTTTGAAAATTTTATTAATTTTATTGAACTCTCCATCCTTCTGACCTCTATCATGGTCTCCATGCTCAAAATTTCTCAGGATTTCTTGTCTTTTTCTACTTCCTATGTAGATTAGATCCATGTATGTATCTTGTAGTTCCTCATTGTTGTCTAGATCCTCTGGGATTGTGAATTGTAGGTTGGTTTTCTTTGTGTTATGAGTGAGTACATATTTGTCTGGGATACGTCACTCAATATGATGTTTTCTATATCCATCCATTTGCCTGCATTTTTTGTGCTGTATAGTACTCCATTGTGTAAATGTACCACATTTTCTTTATCCATTTTTTGGTCAAGGGGCATTTAGGTTGTTTCCAGGTTCTGGCTATGACAAACAATGCTGCTATGAACATTGTTGAATACATGTCTTTGTGGTATGATTGAGCATCATTTGGGTATATACCCAAAAGTGGTATTGCTGGTTCTTGAGGAAGGTTGTTTCCTAATTTTCTGAGAAATCACCATACTGATATTCAAAGGGGCTGTAGCAGTTTTCACTCCTACCAGCAATGGGGGAATTTTCCCTTTACTCCACATCCTCTCCAGCAAAAGCTGTCATCAGCGTTTTTGACCTTGGCCATTCTTACATGTGTAAGATGAAATGTCAGAGTTGTTTTGGTTTGTATTTCTCTGATGGCTAAGGATGTCAAGCATTTCCTTAAGTGTTTTTCAGCCATTTTAGATTCCTCTGTTGAAAGTTCTCTGTTTAGGTCTGTACTCTAATTTTTATTGGATTAATTTTTCTTTTGATGACCAATTTCTTGAGTTCTTTGTATATTTTGAGTAGCATATCATCAGTCTTGTATAATTTTTAATCCTGGATAACTGTACTACAGGCCACCTTCGATACTTATTTATTCAAGAATATTAACTTCTAGGGTATAAAACACCACAAATGTTGTTACTGTTAGAGATCAATTAGTTTATGCATAATTTGGATAATAAACATTGACTTAAGAACCCAAAACTATAATAATATCATTTCATTCTTCTTTTCCCTCCAAACCTTTTCACAAACCCCCATTGGTCTCTTTTAAATTTATAGCTGCTTTTTAATTAATTTCTACAACATGAATATATGTATATGCTTCATGAGCTTTCCAGTAGGATGGAATGTTGCACCTCTCTTTAGAATCTAATGGTTCGATCATCCTGAGTTTTATTGAGTTTATTACAAGATGAAATAGTTTTTCTTTGAGGAAATTATCTTAGCTACATGATGGGACTAAGGAGGGAGTAAAGTAAATTGTGAGCTTGCATATATGGTATATCAAAAATTGGATGTTGTCCTTCTTTGTGTGGATTTCTCTCACTTAATAGTATAACCTGGGTAGTTTTTAAATATTTCAATTTTACAATTCTAAAGATGGGCCTTTAAGATCAAGGAACTTCCACATTTTATATCTGACCAGAGTGTAATTGTGATTTCTGTTTCCTTTCATGGAATGATCAAGAAACATACACTGCCATCTTGCTTTCTGTCTGCTTTGAGATAAGGTCTTATTGTATACATCCCGGGTGACATAGATCATATAGTCCTCTTGCCTCTTCACCATGCATCCTGGTGTTGACACAAAAGGTGTGTACCACCACAGTCATATGACATTGTAATCTCTTTATAAGGGCATTCAGCCCACCTACTATAATTTAACTTACTTAATTTTGTCCTTAATTACCTTTTGAAAAATGCTGTTTCCTTGAAAATCACCTCATGGTCTTAGTATTTCCACTTGATAACAGAAAGTGCCACAGATATTGAAACCAGTGTAGATGAATAGATGTGAATGTTACCACATGAAACTAAGTCTTTAATATAAGGACAGAGCACAGCCAACGTAGATTCTCAAAACCATGTGTGTTTCATAATTATTACCACACTAATGTAGATGGCAAAAAAATATGCCTCCTGCCCTTACATCTGACTGGGGGCATTTTTTCAGAGCTTTGAGATTCTTCCTTGAAAGATAATGTCCATGATTTATACCAGGAGCTCTTGAAAGCTTCCTCATAGATCATAGATGTCAATTTTCAATCATTCCACTTGAGTTCGTTTCTTTCATGGCACCTTCTTGGAGAATATTGATGAAAATGTCAACTCTATTAAATTATTATATTGAAACAAAATATTCAAGGCATATTGATAATATTAACACTATGACTCTTTATAGTATAAGGAAAAATAGATTTTTTAATATACATATGCATTTGTGTGTTATATATGAAGCTTTAATAACCCTATACAGTGTTGTTTGGATTTTTATTGTTTACCAATGTTGTAATTTATATGTAGAATGTGAAGAAGTAGAAGTGATGGACTGTGATGTTAAGATTTAAGAATAATTATAATGAAACTTCTGTAACATTTGGTAAAAAATAAGATGCCTAGTTTCCTTAAAAAGAAACTATTAAATTGTTCTTCTGCCACCTTGTGGCCACAGTAGGACACTTCAGCAAGTTAATTCCTGGATTTATTGGAAAACAAGTGCATTCAGTCCTCAACTATTATCCCTGGGACTCCTGCTCTCTTCTGAAAGGAATGGAACTGTGAAAGAGGGAAAGTGAAAGGAGAACTGGGAGGAATAGAGGGAGGGAGAATACATTTGTGATGTATGAGAGATGAATAAATAAAAAATGTTTTTCCTATAGAAACCACAAGCCTACTCTGTATATATTGCCAGGGTATTTTATTACAATGATTTACTTATTACTCGAGTTTTAAAAAAGTGTTTTATAGAGAATTTCTACTGAACACTTCAGATATTTTGGAACTTTACTTTTTAATTATGGTCATTCTGAAAGACTGAGGACCTTAAAAGTCAGTTTGAGGCTTGGAACTTTGCAGTGAGTTCGTTAGATCACACATAATTTAAAAACCAGTGATGGCAAATAAAATTGTAAAAATACAGGAAGCACAGCAGAAGATTCACTAATATTTTTGATTACATTACAGATAGTCGTGAGCCACCATGTGGTTATTGGGAGTTGAACTTGTGACCTACGGAAGAGCAGTCAATGCTTTTAATCTTTGAGCCATGCTGGAGGAAGGTCATTGGTTAAATAAAGAAACTGCCTCGTCCTGATAGGTTAAAACATAGGTGGGAGGAGTAAACAGAAAAGAATGCTGGGAGGAAGAGGAAGTGAGCTCAGAGGCCATGCTCCCCTCTCCCGGCCAGACGCGATGAAGCAAGCTGCCATGTCAGACATGCTGAATCTTTCCCGGTAAGCGCACCTAGTGGTGCTACACAGAATATTAGAAATGGGTTAGATCAATATGTAAGAGCTAGCAAATAAGAGGCTGGAACTAATCGGCCAAGCAGTGTTTAAAAGAATACAGTTTGTGTGTTGTTATTTCAGGGCATAAGCTAGCCAGGCGACCAGGAGCTGGGTCGGCAGGAACACAGTCCGCAGCTCCTACTACAAATGGCAGTTTCTATTCTTAGAGGATAACAGACAAATGAAAGGATAGAAACTTAAATTGGTATGACTTTATCTTTATACCTCTTATTCATCCATTTGCATATATGTCTACTTACATATACAATCATAAGCATATACATATGAATGCATGTATATACATATAAAATACACATGTATATATATACAAACTATATATAATAAAATCATGTTGTTTGCCTTTTATTTTTAATTTTTGTCCCTAAACTTTTCAAATTTTAATAAAAATATATGTTTTTTTCATATTTTACATATTAATTTAAATAAAATTATGGTGTTTTTTGCCCCTCTCTTTGCTATATCCCTACCCTTGTCCATTCTCTCAACTCTTGACATATTCCCCTCCCTTTCTTTCAAATTCATGATCTCTTTTTAAATTATTGTTATACACATATGCATGCATAAATATGTAAATATGGTCTCCTTAACAATTACTTCAGTTGCCTTCAAGGTTTAAATTACTATATTAGAATAACAATAATAATAATTAATCACATTTAAATGGACTGAATTTTTAAAATCATTCCTATGTAATATGATGGATACTAAAACTTCAGTTGATACAACCTTAACAATGCAGCATTAATTTACATTTACCATATTTCAAAGACAAAGTCAAAATCTTCATGAGATCAGATGTCTTGAAACATTGGATTATAAAACGTACAAATTTCTCTTTAGAAATAACAAGGTGCTAAGGGTAGTAGTTCAAATTCATTAATCCTGACTAACTTTTCTTTAACACAGTTTTCTATGGATTCTTTCTAAAAGTGCAAGAATATGTGGAACCATGAAAGGAATTTGTAATGTGCATCTGGTGAACATTGGTAATTAAAAAGACAACAAAACATCCTCTAGAGACTGTCTTTATTTCATCTGCAATGACTTTCAAGAACATGAGAAGGCATCCTTAATTAGTGAAATCTCCACCAAGGAAATTATTTGGAGTGTTACAAAACATCTGATTAAGGTCCTTCATAACTCCATCATGGTTGCTTTGGTATTCTCCAGGAAAGCACAGCAGATTACTTGTTCAGGTACAATTCAAAGTCTAGTTTTTGGCAAGTGAGAAGCCAGTACTTATCTTGTTTCTTCACAGTAGCTGTTGTTTTGTCTAGAATGAAAGGTGTCACTAAAATAAATTAATCAACAGAAAAGTGCTTATGGCATATTTTACGGAGCATATAATGATATAAAGGAATAAAATTTTCCCTACCAACTGAAGGAAATCAGACTCCTTTTGAAAAGTGGCCCAAAAGTAAAGAAATAGTAGAATTAAGAATATCAAGTATTAATATACCAAGGTCTGTGCTGTCCAAGTTTCATATTTGTTCATGTAATAAAATACTGAGATAGAAAAAAACTAAGGTGAAAAGGGTTTATCTGGCTTACCATTGCAGGTGCCAGTATAGGGAAGTTAAAGTATCACATCCAGGAAGAGAGAAAAAGAGAGATCAGTAGGGAGGGAGAAGAATGAGAAGGAGAGAAGGAGAGAACAAAGGGAGAGAGGGAAGAAAAGAGAGAAAAAGGAGGAAAAGGGAGGAGGGAAGAAGGAAAGGAGAGAGGGAAAAAGAGAGACAGGGAGGGGAAAGCAGACAGAGATACAGAGTGTGTACACATGCACACACAGAGGCAGAGACAGAAGCAGATGTAGAGTGAGAAAGAGAGTCAGAAAAAGAGACAGAGAAACAGACAGAGAGGTAGAGAGAGACTGAGAGAGACAAACACAGAGAGACATATAGAGGGATGGCAGAGAGACAAAGACAGAGACAGAGACAGAAGAGAGAGAATATAAACAGAAACATTCTTGTTGATCAGCTAGTACTCTTACTCTTATGCAATCAAGGTTCCAAACCCAGGGAATAGTGCCTTTCACTTTCAGGTTGGGTCTTCCCATATTAGTTAAGGTAATCAAGATAATCCAGTAAGACATGTCCAGAGGCCAACTGGATCGAGACAATCCCTTATTGTTGCAGAAGGCCAATTGTTGGTTTCCTAGCTGCACAGACTTCCAAAATAATCATAGAGAAACTGTATTAATTAAATCACTGCTTGTCCTATTAGGTCTAACTTTTATCAGCTAGCTCTTACATATGAATTTAACCCATTTTTAGTAATCTGTGTATCACATGGCTGTGGCTTACTGGATAAAGTTCTGTCTGGCTCCAGCAGGGCTACATAGCTTCTCTCTGACTCTGCCCTTCTTTCTCCAGCATACAGCCTAGCTTTCCCCGCCTAGTTCTGTCTTTCCCTGCCATAGGCTCAAAGCAATTCTTATTCATTAACCAATAAAAGCAACACACAGGCAGAAGGACCTCCCTTACCATTTTCCCTTTTCTGTTTAAATAAAAAGGAAGACTTTAACTTTAACATATAAAATTACATATAACCAAACAGCTATCAAGCAAGAATTATAGTTACAATATTTATATCTACGTTATCTTTTAACATAACTAAGAAAAACTATAACTACAAATTCTTCAATTACATCAAACATTCCAGAAGAATATATTACCTAAGTAAGCAGCTAGTACATTGTAAGCAACTTCCAAAACTCTAGCATTGACAGAGATATCTCATTGCCTGGACAGTCACCCAAAATTTTTCTCTACCATTGGAGAATCCATCTTCAGCCTATAGGCTCGCAGTATCCAGCAGACTTTTCCATGAAGCAGGAAATTTCTAAGACAGTTCTACCTATATTGACAGATTGCCAGTCTTTTTCTTTTGTATCCTGAGGAATGTGTAGTAGAGTCTTTTATGAAGCAGGAACCCCGAAAGACCATCTCACGTTTAGGCAAGTTCAGCAGTCATTTTTCCATGGGTCCTGCATGTCCAGTCAAGCAGTTCAGGCAAGAACAGTTTCTTGCCCAAATGGCTAACCAACGCCATAAGGAGCCTCTTTAATATCCATTATCCTCTTGAAGAAGCTTGGCACTGCCAGGAACAGATGTATCTCACTATCATGAAAAGCTCTTAAACATTTTTTTTTATTTTTCCATTTAAAAATTTACACTTTCCTCCTCCCATTCTCCTTCTGCTCCCCCACACCCCCTCCACCCTCCTCCTGCCTCCTTAAGAGAGGGCAGAGTTCCCTGCCTTGTGAGAAATCCAGGCCTAGGGAGGTATGCATCCAAATAAACTAGGGTACCAAAAAGCCAGCATGTGCAGTAGAAACAGGTCCCAGTCTTATTATTGATGGTTTCTCAGTCTGCCCCATTGGCAGCAACATTCAGAGAGTCCTATTTGATCACCCGCTCGTTCAATCCTGGTCTAGCTGGATTTGGTGGGCTCCCATTAGAACAGGCACACTGACTCACGGTCATGACTTCCTTGCTCATCTTCTCCCTCCTTCTGACCTTCTACTGGACCTTAGGAGCTCAGTCCATTGCTCTGATGAGGATCTCTCTCTATCTCCATCAATCGCTGGATGAAGATTCTATGCTGATATTCAAGATAATCATCAGTGTGATAGTGAGGCAAGGCCAGTTCAGGCACCCTCTGCTCTGCTGCCAAAGGACCTAGCTGGGGACGTCCCCATGAAAACCTGGGATTTCCTCTAGAGCCAAGTCTCTTGCCAACCCTAAAATGGCTCCCTTAATGTAGATAACTACTTCCCTGGTCATATCCACCTTCCTCCATCTCCACCCTCCCACTCCCCCAAGCTCTTCCCAATCTTTCCCTTCTCCCTTCTCTCTCCCACTCTCCCCTTCCCACAGGCACAACCCCACGACTAAGCCCACCCCCATGCTCCCAACTTTTGCCCAGTGATCTTGTTTGTTTCCAGCTTCCAGGAGGATCTATATATGTTTTTCTTAGGGTTCACCTTGTTATTTGGCTTCTCTAGGCTTGTGAGCAATAGGCTTAATGTCCTTTGTTTATGGCTAGAGTCCACTAATGGGTGAGTACATACCATATTCATCTTTTTGGGTCTGGGTTATCTCATTCAGGATAGTGTTTTCTATTTCCATCCATTTTCATGTAAAATTCAAGATGTCATTTTTTTTTTTTTACCGCTGAGTAGTCCTCTAATGCTTATATATTCCACACTTTCTTTATCCATTTTTCCATTGAGGGGTATCTAGGTTGTTTCCAGGTTCTGGCTATTACAAATAATGCTGCTATGAACATAGTTGAACAAATACTTTTGTAGTATGATTGGGCATCTCTTGGGTATATTCCCAAGAGTGGTATTGCTGGGTCCTGATGTAGGTTGATTCCCAATTTCCTGAGAAACCGCCACATTGATTTCCAAAGTGTTTGCACAATTTTGCATTCCCATCAGCAATGGACGAGTGTTTCACTTACTCCACATACTCTCCAGCATAGGCTATCATTGGTGTTTTTAATTTTAGCCATTCTGACAGGTGTAAGATGGTATCTCAAAGTTGTTTTGATTTGCATTTCCCTGATCGCTAAAGAAGTTGAACATGACCTTAAGTGTCTTTTGGTCATTTGAACTTCTTCTGTTGAGAATTCTCTTTTCAGTTTAATACCACATTTATAATAGGGTTAATTAGAATTTTAAAGTCTAGTTTCTTGAGTTCTTTATATATTTTGGAGATTAGACCTTTCTCTGATGTGGGGACGGTAAAGATCTCCTATTCAGTAGGATGCATCTTTGTCTTAATGACCATGTCCTTTGCTTTACAGAAGCTTCTCAGTTTTAGTAGGTCCCATTTATTCATTGTTGCTCTCATTCACTGTGCTATTGGGGTTATATGTACAAAGTGGTCTCCTGTGCCCATGTGTTGCAGTCTACTTCCCACATTCTCTTCTATCTGGTTTAGTGTGGTCGGTTTTATATTGATGTCTTTAATCCATATGGACTTGAGTTTTGTGCATGGTGATAGTTTTTTACAGGTTGACATCCAGTTATTCCGGCACCATTTGTTGAAGATGCTTTCTTTCTTCCATTGTATAATTTTACATCCTTTGTCAAAAATCAGGTGTTCATAGGGTTATGTGTTAGTATACAGGTCTTTGATTCGATTCCATTGATGTCTCAGTTTTTATGCCAATACCACGCTGTTTTTATTACTGTAGCTCTGTAATAGAGTTTAAAGTCAGGGATGGTAATGCCTCCGGAAGTTTCTTTATTGTATAGGATTATTTTGGCTATCCTGAATCTTTTGTTTTCCATATAATGTTGATTGCTATTCTCTCAAGATCTGTGAATAATTTTGTTGCGATTTTGATGGGAATTACATTGATTTTATATATTGCCTTTGGTAGAATTGCCATTTTTACTATGTTGATCCTACCCATCCAAGAGCAGGGGAGGTCCTTCCATTTTCTGGTGTCCTTTTCAATTTCTTTCTTCAAAGCCTTAAAGTTCTTGTCAAATAGATCTTTCAGTTTCTTGGTTAGTGTTACCCAAAGATACTTTATGCTATTTGTGGCTATCATGAAAGGTGAAATTTCTCTGATTTCCCTCTCTGCTTCTCTATCCTTTGTGTATAGGAAGGCTACTGATTTTTTAGTTGATCTTGTATCCTTCCATATCACTGAAGTTATTTATCAGCTGTAGGAGTTCTTTGGTAGAGTTTTTGGGGTCACTGATGTACACTATCATATCATCTGCAAATAACAAATGTTTGACTTCTTCCTTTCCAATTTGAATCCCCTTGATCTCCTTATGTTGTCTTGTTGCTATTGCTAGAACTTCAAGCCATATGTAGAAGAGATATGGTGAGAATGGACAGCCTTGTCTTGTTCCTGATTTTAGTGGAATGGCTTTGAGTTTCTCTCCATTTAATTTGATATTAGCTGTTGGCTTACTTTATATTGATTTTATTATATTTAGATATGATTCTTGTATCCCTAACCCCTCCAAGACCTTTATCATAAAGGGGTGTTGTATTTTGTCAAATTATTTTACAGCATCTAATGAAATGATCATATTTTTTTTCGTTCAGTTTACTTATATGATAGATTACATTGATAGATTTTTGTATGTTGAACCAGGTCTGCTTCTCTGGGATAAAGCCTACTTGATCGTAATGGATAATTTTTTTGATGTGTTCTTAGATTCGGTTTGCCATTATTTTATTGAGAATTTTTGCATCTATGTTCATGAGCGAGATTGGTCTGTAATTCTCTTTCTTGGTTAAGACATTGTGTAGTTTTGATATCAGGATAACTGTAGCTTTATAAAAAGAGTTTGGCAATGACTGTTCTGTTTCTATATTGTGGAACACATTAAGGAATATAGGTATCAGCTCTTCTTAGAAGTTCTGGTAAAATTCTGCATTAAAACTATCTGGTCCTGGGCTTTTTTTGTTTGGGAGGTTTTTTATGACAGCCTCTATTTCCTCACAACTTATAGGTCTATTTAAATTGTTCACCTGGTCTTGATTCAATTTTGGTATATGGTATTTATCAAAAAGCAAGTCCATTTCTTTTATATTTTCCAACTTTGTGGCATATAGGCTTTTGTAGTAAGACCTAATGATTCTCCAAATTTCCTCAGTGTTTGTTGTTATGTCCCCCTTTTCATTTCTCTTGTTAATTTGTGTGTTCTCTCTCTGCCTTTTGATTAGTTTGCATAGGGGTTTGTCAATCTTGCTGACTTTCTCAAAGAACTAGCTCTTTGTTTCATTGATTCTTTGGATTGTTTTCTGTGTTTCTATTTTGTTGATTTTAGCCCTCCAGTCTTCTAATCCTTCTGGGTGAGTCTGCTTCTTTTTTTTTTCTAGAGCTTTCAGCTGTGCTGTTAAGTCTTTAATGTGAGCTTTCTCCATTTTTTAAATGTGGGCAGTTAGTGCTATGAACTTTCTTCTTAGCACTGCTTTCATAGTGTCCCATAGGTCTGGGTATGTTGAATTCAAGGAAGACTTTCATTTATTTCTTTATTTCTTCCTTGACCCAGAGGTGGTTCAGTAGTTGACGGTTTAGTTTCCATGAGTTTGTAGGCTTTCTGGGGGAGAATTGTTGTTAAATTCTAACTTTATTCCATGGTGATCCAATAAGACACAGGTGGATCCTATTTTTTTTTTTTGTATCTGAGGAAGTTCGCTTTGTTACCTAGTATGTGATCAATTTTCAAGAAGGTTCCATGTGATGCTGAGAAGAAGGTATATATTCTTTCCTATTTAGGTGGAATGTTCTAAAGATGTCTGCTGAGTCCATTTGATTCATTACCTTTGTTAGTTCTCTTATTTCTCTGTTAGGTTTCTTTCTGGTTGGCCTGTCCATTGGTGAGAGAGGAATGTTGAAGTCTCCTACTATTAGTGTGTGGGGTTTGATGTGTGCTTTGAGTTCTAGTAATGTTTCTTTTACATATGTGGATGCTTTTATATTAGGGGCATAGATATTCAGGATTGAGATTTTATCCTGATGAAGTGTTCATGTTATGAGCATAAAGCATCCATCTCCATCTCTTCTGATTGATTTTAGTTTGAAGCCAATTTTGTTAGATATTTGTATAGCCACACCTGCCTGATTCCTAGGTCAGTTTGATTGAAAAACCTTTCCCCAACACTTTACTTGGAGGTAATGTCTGTCTTCATGGTTGAGGTTTGTTTCTTGTAAATAGCAGAATGTTGGATTCTGTTTTTGTATCCATTCTCTTAACCTGTGCCTTTTTATAGGTGAATTGAGTCCATTGATATTAAGTGATATTAATAATCAGTGGTTGTTAACTCCGGTTTTTTTTTTTGGTGTTAGAGTTTGTGTGTTTCTCTTCTTTGAGTTGTGCTGGTGGAGGGTTGTTAGATGTCTGTGTTATTGTGTGTATGATCTCTGGATTCTGGTGTTATCATGTTGCTTTTCAGATTATAGGAGGGATTCTTGCATTGGTGCCTGCCCATGTCTTCCTTCAAATGTTGTTAGGAGAGTCTTGGCAGCTTAGTCTAATCTTTGCTATGGCTAACTGTGTACTTGGGGGGGGTTTCTTGGTTTGACCTCTCTTAGGTCCCCTCAGCACTGGAATTGGCTCTCAGATCCTCTCTACCCTGAAGTAGGCTATGGTGGTGGATCCCTCCAGATGGATCTACTGGTAGTGGATCAGGGTCATTTGCTGGCCACGGACCTTGCAGACAAAAGGGCGGACTTGGTAGATGTCAGCTTGGTGGATCAAAGAAGCCCCTGCTGCCTTGTACTCACCACTGTGTGCCCAGACTCTCAGCCCCAAAGCAGGCTGAGTTGGGGGATCCTAGGAGCCAACAGATATTAATGGGTACTTTGGGGCAAGGTGGGGTGGGATACGTAGTTAAAGCCTGCAGCCACAGAAAAGCCCCACTGAATGGAGAGAAAGTTTAGGGGATTGGAGGGTGCCTGTGTTCTTTTCCTGGGGTGTCTGGCTGGCCGGATGGGCACACACTTAACCCCCAGATAGACCTACTGGTCACTCTTAAACATTTTAAATGCCATATTCTGAAGGTCTCTGAAAGATCTGAAGAATACCCATCTAACTGAAATATATCTATATACATCTAGAAAACCTAACATGACTACAAGCTTGAATATTATAGATGACTATCTATTAACCTATATTTCTTAATTATACATTACATTTTTAAATGAACTACATAATCACAATACTTTAATGAAGAGCAGAAATATGTATAAAAAATTGACATTAAATTTGTATCCATAAACCAAGATCTATACCAATGCAAATCTCTACTGCATACCCCCCTTTATGTAAAGAAGCATTTACAAAGAATATTTGGGAATATGGGTGTAGTTTAGTCCAAACTTCTTCCTGCTGTTTATTGGGTGAAGTAATTTTGTGGGGTTTTCACACCCACCTTTTGGGGGGTTGCGATCTATAAAACCATATTAACCTGGAATGAATCCACAGGTTCTCATCTTCTGTGGAAACAAAAGAAGAACCTCTTTTTCAAAGCAACATATCCTTAGATCCAACTTCTGAAGTCAAGATAGCTTTATAATATACATGCTGGTTTATCTTAGTAGCCAATACAATGAAATATCTCTCTGTAGTTAACTCCTTCACAGTCAAAAAATTCAAAGAAAACACAATAACATGCATAATCCAGACTCTCTGCATATAATCCATCTTTATGTGGCTTATTTTTCTTTACTCAGTTTGTTCTATAACTGTCTGTACTCTGTTTCTTTAAAGACTTTTTAAAATGTTTTACTTCATTTTTAAAATATTTATTTATTTATTTATTATGTATACAATATTCTGTCTGCGTGTATACCTGCAGAAGAGGGCACCAGACCTCACCACAGATGGTTGTGATCCACCACGTGGCCACTGGGAACTGAACTCAGGACCTCTGGAAGAGCAGGCAATACTCCCAACCACTGAGCCATCTCTCCAGCCCCCGAAATGTTTTACTTCTTTTCCAACTCTCTAAACTCTTTTTCTTCTCTCTCTCAAGCCTACATATATTTATCCAATACTGTGACCAATTAGAGTTTTTTATGTCTAAATCTGTCCTTATTGCATTATCTGTAATTCTTTACTGTCTTGAAGAGCTTTTTATATGGTAAGCAGCTTGGTTGAAGATGCTGTGGATGCTGGCTCTGCCTCTCTCCAGTTTTAAAATGGTGGAGGTATCATTACTGCCAGCTCTGGGGCTGCTGGGTAAGAGCCGTGCTCAGCCCTTTAACTCTGAGGATGAGAGTGCAGCACAAAAACCCTTTTATCTGAGTAATAGCTAAATCTACCATGCAGCACACTGCACAGCCTGGAAATATCTCTATGTATGGCAGCAGGAATCTGCCATGCTCTCCTGCCTGTCCATGCCTAGTAGACCTGATCCTGCTGCCTGCCCAGGTGGTGAGTACTGAGGTGTGGACATGGTCTCAACTATTTTCCTTCCAACCCTTAGTGGGGACAAAAACACCTGGGCCCACAAATGCCATTCAAATGCTCCATGGCCAGAGTTTGTGCTGGCTGCACAGCCTAGGAAGAAACATTTTAAAATTGCCTGGCTTTTTTTTTTTCTGCTATGACTGAATCAGGAAAACCTCTCTTAAAGGAGCCATGCCTCTGCTTGCTTCTAGCAAACAGAGCCCATGCAAAAAAAAAAAAATGCTTTTACCAAACCATTCTTAACTCTGTTCTTTTGTGCCTAGGATTACTTTTTCAGTTTTCTCAGGTTTTTATGTGGATGTAGTTACCCACGTTGGTATGCCAATCTGTTGGAGAAGGCACTTGTTGGTTTACCAGCTGCCCAGACTTTTGAAATAATCACATAGTAGCTGTATTAATTAAATCACTGCTTGGCCTATTAGCTCTAACTTCTCTCTTTTTTTTTTATTTTTGAGACATATTTTTCCTGTAGCTTTGGAGCCTGTCCTGGAACTAGCTCTTGTTGACCAGGCTAACCTCAAACTCATAGAGATCTGCCTGCCTCTGCCTCCTGAGTGTTGGGATTAAAGGAATGTTCCACCACCACCTGGCTTAGCTCTAACTTCTTATTGGCTAGCTCTTACATATTAATTTAACCCATTTCTAGTAATCTGTGTATTGCCATGTAGCTGTGGCTTACCAGAAAGCTCCGTCTGGCTCCGACAGGACTACATGGCTTCTCTCTGACTCTGCCCTTCATTCTCCCAGCATATAGCCTAGCTTACCCAGCCTAGTTCTGTTCTTCCCTGTCATAGGTTCAAAGCAGTTCTTTACTCATTAACCAATCAAAGCAACTCATAGACAGAAGTACCTCCCAAAACCACATTATTACAATTCTTTCTAGATAATTATATTTTGCATGAATTGACAGTCATCACTAACCATCTCATATGGTAACTTCTATTAACATCCCATGGTCATATAGAAATATGTAAATAAGTTTGTACCATTATCTATTTAACGCATAGAGAAAACAGGACACAAAGTAAGTTATATCGCTTGAGTTTACACAACTGTAAAGCCAAGGCCAATATTCATACTCATGTATATGTGTGGTATTGCTAGTTTCAAATTATTATTCATACTGTCCTACTGGGTATGGATAATTATAAGATATGTAGATCTAGGTAACAATGAAAAATTTCATAAATATCTTCAAGGTAGAACGAGTAGATTGACAGCAAAAGGAGAGGTGTTAAATAAATCAGGAGTTCCTTAAAGACTTTCAGAAGTTGTAGAAATATTTTCTTTGTCATAGCATATTGTATTCAGTATTTGTGCTGGTTAGACTTATGTCAGTTTGATGCACAAACTACAGTTATCTGAAAAGAGAGAATCTAAGTTGAGAAGATGCCTCCAGAAGACCCAACTGTAAGCCATTTTTTTTAGTTAGGAATGGGGAATGGCCCAGGCCATGGTGAGTGGTGCTCTCTCTGGGATTGTGGTCTTCGTTTCTCTAAGAAAGCCATGGGGAGTAAGCTAGTAAGCAGCACCCCGCAGTGGCATCTGCATTAGCTCCTGACTCCAGTTCCTGTCCTGATTTAATTCAGTGATGAACAACAATATGGAATGTAAGACAAATAAACCCTTTCCTTCCCAACTTCTTTTTTTTGGTCATGGTGTTCTTTCACAGCAATGAAAACCCTAACTAAGATAGTATCCCTTTGCTAACTCTTAATTTTAGTAATTTTTGTTTTGCTGTAATTTTATTGTACTGTTATGTTTTAATTCTTCTAAAATATTGGGGACTTTGGTATTATAAATAATTTCAGGAGGAGAAGATAGAACACCAAGATCACAGGGCAAAAAATTAGTCATAATTAAAATTGTTTCATCTATTTTTAATTTATTGGGAGAGTATCTCATGAAGTTTAGACTGTACAAGCATGATTTAATTCATTGTCTTCCTGCATTTACATCCCTAGTGCTAGGGATTAACATGTGCACATCATATCAGGTATTTTGTTTACCACTCATTTGTTTTCTTCTTTGTTCATGTTCAGCTGTTTGTGACAGGGTCTTGCTCTGTAGCCTTGACTGGACTGAACCTCACTATTCAAACTTACCCTGGTCCTCCTGCTCTTCTTCTTAAAAATAGGGATTATAGGCATGTGGCACCCCCATTAGACTTGTTATTTTTATTTAGTAATTAGCTGTTTATCTAGCTTGACATTGAATAAATTTAGTCCAAGCATTCAAAAATCTGAAATAACTAGGTTGCAAATTAAGAGACAAACTGGTCTACAGAGGGAGGCTTAAGAAAAAACATAATTGGTTTTATCCCCCCCCTCCCCGCCTCACCGGGTCAGTGAAAAAACGATGAGAGTAGTGGGATTTCACCAGCGGCTCGCGAGGCCGGCGGGATCCCCGTCCCCGGAGAGGGGCGGGGGGGGGGGGAGCACCGGGGGCCTCCCACTTATTCTACACCTCTCATGTCTAGTTCCTTATTGTTTACTTGCTGCTGCCATTAAACCTGATAATTTATACATTTTACTACAATTCCTCCTGTATTCTGGTTGGTAAAACAGTTCTGTTTTCCTAGTTCAATTTTACTTTTCAGGTACTTCTTTCAATGTCATCTAGTAAGGAATCAAATATATGGCATCATAAAATTAAATAAAAAGTATCAATTAAATATTTGTAAAATAATCTAGTGTTAAAGAACAGTGATTCCAAGTTTGTGAAAAGCTGATTTTCTACAAAAATAATATTGATTATGTTTTAAATATCAAACCAGAAAAAAACTCAGTATTCCTAAAGTATTTGTACACATGGAAATTATGTTCTTAAAAACTTGCTGAGGATCTTCCTTCCCACTGCTTCCAAGTATCTGCTGTGAGTCAAGACAGCAGGTGTATCAAGAAAGTGTTTATCTCTGTTGTACAGATTTTTTAAAATGCTTGTCAAAGTGTACTGTGATGCTCAAAGATTGTGAAATAAAACTATACAGGGTGCCACCACATAATGTAACTCAAAGAAGGAAAATAGGTAATGGAAATTTCCAAAGCTAGTATTTCAAAAGCTAAACAAGTCTTGAAGCAGTTTGTATATGACATTCCTTAATCTGTGTCCTAATGTTCTGATAGCCTTTAGTAAACAGAGGGTTATGAGGAACATGAATTTAGTGATGAAATGTCCATGAGGAAAACAGAAAAAAAAAAAAAAAAAACAAAAAAACAAGGTCAGGCTTCCAATAGTTATGATGGAAAAACTGAGGAGTTACAAAATCAAAAGTTTTAGCTTAAAACATACTCCTATTTTCAGAGAATTACTGAGTAAAAGAATCCTGAGGCAGGTCAATCCTTAACCATTACACAAACAGATATTTGTTCATTTAACCAAGCAAATATGCAAGCTTTCTTTTCTCCATAGTATCAGATTAAACATTATTACTTAGCTATATAGCACTACCTTTTAAAAATTCATTTTTAAAAGCAAGTAAAAGAAGAAATTTTCTCAGATTTACAGAGAAAAGCAATCATGAGAAATGTTTTTGCTCCTAGTATGAATCATTTAATAAGAAAAGGGGAAAATGATATGAAAACCAAAATGTTTCCATGCAGGTACACAACTGCAATATTGTTTTTTTATGGAAGAGTTCAAGAATATATCTCAAATAATTTACTCTCATTATATCAAATAAGCTTTTGCAAGTGGCAAGTTAATATGAAGGTAAACAGCACATTTCTGTGAATTTTTCTTTTTCATTTACTTGATATTAGAAAATATCCACTTTCTTCTTTTGGTATCCTAGTGATATATCTAACACATTTTAAATCTTTTCTGTCATCCTGTTTCCTAAGAAGTATTATAAAACAGAAAGTTATGATGAATTCTAGATGAAAAGAGGAAAATTCTTCTACTTTGTGGGGGATCCCCTGTGCTTTGGGTCACTGGAAAGTTTACAAACACCCCTAATTCCAAGTACATTAAAAATGTTCAAGGCTGTAACTTACAGAATTATTTGGATGCAGGGGCAATGCCATTTGCTTTTGACCCCACCATTGTCTGCAATTCTTTACATTCCACTGATACTGTAAAGTGGTGCCACCATAGACTATCACCCTACTCCATGGCAATATAGTTATTCACTATTATAGTCTAAACTTTATTTTCTCATTAAACACTGTGTTAGCACAGTTTTATCTGCCCATTTATTCTTTCTTCACTATGCTTCTTTCTCTGTCATCTTTTGTAAATGATATTTTTCCCAGTATTCCTTTGTTTCCTATGTTGAGTCCTTTTGAATGTTTCTCCACTGGTCATAAAGTGATAAATCTTATCACTTTGCTAAGAAAATTTGCGTTGATACTGCTTTATAGAATCAGTTTTCATTTATGCTTTTCCTTTTGTAAAAGAACTTAGATGTTCCTTAGTTAATGTGGTATTTAGATTTACTCATCTTTTCCTACATCCATCTTGCGAAGGAACCTAGGATAATCTTTTTGAGAAAGGCTCTTGTTTAAGTTCTTAGTACTGAAAAAAGAATTGTAAGTTTAAAATCCTTCCACTAAAAACCTACCAGTGACCATATCTTCAATAAGGAACATCTCCCAGAAAGTATTTATTGCTAGTAACTCATAAGTAAGGTATGGGGCTTGGAGATCATCTACCCCCTCTAGGATTATGGTTGGCTTGATCTCATGTAACTTTTGTGCAGGTAACCATAGATGTCTTGAGATCATGTTTGCATATGTTTTAAGAAGTAGATCATAGGCAATGAGAAGAATTGCCTACTACCATTTTCCTAAATCTGCACATTTTCTAACCACACTCTAAAACTTTACACTCATAATCACAGATAAGTATAACTCTTATCCCTCATCAGAGAAGCTTCATTTTCCAACAGGTAGAAGTTACGACAGACATCTACAACTACTCAAAATGCAGAGAATAAGTGGCTGGGAGGTGTCTAGGGCCAAATAAAAAATATATATGATACAATCTCTATGCCTAAAATTTAGGCAATGTACTTACTGTAATAGGGGGAAGTAATATTGTAAGACCTAGAAAAAAAAGCATTCAAATATTTTTAATACTCTTAATTTTCAGTAAATAGAGAGCACATAAAACAAAATTAAATAAAACAAATTTTAAAAGTGTGATAAGTTATGATTGAAATGAATAAATTTTAAAATGGCCTCTTCTTTGCAAGACTGTCTGCTTTCATAATGTTCTATACATAAATGTTGACATCTAGTTCCTATTCTATAACTCAGCATCATAAACCTCAATTATACAATTTTGTCTAAATCTGACATCCTTTCAGACTATTAATTTATGTTTTTGCTTGAAAACACAGAAAAGAAATTTTATTCTGTTGAGGATTCTAGGTCACTTTTGTTTCTACCAGATGAACTTCTTGGTTTATCTTACTTTAGTGCCAACTGTTAATAATACTTGGGCATGTAATCATTTCTATTTTAAACTGAAGAATATAACCTTGGAATTTTTGTATGGTTATAGCCACTGTCTGCGTACAATTTCTTGTCTTCTGTAGAATATAAATAAAAAAGCACATTTGAAGGGTTCTGTTTATACCAGTTTACTCTATTTCCTTTGATGACTTATAAATTTAACTACAATGATCTTATTCTCAATAAAGTTTTTAATTACTTGATAATTGTTTCAAAATTACAATGCTTTCCTTTGAGACTTTCAGATAGCAAATGACTAAAGACGATAACTTTTGATAGAATATGATTGTTTATTTGACAAGAGCTGCATATGAGTTGAAAAGGATTTATGTAGCTGAATTCACAGGGAGCACATGATGCTATCTATATGTTTGATTGCATCTAATAACATAATGCAATATTTTATGTCTTATTCTCTAATGTTTCAAAACCATCTTTTTGTTCACTACATGGCATTTCAATAATAAGTGAGATAATATTTCTCTAGGTTTTCTACCATTATTGACACATATTAACACAGAAAAGCTAAATATAAATGTAATATGTATGAGAATTTTGGATATACATGCTCACTGTGTTATATTTAGCACATATCTAACATTTCTCGTATTTATCACTTTGTTTTTATGATGAGAATAGTAAAAGCTACTCTGTTAGCATATTTCAGTTATATAATATTTCATTTTCAAAATAAATATATCACATCATTTTCTATTACCCTTTGCTCCTTGCAGTCCTTTCCATTTCCTCTCAAATTCATGCACACTTTAATTTTTATTTTTATATATGAGTATAAATGTGTAAGTATATAAATGTTCCTATACATCTTCAGAAATTGCTCAACTGGCATAAGGAAATGTCACACATTTACATATTTTTCCTCTGTGTGTTTATTGCTTCCTCTATTGCACATAATACACAGATGCATGTTTTTAGTTTGATATCATCTCTATATGTACAGATTGCTTTTGTCACTTATGATTTTGGGATTATAATGAAAAATATCATTTCCTAGATCAATATTGGGAAACTTTACACCTGCGTTTTCTTTCGGTAGTAAATTAAGTCGGCAATAATCCAAATTGAGGGCATTTTATTTTGCATAGTGTGAGTTAAAGAACCAATTTTAGGCATTTGCATTTGAATATCTAATTCTCCATTTAGGGAGAATCTGCACCTCCACTGTTGCAAACTTTTTCCATTTTCATGGAAGATTAGTTGATTGTAAATATACAGATTTCTTTCTGGGCTCTTGAATTAAAGGTGAATTATAAATTTTGCTAAATTGAAAGATGTTGATTTTGAACAATACTAAACACTACCCCTGTCATTACCAGGTCTCTTCTCTTAGGAACAAGTGAAAATACAGTCATATTACATCCTTTTGTCTTGAAGAGGGTACACGAGAAATGGAATAAATATATCCTAGCCAGACTGACATAATAGTAAGTATCTTTTGTAAGAGGTCAATAAAAACCTTGTTGAGGCAGGATCTCCCTTGTTTCTGCTACTGTGCTCTGATCTTCAGGCTAGCTGGCCTATGAGCTTCTAGGCAATTCTCTTGTCTCTACATTCTAGCTCCATTGTATAGTGTGGTAATAAATGCATGCTACTACTTAGATTATCAAGCTTATTTGGCTAACAACTTTACCTACTGAGCCATTTCAAAAGTTCTGTGTGATTTTAATTTTCATTCCGTGGATGATTAGTGAGATTTAATATTTTTCCATGTTCTTTTTGGTGATTTGGCCTCATCTTTTGAGAACTTTTCTTCATTTCATTAGAATATATGTTCAATGATTATTTCTTCTAGATTACTTTTTTGAGTACTTTGCATATTTGACATATAATCCTCTGTCAAATAAACACAAAAAAATTTTCTCCCATTCCATTATCTCTTAAATATTTCCTTTGTTGTACAGAATCATATATATATATATATATATATTTGAGATTATAGTATAATTATGAAAACTTCCTGTTTCCTTCCTTCCTCCAAACACTCTCATGTACCCCTTGCTCTCTTTCATATTCATTAACACTTTTTTATTGTTATTACAAGCATACATGTATACGTATATACATAAATACTTCTAAATATAACCGACCATTTGGTGTTGGATAAGCAGTCAGTGTGGGCCTATCTGGGGAATACTATTTCTGCCATTCTCAGAAATTGTTAATTGGCTATAGCTCTTTGTCTATGTCTGAGTCCTCATGGGTATTCCATAAGCTTTTTAATTTAATGTGATCTTAGTTCTGAATTGTTGGCCTTATTTCTTTTGCTTCTTCTCTCCTATTCAGTAAGTCAGTAATTTACTACACTTATAAATTGAAGGTTTTTTTTGTTTTTTTTTTTTTTTCTTTTTTCCCTCCAATCATTCCAGACTTTCAGGTTTTACACTAAAGTAAATTTTTTGGTTCATTTGAAGTTGGTTTTACACATGGTGGAAAATAGGGATCTGCCGGAAGCAAAGACCTGTATTTTGAGACCTGTATTTTGTTTATGCCATCTTAAATTCACAACTTAAGTAAAACATCCACCTCTGCAGGGCTTGTTCTCCCTGCAAGACCTGCAGGCCCCAGGCTTCAGAAGCAATTAGCATTTCCTTTGTTAGTTATTATCTCTTTCTCTCAGCCAGAGAAGTCTCCAGACCTGAATTCCAGCAGACCTGACACCTCCCCTCCCCCTTGCCTGTTTGCTATATAACAGCTCTTGAGGAATAATAAAGTTGGCAGCTTGATCAGAAAACTAGACTTGCTGTCATTTCTGGTGTATCTTGCCCTTATATTCCTCCCCTCCAGGTTTAACAGGGACTCCTGTTAGTGTCCTGCTGGAAATGATAGGGATCTAGTTTAACTATTGTAAATGTTGATAATCAGTCTTTGCAATATTTGTCTGTTGAGACTACAATTTCACCAAGGAATATGTTTTGTATATTCACACATAAAATATCATATAATCATGCATAAGGGTATTTTTAAATGTTATTTCATATAGAAAAGAAATATACATTTTAATAAACCACTTCTTTTTTTCTGGACTGAAAATAGAAACATTTACCTTGTTTATACAAGGCAAGTATTCATGATTTCATAATCTTTCTATAATTATTTTTCTACTTCATTTCAGTATTTTCACTTTAATCTACTATCTTTCACAAGTTTTCAAAAACTATAATACAAAGAGATAGAGATTATAAAATAATGCAGAACTCTTTTTGACTTTTTTTTGGTTTTGTTTTTTTTTTAATTTATTTATTTATTAAAGATTTCTGTCTCTTCCCCGCCACCGCCTCCCATTTCCCTCCCCCTCCCCCAATTAAGTCCCCCCCCAGCCCGAAAAGCAATCAGGGTTCCCTGTCCTGTGGGAAGTCCAAGGAACCCCCACCTCCATCCAGGTCTAGTAAGTTGAGCATCCAAACTGCCTAGGCTCCCACAAAGCCAGTACGTGCAGTAGGATCAGAAACCCATTGCCATTTTTCTTGAGTTACAATCCCTTGTGGTTTTTATTTCACCCAATACCATTTTAGGCTCTTGACCTTCCATTAATTCCATTTCCTGGAATAGATATGTGTATTTTTGTTATATTAAAATTTGTGACTTGTGCCTTTTGCATAGTACTTCTTAGTTGTATGTATTGAAATTTATCTAGGAATTTAGACACAGCTGTGTATATTTGGAGTCAGATTAGTCAGAACCCCTGGAGATCCATTGCTCAGGAGAGGTGGCAGAGATTTCATGTAAGAAATTGTTTTCAAAAGATAAATTTCACTAGACAAGTACCTAAGTTACATCATTCTCTATATCACAGTAATATATGACAAAATCCTGTCATGTATATCCCCTTCCAACACTTAGAGTCTTCTCAGACTTCTCCTAGGTATAAAAAACCTTTAATAAAAATTTTGGTGAGCTTATGTCTCAAGTATTCCCCTCTCTTTTCTCTTCTTTACTTTCCCTTCCACTAACAGGCATTACCTATCCTAAGTCATGTTGTCAGTATTTGATTAGACAGCAGTAATGGGTCTTCATTTTATACTTTTTTATTTTTAGATTATCAATTGTAGTAATATTTCATTTGTATTTTAATAAACAAAGCTTGCCTGAAGTTCAGACAGTAAAACAGCCATGCTGATAAGCCTTACAGACCAGGCAGTGGTGATGCACACTTTTAATTCGAGTAGCCACAGTAACACACACCATTAATCCCAGTAGCCACAGTAGTTTGCCATAGAAACCAAATGGTAGTAGTGCATGACTTTTATCCCAGCCCAAAAGAGGAATATATAATGGGAGGAGACAGCTGACAGATATAGTCTCATTCTGAGATTCCTAGGAGCATGATTGCCATTTCAGACTGAGGTAGAGGTAAGAGCCAGTAGCTGGCTGTTTTGCTTTTCTGACCTTCAGGTTGAACTCCAATTTCTGTCTCTGGATTTTTATTAATCATGTTACAATTAATTATTTACTCTAAAAATAAATGTCTTAGCCAAATTTCTCCCAAAAGATTAGGTACATTTTGATAATCATTTTTTTGCCTGTGTATATAAGTGTGGTGTGACTATGTATGTGTGTGTGTGTGTGTGCGCGCACGCATGAACATGTTTGCATCCCTCTATCTTGCTCCCATGTACGCTGTAAGGCAGGGACTCTCACTTAAACCAATCATTTGATAATCTGGCAAGTCTACTAGCCACCTTATATCAGGGATTCTCTTTCTCTATCTCCAGAACTCTGGCAATACAGATGGGTCACCACATCTACCTTACATTTTACTTTATTTGTTCTGAGATTTACTTTATTTTCCAGCGAGGCATTTTAAAACCCCACATAATGCTTCTAGTAAATACTCATTCTCATTATTATAGCTGTTTGCATCTACTTTTGTCCAAAAGTAAACATGATATCACGTAAAATAGTATGCAGCCACGAATTTTAAAAAAATTGTTTATCGGCTCAATATCCTTTATTTATGACTAGAAACCAATTATGAGGGAGTACATCCCATGTTCCTCTTTTTGGGTCTGGCTTACCTCACCCAGGATAGTGTTTTCTATTTCCATCCATTTGCATGCAGAATTCAAGAAGTCATTGTTTTTTTACTGCTGAGTAGTACTCTAATATGTATATATTCCATACTTTCTTTATCCATTCTTCTATTGAAGGGCATCTAGGTTGTTTCCAGGTTCTGGCTATTACAAACAATGCTGCTATGAACATAGTTGAGCATATATTTTTGTAGTATGATAGGGCATCTCTTGGGTATATTCCAAAGAGTGGTATTGCTGGGTCCTGGAGTAGGTTGATCCCAAATTTCCTGAGAAACCGCCACACTGCTTTCCAAAGTGATTGCACAAGTTTGCATTCCCACCAGCAATAAATGAGTGTACCCCTTACTCCACAACCTCTCCAGCAAAGGCTATCATTGGTGTTTCTGATTTTAGCCATTCTGACAGGTATAAGATGGTATCTTAAAGTTGTCTTGATTTGCATTTCCCTGATTGCTAAGGAAGTTGAGCATGACCTTAAGTGTCTTTTGACCATTTGAACTTCTTCGGTTGAGAATTCTCTGTTCAGCTCAGTGCCCCATTTTATAACTGGGTTGGTTAGCATTTTACAGTCTAGTTTCTTGAGTTCTTTATATATTTTGGAGATCAGACCTTTGTCTGTTGCGGGGTTGGTGAAGATCTTCTCCCAGTCAGTTGGTTGCCTTTTTGTCTTAGTGACAGTGTCCTTTGCTTTACAGAATCTTCTCAGTTTTAGGAGGTCCTATAATTTGTGATCCTAGAGAAACTAAATAAGAAGGTGAACCCAAAGAAAAACATATAGGCATCCTCCTGGATATTAACCTTCATCAGGCGATGAAAGGAGACAGAGACAGAGATCCACATTGAAGCACTGGATTGAAATCCCAAGTTTCAAATCACAAGCAAGGAACTCAGGACCGCGAGGGGGGCACCCACACACTGAGACAATGGGGATGTTCTATCGGGAACTCACCAAGGCCAGCTGGCCTAGGTCTGAAAAAGCATGGGATAAAACCGGACTCTGAACATAGCGGACAATGAGGACTACTGAGAACTCAAGAACAATGGCACTGGGTTTTGATCCTACTGCACATACTGGCTTTGTGGCAGCCTAGGCAGTTTGGATGCTCACCTAACTAGACCTGGAAGGAGGTGGGTGGTCCTTGGACTTCCCACAGGGCAGGGAACCCTGATTGCTCTTTGGGCTGATGAGGGAAGGGGACTTGAATGGGGGAGGGTGAGGGAAATGGGAGGCAGTGGTGGGGAGGAGGCAGAAATCTTTCATAAATAAATAAATAAATGAAAAATAAAAAATTGTTTATAAAGGATAATTTATTGATTAAGAAGTACACAGAATACAGAAATAATTACCAAAGATTCTTATGCCCTTATGATCATAAAAACTGATATTTAAAATTGAATACTGAATTATTGCATAGTATTCAATATGAACAAATTATAAATTGAATGTGGCTACTCAAAATGGAAAGAAAATTATTAGGCATTAAGAAGGACTTCAACAAAATGCTCACAGAAAATTATAATACAGACTCATCCAGAATGTCTAAAACCATGTATATTGCATTTGTAGTCATTTTATACAAATGACTGTATCAAATAATAAATGTTTTATTAAAATGTATTAAATGAAGAGGCCTTAAATTTTCAAAAACAAATAATCAAAGCACAGTGAAGTTTTCTGGGTGCCACCTTGTAGGAAATAAATATAATATAGTGTAATAGCTCATTAAACTCAAATTTATTTATGTATTATTATAAATCAGCTTACCATTAAGTATCTCAGGATTAATCATTATAAAGATGGAAATAATTATTCTTTTCTAGAGGTTTTGCAAAAAAAGATACCTAAATTATTTTTATAATTTCATGCTTTATAAAATAATGGTGTCAATGCAATCAATATTTGTATTTTTATTTTTACCTATTTAATTATTCTTTTCTAGAGGTTTTGCAAAAAAAAGATACCTAAATTATTTTCATAATTTCATGCTTTATAAAATAATGATGTTACCTAATGCAATCAATATTTGTATTTTTATTTTTACCTATTTATATTATTATTATTATAAATTTTCACCTCCTCCCATTTCCCTACTCTTCCCTCCTTTTCCCCTCCCCCTCCTTCTCTAGTCCAAAGAGCAGTCAGGGTTCCCTGCCCTGTAGGAAGTCTTAGGTCTTCCCACCTCCAACCAGGTTTAGGAAGGTGAGGATCCAAACAGACTAAGTTCCCACAAAGCCAGCACATGGAGTAGAATCAAAACCCAGTGCCATTGTCCTTGGCTTCTCAGTCAGCCTTCCTTGTCAGCTACGTTTAGAGAGTCCAGTTTGATCACATGCTACTTCAGTCCCAGTCCAGCTGGACTTGGTGAGTTCCTATTTGATCGTCCCCACAGTCACCGTGGGTGGGCACACCCCTCGCGGCCCTGACATCCTTACTCATGTTCTCTCTCCTTCTGCTCCCCATTTGGACCTTGGGAGCTCAGTCCAGTGCTCCAATGTGGGTCTCTGTCTCTATCTCCATCCATCACCAGATGAAGGTTCTGTGGTGATATGCAAGATATTCATCAGTGTGGCTACAATATAGGTAGCACTCTCCTCAGCTGCTCAAGAAACAAGCTAGGGACATCTCCTTTGACACCTGGGAACCCCTCTAGAGTCCAGTCTCTTGCCAAACCTCAAATGGCTCCCTTAATTAAGATATATACTCCTTGCTCCCATATCCACTCTTCCTCCATCCCAAATGTCTCATTCCACCAAGCTCTCTCCATCCTCCCCATCTCATTTCTCTCTCCCCATCTCCTCTTACCCCCGTCCCACCCCCTCTGCCAAGCTCTCAATTTTTGCCTGGAAATCTTGTATACTTCTAGTATCCAGGAAGATAACTATATGGTTTTTTTTGGGGGGGTTCACCTTCCTATTTAGCTTCTCTAAGATCATGAATTATAGGCTCAATGTCCTTTATTTATGGCTAGAAAATACTAATGAGTGAGTACATACCATATTCATCTTTTTGGGTCTGTGTTACCTCACTCAGGATAGTGTTTTCTATTTCCATCCATTTGCATGCAAAATTCAAGATGTCATTGTTTTTTTACTACTGAGTAGTACACTAATGCATATATATTCCACACTTTCTTTATCCATTCTTCCATTGAGGGGCATCTAGGTTGTTTCCAGCTTCTGGCTATTACAAATAATGCTGCTATGAACATAGTTGAACAAATACTTTTGTAGTATGATAGGGCATCTCTTGGGTATATTCCAAAGAGTGGTATTGCTGGGTCCTGGAGTAGGTTGATCCCAAATTTCCTGAGAAACCGCCACACTGCTTTCCAAAGTGATTGCACTAGTTTGCATTCCTACCAGCAATGGATGAATGCTTCCCTTACTCCACAACCTCTCCAGCAAAAGCTATCATTGGTGTTTCTGATTTTAGCCATTCTGACAGGTGTAAGATGGTATCTTAAAGTTGTCTTGATTTGCATTTCCCTGATTGCTAAGGAAGTTGAGCATGACCTTAAGTGTCTTTTGGCCATTTGAAATTCTTTGGTTGAGAATTCTCTGTTCAGATCAGTACCCTGATGTGGGAGTGTCATATATCAATCTGTTGATTTAATTGGTTAAACAATAAAGAAACTGCTTGGCCTCATAGGTTAAAACATAGGTGGGAGGAGTAAACAGAACAGAATGCTGGGAGGAAGAGGAAGTGAGCTAAGGCTTGACAGCTCTGCTCTCTGGAGCAGAGACACCATGCTCTGCTCTCTCAGGCAGATGCACGTGATGAAGCTCCGACCCAGGATGGATGTAGCCTAGAATCTTCTTGGTAAGACCGGTGCTACACAGATGATTAGAATTGGGCTAAATTAATATGTGAGAATTAGCCTAGAAGAGGCTAGATAGAAACGGGCCAAGCAGTGTTTAAATGAATACAGTTTGTGTGTCGTTATTTCGGGGCATAAGCTAGCCAGGCGGCCAGGGTGCTGGGGATGCAGCCCCACCACTCCTATTACTCCAGTACCCCATTTTTAAATTGGGTTAATTAGCATTTTAAAGTCTAGTTTCTTGAGTTCTTTATATATTTTGGAGATCAGACCTTTGTCTGTTGTGGCGTTGGTGAAGATCTCCCAATCAGAAGGTAGCCTTTTTGTCTTAATGACAGTGTCCTTTGCTTTACAGAATTTTCTCAGTTTTAGGAGGTCCCATTTATTCAATGTTGCCCTCATTGTCTGTGCTACAGGGGTTATACGTAGGAAGTGGTCTCCTTTGCCCATATGTTGTAGGCTATTTCCCACTTTCTCTTCTATCAGGTTCAGTGTGTTTAGATTGATATTGAGATCTTTAGTCCATTTGGACTTGAGTTTTGTGCATGATGATAGATATGGATCTATTTTTATTCTTCTACAGGTTGCCATCCAGTTATGCCAGCACCATTTGTTGAAGATGCTTTCTTTCTTCCATTGTATACTTTTAGCTCCTTTATCGAAAATCAGGTGTTCATAGGTTTGTGAGTTAATATGTGGGTCTTCAATTCAATTCCATTGGTCCGCTTCTCTGTTTTTATACCAGTACCAAGCTGTTTTCATTACTGTAGCTCTGTATTAGAGTTTGAAGTCAGGGATGGTAAGGCCTCCAGAAGTTCCTTTATTGTATAAGATTGTTTTTGCTATCCTGGGTTTTTTGTTTTTCCAAATAAAGTTGAGTTTTGTTCTAAGCTACAGTCACCCTGATTCCAAAACCAAACAAAGACCCAACCAATAAAGAGAATTACAGACAAGTCTCACTCATGAACATCGATGCAAAAATTCTCAATAAAATTCTGGGAAACAAAATCCAAGAACACATTAGAAAAACTATCAATTACGATCAAGTAGGCTTCATCCCAGAGATGCAGGGCTGGTTCAACACATGAAAATTTATCAATGTAATCCATCATATAAATAAACTGAAAGAAAAAAAACATATGGTCATTTCATTAGATGCTGAAAAAGCATTTGACAAAATTCGACACACCTTTATGATAAAGGTCTTGGAGAGGTTAGGGATACAAGGATCATATCTTAATATAATAAAAGCAATATATAGCAAGCCAACAGCTAATATCAAATTAAATGGAGAGAAATTCAAAGCCATCCCACCAAATTCAGGAACAAGACAAGGCTGTCCACTCTCACCATATCTCTGCAACATAGGGCCTAAAGTTCTAGCAATAGCAATAAGACAGCATCAGGAGATCAAGGGGATTCAAATCAGAAAGGAAGAAGTCACACTTTTGTTATTTGCAGATGATAGGATAGGGTACATTAGTGACCCCTAAACCTTTACCAAAGAACTCCTACAGCTGATAAATAACTTCAGTGAAGTGGCAGGCTATAAGTTCAACTAAAAAAAATCAGTAGCCCTCCTATACACAAAGGATAGAGAAACAGAGAGGGAATTCAGAGAAACTTCACCTTTTACGATAGCCACAAATAGCATAAAGTATCTTGGGGTAACTCTAACCAAGGAAGTGAAAAATCTATTTGACAAGAACTTTAAGGCATTGCAGAAAGAAATTGCAAAGGACACCAGAAATGAAAAGGCCTCCAATGCTCTTGGATGGGTAGGATCAACATAGTAAAAATGGCAATTCTACCAAGGGCAATCTATAAATTCAATGCAATCCCCATTAAAATCCCAACAAAATTCTTCACAGACCTTGAGAGAACAATAATAAACTTTATATGTATTTTTATATTTTAATTAATCTTTATTTGCATTTAGGCAGTGTTTGAAATTTCTGAATAACTGAGTTTATCTTCAGTACTTGAAATGTGTTACTAGCCCATCTAACTCAAAGAAGGTATCTCAATTAGTTGTGGACTGAATGTTAAAGACTGTTTCTTATGATATCACCTCATCTGCCATATATCATCAAATCTTTAAAAATGTTTTCAAGGGATAGTTTTGCTGATTTCCAACAGTTCCCTGTGTATATTCATATATATTAACATATATCACTAACTCATCTTCTTAAATAAACTCCACAAATTCCAATTAACTTATATGTATTTTTAATCTTTTTTGAGATTATATGTAGATGCTAAAGATTCAGAAATAAGTATAATTAAGCACCTTGCTGTCAAAATGTCAGAGCATTGTAATGAAATAAAGCAATGAACAAATGTAGTGTATTATTTTCAGAGACATAAAAGTGACATACACTGGTGCCTTGAGAAATAGGAATGCCAACTGAGCTTTTGTTAGTTGTGGTTTCCTTTATTTCTCGTTCACTTAGAAATCATGTATTCATCATATATGATGAATGTCCCAAGCATTCCTCATTTCAGATATATTGTAAAGCAAATATAGAAATTATTCCTGATCTTTTGTATCTTGCATCTTATTAGCGAAGGCCATCAGATTATTACTTTAATTAGAACATTTCAACCATATCAATGAATGAAGAGGAGAGGTACCTAGAGTTAGGAGAGCTCCTAATAGGCTTATTTGATACATTTTCAAATGCATTTAGTGACAAGATTACCTTAGAATGCAACGGAGAGATAAAGGTTAAATGGGAATTGATTGGGTTATATTGGGTCATTTGTGATGTGGTCACAAAGAAAAGTATGTATTGGAGAGTATATAATCACTGGGAATTGAGGAATGCCCTACATATCACATGCTAATTTTGAATAAATTTAGAGATTAAAAAGTCAAAATACTAGAACATTTAAAAATAGAGGTTTACCATTACTAAATGACAGATTTTTTTTTATACTGGAGAATGTGGGAGTTGAAAATTTATTTCCTATAATTTAATATAAGGTTTAATGTTATTTACCTGCTGTGCAGTTCGTCTCCTGAGAAACAAAACCAATACATAGAAATGCATGATATTCTCTTTTTTATTGAATAGTCTATGGCCCTTATGGGGAACATTGTCAGAGCAGATGGAAATATTTAATTTAAATTATGTGCATACATTTATAACATGACTTCCATGCATTATAAGTATTTGCAGGCATTTTCATGTTTCAGATTCTTACTTTTTATTTAAAATTATAGTATAGTAAGCAATGAATATTAATCATATTCATCCACCACTACCCCCCTCCAACTCCTCCTGATATGCTTACACCATCTACCTCCTAACTTCATGTCATTTTTTATTATTAGAAATAACCATGTTGGCCTAGTTACTGTTCCCTATAAATACACATGTATTGGGTCATCCAATGGAGCATGGGCCCCACTCAGGAATCACTTCTGTGAATAAAATTGATTTTCCCTTTTTAAGCCACGATCAGTTCCGAGTAGCTCCTCAGGGGTAGGATTTTGTGAATTTCAGATGCATCTGTACAGGAATTTTTGTTTAATTGATCTGATACAGGTCTTGTGTATATAGCCATAGGTTCTATGAATCCATAAGATGAGCTCCATGTTATGGCAAGATGTAATACAGCACTCCTTCTCTTCTGCTGGCTCTTAGATTTTTCCACTACATCTTCTTCAATATTCTTTGAGCCTTAGATGGGAAAAGATTAATATTGATGACTTGGCTACAATTGAACTTTCATAGTTACTAATACTTGGCATATTAACAATTTAGTGATTCTCAGTTATTTAGAAATCAAAGTCATCAAACAGAAAAATAAATGTAGAGTTTGTATGGGGTTCTGAGAGTTGTTGACTCTCATAACAGGCTAATAAATCATATGTGGTGCTCACAGACAGTGCCAATTAGATTAACTGCAATATATTTTTTTGTAACTATTTCTGCTACCATGAGTTACATGCATTCAAAATCACAGAGGCATGCCACAGAACCAACCCAGAATACAGTACTGACTCTGTAAATATCATCATGTATAGAAGCAAAAAGTTTAGGGAGAGACTACTGGTGATGAGAAACATGCCAACTAGGCATAATATAATGAGAGAAGAGTCTATCATAGTGATAAATATCTAGGAGGAACATAGAGAGAACAACTAACCTCAACGAATTATAATAAACAGGTAGTAATCCCTGGGTTTGTGAGAACTGGGTTGAATAGAGTGATTTACTTGCATTTGTTTCATCCTATGGATCTCGTCCAGGATATTTCTGTTTGAGGCCTTAGATAAAAAGGGCTGTTGGTATGTTGAAGAAAAGATAAAGCTTGAGAGATAAAGGTACTAAGGCACTTGGTAGTTTCATGGTAAATTCATTCAAAAATAAATTCTTCAATGATAATAAATGGAATTTTAACACAATCATTCTAATCTTAATACAAAAATTCTCAATGATGATTAAGATGATGTGACAGAAACGAAAAAAATGCTATGTTTAGAACTGTTAAAATAAGAAATGTCAGATTGATTAATTTGTTCCCTCCTCCATACTTTGCTCATTCATTAGTGAAAAATGATATCTAGGCAGAGATACACGGAGTGTGAAGAAGTAACTGTCATTTAAAAATAAAAATTCTATTATTATTCGATTGTTATGCCTATGGAGTCTAGATTTCCTTACATTGTTTTACAGTGCTTCTAATTCAGGGAGTGAAGAATTTCTCAGGTTGTAATTTGACTCTGTTTCCAATTTTAGTAATATACTTCCTTCTAACAGTCTTGGAAAAAGAAGTCTAGAATACAAGGAGAACTTATTGAACAATTTCTACATACCTAAGTAGTTTTGTTTGATCCTTGAGTCATTTGGAAATATCTCAAAATATTCCCTGTCAGCAATAGGTTCTTGTGTGAAGTTTATGTTTAAACCACAGTAACCAATGGAGAATACAAAATTTTCAAATCCAGGACATTGAAAGATATGTACTTAGTAGAAGGTCAAATCAGATTGAAAATCCTCCTTCTGATATAAATGTTGAGTTGGGGACTAAAGCCTTAATATCTTAATCTTATATATTACCTCCTTCCCTCATTTGATGTGTACCCAGAGATATTCATTATCCTTGATTTAGTATTTATCAAATGCATCAATATTTCAAGAGAATATATATGCATACATATATGTGCATATACATACACACAAATAATATATGGATTATTTTACATATTCTTATTTATTTTCTACTCTTTCCTTTCTATTTTCTTTTTAAAATCTATTTTATATACAGATCATGGTTTCCTCTCTTTCTTCTTCTCCCAGTTCCTCCTCCACACCTCCCCTATGATTCCCCACCATCCACTCCTCTGTTTCTATTCAGAAATGGGCAGGCCTCCCATGGATATCAATATAACATGGCATATCAAGTTGTAGTAAGACTAACACACATCTCTCCTGCATCAAGACTGGGCAAGTCAACCCAGTATTAGGAATAGGGTACCAAAAGCCAGAAAGAAGAGTCAGAGATAGCTCCTGTTTTCACTGTTAAGAGTACAAGAAAACCAAGATACACAGCTTTTACCTATATGCAGAGCACCTAGAGCTAACAGTTTTGAGGTATACACAACCTCATTAGTATATAGAAGTCTGTCAGTTTTTTATCCATTGAATAGGTAAAACATAACATATATTGTCTTCATCTTGTATAATGCATCGATCTCCTTGGCTTTATGGTCTGTCCTATGTCTAGACTCTTTTCAGAGTGTCTTTTCATCTTTTCCTTTTAGAAACTGAATAGTTAAGTTTCCGTCTTTGTACAACTATGCTAGGCATTTTCATGTGACTTTTATTATCATAATATTGTTTTCAGGAATGTAACAAGAGAAAGTTTGAAAAGTTTTCTGTATTTCTGTATGACTTTCTATCATATTTTTGAAAGAAAAAATTCCCAAATTATTCCATTCATTCAAAATAATTGACAGAATGTAGAGTTTATCTGAACTAATTTTTTTGGCCTGAAACTAAGACCACCACTCAGTAGCTGAAATCATTGGAGTCTTATGGGTATAAAAAAGAATAAATGATATCTGTTGTAAAGCCACAAAATTTAGGCGTGGTATATTATGCAAATTTACTTTATGTTTATCTAATAAACTTTGTTAATTTCTGATGTTATGGTACTGACAAAAGTGAAATTATAAATTACACGTGACAGTGCTTTAGTGTCTGTTCAATTTTCTATATGATACATTTATGACTTGACTCTCTGGTTTATACATTATATAAATTTTCTATGTCACTGGGCACACTAAAAGTTTTTTAATTAACTAATTTATTTTCTTCAAAGTAACTGTTAGAAATTAACCATGGGGCTGGAAACAAGATTTAGAACACTTTCTGCTCTTCCAGAGAGCTTGTCTCCTTAGTGAAAGAATTACTGGTATATATTACCATGCATGACTTTACTTTTTTAAAATAAAATATCATTATATTATTCTCCCTTGCATTTCCTTGTGTTGTTTTGCATTTCCTTTCTTTGTGTTTGTCAAATATATTAGACTACTTTATTTTTTTGTTTTTTTAAATGTATTCTAATTGAAAATATAATTTTCTTTTATAAAAAAGAAATATTAATTTTATAAAAATAAATTTATTTTTACAATATATTTTGATCATGATTCCCCCCCCCCCAACACCTCTCAAAACTTTCTCTTCCCCACCTACCAAACTCCAAGCCTTTGCGTCCATCATTAGAAAACTAACAAACAAAGAAACAAACAAAAATCAAGCAAATTACAATTTAAAAAAGAAAAGCACAAGAAGCATACAGATATATAAAACCATAAAGTTACAAAATCATAATATATAAGCAAAAGTCCAATAAAACAAAAATTGCCCAAACAGAAAAAGAATTTTCAGTCAAAAAGTCTACAAAAGTGCAATTGATTTCATGTGTTAGTTATCTACTTATGGGCATGGGACCTAATATTAAGAGTAGATACTATACCCAATGATATTCTATTGGAGAAGACTAATTTTTACTTTCTTTTTCTTTCTTTCATATTTTTTTCTGTTTTTATTTTATTTTATTAAAAATTTCTGCTTCTTCCCCTCCTCCCTTTTCCCTCCTCGTCCCCCCACTCCCCAAGCCCCACTCCCCTCCCCCTCCCTATCCAGTTCAAAGAGCAGTCAGGGTTCCCTGCCATGTGGACAGTCCAAACAACCTAGATGCCCTTCAATGGAAGAATAGATGAAGAAAGTGTGGAATATATACATATTAGAGTACTACTCAGCGGTAAAAAACAATGGCTTCTTTGTTTCATATTTTGTTTTATTTTATGTTCATTGTTGTTCTTGGCACAAGTATCAGATCCTCTGAAGATGGAGCTATATGCAGGTGTTATCTGCCATGTGGGTACAGAGGATTGACCTCAGGTCCTCTGGAAAAGCAGTTAGCACTCTTAACCCCTGACCCATATCTCCAGGCCCTAAATTTTCTTTTTCAAATTGGTACCAATTGCAGATAGATTCATGATAATACACATAGCTTCTGTTCACTTCTTGTCATAAAACTTAGACCCCATAATGCTTGAACTTTTGCAAGTTGCTATGGCATCTGTGTACATACATGCATCAATCCTGTAGTGTCTAGCAGGCACTGTTTCCTTGGTGTCATCCATCCTCTCTTGATGGGGGATCCCCCTCTATATGCTCTGAATACCATTGGTTAATAAACAATCTTCTTTAGGCCTATTGCAGAGCATAATAGGGCAAGGTGGGAATTCCAAGCAGATAGAGGAGAAGAGAGTAAGAGAGAAGCCATATAGCTGCCATAGGAGACAGACTCCAGAAGCCAGATGGAAACTTACCAGTAGGTTACAACCATGTGGGAATATACAGATTAATATAAATTGGTTAATTTAAGATATAAGAGATAGCCAATAAGAAGTGTGAGCTAATAGGCCAAGCAGTATTGTAATAATACTGTTTCTGTGTGATTATTTTGGGATTTGGCAGCTGAGAAATGAATGAACAGTCTCTGACTACAAAATGGTGTGCCAACGTGGACTGACTACATCCACTTAAAACCTGAGAGTACTACAAAAGAAATTCTAGACACAAAAGATCAAAATAAAGCACGATTTCTTGGTAGCTGCATTTTTTTTTAATCAGATAGACTCTGTTTGCTGGTGGCTATCAGGGACACTGTGGTTCCTTTGAGAAAAGGCTTATTGACTCAATTTAAGAAACAGCTTTCTGATTTGGGAAGCATAAATTCTGGCACTTTCAGGAGGCCAAGCATTTGAAAGGGGTTTGTTGGTAACATGTTGCAGGTTACTTGTTGGTAGCATGGGCCAACTGGTTACCAAAGTTGAGGTGGTGAGGAGAGTTTCCACCTGGCAGTCTCAGAGGCAGTGGATGAGCCTCCAACATGTTGGTCTAGGCAGAGCCAAAAGACAAAGCAGCCTTAGTCTTAGCCATGCTACTTAACATTTTAAGAAGTAGTTCTGGTCAGAAAAGGATTATGGATACATGATAAGGACAAATATAGATGGAAAAGACATCTAAATAGGTCACAGTGTTGCATTAATGTATGCAGGCTTGAGAGAAAAATGATTATAGATAGCTATAATATAAAAGAGTATAATATTCTATAATATAATATAGTATAGTATAATATAAAAGAGTCAGAGGTTAAAGGAATAAGATAATAAGATAAATATTAAATTTGTAGAAAAAGTAATAAAGAAAAATAAGCCATGTAAAGATGGAAAATAAACAGAGTCTGGATTATGTATATTATTGTGTTTTATTTGAATTTTTGATGTTAATGACCTAAATACAGAGAGATATTTTATTGTACTGGTTGTTAAGCTATTCCAACATATATTCCTTAAATTTCAAAATTTGGGTCTTAAGAATATGTTGCTTTGGAAAAGAGGTTCTGCTTTTGTTTCCACAGAAAAAGAAAACCTGTGGATTTCTTCTAGTCTAAAGTAGTTTGATGAACCAAGATCACCCCAAATGGTCTCTGTGAACTCTCTGGCCCCACAAAATACTTTGCCCAACAAAATGCAGGAAGCACTTTAGAGAGAACTACACCCAAATTGTCAAATATTGTTTATAAATGTTTGTTTACATTTAAAGCATAATATGAACATGCTTTAAAGATGAAAATTTTGCACTCATATGGATCTTGGTCTATTGATAAAATTTAAGGTCAATTTTGTTTTATGTATATTTCTGCTCTTGATTAAGTTATTGTGTTTGTGCAGCTCATTTAAAAATGTAATCAAAAAACCCCCCCAAAAATAAAAAAAAATGTAATGTACAATTAAGTAATGCAGGTTAATAGATAGTCATCAATAATAGTCAAGCTTGTAGTCATGTTAGATTTTCTAGATGTACAGAGATATATTTTAGATGAATAGTTATTATTCAACCCTTTCAAATACCTTCAGAATGAGGCATTTAAAATGTTTTAAAAACTTCATGCTTTTCATGATAATGAGACACATCTGCTCTTGGCAATGCCAATTTCCTTCAGGGGGATAATGGGTATCAAAGAGAATTTTTATGGAGCTGACTAGCCACTTATTTAAAAAATTTCTCTTGACTATACTGCTTGATGTTATGCTGTATGAACTGGACATGCAGAACCCACAGAAAAATGACTGTTGATGTTGCTTAAAGAAAGTAAGACAGTCCCTCATGGTTCCTGCTTCATGAAAGAGTCTGCCAGTCATTGAGCAGGACACAGAAGAAAGCAATAAATTGACAATAGAGCCAAAACTGTCTTTGAAATTTCCTACTTCATGGAGAACTCTGCCAGATATTATTGGTCTGTAGACTGAAGATGGATGCTCCAATGATATAGATGAACTCTGGGTAACTGTCCAGGCAGCATAATGACTCTGTAATTCTAGTGTATTGGAAGTTGCTTACAATACACTTACTGTTAACTTAGGTAACATTATATCTTTGTCTTTGATGGAGTTGAAGAATAGATAGTTATAGCTTTCCTTTGTTATAATAAATGTTATAGTAGATATCTGTCTTTGTTAAAGTTAAAACCTTCATTTTTAATTAGACAGAATAGGGGAGGTTATGTGGGATTCCCCTCTGTATGCTGTGAATACCATTGGTTAATGATGAATTTTCTTTGGACCTATTGTAGCACAGAATAGGGAAGGTGGAAATTCCAAGCAGTTAGAAGAGGAAAGAGTAAGTAGAGTAAAAAAAGATCAATGTAGCCACCGCAGACAACAGAAACCAAACACCTGAAAAAAACCTTACTGGTAAGTTACACAAATTAATAGAAATGGGTTTATTTAAGATATAAGAGCTAGCCAATAAGAAGTGTAATCTAATAGGCCAAGCACTGTTGTAATAATACAGCTTCTGTATGATTATTTTGGGTCTGGGCAGCCAGGAAATGAACAAGTATTCTCAGACTACACCTTCTGTCTCTCTTCTGTCTCTTACAGTCTTTTCTTCCTTTTAATTTTAGTACTGGAAATAATGGTTATGGCTTCATTCATGAGAAAACAATGTTCTCCTACTGAGATATAACCACAGATAATATCACTCTACTTTGAATGCATATATTTACATTTTTCTTCATGTACCTTAAGAATGTTAAAATTTTATTAAAAAATTGAAGCTTAGCATTGTGGTGCATGTCTTTAATCTCAGAACTTGGGATGCAGGACAGGCAGATCGCTGCCAATTTGAGTCCAGCTCAGTCTTCATAGTGAGTTCAATGCTGACTAGGACTGCTAACCAGAATTATATAGTGAGTCTTGTTTCAAAAATCAAAATGAAATAAAACATGAAGAGAATTAATTTTATGCGTAAAAATCAGAAAATATTATAGTTTAGATTCTAAAGACTTTGAAGTCTCTGTTACAGCTACTAAAATACATTTTATAATTGTAAAAGTAGCTAGATATAGCACTTTGATGCAAGAGGATACTTATATAGCTGTATTTAAAATAAACATTCTACATGAAATATATGTTACATCTTTTGTCACATTGAGACCTCACAACATTCAGTAGACTTCTCACAGAAGTAGAGAAGACACTTTTTGCCAAATAAATTCAATTGCTCACATAGGAATATGAAGAAAGTAAGATGTGATAAAAAATGACAAAACAAGAAGTAAATGAAACACCTTAGCTTAATGAGATACTCATATATAAAATCTATGGAAGCAATTTTATATGGTCAATCATTCAGCTACTTATTGACCCATGTGAAATAAACTGACAGTATTATGACTGTTTCAGTTCCTTGTACTTTCATTTCAACAGCAGATGGGTTAGGTTTTACTAATATACTGTCATACTATTTCATGAAAAACTTTTAAAATTGTGTTACTCTGAAGTTTAGGATTTCTTTCCATGTTCATTAATTCTGTTATGTTTAGTCTTATAATACATATAATGTATGCATTTGACTTATGTGCATTTCTGACCAAAAGACAAAATGCATCATATATGTATATCTTAATTTTGAATAAGTTTTTTGAATTTAAGAGAAAGCTAAATGACAAACTATAGAAATGTTCCACAAAAGGAGGAGAACTTGAGGGAACATAATAGTTGGGATGGAGGAATCACAGTGATGAAAACAAGGAAAGAGATATTTTGATTGATGGAGCCATTATGGGGCTAGCAAGAAACCTGGCACTAGAGAAATTCCTAGGAATTCACAAGGATTACTCCAAATAAGAATGTAAGCAATACAGTAGAGGGTGCCCCAACTGACTTTGCCCTGTAGTCAGATTGATGAATATCTTAAATGTCACCATAGAGCCTTTATCCAGCACCTGATGGAAACAGATACAGAAACCTGCAGCAGAGCACTGGGTTGAAGCTCCAAAAATTCAGTCAAAGAGTGGGAGGAGTGAGAATATGAGGAAAGAGGTCAAGACCATGATGGGTTTACCCACTGAAATACTTTACCCAAGCTAATAGGAGCTCACTAACTATAGCCAGACAGGAAAGGAACCAGCATAGGACCAAACTAGACCCGCTGAATGTGTGTGACAGTTGGAGGCTTGGGAAGTTTATAGGACCACTAACAGTGCAACCAATATTTATCACTACTGCTTTTACTGGCTATTTGGAATCCATTCTCTTTTGATAGATACCTTACCCAGCCTAGATATAGTAAGAAGGGTCTTGGACCTCCCCCAAAGCAATGTGTCTTATTCTTTCTGAGGATTGGATGGGGAATGAGATGGGGGAAAGTTGGAGGGAATAGGGGGAAAGGAGGGAGTGGAAACTGGGATTGGTATGTAAAATGAAAAAAAGATAGTTTGTTTCCTCCTTTAAAAAATAAAATTTTTAAAAAGAAGTTTTTTAAAGGTCTTTAATGTAAGTTAAATTTTAACTGTTTTTAAATTATCTGGTATATTAATAAACACAAGTTTTATACAAAGAAAAGCTAAGTGCTGTGTGAGTTTTGACTCCAGGGGGCAGTAGAGAATAGCAAATAATACCTCACCTAGTTGCAGTATATATTTAATGTAATTATCAAGGCCAGAAAGAAATGATGGATTTTATGAATCCAAGCCATATTTCACTGTGTTCAATATGACCTTCTGAGATTTCTTTTCCAGAGGAGAGCCAGGATGTCCATTTGGATCTTTGTTTAGAGGCTACAAATCACTTCCCTGCTACATTTCAGTCTTTACAACTCTAAGGCTTGTAAGCTTTTAAAAAAAGACATAGCAACTCCATTGTGTGTTTGAGGGGGGAGGTAAAAGATTTACTTCATATTTAAAGTTAGCCTCTTTCTATGCAGACAGATGTTCAAATAAGTATGGTAGCTCACATATGCATGTATCAATATATATATCCACAATAGCAAAAACTGTTATGTCACTGGCATCATACACAGATGACATACTAAAATAGTGATAAAACAATCTATTTTGAGTATGATCATAATGACAAACAATGTGATAAGATATTTGTATAATAAGTCTTATGTATTATGGGATATAACAAAATTTCATTTTTATGAAAAAGGAAATTGAGTCTTAGTTATTTACTCAGTTACCTATACTAAATTGATAATACACGTTTGCATGCATGTCTCTTGTAATGGTGACCTGTCTATATGTACCCTACATCATATACATTGTACAAGAAGTAATGAATACTAGTTAAAATAACATCTGATTGCCTTACTTGCTTTTTCTACAACTGTTATATTTCTAAGCACTTATTTTTTTGAGAAAATTTTTACTGCTTCAGCATTCAGTCATCACATGTGAAAACGCACATTGCCAGACTAATAGATTTTAAGAGTCTACCTTCTTCAACTCCTAAAGTAATCATGGCAGCAATAGCATAAGCTCTTGTGTTAGAAACATTAGTCTGGTTGCACAAGTCAGAATCAGTTGAGTCATCATATTAGAATGAGATGTAAAAAGCCTTTTTGGCTGAAGATCCAAGAAATTAATATTTGGCTATCTATTACTCTCCTATGATCAGTTAATTACCCATTCTGTCTTTATCTATTTTACAGAGTGCTGAGGACTTCTGAAAGAAAGAAGAACTCCAAGTTCTTCTTATATAAAATAGAAAAACGAGAGAAAAGACAAGATTCACTTTTGCCTTCACTTGACTAAACATTATATACATACTCCACAAACTATGTTAATATAATTAACTAAACTAATCAATCCAATTTGAAAATTCAATAGGCAGTGACTTATATCTCTGAAGAACACATGGATAACCTATATAGTAACCAGTACTAGTGAACTTTCTGAAAAACCTGTCAGTTTAGTATAAGAGAGTGTTAGATATGATATAAACATGTTTGCTTTGTTCATTACAAGTATATGGAAATAAATATTGTGACAGCTTTCCATATATAGTATTACTTATATTATTTTGAAAATTCTGTATAGCATGATTAATAAAAACCCAGGGACAGAAATTGGGGTTCAACCTGAAGGTCAGAAAAGCAAAATATCCAGCCTCTGGCTCTTACTTCTACCTCAGTCTGGAATGATGATCCTGCTTCCAGGAATCTCAGATTGAGACTGAGTGTGAGAGAGAGCTGTTTTCTCTAATCTTATATTCATTTCTAGTGCTGGGATTTAAGATGTGTACCACTACCACCTGGTTTCTGGGACAAACTAATGTGGTTACTGGGATTAAAGTTGTGTGTTATCACTGCATGATCTGTAAGACTGACGAGTGTGGCTGTTTTACTCTCTGAACTTTAGGCAAGCTTTTTATGTGTATAAAATAGATGTTGAAAGAGACAATTTCACACGGAGTTTATAAATATATACAGGGTTTGATAATAAGACTGGTGTAGGAGGCTTTTCTGATCACGTATTGCTTTCATTGGTTAATGAATAAAGAAACTGCTTTGGGCCTGAGAGGGCAGAACTTAGGTAGGTGGAGAAGACAGAACTGAATGTTGGGAAGAAGGACAGAGTGAGAAAGACACTGCCATGGATCTTTTGCCTTAGACAAACACTGGTTAGAATCTTGCCAGTAAGCCACAGTTATGTGGTGATACACAGATTAATAGAAATGGGTTAAATTAAGATGTAGGAATTAGCCAATAAGAAACTAGATCTAGTGGACCAAGCAGTGTTTTAATTAATACAGTTTCTCTGTGGTTATTTTGGGTGGAAGCTAGCCAGGTGGCTGGGACAAAAAAAAGGGCCACCCTCCTCATGTAACTTAAGACAATATTCTAATCATTTCTGTTCAACAAAAAGTGCTTGATACACACTGGAAAAGATATATCTACTTTCATTTATTTTATCTTTAATTCTTCATTTGTGTACTAATTAAGCAACTTTAGGGTCCCATACATTGGGATAACCTTCTATAATCTTATAATGACCTCTTATTTATAACAGAACCTTAATTGTAACTCACACAGGACACTAATTTTTTTAATGTTTGATACTACTTAAAGTCCAAACGTTAAAAATATTTTATTTATTATGATTTCATGCATGTACATGGGCATGCACATGCCATGCTCAGCACAAATGTTTAGGTCAGAGGGAAACTTTGTGGAGCCACCTTTCTCCTTTCACCTTCATATGGATTCCTAGGATTGTAATCTTGTCATCTATGTTAAAAGACAAAACATCTTTTACCTACTGTACTGTCTCAACAAGCTCCAAGTTCTGACCCTTTCCCCTACATTCTTTGAAAATTTCATATAACATATCTTAGCCATAACATATCTTGTGGGAGCTGCGGGAGTGCTTTTCGTCCCACCTGGATCCCGCAAGGCTAACTTTACACCAGAAATAACAACACACAAACTGTATTCTTTTAAACACTGCTTGGCCCATTATATCTAGCCTCTTCTTGCCTAACTCTCACACCTGGACTAGCCCATTTCTAATAATGTGTGTAGCACCCCAAGGTACGCTTACCGGGAAGATTCTAGCCTACGTCCATCCTTGGTTGGAGCGTCATCGCGTCTGCTCCAGAGAGCAGAGCTATCGAGTCTGAGCTCACTTCCTCTTCCTCCCAGCATTTTGTTCTGCCTACTCCACCCACCTAAGGGCTGGCCTATCAAAATGAGCCAAGGCAGTTTGTTTATTACCAATGACCTTCCTTCATTAATACCAACCCCTCACTTCCTTTCCAACTCCCTACAAGATAATTCCTATCACATATCCCTCCTACATAATGTCATCCTTTCATAATTATTAATGGGCTCAGTCCACTGTGTCCAGTTAGTGTTGTCCATATATGAAGGGGTATGACATCATCTACTGATGCATATGGAATCTACCATTGCTCACATACTCACATGATCACAAAATAGAGTTTTCAGCAGGTATTCTCTCTCTCTCTCTCTCTCTCTCTCTCTCTCTCTCTCTCTCTCTCTCTCTCTCTTTCTCATGAACTCACAGGATCCAATTGCTAGCAATAGCAAATGGAAAGAGTTGTTGGTACCAATTGTGATATATTCTGTTGCCACATTTATCAGCAAGTAATGTGTTCTTCTTTTGGGGTTTCTACCATAAAATGCCTGTGATGGGTATATTGATAATGGTTGGGAATTTACTTGTTAAAGTTCTGGAGGCACAGAATTCCCAAATTAAGACAACAACAAAACCAGTGGGGAAGAATTATTTTCAATGCATGCACCCTCTTGCCATTTGGCAGAAGATCAAGTGGCTCCCTGTTACTTTTTTATAGGGACACTGTGTTAGGGTTTCTATTACTGAGAAGAGATACCATGACCACCACAACTCTTACAAAGCAAAACATTTCATTGGAGCTGACATACAGTTTCAGAGGTTTAGTCCATTATCATAATGGCAGAAAGCATGGCTACATGCTGACAGACATGGTGCTGGATAGGTAACTGAGAATTCTTTATCTGAATCTGAAAGCAGAAGGAAGAGAAATGACACTGGGCCTGATTTGAACACCTGAAACATCAAAACTCACTCCCAATGGCACTCTTCCTTCAATAGGGCCGTATCTACTCCAAAAAGTCACATCTAATAGTGCCACTCCCTATGAGCTTATACGGACTATTTTCTTTCAAACTACTACAGACACTAGTTACAGTCTTCTAAGGAATCACAAAAACATAACCTTAATAAGATATAGTAAACCAACAGTAGAAGATGTGTAGTTATGTGTCAAATATTTTGTGGCTATAATTAATAAAAAATATTCCCCAGTTAGTTCCTTGGGCAGCTGAGGATAGGGAACCTGAAATGGCCCTGTCCTATAGCCATACTGATGAATATCTTGCGTATCACCATAGAACCTTCATCTGGCAATGGATGGAGATAGAGACAGAGACCCACATTGGAGTACCAGAATGAGCTCCCAATGTCCCAATGAGGAGCAGAAGGAGGCAGAACATGAGCAAGAAAGTCAGGACTGCGAGGGGTGCACCCACCCACGGAGACAGTGATCTATTGGGAGCTCACAAAGGCCAGCTGGACTGGGACTGAAAAAGCATGGAATAAAACCGGACTCTCTGAGCATAGTGGACAAGGAGGGCTGATGAGAAGCCAAGGACAATGGCACGGGGTTTTGATACTACTTCATGTTTCTGGCTTTGTGGGAGCCTAGCCAGTTTGGATGCTCACCTTCCTAGACCTGGATGGAGGGGGGGGCGAGACCTTGGACTTTCCACAGGGCAGGGAACCCTGACTGCTCTTCGGACTGGAGAGGGAGGGGGAGAGGAGTGGGGGGAGGGGGAGAAGAGTGGGAGGAGGGGAGGGAAATGGGAGGCTGGGAGGAGCAGAATTTTTTTTCAATTAAAAAAATAATAAAAAAATAAAAAAGAAAAAAATAAAAATATATATAAAATAATAGGATAATGTAAATAAATAAGTATTTTTTTGCCCAATAAGAGCCTTGGATATAGGCAAGGACACCAATTTGAATGAATTAAGAATCCTCTCAATGTCTTGTTGCTGATCACATGTGTTAGGTTTTGATTTCAAGTTATGAAGTAGAAGATATCCACATGAAAGCCATCTTGCTCTTGAGGGTAAAGATATTTGAACTTAGTTACTATTCTTCTTAAGCAAAAAGAATCATATCTGTTGTTTGCAACTAAGACCTTAGGCTGATAACAGTGGGTAGTAATTGAACATTAGTTGGGAATCTTGATATTAAAGATAGCGTTTTCAAATTTAATGTATGATGTATGTATGTTCTAAAGAAAGCTTAATCTATTGACTAGAAAAAGCAAAAATGAGAGACTAGAACCAAGGACGTAAGTCAGCATAGGTTTTTAGTAATCCAGTTATGAATTAAACTATTTTTGTAGCAGGTCTAAAAAGGAAAGTAAGAGAAAATGTAAATAAAAATTAAACTTTAAAATAAAATGGATATCTCAAAAAGGAAAGATGTTCATGCTTCAAAGTAGTTGGCAGGACTATTATATAGAGGTGATAAAATAGCTCATATTTCTATATTCTGTGATATTGTTAATGTCACTGTGTTAGCTAGTTTTATAACAACTTGGCATAAGTTGGAGTTATTTGGAAGAAGAGATTGTCAATTAATAAAATATCTCCACTAAATTGGCTTATGGGCAAGCCTATTGATTGACTGATACTAGAGATTGAAGTTCCAGGTCAGTGTAGGTAGTGCTACCTCTAGGATGGGAGTACTGGGTGTTATAAGAAAACATGCTAAGCAAGTCATGGGGAGCAATTCAGTAAGCAACTTTTCTTTTCTTTGTGGCCTCTCTTCCAGTTCCTAACTCCAGATTTCTGCCTTGAGTTCTTGTCCTGACTTTCCTGGATATTGGAAATAAACCCCTTCATCCCTAAGCTGCTTTTGGTTGTGGTATTTTATTAACAAACTAGAAACAGTAACTAAGACAATATGTGAATTGTCAAGAGAGAAGGTAATTGTTGGTATAGAAAACATACAATAGAAAGAAGATAATAAAGAATCTAGGATGGGTTCTTGTCCTAGGGGAGCCGAAGCTTCATTTGGGAGAATAAAGATAATTGTGTTTGTGAAAGGATTTCATCAAGGAATTATGGAAAATGGACAAAAATATGGATTTCTTATTATTACACATCTGTTTATAGAAGGCTTTTTAAAAAGTAAGGACATAGGTGTCTTTTGGATTGAGAGTTTGTATCAGTATTTTAAAGCACATAATGAACAATTATAAAAGATAGTAGTAACTTCAGTAAACATGGTTAATCATGGCAGTGATGTAAGCATATATTGAGAGGGACAAGATAACTGGTTACACAGGAAAAGAAAAGGAAGAGATGAAATAAATAGAAGACAGAGGAGAAATTAATGGATATTTAGTAGGTTTGGTCTTTTCTGAATTATCAGACTCATAATCTTAAGTCATGCAGCATCCATTAACATATTAATCAAGTGTTGCGGGAGCTCCTTCCGCTCCTTCAGCCAAAAGCCACTGAGATATCAGCCCATTGGGGCGTGGTCTCTCTCCCTTTAAAAAAGCGGTCACTTCCCTCCACTCTCTCTCTGGCTTCCTGCTCCACGTCCTGCGACTGGGCTCCCTTCCTGATTGCACAGATGGCTGTTATCTGGGACGATGATCTGTAAGTTTTTTCTCCTTAAATAAATATCCATTCTATTAATCAGAATCCCAAACTGGTGTGGGATTGTTTGTGATTCAAGCCTTCAATCAAGTCCTGTTAAAAAAAATTTCAAAAGACCCTTATTGGACACTTTTTTTTGTCAATTATTCAATGTTTCTTTATTATACTTGTGACATTCTTCTCCACCTCTTCCAAAATATACCTTCTTTCAAAATTGCTATTATATTTTCTAGAAAAAGACTTCTCTGTGTTAATCACACTCGCTTTAGTATTTATGTCAATAGTAGCTTTTATCCGAGTACAAAACAATCATTTTATGTTCTTAATTCTTTATTATACCAACCTAATTGAGGGCATAGACATTGTCTCATTTGTTTGTTTTTCAAAGTCTCATAAAAATAGCAGTTTATAGTAGTATTGTAATAAAAGTTAATGAATAAGCAATCAATTAATGAGTAAAAGACTGACTTTCTATGACTTAGAAAGTCATCCTATAGAATAATAACCACAGGATCTCCATGACTCAGGGCATCATCATCAACACTATCCTTAACATATTTTATGAAATGTAGCTTCATGTGCACCTGTTCTTACTTCCTCAATATAAAATGAAGCTAAGGTACGGAATTTACATGTACATGTGGGTCAACAGGTGGCAGTACAGCTGTATTGGCACCTAGAGTATGCAGCACTCTTCCATAATGAGAAATAATTTTGCAAATACTGTTTAGTATGTGTGATTTCTAACTTAAAACACAAAAGATAGGGGCACCGAGTGAAACATCATTGTGGTGAGTGAGTGCTGCAGCACCCGGGAACATCCCGCCTACACTTCCTGGTCATCATACAGGGGCTATACTGCCCAATACCTCCTCTCTCTTCCTATCCCATCCAGCTTACATCCAGATCCCCCCACCCATTGTCTCCCTCCCTCCCTTCTTTGGCGGCAGAGTGCCTCCCAGGTCAGCCTGCTTGGGCGCTGGGACTGAACCCGAAGCGGAGGGCAAAGGGGAGGGCGATAGCTCCTTTGTCCCCATAGCCTGCCTGCAGCAAGCAGGGTGGGCCCTTTGTTTGCGAGCTAACCAAGCAGCAGGGAGTTTCGATCTGGACACCAGGAGAAACATCAATTGGGAAGTGACATCACTGGGAAGGTACATCAGTGGGCAAGAAGACTTGATCCTGTAAAAGAAGATCCATAGGAGAGTATTGGGAGGAAGAGATGGGGAGACGCCAATGCAAGAATTCACCCAACAATCTGAAAAACAACACGAATCCACCAGAAGCCAGCGACCTCACAACAGGAGGACATGAACACCTTAATCAAGAAGAAGTAGAACAAACTGACTTCATGAAAGTGATTGACACCCTGAAACAGCATATAAAAAATGCCCTTATAGAAATGGATGAGAAGTATAACAGAAAGTTTGAGAAATTGAATAAATCAGTGAATGATACCCTAGGAAACGAAGGAAAAACAATCAAGCAGATAATGGAAAGAGTTCATGACTTGAAAACTGAAATGGAGGCAAAGAAGAAAACACAAACAGAGGGTCGGCTGGACATGGAAAATCTAGGTAAACGAATAGAGACTACAGAAACAAGCATAACCAGCAGAATACAAGAGATAGAAGAAAGAATCTCAGAGTCTGAGGATAACATAGAGAAAATAAACGCACTGATCAAAGAAAACAGCAAGTCCAACAAACTCTCACCACAAAATATTCAGGAAATATGGGACACAATAAAAAGACCAAACCTAAGAATAATTGGAGTAGAAGAAGGAGAAGAAGTGCAGCTCAACAGTCCAGAAAATATACTTAATAAAATTATAGAAGAAAACTTTCCCAACCTGAAGAAGGATGTACCTATGAAGGTTCAAGAAGTATATAAAACACCAAATAGGCTGGATCAAAAAATAATCCCCTCGCCATATAATAATCAAAACTTAAAACATACAGAATAAAGAAAGAATATTAAGAGCCACAAAGGAAAAAGGCCAAGTTACTTATAAAGGTAAACCTATCAGACTTACACCTGACTTCTCTATGGAAACCATGAAAGCCAGAAGGTCCTGGATAGATGTACTGCAAAAACTAAGAGACCATGGATGCAAGCCCAGACTACTGTACCCAGCCAAGCTTTCGTTCACTATAAATGGAGAAAACAAAATTTTCCAGGATAAAAACAAATTTAAGCAATACATAGCCACAAATCAAGCCTTACAGAAAATAATAGAAGGAAAATCACTAACCAAGGAGTCCAACAATGACCACAATAACTCAGACATCTAGAGACCCTTCACTAGCACAACTCAAATAAGGGAAACACACAAACCCTACTACTAAAAAAGTGACCGGAGTTAACAACCACTGGTCTTTAATATCACTTAATGTCAATGGGCTCAACTCACCTATAAAAAGGCACAGGCTAAGAGATTGGATACGAAAACAGGATCCAACATTCTGCTGTTTACAAGAAACACACCTCAACCACAAAGACAGGCACCTACTCAGAGTAAAGGGCTGGGAAAAGGCTTATCAAGCAAATGGACCTAAGAAACAAGCAGGTGTGGCCATACTAATTTCTAACACAGTTGACTTCAAACTTAAATCAATCAGAAGAGATGGAGAGGGACATTTTATACTCATAACAGGAACAATTCATCAGGAAGAAGTCTCAATCCTGAATATCTATGCCCCTAATATGAAAGCACCCACGTACATAAAAGAAACATTGCTAAAATTCAAGGCAGCCAACAAACCACAAACACTAATAGTAGGAGACTTCAACACTCCTCTCTCACCAATGGACAGGTCAATCAGACAGAAACCTAACAGAGAAATAAGAGAATTAATGGAGGTAATGAATCAAATGGACTTAACTGACATCTATAGATTATTCCACCCAAAGAGGAAAGAATATACCTTCTTCTCTGCAGCTCATGGAACCTTCTCGAAAATTGACAACATACTCAGTAACAAAGCTAACTTCCACAGTTACAAAAAAATATTTGTAACCTCCTGTGTCTTATCAGATCACCATGGATTAAAGTTAGAATTCAACAACAATGCTACTCCCAGAAAGCCTACAAACTCATGGAAACTGAACAGTCAACTACTGAACCATACCTGGATTAAGGAAGAAATAAAGAAAGAAATTAAAGTCTTCCTTGAATTCAATGAAAATAAAGAAACAACATACTCGAACTTATGGGACACTATGAAAGCAGTCCTAAGAGGAAAGTTCATAGCACTAAGTGCCCACTTAAAGAAAACAGAGAAAGAACATATTGGAGACTTAACAGCCCACCTGAAAGCTCTAGAAAAAAAAAGAGGCACACTCACCTAGGAGGAGTAGAAGACTGGAAATAATCAAACTGAGGGCTGAAATCAAGAAAATAGAAACACAGAAAACAATCCAAAGAATCAATGAATCAAAAAGCTGATTCCTGGAGAAAATCAACAAGATTGACAAACCCCTATCCAAACTAGTCAAACGGCAGAGAGAAAATTTGCAAATTAATAAGATCAGAAATGAAAAGGGGGACATAACCACAAACACAGAGGAAATTCAGAGAGTTATTCGATCTTAGTACAAAAGCCTGTATGCCACAAAACTGGAAAATGTAAAAGAAATGGACACCTTTTTAGATAAATACTATTTACCAAATTTAAACCAGGACCAGGTGAACAATCTAAACAGACCTGTCAGTCGCGAAGAACTAGAAGAGGTTATCAAAAACCTCCCTACCAAAAAAAGCCCAGGGCCAGATGGTTTCAATGCGGAATTCTACCAGAACTTCCAAGAAGACCTAAAACCTATACTCCTCAATGAATTCCACAATATAGAAACAGAAGGGTCATTACCAAATTCCTTTTATGAAGCTACAGTTACTCTGATACCAAAACCACACAAAGACTCAACCAGGAAAGAGAATTACAGGCCAATCTCACTCATGAATATCGATGCAAAAATCCTCAACAAAATACTGGCAAACCGAATCCAAGAACACATCCGAAAAATTATCCATTATGATCAAGTAGGCTTCATTCCTGAGATGCAGGGCTGGTTCAACATACGAAAATCTATCAATGTAATCCAGCATATAAATAAACTGAAAGAAAAAAAAACATATGATCATTTCATTAGATGCTGAAAAAGCATTTGACAAAATTCAACATCCATGTATGTTAAAAGTCTTGGAGAGATTAGGGATACAAGGGTCATAACTAAATATAATGAAAGCTATATACAGCAAGCCGACAGCTAACATCAAATTAAAGGGAGAGAAACTCAAAGCCATCCGGCTTAACTCAGGAACACGACAAGGCTGTCCACTCTCTCCATACCTCTTCAATAACCTACTGTGCTTGAATATAGTGCTCTCTTCAATATAGTGCTTGAAGTTCTAGGATTAGCAATAAGACAACATAAGGGGATCAAGGGGATTCGAATTGGAAAGGAAGAAGTGAAACTTTCGTTATTCGCAGATGATATGATAGTGTACATAAGCAACCCCCAAAACTCCACCAAAGAACTTTTACAGCTCATAAACAGCTTTAGTAATGTGGTAGGATACAAGATCAACTCCAAAAAATCAGTCGCCCTCTTATACACAAAGGATATGCAAGCAGAGAGGGAAATCAGAGAAGCTTCTCCATTCATGATAGCCACAAACAGCATAAAATAACCTGGGGTAAATCTAACCAAGGAAGTGAAAGATCTATTTGACAAGAACTTTAAGGCATTGAAGAAAGAAATTGAATAGGATACCAAAAAATGGATGGACATCCCTTGCTCTTGGATTGGGAGGATCAACATAGTAAAAATGGCAATTCTACTAAAGGCAATTTATAGATTCAATGTAATCCCCATCAAGATCCCATCAAAATTCTTCACAGATCTGGAGAGGACAATAATCAACTTTATATGGAAAAACAAAAAACCCAGGATAGCCAAAACAATCCTATACAATAAAGGATCTTCTGGAGGCATTACCATCCCTGACTTCAAACTCTATTACAGAGCTACTGTAATGAAAACAGGATGGTACTGGCATAAAAACAGAGAAGTCGACCAATGGAATCGTATAGAAGACCCGGATTTTATCCCACAAAACTATGAACACCTCATTTTCGATAAAGGAGCTAAAAGTATACAATGGAAGAAAGAAATCATCTTCAACAAATAGTGCTGGCACAACTGGATGTCAACCTGTAGAAGAATGAAAATAGACCCATATCTATCACCGTGCACAAATCTCAAGTCCAAATGGATTAAAGACCTCAATATCAGCCTGAAAACACTGAACCTGATAGAAGAGAAAGTGGGAAATACCCTACAATAGATGGGCACAGGTGATCGCTTCTCAGGTATAATAACCCCAGAAGCACAGACATTAAGGGCAACATTGAATAAATGCGATCTACTTGAACTGAGAAGCTTCTCTAAAGCAAAGGACACTGTCACTAAGACACAAAGGCAACCTACTGACTGGGAGAAGATCTTCACCAACCCCACAACAGACAAAGGTCTGATCTCCAAAATATATAGAGAACTCAAGAAACCAGACTTTAAAATGCTAATTAACCCAATTAAAAAATGGGGCACTGATTTGAACAGAGAATTCTCAACAGAAGTTCAAATGGCCAAAAGACACTTAAGGTCATGCTCAACTTCCTTAGCAATCAGGGAAATGCAAATCAAAACAACTTTGAGATATCATCTTACACCTGTCAGAATGGCTATAGTCAAAAACACCAATGATAGCCTTTGCTGGAGAGGCTGTGGAGGAAGGGGTACCCTCATCCATTGCTGGTTGGAATGCAGTCTTGTGCAACCACTGTGGAAATCAGTGTTTCGGTTTCTCAGGAAATTCGGGATCCACCTACCCCTGGACCCAGCAATACCACTCTTGGGAATATACTCAAAGGATGCTCTATCATATGACAAAAGCATTTATTCAGCTATGTTCATAGCAGTATTATTTGCAATAGCCAGAACCTGGAAACAACCTAGATGCCCTTCAATGGAAGAATGGATGAAGAAAGTATGGAATATATACACACTAGAGTACTACGCTGCGGTACAAAACAATGACTTCTCGAATTTTGCATGCAAATGGATGGAAATAGAAAACACTATCCTGAGTGAGGTAGCCCAGACCCAAAAAGATGAACATGGGATATACTCACTCATAATTGTTTTCTAGCCATAAATAGGGGTCACGGAGTCTACAATAGGTGAACCTAAAGAAGCTAAGTAAGAAGGTGAACCCAAGGAAAACAAAAGCAGAACCTCTTTTCCAAAGCAACATATTCTTAGACCCACATTTTGAAGTCAAGGTACCTTTAAAGTATATATGTTGGTTTAGCTTAACAGCCTGTACAAGGAAACTTTTCTTTGCACTAAGCTCATTCATAGCCAAAAATTCAAAGAAAACACACACACACACACACAAACACACACACACATACATATATATTCCAGACTCTCTGTATATGTTATATCTTTATGTGCCTCATTTTTCTTTTAATTCCTTTAATCTTGCCTGTACTTTGTTTCTTTAAAGACTTTGTTCTATTTTTAATGCCCTTTACTTCTTTTTATAACTCTCTATATCTTTTTCTTCTCTCTCCCATGCCTATGTACATTTATAAACACACTATGTCTCATTTAAAGGTTTTTTTATGTCTGAATCTGTCCTATTTTGTTTCTGAAATCCTTTTCTGACCAGGAGTGCTTTTTAAAATTGTAAGTGGTGGCTTAGCTACAACTAAGACTGCTTTGACTTTTGGCTCTGCCAAGTCCAACATGGCAGAGGTATGTTCACTGATTCTGAGACTGTTGATAGACTGCTGGGTGGGAGTCGCCCTCACCACCTCAAATCTGGGTAGCTCCATGCAGCATATAAACCATTCTTATCTAAATAAAAGCCAAATCTCCATGCAGCATACTGTGCAGCCTGGAAGTATCTCTGTGTATGGTGATGGGAATCTGCCATGCTCTCCTGCCTGTGCATGCCACTTGCCCAGGCAGGGGCATTGAGTCACAGGCATGATTTCAGCTACTTTCCTTCTAACCCCAAGCAGGCATACAAGTACACACACCCACAAACCCCATTTAAGTGTTGAGACACCTAAAAAAGTGTTGAGTTGTTAGTGTAACTAGCACGAACCAGGAAGCTAACATTTCTTAAAGAAAGTGTACTTTTTTCTGCTAATGTTGATTCAGAAAGTCCTCTCTTAAAGGAGCCATTTCACCCCTGTATACTGCCATCAAACAGAGCCAATCTGAAAAAAAATGTTGGCTACCAAGAAGACAAGCTTAACTCTTTTGTGTGTGTGTGTGTGTGTGTGTGTGTGTGTGTGTCTAGAATTCCTTTCCAAGCTTTCTCATGTTTTACATGGATTTAGCTGGAACACATTGGTGTGCAATTCATCTTTTTTTGCACCAATATTTGAGAATATACTTTGGTGTAGCTACTGTGAAAAGTAAAGTGGAGATTGATATACAAATTAAAAAAAAACAAACTAATGGTCTTACTTACTGTTCCATTGCTATGATGAGACATCATGACCAAAGCATTTTATAAAATAAAGCATTTAATTGAGGTCTTGATTATACTTTCAGAGGCTTAGTCCATGATTGATGTAGGAGAGTTTTCTATCTATCTGTTGCTTTCCTTGGTTAATTAATAAAAAAAAAAAAACTGCTTGGCCTGATAGGTCAGAACATAGGTAGGCAGGGAAGACAGAATAGAATTGTGGGAGGAAGAAAGCAGAGTCAGGTAGACATCATGATTCTCCAACCCGAGATGGGCATAGGTTAGGATCTTTTCAGGTAAACCACCACCTCGTGGTGCTATACAGATTATTAGAAATGGGTTAACCAAGATGTAAGAATTAGCCAATAAGAAGTTAGAGCTAATGGGCCAGGCAGTGTTTAAATGAATACAATTTGTGTGTTGTTATTTTGGGTGTAAAGGTAGCCGTGCAGGAGCCTGGTGGAACACAAAGCAGGCCTGTTCACCTCATCACTACAAATGGCGCTCCAACGTGGATAACTGCATTCATAGAAAGCCTGAGAAATCTTGGGAAAGAATAAAGCATGATTTCTTGGTAGCAGACATTTCTCAGGTCTGCTCTGCTTGCTAGAGGCATGTGCTCTCATCTAAGAGAGGCTTCCTGACTCAGATTTAGCTGCAAAACCTTGCAGCTCTTTTAAGAGGTCCTGCCATGAAACACTTAAATGGCGTTGATGAAAATCTGAACGCATGCTTTTCGGTTTTCAGCTGTAGCAGGAAAAAAGCTGTGCCATTCGAAAATGCTGGCTTTCTGGGCCATCCTGCCAGGGCAAATTCTAACTCTTTCAGGAAGGCGGTCCAACTACCAGAGTGTTTGAGTGTGGTTTCTGAGTGCACTGTTGCAGCTTGCTTGCTGGCTGGGACCTTGAAATGCCATAGAGTTGTGGCAATAAATATGGCTACAGACAGTACCTCTGCCATGAGGCTGAAAAGCTAAGGAATGGGTTGGATCTAGCCATGAAATCCACAGCTTTAATCCTCTCTTTAAATACTCATATAGTCAGAAAAAGAGATATATACAGTTAAGAGAGATTAAAAAAAACAGCTCTAAATGTTTTACAGTGTGTTAAAATACATGCAGTCTTAAAAATTAGATGAAAGTTCTTAAAAAAGAAAGAGAGTAGTTGGTTTTGGTGGTACACACCTTTAATTGCAACACTTGGGAGGCAGAGGCAGATGAACAGCATGGTCTACAGAGTTATTACAGAACAAAGATATACAGAGAACCTGTCTCAAGCAGTAAAAGTAAAAGAAATACAGGTTAAAGTAAAGCCACATAAATATGGAAAATACACACAGAATCTTGATACTGTATGCTATTATGCTCTCTTTGAATTGTTTGAATGCTGAGGGAGGTGAGGGAGGAGGAGCAGATGCTAAAAGATATTTGTTTATAAATGCTGCTGAACTAATCCAAGATAGATATTTTAAAAATACCTTGACTTCAAAATTTAGATCTAAGGTTATGATGCTTTAGAAAAGTTCTCCTTTTGTTTTCACAGAGGATGAGTCCCTGTGGATTGCATCTATCCCAATATGGTATGATAGACCACGCCCTTCTGAAAGGTTTCTGTGAACACCCTCAAAAAATTACTTTACTCAACTGCCAACTGAAATAAACCTGGCACAGAGGATACACCATAAAAGACCTGATTAACAGCGCCCCTATACAGCAGGAAGAAGTTTGGAGAGAAATAATTACATCCATATTACCAGATATTGTTTATAAATGTTCTTTTACATTTAAAGCAGGATATGATATAGATATTAATAATTTGCATTGGTATGGATTTTAAGGTCAATTTTGCTATATGTATATGTAATTCTGCTCTTCATTATGGTATTGTGTATTTCATTTAAAAATGTAATGTATAATTAGGAAATATAGGTTGTTAATGGATAATTATTGATAATAGTCAAGCTTGTAGTCATGTTAGTTGGATTTGGATTTTCTGGATATATAAAGATATATTTCAGTTAGACAGGCATTCTTCATATCATTCAAAGACTTCAGAATATGGCATTTAAAATGTTTTAGTAACTTAGGACTTTTCATGACAATGAGACACGTCTGCTCCTGGAAGCACCAATCTACTTCAAGAGGAAGATGGTCATCGAAGAGTTTCCTCATGGACTTGGTTAGCCATTTGGGCAAGAAACTGCTCTTGCCTGGACTGATGCATAAGCTGGACACAAAGAACCTGCAGAGAGAGGACTGATGAACTTGCATAAAGGTAAGATGATCTTTCGGGGTTCCTGATTCATGAAAGAGTCTACGAGATATTCTGCAGAACACAGCAGATAGTGAATGAACTGTCTTTGAAATTTCCTGCTTCATGGAAATGTCTGCTGGATACTATGGGCCTGAAGGCTGAAGATGGATGCCCCAAAAGTACACAGGAACTTTGGGTGACTATCCACACAGCGAGATGTCTCTGTCATTTCTAGAGTTTTGGAAGTTGCTTATTTCTTGTTTACTTAGGTAATATTATATCCTTCTGGAGTCTTCCATGGAGTTGAAGAATAAATAGATAGTTATAGTTTTCCTTAGTTATGATAAAAGATAATATTTATATAAATATTATGAATGTAATTCTTGCTTTATAAATGTTCTGTTATATGAAATTTTGCTATGTTAAAGTTAAGGCCTTCCTTTTTGTTTAAACAGAAAAATGGGAAATGATGTAGGAGGGTCTTCTATCCATCTGTTGCTTTCATTGGTTAATTAAGAAAGAAAACTACTTGGCCTGATAGGCCAGACCATAGGTAGGCAGGGAAGACAGAACAGAATTTTAGGAGGAAGAAAGCAGAGACAGCAGAAACCATGATTCTCCGACCCAAGACAGATGTAGATTAGAATCATCCTGGTAAGCCACCACTTTGTGGTACTACACAAATTATTAAAAATGGGTTAATCAATATGTGAGACTTAGCCAATAAGAGTCTATAGATAATGGGCCAGGCAGTGTTTAAATAAATATAATTTGTGTGTTGTTATTTCTGGTGTAAAGCTAGCCATGTGGGAGCCTGGCAGGATGAAAAGCAGGCCAGCTCTCCTCATCACTACACATGATCATTATCAAAGGAATCATGGTGGCAGGGAGACAAGCATGGTATGGAACAGTGACTGAGAAGTACATTTGATTGGCAAGATGGAGGTAGGGAGAGAGTCAGATTGAACCTGGCTTGTTATTTTGTAAATCTCAATACCCACATCAAGTGAAACACCTATTGTAACAAGGCCACACACACCTGTGTCATGAATTCTAATTGTTCTTCGTAACAAACACTTGGAGTAAGATAGGTGGTGAAAACTGAGAAATCAAGGAAGCAGAACATCTAGTTACTAGAGAGTTCTTGTCTCTACCAATGCTCAGACTGAAGGGGCAATCCTTTCCCCTCAAATCCTCAGACTGAATACTGCCTGTACAAAAACTCAGACTGCCTCCAGACTCAATCCTAAGACTGTGTTTTTCTACTGTGTCTGAGCTCTTGTCTCCTCCAGCTTTATATTCCTATCTTCTCCCTGCCATATATCTCTTGACTCCACTTTCCTAGTGCTGGGATTAAAGGCATGTGATTTCAAGCACTGGAATCATCTTTCTTTGAGCTCTGTTTCTCTTTTAGACAAATTCAATCTCATGTAGCCCAAGATGGCCTTGCTTCTGTTTCCCAAGTGCTAAGATTAAAGGCATGTGCCACTATTTCCTGGCTTCTATGGCTAAATTAGTGCTTTATCTCTTCACTCTGTTCTTGAGGCAAGCTTTATTTGTTAGATCCCAAACAAAATATGACTATACACTCCACCAGGGCCATGCCTCCTTATCCTTCTCAGGCAGTACCATATACTGAGAATGAAGAATTCAGACATATGGGGCTATGTGGGCTGTTTTTATTTAAACCATTACACATATTATAAGAAAAAGCCACATCTTGTTAAAAATGGTCTAAATTGAGGCCCATACTCTGAGAGGGAACCCATGTCTGAAACTGCCTAGATAGTCCAGAATCAGATGGATGGACCTAGGGTAGAACCAAAGAGGAATGGCCAAAAAAGTCAATTGTTGTATGAGGGGAGTGGCAGGCCACTTCCTGCCACCCAGATAGCTTTACCCAAAATAACTACATGGAAACTGTATTCTTTTAAACACTGTTTTGCTCATTAGCTCTAGCCTCTTACTGGCTAGCTCTCACATCTAGATTAAGCCATTTTTAATAATCTGTGTAGCACTATGAGCTTGTGGCTTACCAGTGAGAATCTTAACCTGCATCTGTGTCCAGTGGGAGAATCATGGTGACTGACTGACTCGGCTTCTTTTTCCCTGCATTTTGTTCTGTCTACTCCGCCTACCTAATTTTCTGTCCTATCAGGGCCAAGGCAGTTTCTTTATTTAATTAACCAATGAAAACAACAGATTAGAAAGATGACCCTCCTCCATCAGTCAATGAAATTTTAGCTAATGATATTATGCTCTACTCTTACATTGTTGCCTTGCCTCATGGCAATACATAGATTAATAGAAATTAATTTAAGACGCCTAAACTATTGGCCAAACAGTGTCATAATTAATATAACTTCTTGATGATTTAAGTCACAAAATAATCCCACACTAGTTCAGAATGATAAATAATAAAAGGGTTGTTTATTTAAGGGAAATGTAAAAATCACCATTGTAAATAAAAGTCCTTTGCACCAACAGGGACAGAGTCTAGTGGCCAGAAGTTAGAGCCAGAAGCAAGAAAACAGTCACACACTTACAACTGCTTTTAGAGTATCAGAGACCATGCCCAAGTGGGCTGATATCTTAAAGGCTATTGGCTGAAGTAGGGGAATATGCTCCCACAGCACCTCCACTTTTGTTTTAATAAAAGAGTTCCAAACCCAATACATAACTATATACACTAGGAACAGATATCAAGTATAATTAGAATTACAAGTTCCATAAGCAATATTAAGAAAGTACCGTATGCAAAATGTTTTCATAAGCATTCTATCCTAAGGAGTCTAAGTCTTGTATAAGAAATGGCTTGGCTAGATTATAAGAGTACAGTAACTAAGACTTTCTAATCTTCATCTCCATTGAAGGCCTGAGAAGGGAGAAAATATTATGTCAGCAGGCAGCAAGTACAATCAAAGAGCTTCCAAAGTGAGTAATATATGATGGAGACAATTAGCTACCTGAACAATCACCCAAAGTCTGATTTTGCAACATTGAAGCAACCAACTTTGGCTAGGACATAGAAATACTGACAGACCATTTCAGAGGCAGGAAAATTTTCAAAACAATCTTATCTTGACTTGGCATGATTTGATAGTCTTTTTGCTTGTGCTCTGCTTATCCATTTCCAGATACCATGTACTTTGTCAGTGGATGAAATATGGTCAGTTATTTGCCCAAAGGCCAATGGTACAAAGAAGAAAAAAAATTCTGAGTGGAGTGTCTTTACTTCTCAACATTCTTTTGGGAATAGATTGGTGCTATCATGAGCAATTGTGCCTCATGTCAACAGAAACCTAAGTTACTTAAGTACCATGTTCTACAGATCATTGAAGTTGTTGAAGATTACCTATCTAGACAGAATACAATCTCTATGTATCTAAAGAACCTAATTGATCTGACTATAAATACAACATAAATAAACTATTAACCTATAATATTTAATATATGTATAACTTAAAGACTAAAACTTCATGTCAGAATATTAAATAATATGTAAACAAATGTGCAACAGCTGATGACAATGACCTCAAAATGTAAACAATCTATAAGTATCTTGATCAAAGGTAGGAGTACTATATAATGTAATGTGAAAATATATCCTAAAAGTTGTATCAGTATACAAAATGTCCTAAAAGGAGATAGAAACAATCATATATACAATCTGACAGACTAATCTTGATTAGGTGTACAAATAATGTAAACAAAAATAACAAATATTATTTGAACTTCTATCAATATACAAAATTATATAAATGTAAATTATCCATAAATAATAGCTCACAAGTATTCACTCTATTACCCACAATTATTATCCTTTTTTATTTAGAACAAACATAGTTTTCACCCCAACCCTCTATCTAGTACAAGTAATAATCAATAATCCCTAAACAGTGTTTCCAAGCCTTTTGGGGATAGGGAATGTCATCCTCTAGAATTGCTTCCCGCTGTCATGAGGATGATCTTGTCTTAATGGGATCCTGTAAAAATAAAGTGGTTTTTAAGTTTCAAAATTAGTGTCTAGTATAGTGGTAAACAATTTCTGATCAGTTGATAGGGTTTTTTTTCCCCCAAAGTTCTCATTTAGAATACTGGTCAAAATGTCATGAGTAGGTGCACCATCAGCAGCTGGTACCCAAAAAAATAAGTCTTATCGTGGTGTTGTCAGCATCACAATGTCATCTCAACCAGGCAGAGTTGCTGCTGTGAGGCCCCATCTTCTTCCTGGAAAATTAAAAGATTACTGCAGAAAAATGATCATTAGAAAAATCTATTGTTCATCGTGGAAAATATAAACATCATTCATATAAATATCAATTCAATGAAGAATATGATATAGACAAAATAGAGATGAAGAAAGTAAAACTTTTCATAAAGTCTTCCTTCTGACCCATACCAAATGGCTCCCGATTTGAGACAGTAACTCTTAATGTACCTATTAACAACAAGCTTGGATTTAGCTAAGAACACAGCCATTGTCTGGAGGCATTACCATCCCTGACTTCAAACTCTATTATAGAGCTACAGTATTGAAAACAGCCTGGTATTGGCATAAAACCAGAGAAGTCGACCAATGGAATCGAATAGAAGACCCTGACTTTAACCCACAAACCTATGAGCACCTGATTTTCGATAAAGGAGCTAAAAGTATACACTGGAAAAAAGACAGCATTTTCAACAAATTGTGCTGGCAAAACTGGATGTCAATCTGTAAAAGAATGAAAATAGATCCATATCTATCACCATGCACAAAACTCAAGTCCAAATAGATTAAAGACCTCAATATCAGTCCAAACACACTGAACCTGATAGAAGAGGAAGTGGGAAGTACTCTACAGCACATGGGCACAGGAGACCACTTCCTACGTATAACCCCAGCAGCACAGACACTAAGGGCCTCATTGAATAAATGGGACCTCCTGAGGCTGAGAAGCTTCTGTAAAGCAAAGGACACTGTCACTAAGACAAAAAGGCAACCCACTTACTGGGAGAAGATTTTCACCAACCCTGCAACTGACAAAGGTCTGATCTCCAAAATATATAAAGAAATCAAGAAACTAGACCGTAAAAGGCTAATCAATCCAATTATAAAATGGGGCACTGAGCTGAACAGAGAATTCTCAACAGAAGAACTTCAAATGGCCAAAAGACACTTAAGGTCATGCTCAAATTCCCTAGCGATCAGGGAAATGCAAATCAAGACAACTTTAAGATACCATCTTACTCCTGTCAGAATGGCTAAAATAAAAGACACCTTTGCTGGAGAGGTTGTGGAGAAAGGGGTACACTCACCCATTGCTGGTGGGAATGCAAACTTGTGCAACCACTCTGGAAAGCAGTGTTTCGGTTTCTCAGGAAATTCGGAATCAACCTACCCCTGGATCCAGCAATACCACTCTTGGGAATATACCCAAGAGAGGCCCTATCATACAACAAAAGTATATGCTCAACTATGTTCATGGCAGCATTGTTTGTAATAGCCAGAACCTGGAAACAACGTAGATGTCCTTCAACGGAAGAATGGATGAAGAAAGTATGGAATATATACATATTAGAGTATTACTCAGCAGTAAAAAACAAGGACTTCTTGAATTTTGCATACAAATGGATGGAAATAGAAAACACTATCCTGAGTGAGGTAAGCCAGACCCAAAAAGAGGAACATGGGATGTACTCACTCATATTTGGTTTCTAGCCATAAATAAAGGACATTGAGCTTATAATGCATGTTCCTAGAGAAGCTAAATAAGAAGGTGAACCCAAAGACAAACACATCCTCATGAATATTAACTTTCATCAGGCGATGAAAGGAGACAGAGACAGAGGAGCACGGGACAGAAATCTCAAGGTCCAAATTAGGAGCAGAAGGAGACGGAGCACGAGCAAGGAACTCAGGACCGCGAGGGGTGCACCCACACACTGAGACAATGGGGATGTTCTATCGGGAACTCACCAAGGCCAGCTGGCCTGGCTCTGAAAAAGCATAGGGTAAATCCGGACTAGCTGAACATAGAGGACAATGAGGAATACTGAGATCTCAAGAACAATCGCAGTGGGTTTTTTATCCTACTGCACGTACTGGCTTTGGGGGAGCCTAGGCAGTTTGGATGCTCACCTTAGGAGACCTGGATAGAGGTGGGCGGTCCTTGGGCTTCCCACAGGTCAGGGAACCCTGATTGCTCTTCGAGCAGATGAGGGAGGGTGACTTGATCGGGGGAGGGGGAGGGAAATGGGAGGCGGTTGCGGGGAGGAGGCAGAAATCCTTAATAAATAAATAAATTTAAAAAAAACAAACAAACAAAAAAGAAACTGCTTACATATAATTTCTAATGGCTGGATGACAAAGTATTGGCACAATACTTATTTAGCATTCCCTGTTGGAGGATAGTGCACTGGTATCTCCAAGTAGGCTGATAATTATTATAAGTAGGCACTGTGAAGGCAAAGTTTTCTCTATCCTTTTCTTGTAAAGGGATAGTGAAGAAGCAGTCCTTTAAATCAATACCTATGAGAGACCATCCCTTTGGAAACAGAGAAGTCAGAGGAATTCCAGATTGTAGAGGGCCCATAGGTTGAAAACCTTGTTGATAGCTCTAAGATCTGTTACCATTCCCCGTTTTCCAGATTTCTTTTTAACAACAAATACAGGAGAATTCCAAGTTCTGGTAGATTATTTAATGTGTCTAGCATCTAATTGCTCTTGTACCAGGTGTTGTAAAGCCTGAAACTTTTCTTCAGCTAGAGGCTACTGTTTAACTTATTTCTTTCAATGATATCCATTTTAAATGTAGGGTTGTTTGTACCTCTGAAGGTTTATCAATTTCTTTGTGTTCTTGTAAAGTACAAATGGCTGGTGTCCATCTTCTATAATATGTTCTAATATTTCCCTCAGAAACATAAGTTTATGGGGATGCAGGAATGTTAATCTAGGTATTCCATTGCTGCAATAGGTCATGACCCCAAAAATTCACTGCAATATTGGCTATATATGGCCTCAGTCTTCCTATTTGTCTTTCTAGCCCTATGCATTCATCTCATCTCATGTTTTGTTTTACCTGAGATAGGGTTCCAATTCCAAGAAACTGAACATCTACCTCTTGAACAGGCAAATTCAGATGACAACTAACACAAATTAATGGAGGTGGAGAAGAAGGCAAGTCTGATAGGGTAGAGAAGAAAGAGTTAAGCTGGTTCTGCACTAAGATGCAGGGTCCTCCCAGATATATCCTTAAAAGAGATAAAAATTTTGGCCATTAAAAGATATTACTAATGGAATTTATGGTACAATGTCCTGACTTCAGTGAATTCAATAAGTGAGACTTGTGCATCTCTCTCTGCTATATCTAAATGAGGAAAAAAGTAATAATGAAAAGTAAGAGAGATTTATGAAATGTGCCCACATTAGAAGGAGAAACAAGCAAAAATGGTAGTGACCACTAAGCCCATTTGGAAATCATCACATGAATTTTAGGTTCAAATAGGGGGCTTTAAGTGTGCATAACTAATCAATCTATATTGAGTTGTGGTGCAATCCATCACTAAACCATCTTGGCATTAAATCTTCTCTCCAGTCACTCTTATACTCTAATAGCTGTGTAAAATGCTAAGATCTATGTTCTTTATGCTGCATTGAAATAAAGCTAATATGGAGACAGCTAGGTCTGATCAGGGAAATTGAAAAATATTACTATTATTATTTCTCAATAAAAGTTGAAGTTTATTATGAGTGAGCGAGAGAGTACTGGCTTTAGGAAAAAGAAGGACAATTTTAGAACAAAAGCAAACCAATGTCATAGGTACTGGCCTCCTAAGAAAGTGAGTTGGGAGGTCCATGAGGCCTGGAACTCTACTCTAAACCTGCTTTCATCTGTGTTAAGAAATTTCCTCTATAGGGGTTGGAGAGATGACTCAGCTTTTAAGCACATCTACTGCTCCTTCCAGTGACCAAAGTTTAGTTCTCGGACCCACACTGAATATCTCACAACTTTTAGTAACTCCAAGACCTGCACTTAAAACTGCTCAGACTGTCTGGGACCTTAGATTCCAGGAGGTGTGGAGTTTCCACAGCTGAGGGAGGGCTTGTGCCAAGCTAAGCTGAAGGCAGGCAGCCCAGCTGGTGCCAGGCAGCTGAGCTAGAGGCAGGCAGCCAAACCGGGGGATGGGAGATTGGTTCTAAAAACAAATGTTGGGTGTCAGATAAAGTATGAAATAACCCCACACCAGTTCAGATTCAAAGGGTTATTTATTTGAGCGGAAAAAAAAAACTCACAGAACACTGTCCTACAGGACATCCAGGAAAGGAGTCTAGTCACTGGAGCAAGATAGCAAGCAGAGGGCTGCCACTGCTTTTTAAAGAGACCCCACTCCAGTAGTCTGGTATCTCAATGGCTATTGGCTGAAGGAGTGGAAGGAGCTCCCGCAGCACCAGGGGATCTGATATAGTCTTCTGGCCTCTCTGCACATGCATGTGACATGCATTTCCACAGATGTAGCACTGTTGATAAAAACCCAGGGACAGGAATTGGGGCCCAACATGAAGGTCAGAAAAGCAAAACAACCAGCCACTGACTCTTACATCTTCTTCAGTCAGAAATGGCGATCCTGCCTCCAGGAATCCTCTCATAATGAGACTGACGAAGTGTTGTCTCCTGTGGTCTTATATTCTTCTATAGTGTTGGGATTGAAGGCATGCACCACTACCACATGTTTACTATGATAAACTAGTGTAGCTACTGGAATTAAAGCTCTGTGTCATCACTGACTGAAATGTATTGCTGACGGTGTGACTCTTTTACTCTTTGAACTTCAGGCAACCGTTATTTATTAAAATACAAATGAAATATCACCACATAAGGCATATACATATAAATAAAAAAATCTTAAAGCAAAATTGAAAGATATCCTGGAGTATTAATGTATAGATAAAAAGAAAAGACAACCACAATAAACATGCCTCTGCAGCTTCGGTAGTTAACTACTTTTTTTATTATTATTTATTGAAGAGAAAAAAAATCTGCCTACTCCCAGCCTCCCATTTCCCTCCCCCTCCTCCCACTCCTCGCTCCCTACCCCCACTCCTCTCCCCCTCCCTCTCCAGTCTGAAGAGCAGTCAGGGTTCCCTGCCCTGTGGAAAGTCCAAAGTCCTCCCCCCTCCATCCTGGTCTAGGAAGGTGAACATCCAAATTGGCTAGGCTCCCACAAAGCCAGAACATGAAGTAGGATCAAGACCCAGTGCCATTTTCCTTGGCTTCTCAGCAGCCCTCATTGTCCGCCAAACTCAGAGAGACCGGTTTTATCCCATGCTTTTTCAGTCACAGTCCAGCTGGCCTTGGTGAGCCCCACTGTCTCCGTGGGTGGGTGCACCCCTTGTAGTCCTGACTTCTTTGCTCATGTTCTCCCTCCTTCTGCTCCTCATTGGGACATTGGGAGCTAAGTCCATTACTCCAGTATGGGTCTCTGTCTCTATCCCCATCCATCGCCAGATGAAGATTCTATGGTGATATGCAAGATATTCAACAGTATGGCTATAGGATAGGGTCATTTCAGGTTCCCTATCCTCAGCTGCCCCAGAAACTAACTGGGGACATCGCCCTGAGCACCTGGGAGCCCCTCTAGTTCCAAGTCTATTGCCAACCCTAAGATGGCTTCCTTAATTAAGATATGTGCTTCCCTGCTCCCCTATCCAACCTTCCTTTATCCCAATCATCCCATTTCCCCAAGTTCCCCCCATCCTCCCCTTCTCACTTTCTCTCCCCATCTCCCCTTACCCCCCTCCCACTCCACCCCAAGATCCCAATTTTTTGCCCTGCAATCTTGTCTACTTCCCATAACCAGGTGGATAGCTATATGTTTTTCTTTGGGTTCACCTTCTTATTTAGCTTCTTTAGGATATCATATTATAGACCCACTGACCTTTATTTGTGGATAGAAACCAATTATGAGTGAGTACATCCCATATTCATCTTTTTGTGTCTGGGTTACCTCACTCAAGATAGTGTTTTCTATTTCCATCCATTTGCATGCAAAATTCAAGAAGTCATTGTTTTTTACCGCTGAATAGTACTCTAATGTGTGTATATATTCCACACTTTCTTCATCCATTCTTCCATTTAAGGACATCTAGGTTCTTTCCAGGTACTGGCTATTACAAATAATGCTGCTATGAACACAGTTGAACAAATGCCCTTGTCATATGATCGGGCATCTCTTGGGTATATTTCCAAGAGTGGCATTGCTGGGTCCAGGGGTAGCTTGATCCCGAATTTCCTGAGAAACCGCCACACTCATTTCCAAAGTGGTTGCACAAGTTTGCATTCCAACCAGCAATGGATGAGGGTACCCCTTACTACACAACCTCTCCAGCAAAGGCTATCACTGGTGTTTTTGATTTTAGCCATTCTGAATGTTGTAAGATGATATCTCAAAGTTGTTTTGATTTGCATTTCCCTGATCACTAAGGAGGTTGAACATGACCTTAAGTGTCTTTTGGCCATTTGAACTCTTCTTTTGAGAATTCTCTGTTCAGTTCAGTGCCCTATTTTTTAATTGGGTTAATTAGCATTTTAAAGTCTAGTTTCTTGAGTTCTTAATATATTTTGGAGATCAGACCTTTGTCTGTTGCGGGGTTGGTGAAGATCTTCTCCCAGTCAGTAGGTTGCCTTTTTGTCTTAGAGACAGTGTCCTTTGCTTTACAGAAGCTTCTCAGTTTCAGTAGGTCCCATTTATTCGATGTTGCCCTTAATGTCTGTGCTTCTGGGGTTACACATAGGAAGCGATCGCCTGTGCCCATCTGTTGTAGGGTATTTCCCACTTTCTCTTCTATCAGGTTCAGTGTGTTCAGATTGATATTGAGGTCTCTAATCCATTTGGACTTGAGTTTTATGCATGGTGATAGATATGGGTCTATCTTCATTCTTCTACTAGTTGACATCCAGTTGTGCCAGCACCATTTGTTGAAGATGCTTTCTTTCTTCCATTGTATACTTTTGGCTCCTTTATCAAAAATGAGGTGTTCATAGGTTTGTGGGTTAGAATCCGGGTCTTCTATTTGATTCCATTGGTTGACTTCTCTGTTTTTATACCAATACCATACTGTTTTCATTACTATAGCTCTGTAATAGAGTTTGAAGTCAGGGATGGTAATACCTCCAGAAGATCCTTTATTGTATAGGATTGTTTTGGCTATCCTGGGTTTTTTTGTTTTTCCATATAAAGTTGATTATTGTCCTCTCAAGATCTGTGAAGAATTTTGATGGGACCTTGATGGGGATTGCATTGAATCTATAAATTTCCTTTGGTAGAATTGCCATTTTTAATATGTTGATCCTCGCAATTTAAGAGCAAGGGATATCCGTCCATTTTCTGGTATCCTTTTCAATTTCTTTCTTCAATGCCTTAAAATTCTTGTCAAATAGATCTTTCACTTCCTTGGTTAGAGTTACCCCAATATATTTTATGCTGTTTGTGGCTATCGTGAAAGGTGATGCTTCACTGATTTCATTCTCAGCTTCCATATCCTTGGAGTGCGACTGATTTTTTGGAGTTGATCTTGTAACTGGCCACATTACTAAAGGTGTTTATCAGCTGTAGGAGTTCTTTGGTGGAGTCTTTGGGGTCGCTTATTTAAACTATCATATCATCGGCAAATAACGAAAATTTAACTTCTTCCTTTCCAATTCGAATCCCCTTGATCCCCTTATGTTGTCTTATTGCTATTGCTAGAACTTCAAGCACTATATTGAAGAGGTATGGCGAGAGTGGACATCCTTGTCGTGTTCCTGAGTTTAGTGGGATGGCTTTGAGTTTCTCTCCATTTAATTTGATGTTAGCTGTCGGCTTGCTGTATATAGCTTTTATTATATTTAGGTATGTCCCTTGTATCCCTAATCTCTGCAAGGCTTTCATCATAAAGGGATGTTGAATTTTGTCGAAAGCTTTTTCAGCATCTAATGAAATGATCATATGGTTTTTTTCTTTCAGTTTATTTATATGATGGATTACATTGATAGATTTTCATATGTTGAACCAGCCCTGCATCTCAGGAATGAAGCCTACTTGATCATAATGGATAATTTTTCGGATGTGTTCTTGGATTCGGTTTGCCAGTATTTTGTTGAGGATTTTTGTGTCGAAATTCATAAGTGAGATTAGCCTGTAATTCTCATTCTTGGTTGAGTCTTTGTATGGTTTTGGTATCAGAGTGATTGTAGCTTCATAAAAGGAATTTGGCAATGACTCTTCTGTTTCTATATTGTGAAATACATTAAGGAGTATAGGTATTAGTTCTTCTTGGAAGTTCTGGTAGAATTCTGCATTGAAACCATCTGGTCCTGGGCTTTTTTTTGATAGGGAGGTTTTTGATAACAGCTTCTAATTCTTCACAACTAACAGGTCTATTTAGATTGTTTCCCTGGTCCTGGTTTAGCTTTGGTATATGGTATTTATCTAAAAATGTGTCCTTTTCTTTTACATTTTCCAGTTTTGTGGCATACAGGCTTTTGTAGTAAGATCTAACGATTCTCTCAATTTCCTCTCTGACTGTGGTTATGTCGCCCTTTTTCATTTCTGATCCTATTAATTTGCATATTCTCTCTCTGCTGTTTGATTAGTTTGGATAGGGGTTTATCAATTTTGTTGATTTTCTCCAGGAACCAGGTTTTTGTTTCATTGATTCTTTGGATTGTTTTCTGTGTTTCTATTTTGTTGTTTTCAGCCCTCAGTTTGATTATTTCCAGTCTTCTACTCCTCCTAGGTGAGTCTGCTTTTTTTCCTAGAGCTTTCAGGTGGGCTGTTAAGTCTTCAATGTGTGCTTTCTCTCTTTTCTTTAGGTGGGCACTTAGTGCTATGAACTTTCCTCTTAGGACTGCATTCATAGTGTCCCATAAGTTTGAGTATGTTGTTTCTTTATTTTCTTTGATTTCAAGGAAGACTTCAATTTCTTTCTTTATTTCTTCTTTGATCCAGGTGCGATTCAGTAGTTGACTGCTCAGTTTCCATGAGTTTGTAGGCTTTCTGGAGGTAGCATTGTTGTTGAATTCTAACTTTAATCCATGGTGATCTGATAAGACACAGGAGGTTACAAATATTTTTTTGTAACTGTGGAAGTTTTCTTTGTTACCGAGTATGTGGTCAATTTTCGAGAAGGTTCCATGAGCTGCAGAGAAGAAGGTATATTCTTTAGTATTTGGGTGGAATGTTCTATAGTTGTCTGGTAAGTCCATTTGCTTCATTACCTCCTTTAATTCTCTTATTTCTCTGTTAGGTTTCTGTCTGATTGACATGTCCGTTGGTGAGAGAGGAGTGTTGAAATCTCCTACTATTAGTGTGTGCGGTTTGATAGCAGCCTTGAGTTTTAGTAATGTTTCTTTACGTACGTTGGTGCTTTTATATTAGGGGCATAGATATTCAGGATTGAGACTTCATTCTGATGAATTGTTCCTGTTATGCGTATAAAATATCCCTCTCCATCTCTTCTGATTGATTTAAATTTGAAGTCAACTTTGTTAGAAATTAGTATGGCCGCACCTGCTTGTTTTTTAGGTCCATTTGCTTGATAAACATTTTCCCATTCGTTTACTCTGAGTAGGGGCCTGTCTTTGTGGTTAAGGTGTGTTTCTTTTAGACAACAGAATGTTGTCGTGTCCAGTCTCTTAGCCTGTGTCTTTTTATAGGTGAGTTGAGCCCATTGACATTAAGTGATATTAATGACCAGTGGTTGTTAACTCCGGTCACATTTTTAGTAGTAGAGTTTGTGTGTTCCCCTTCTTTGAGTTGCGCTGGTGAAGGGTCTCTAGATGTCTGAGTTATTGTAGTCATTGTTGGACTCCTTGGTTTGTGATTTTCCTTCTGTTAATTTCTGTAAGGCTGGATTTGTGGCTATGTATTGTTTAAATTTGTTTTTATCCTGGAAAATTTTGTTTTCTCCATTTATAGTGAACCAAAGCTTTTCTGGGTAGTCTGGGCTTGCATCCACGGTCTCTTAGTTTCTGAAGTACATCTATCCAGGACCTTCTGGCTTTCATTTTTTTCCATAGAGAAAACAGGTATAAGTCTGATAGGTTTATCTTTATAAGTAAGTTGGCCTTTTTCCTTTGCAGCTCTTAATATTCTTTCTTTATTCTGTATGTTTTGTGTTTTGATTATTATATGGCGAGGAGATGTTTTTTTTTTTTTTGGTCCAGTCTATTCGGTGTTTTGTATGCCTCTTGAACCTTCAAAGGAATATCCTTCTTTAGGTTGGGAAAGTTTTCTTCTATAATTTTATTAAATATATTTTCTGGACCGTTGTGCTGTACTTCTTCTACTTCTTCCATCCCAATTATTCTTAGGTTTGGTCTTTTTATTGTGTCCCTGATTTCCTGAATGTTTTGTGATGAGAATTTGTTGGTTTTGTTGTTTTCTTTGATCAGTGTGTTTGTTTTCTTTATGGTATCTTCAGTGTCTGAAATTCTTTCTTATATCTCTTGTAATCTGTTGGTAGTACTTGTCTCTGTAGTTCCTGTTCATTTACCCAGATTTTCCATCTCCATCCTTCCTTCAGTTTTTGTTTTCTTCATTACTTCCATTTCATTCTTCAAGTCTTAAACCACTTCCCTTACCTTTTTGGTTGCTTTTTCTTGTTTCTCTTGGTTTTCTTGGGTATCTTTGAGCGATTTATTCATTTCCTCTACCTTTTTGTTTGCAATCTCTAATTGTTTATTGCAGTTTTTCACCTGCTGTTTAAAGTCTTCTATTATTTTCATATAATTCACGTTTGAGTCACTTTCTTCTAATTCTTCTGGAGTAAGGTGTACAATTCTTATTATTTCGGGATCCCTGGATTCTGGTGATGTTCAGGTTGTTGGAGGAATTCTTGCATTGGCGCCTTCCCATCTCTTCCTTCAAATGGAGCCAGGAGAGGCCTGGTGTCTTGGTCCATTCTCTGCTGTGACTGACTCTCTGGGTGTATCTCTTCAGTGTAGAAGCAGGAATTGTCCCCTCCAGATGGAACTCCTCAGCACCAAAATATGGACGCCTGGTAGTCCAATGACCCATGGACAAAAGGGAGAACTTGGGGGGCAGGGTGGGGACGAGTAGAACACAGTACACCCTGCCGTACAAGCTGAAGGTGTGCATGCTCCCTTTCGGGGGTCTTTGAGTCCTGCCTAGTAGGCAGGCACTCACTGATCTGGGTTGGTAGCCTTAGTGTAGGAGCAGAAAACTGTTCCTGGGCAAAGGACCTAGCAGAAAACGGAGGCTTGGGGGGATCGTGTGTAAGAAAGACAGCCCTGCAGAAGGAGCTGGGGGATGGGGGTTTGTGCTCTCTTCTGGGACATTCCGCCCCTGGATAGCACACACTCATCCGTCCAGATGGAACTCCACAGCACCTAAACAGGGCTGCCCAGTAGCCCAATGATCTGGGGACAAAAGTAAGAATGGGGCAGGCAGAGCTGGATCCAGGAGAGCACAGGCAACCCTGGAGCACAAGCTGAAGGTGCCCAGGCTCCCTTACAGGGGACCTTGAGGCCTGCCCAGTAGGCAGGCACTCACCTCTCTGGGTCTATTTTATTTTTTTAACTTCATTTTATAATCATAAAAACCATCATCATCACTGAAATTTAACTGTGAGATGAAAAATAAATTGTATGTGGACATCAAATTCTCCAATTACAGTTGTGAAAAATGGAAAAAATCTTTTATAATTCATTGCCTTGTTAATCTTTCAAAACAAGTTGACACATTATTTAGATATTTGTTCGAAACATTTGGCTATGTAGTTAACTTCTTAAAAGGTAATTCTTTGATGTTGAAGATGAGAGTAGTTTTTTGTTTAATTTGGACCCTGAGGACAGCAAGAATTCTGGCAGCCCAAGGAGACAACACTGAATGCCACAGTAAACACTGTGGCATAGGTAAAATGAGAAATGTTAGAGAATTTTATCGAGCATATTATATCCTACAAATAGCTCCAATAGGAGCTTTAGAAAATTACTGGTTATGTATCATGGACTAAACTGACATCCATGATATCAAGGGAAATATTAAGCTATTTTTTCTGTTATATTTCTATATATGTAAATAACTGCAGAGACTGCTGGTCACCAGGGAATTCTGAAAAAGATGGTAAAAAGACAATTTGAGGCAGTCAGAGTAGATAGATTAGGGTAATGTATTGGAAGTTAAGAAAATGCTTAAAATAAAACAAAAATCATATCTTATTTCACTGTGAAAATAGAAGCAATTAGGAGAAACTTACATGGAATTCTTAAATTCTATCTCCTCAGTTTTTTACATCTGTTCTCATATACACTGTCCTATTCTAATTAAGGATGGAGTGTTACAATATGAAAGACAATCTGTTTATAGTTTTTATTTGAACCCAATCATCTCAATTATTAAAATAAGGCTATTGTTCCAATATAATTTTCTGTGAAATAGTTAACCTTAGAAAACTTGAAAAAATCATCCTGGTTTAGGTAACCCACATGCAGAAAGACAAATATGGTATTCATTCACTTGTAAGTGGACATTAGCTGTTAAATTAATGATGGTCACGCTACAATCATCCATATACAAACATCCAAAGGGGCTATGTTAAGAGGAGGTATCTAGAATGGACACATGGACCTTCCTTGGAAGGGGAAATAGAATAAATTTTGTGGTTGACTGTGGATGGGTGGAGACAGGAGCAAGAAGGATCAGGTAGGGAGTGTAGGAAGATAATTTAAAGAGATATAGTTGGAATTGGGAAGCATTGGGGTTGGTGTGGTAACATCATACAGCGGAAATTTCCTGGAATCTATGAGGGTGACCCTAATGAGGACTCCTAGTAATGGGGGACAGGAATCCAAACTAGTCATCTTTATAGTCAAACAAGGATTCCAATGGTGGGACAGGAAAATATTCTGTTCAATTAATGGATAAGGGGGTCCCATGAAGATCCCAAAGTTACTCAGTCTGATTCTAGAAGAGAAGCCATGGAGCCACCAGAGATAGATGCTGGGAAACTTAACCAGTAAGCCACAGCCACATGGTGATATACGGATTAATAAAAACATATTAAATTAATATAGGAGTTATCCAATAAGAAGCTAGAGCTAATGGGCCGAGCAAGTAATTAATACAGTTTCTGTGTGATTATTTCGGGGCTGAGCAGCAAGGAACCAACAAGCGGCCTAATCCTACACTTTGGCATGGGAAGGCATTCTGTGGGCTTTAGAAAGAGAAATTTGTACACCAACTCAGCCACAAAAAAAACACCACATACAATCAGTTTGGCCTGCAAGACATGCCTGGGCAATAGTGGCACAGAACTTGTAGGAATCACCAACGAATGTTTGGTTAAACTTGAGGCCCAAGTCATAAGAGGGATCCCATGTTCTACTCAGCTTTCATGGCCAGGTACCAGAGATGAAATAACTCAGTGACCTAGAGAAGAAACAAACATGAGTGGCAGTAAAACAATGAAATGATTCCTAATGATATTCCACTATACTCATTGATTGGTGCATAGCCCAATTGTTATCAGAGGCTTTCCCACACAAATTATGGGAGTTGATGTTGTAATAGGAGCGGTGGGGCTGCGTCCCTGGCACCTGGCCGCCCACATGGCTAGCTTATGCCCGAAATAACAACACACAAACTGTATTCATTTAAACACTGCTTGGCCCATTAGTTTCAGTTTCTTATTGGCTAGCTCTCACATACCGATCTAACCCATTTCTAATAATCTGTATAGCTCCATGAGCTGGCTTACCAGGAAAGATCTTAACCTGCATCTGTCTGGAGTGGGAGAATCATGGTGACTCCCTGACTCAGCTTCTTTCTCCCAGCATTCTGTTCTGTTTACTCCTCCCACCTATGTTTTAACCTATCAGGGCCAAGCAGTTTCTTTATTATAATTAACCAATGACCTTCCTCCATCAAGTTGATGTAAAAACCCACAGCCAGATATTATGCAGAAGAAGTGGTGTAGAAGGTCCTTCTGTCTTTGTGTTGCTTTCATTGGTTAATAAAGAAACTGCTTTGGGTCTGTTGATAGGACAGAACTTACGTAGGCAGGGAAGACAGAACTAAATGCTGGGAGAGAGAGGAGCAGAGTTGGAGAGATGCCATGGATCCTCCAGAGACAGAAGCTGGGAATTTTACCCGGTAAGCCACTGCCACACAGATTAATAGAAATTAGGTAAATTAAGATTTAAGAATTAGTCAGTAAGAAACTTGAACTAATAGGACAATCATTGATTTAATTAATACAGTTTCTGTGTGGTTATTTTGGTGTTAAGCTAGCTGGATGGCCAGGATGAACAAGTGGGCCCTCCTTCTACAAAGAAGTGTCTAAATTGAAGGTCTCTATTGCATTCCTCCCCTTGGAGATTGGGAATCCTGTAGAGGTTGGGAAAGAAAGATTCTCAGAATCATAGTGGATGGAGGACACAAGGATATCATGGCTTACTGAATCAATCAAGCAGATCTCATATGGGCTCACAGAGACTGAATTAGCAAGCATAGGAAATGCATGGTTCTGCACCAGGTTCTGTGAATATATGTTATGGTATTGAAGGAAGAGGCTACCTGTTGGTTTCCATCTGCTTAGCCCCAAAATAAACATACAGAAACTGTATTATTTAAATCACTACTTGTCCCATTAGCTCTAGATTCTTAATGGCTAACTTACATATTAATTTAACCCATATCCATTAATCTGTATATCACCATGTAGCAGTGGCTTACTGGCAAACTTTCAGCACATCTGTCACCAGTTCTGGCTCCATGGCTTCTCTCTGACTCCACCCTTCTTCCTCCAAGCATTCAGCTTAGTTTTTCCTGCCTAGCTAAGTTCAGACCTACTATAGGTTCAAAGCACTTTCTTTATTTATTATTGGTAATCTCAGTATACAGAGGAAAATCCTATATTATCTCCCCTTTTCTGTTTAAATAAAAGAAAGTTTTTAATTTTAACATAGTAAGTAAAATTATATATAACAAGCAGTTATTAAGCAAGAATTACAGTTACAATATTTATATCTACTCCCTATCTATTCTTCAACTCCATCAACGATTCCAGAAGGATATAATATTACCAAAGTAAACAGAAAGTACATTGTAAGCTACTTCCAGAAATCTTGAATTGACAGAGACATCTCAATGCCTGGACAGTCACCCAAATTTCTTCTGTATTGTTGGGACATCAATTTTCAGCCTATAGCCCCATAGTATCTAGCAGACTTTTCCATGTTCAGAATTTTTCAAAGACAGTTCCACCTATATTGGCAGTTTGTCAGTCACTTTCTTCTGTGTCCTGCAGAATGTCTGGCAGACTCTTTCATGATGCAGAAACACCAAAAGACTGTCTTACCTTTAGGCAAGTTCAGCAGTCATTTCTCTGTGGTTCTGCATGTCTAGTTAAGCAGTCTAGGCAAGAGCAATTTCTTGTCAAAAAGTGCAGCAAACTCCATAAGGGGCCTCTTCAATGACCATTTTCTTCTCAAAGCAATTGCTACTGCCTGGAACAGCAATTTGTCTCATTATCATAAAAAGTCCAAAGGTATTAAAACATTTTAAATGCAATATTATGTAGTCTTTGAAAGGGTTGAAGAATACTTACCTATCTGACATACATCTCTGTACATCTAGAAAACCAAGCTAACATGACTACAAGCTAGACTATTACAGATTACTCTCTATTTACCTCTATTTCTTAATTATGCATTAAATTTTTAAATGAGCTGTACAAACACAATACCTTTATTAAGAGAGAATATATATATATATATATATACATATATACATACATATATATATGTGTGTGTGTGTGTGTATACAACAAAATTGACCTTAAATTTGTACCAATAGAGCAAGATCCATACCAATGCTAAGTATCCATCTCTATAGCATATCCCCCTTTAAATGTAAATAAACATTTATAGACAATATTTGGGAATATGTGTGTAATTTTATCCATACTGCTTCCTGCTGATTGAGGGTGCTGATAATCAGGTCTTTCATGGTGTATCCTGTATGCTAGCTTCATCTCAGTCAGCAGTTGGGCAAAGTAATTTTTGGTGGATGCTCACGGTGACCTTTCAGGGGGTTGTGATCTATCAAACCACATTAGTCTGGGTGGATTCCACAGATTACTCTGTGGAAACAAAAGAGAAAGCTCTTTTCCAAACAATATATCCTTAGACCCCAATTCGGAAATTAAGATACCTTTATAATATACATGCTGGTTTTGCTTAGCATCCCCCCAAATGAAATGTCTCTCTGTAGTTAGCTCTTTCACAGTCAAAAAATTTAAAGAAAACACAATAAAATGTAACAGAAGGAGCAGGCTCCTGTTGGCCCTGCTGCTCAGCTAGCTTACACCTGGAATAATCACACAGAAACTGTATGTATTTAAACACTTCCTGGCCCATTATCTCTAGCCTCTTATTGGCTAATTCTCACATCTTGATTTAACCCATTTCTAGTAAGCTGTATATCACCATGGCTTACTGGAAAATATTTAGTATGCGTGACCTGGCATCTCCATGGTGGTTCTCTCTCTCTGCTTTCTTCCTCCCAGAATTTAGTTCTGTCTTCTCTGCCTAAGTGCTGCCCTATTAGGCCCAGCAGTTTCTTTATTGATTAACCAATGAAAGCTACACATAAAGAGAAGGATCTCCTACACCAATAAAATACATAATCCAGGCTCTCTGTATATTCTTTACCTTTATGTAGCTTATTATTTTTTTACTCCTTTAATCTATGACTGTCTGTACTCTATCTCTTTAAAAACTTTACATTTTTTAAAGCATTAACTTTATTTTATGAATATCTATACTCTTCTTGTTCTGTCTTCCAAGCCTACATACATTTATCAGACACTATGACTCATCTGAATTTGTCTTTATTGCATTTCTGTAATTTTTTACTTTTCATGAGTACTTTTTAAATGCTAAGTGCTTCTTAAAACTTAAGCTGTGTCATTACCTCCTCCTTGTCTGACCAGTCAAGTATGGTGGAACCACTTGCACCTCTGAGAGTCATGAACACAGCCCCATTTTCAGGCACACAGCCAGTCCATTAAGCAAGCTGCAGCAGTCTGATCACGAACCCCATCCAAATGCCCAGTCTCTGGAAAGAGCCAGAGTTAATGGTGGCAGCAGGGCCCAGAAAGCCCGAATTTCAGAATGTTCATGACTGAATCAGGAAAACCTTTCTTAAGGGAGCTGTGGCACACTGCCAGCAAACAGCAAGAAACTTTGTTAAACTCTGTACTTTTGTGTCTAGAATTTCTTTTCAAGCTTTCTCAGGTTTTACCTGGATTTTAGTCAACCACATTCGTGCCAATTTATTGAACAAGGAGACTGCTTGTTGGTTCCCAGCTGCTTAGACCTAAAACAATCATACAGAAACTATATTATTTAAATCACTGTTTTGCCCATTAGCTCTAGCTTCTTAATGGCTAATTCTTACATATTAATTTAGCACATCATCATTAATCTGTGTATCACCAAGTGACAGTGCCTTACTGGCAAAGTTTCAGCACATTTGTCTCAGTCAGTGGTTCCATGGCTTCTCTGACTCCACCCTTCTTCCTCCCAGCATTCAGCTTTGTTTTCTCAGCTTAGCTAAGTTCAGCCCTGCTATAGGTCCAAAAGCAGCTTCTTTATTCAGCATAGAGAGGGAAATCCCACATCATTATGGCTGTTAGCTTTGTCTTTTTTTTTTTTTTTTTGGTTTTTCGAGGCAGGGTTTCTCTGTAGCTTTGGTGCCTGTCTTGGAACTAGCTCTTATAGACCAGGCTGGTCTCGAACTCCCAGAGATCTGCCTGCCTCTGCCTCCTGAGTGCTGGGATTAAAGGCGTGCGCCACCACCGCCGGGCTGTTAGCTTTGTCTTTTTGTGGAACTCCTAACAGTAGAAGTGAGTGCTTCTCTGACTGTTTTTCCTGTTCTAGAGAATTTTTTTCCTTCTATTGGTTTACTTTGTCTAACAGCAATTAGAGGGCTTTGCCTTGTTTTATTGTATTTTGTTTTGTCCTGTTTTGTTCTCCTTTCTTGGAGGCCCGCTCTTTTCTGAAGAGGAAATGGAAGAAGAAAGAATCTAAGGGAGAGGGTAAATTGGGAAGGACCTAGGAGGAGTGGAGGGAGGGGAAACTGTGTTATGTATATATTTTATGATAGAAAAGTCTATTTTAGTAACAATGTTTTAAACAGAAAACAGCCATTCTAGTATTTCTCCCATCTGCTATAAAGAAAATATAATTGAACAATAGTCACCAAAAACACAAAAATGGATCACAGTGGATCATATTTTTTTCTTCCCCATCTACTGTGTTGTTTCCATGAACAACATAAATAATGTTGTTTAAAAAAATTTATACAATCCATTTAAATGACTCTTTATCATTCTTTCTAGGATCCAGATTCTTGTCTCTGCTATTCTACCAGATGTACCCTTGGCTATGGCCACAGATGCATGGCTAGCCAACCCTTTTAACTCATAGATGGGACCCAACAGTATTTGATAAAATTGAATACTAGATTCAGACATTGATCTAATATTTCCATTATCTATATTCACTACAATACCTTTCAATTTCACAGTTAATTTCACTGTGTCAATGGTCCTCACATACAATACTGACAGTTTTAAGCCATCACACAGACACTGTATTTATATATTCTATTCTGTCCTTGACAATTTTCACTTAGTTATAAAATTTGTACAACTGAATTATCACTGAGTTGCTGGTATCTCTTCAAGAATCATTGTAGTTTCACACATTTCAGTTTATGATAAATCCATAATTTTATCTTCTTAAGTCAAAATCTTGAATGCATTTTTATTACTGTCATTTTCTCACAAGCCACATTTTCTTTGGTAAGCCTTTCTAGATTATTTTGATCAATCTAATAGCTTCCACATTGCTTTATAGTTTTAGAAAGTATAAACTTTATCATAATTGTTTTACTGTTTAAGATTATTTCTTCTCCATATTTTGTCATTTAATGATCTCCATGGCCATTCCATCTCTCTGTTCTTTTCACTTTATACTCCTCCACTCCAAAATTCTATGCTTCTACTTTACTGGTATACTTGCAATCATTTTAAGCCACAATATAGCTCTATATATCACTTAGTTTGCTCTCTTTTTGAAATATTATATTCCCCCAGGATAGTTATTTTCTGAGTCCTCAAATATATTAATGGTAGTTGTCAGAGTTCTCCAGCTTTACCTCCTTGGCCTGTGAGATAAAGTGCAACATCACAAGACTTACCTTATAGTATAGATGGTACAATAGTGGCATATAATCATCATAGCCAGTGGTCTTAATACATATCATAAACCCAAGAAGCTTCTGCCCTATGAATGAAGATATAGTCAGTAAAAAAGAAAAAGGTTAAGTTGCTATTTCACAGTTGATATCTTACTGAGAAACAACAACATATTCAAGGACACAAATAAGCTATAAATAAATAATTACATTTTGGTATGTAGTTATTTAGTATTCTGTGATCCCAATGTCTAGAATGTGTAAGTCAAAGAAGAAAGTCATATAACTTTAGAGTTCTATCATTAACTCACTGTCAGGATTTGTCCTTGTTCACATAGCTCCAGGCTTTACAGCTTTAATAATTTTAGCTATAGTAGAAAAATGTTTACAACATACTACACGGCAAGTACAGCATCAAATATTAAGCTATAGCTTCTTCTCTCTTAGTTGAGGCCCAGTGCTCAAAAATCCAGCAGATACAGAAATGACTCATTCTCCTGACAGGTTTTAAAAGTCTGATATTTAAGATGAATATAGAACTTCTCATTCTCAATGGGACTGAGAGAATACATTTGATCACTAGGTGATGCATTTTCCTCTCTCTCTCTCTCTCTCTCTCTCTCTCTCTCTCTCTCTCTCTCTCTCTCTCTCTCACTCACTCTCTCAGCCAGATTGATACTGATGTGCTGATGCTAAATGAACAAATGTAGTACTGTTATAAGATGATGTACTTCTTAGAGTGCATTAACTGGCTGATGACATCATTATTAAACTCAATCTGCTGGAATTTGAAATAACTCTCAGGTGTCATTCCATCTTAAGTGTTTTCATATGAGGTCGGGGGAGACTTTTTTCTGACTCTGTCACAGTCTAATTTATTTCTGTTCCTAGCCCTGTTATTTCTTCATTAATGTTACTTTGAAAAGTGCTCCCAAAAACCACTACAGGTTTTTAGAATAAGTTTCTCCATCTACTTAGTATCCACACAATGTATTTGTAGCTTATATTTCAAGTTCTTGCCTATTGCCTTGGCCAACGTAGCACCAGAACCAAGAAGAAGGTTTATCAAATAAAAATGAGTTTGCTTCTTCCACATGAGAGGATGGTTTTATTCAGAGAGACTGAACTGCCATAAAGGGTTACAATGATCCATGCTTTAACAGAGTAGTGTGATGAGACTGAGAGCCAAAGTGTAGATGATTTATATAGGAGATTATGACTTTTTTCAACTTGGTGAGTTATTTTTAAGTCAGTATCTCCCTCTGCAGCACTAGCTGGCTTCAAACTCATGATCCTTCCATTTCCCCCTCCCCAGTGCTGCTGTAATGATGATTAGATGGATATGTTAAAAATGTTAGAGCTGATTGTAATCTGGTAGAAGTAACATAGGTCTGGACATCAGGAAACCATTAATAAACTTTTCTAAAATTATTTTGTATTGCCTCAACACAGTTTCAAATTTCTTCTGAATATTTTTAATTTTGTCAGACATGAATAAATATGATTTCTGTCGTGCTGATATTAATATGGATTACTCTCATTTATTTCCTAACACTAGTCTGAAATCCTATGTATATTTATATAAATGCCCTCAGATAAATCAATTAACCCTTACTGTTTTACCAAATTTGGCAAACTTTGTTGTATCTAGAAATTGTAAACCTGTATAGATCATGAAAATCATTATATGTTTTTCAGACTATGTATTGTTAATGGAATTTAACTTTAAAAATTGCTCACTAGATCCAATGCATAGATTTAATATTTAAATGTTCCGGTATATGTGCTCTAGTTTCTACTGAAGTCTACTCTTTTCCAGTATGCAGTTAGTCAACTTACATTCTGAATCACGGTAAAGCAGTGCTATTAAGTTTCTGATTTTTTTCCTTTCATAGAGATTATTTTTATGATTAATAGATATGGGCACTGATAAATATATGAAATTTCTTTATTTCGCCTTTAGTTTGTGATACTAAATCATTTCAAACACTATTAGTCTTTCCTTTAATAACTCATAATTCCTTTGGAACAGGTATTTCACATGGAAATTAAATTTTTATTAATATAATATTAAGTTATTATAAAATTAGAAATGGAATATCATAAGCATTTTTTTGGTTTAAAAATTTTCCATGAAATTTATATGACAATATGCATCTTAATATCTCCAAAATTCTGGGGTTGGCTTTTTAGCTATTGACAATTCCCATTTCTTTCACCTATGCACATTTTCTGACTGAGGAAAGAAAATCACTATTATTCTTGTGGCGCAAAATAAACTTTACACTTTAAGTTGGTTAAAATTAAGCTCATTGCTCAATAGACATGCAGTAGCCTTACAGACATTGCAGTATATTCTGGCACCACAAATATGTGTGAACAATTTAGCTATACTAGCTTTCTTAAAACACTATTATGTACCCAGTACTATGATATGGACTAGATATTATGACAGCAAAATAAGTTATTACCATAGATACATTTTATTGAAATTTGTACCTAGTAAACTATGCTACATTTTTCAGCATAAATAATAACAAATATTCTTACTGATTCCAATTTTGGAAAAAAAAAACAAAACAAAAAAAAGAAAACAAAACAAAAACCATCCCATTTTAAATAGTTATTTTCCTATCTGTATAGAAATACAAGGAAGAGAAGCTTTTTTTTTTTTACCTTCAAAGCTTATTTAATGCTCTAAACTTGCCCATCATAATGCCAAACAAACTTACCAAGATATTAAATGCTTTTAGAACAATTTACATCAAATCAGTATCAGAGCAAAAACACTTGATTGGCTCTTGATTACATCACAGTAATTTCTGAGCAGATGACTATTGCACCAATCATGGAAGTACTCCTAGTACTCAAATTAAACATGTCCAGTGTGTGACTAATCTGGAACTGGAGCACAGATTGATGTCCACATTTAGATGATTGGTATCTGTGAGCAGCACATAAGTTTCTGCAGGCTGGTTTGACTTTATAGCTTATCACAACTATAATGATGATTTATGCAATTTTGTAGTATTATTATAAACCCTTCACTGTTATGGATTGCTGGTTGAAATCTGAATCAAGAGTGAACCTGGGAAATAATAATGCAGATAGTATGGAATTAATAATGCCTTAGTGAATGCAGTTTAGGTGAAAAAATAATAATTCCAATGCAGGGCCCAGGGAGGAAGTAAACTGTAAAAAGTGGTTTGAAAGTTGCAATTCAAGGAATCACTTCATTTGTAACACTTTTTTTTTCTTTTTGTAACTCTGGAGGTTATTTAAGAGT